>NC_090128.1:25231162-25846520 GCF_040581485.1 Linepithema humile | reverse complement strand
CACGGTTTTTCCACGGTCTTACAATTGCGTAAAAAATACATAAAAGTGTTTTTATTTGGATCTTACGCAGAGAAAATAAAATTTTTTATGCGCGAATCGAGATCGCACCGTTTCCCTCTTTTTATGTGTTTCACTGAATTTAATTTATGGGACATATAACCACGCGTGTAGACCATCGCAACCGAAGATGAGAATAGACGTGCAATTTGCAGTAATCTCAAAATGCAGTGAGCTCGATCGCGTATATCGTTATCTATGCTCGTCGACACGAAACGACTGCGACTTTCACGACCAAAAATGACGAGGTCCAAACTGCTTTCCCTTCGCGAGGTAGTTTCAATTATAAAAAATAAAAAAAAAAGCGATACGTATCAGATCCAACGAACCAATACGTTTACAGGACACGCTTTGTTGCATCCTACGCAAAGACCGTATGTGAACGTATTTACGAGCATCTTCCGAAGGGTCTCCACTCTACCAAGCTACCGCTGACCGTGAGTCGTCACGTCGGTCTTAATTGAACGCGTGATTTCTCGATGATCGCGCGGTCATTCGACACAGTGAATGACAACCGTGCGCGTACACATGCCACGGATATAACTAAATATACACGACATATCCTCCTCTACACCGCCGCCGAGCGAAAACTCCTCGCGGATTGCATACGCGCACGCAGCGATCAGTATAATCATCCACCGTTCATCATTGATTGAGCAAGCTGCGTTGAATCGAGCGAGGACTTTTTTCGCGTGCTGGCGATGGCGGATAAAAAACGCTGAGCGCAAGTATCTAGTCCGCGTACGTGACGAACACGTCGATAGAAGAGAGTGGAATCCGTTCTACGAGATCGACGGCGACTTCCCCTGGGAAGAGAGTTCGGGGAGAGATTTACGCAGAACTAGATACACCACACGCACAAAATTGTAAATATAATTTTAAACGAGAGCTCTCGGCGCGCCGCCGCCGCCGCCGCCGCCGCCGCCACCGCCGCCGCCGAAGATCGATCGCTCCTCTCCGAGGATCGAAATCGCGACGAGAGTGCGCTGTTTGAAAAACACTATCACTACTTTGCCACTCACCACCACCACCACTTACCATCACCGCCCATCACTCACCCGAGACCACCCTCTTCCCCGGAACCCCGAAGGGCCTCCGACATATAGCACTGAGCCTCGTGTCCGGGGACGTAATAAGGGCCGACGACGGCCAGCCCCGAAGGAGGCTAAAACCTAGAAACGGCGTGTCGACAATGGTCCGACCGAATTAAAACGCATTGTGCATCTAGCCCAGCGCATGTAAGAACAAAAACGACTGCAACATCTTTCTGCCACGCCACGTGGTCACATTACCGGTATGCCTTGAATCTGCTTGACTTGTGATTCTGATTTTCTTTCTTGCGACTTGTTTCGGTATATACGTCCCTTCCCCTCTCTTCCCCTCAATTTTTCTATGATAGAGCAATAGACGTTTTTATCTAACGTAGTTTTTTGATACGGCATGTGTCGGCATGGATACTTATTTTTAACTTACAACGGTATTCACAAATAATTTATGTGAATTACTTTGTCATTAATCCAAGACGAGATTTATCACGAACGAGAGATGAATAAACGCGTACTTTATCGAGGCAATAATATCAATAAGATAAATTATGTAAACTATTTGTTCACAATAATGATAAAATTTTACTTGCTCCTATTTCGATTTTAATTTCTGCTTGATAATATTGAATGTCTAAAATTTGTAACATCTTGCATTGCGTTTAACGGACGAATCATTTCTCCTTTCGGGAAATCCACGTTGCATAAAGATAAAAAATCCATTGCAGAAACGCAATCCTTCTTTCTTGCACATACGTCAAACGGGTTTGATTAATAGAGTCCCGAGCTGAGAAAAGGCCTCCAGCTGACACTGTTCATTTAACTAAGAATAATGTCGGAATTTTAACGGAAGGGGAGACTCTAAAGCCCGGAATGGAAATTCGCGCGTTCTCGCGGCACACGGAGCATGGCGCATAGAGAATGGAGCATGGAGCATGCAGCACGGGAGGTGAAATGCACAGCATAAAGCATGTAGCACATATATGTAAATCTACCTAATACCCCGAGCTTGCGTGTACCACTATAGCATGCAGAGCACAGAACTTTTTTCTCTCTCTCTCTCTCTTTCTCTCTGTCTGTCTCTGTGTTTCTCGATATCTACTTATACACTCTCCACTTTTCGTCTTAAACCTAAACTTGCTGTCACTATCATAGTCCTTGGTATTTTGCTAATGTTGCCGCAGTCCTCCTTCCTGCAGTATTCAACAGCCATCGCTATACGACCCCCGCCCCCCTTTTCTCCCGTTCCCCCCCCCCCCCTGACCCCTTTGCCCCTTGTAATGCTTAATGTTGCCCCCAGTGCAGAACCTCTTTATTAAAACTTTATAAAAGTACCAATTTATATATTTATATATATATATATGTCTACGCTGCACTTAACTATGCGACGACCATCGGCAGAAATAACGAACGAACGGACGCGTGTGATGTTTTTGCTAATATTTTTCTCGAGGCGTGGTCATCATTGCCGGTGAATACGATATCCTTGTTTTGTAATTTTTGTTCAAGCGCGAGGTATCTCATCTCCAAGCGTAATGAGCGTAACAGAAAGAAACATAATTAAAAGAGAGAAAATGCAAAATGCAAAATATACCAGATATTATACAAAATTATATAAAATATTATGAAACATTTTACAACATTTGTGCAACAAATGTTAATGAGACTACATTTTTCGCGTGTGAGGTGCGAATAAAAGCTGTTATTTCCATAGCTCACCGCAGTGTCGAACACGCCTGTTGCGAATCGTAATGTCATTACCGGAGATTGCGGTTTTGCGCGACGCCGCATGTAGCTGCATCCGCGCGGAATCGCGGCGTATTACCGAATGAGATAAAACCTGGCGGCATTCAAAATCGGATTCCAAAAACAAAAGCAATTAATCTGGCATTACTCGGAGGCGTACCGCTTAATCCACGTTTGGCCGATGCTCGCGCAATGTGGCCGCCACCGCGACGGAATGCCACTTTGGTGCCTGGAATGCGGTGTAACGATCGTAATCACCTAAGATTCAGTTACGGAGGAATGTTTCTCAATGCGGTATGTACGCGCTGGAGGCCGCGCGGAGGAATTAGCAGGCGTTAATAGGCGCGAATTATGATCGATGGCCGGGAAAAGCCGAGCTCCCGATGCATCCGTCGAGAGGAACGAACCGCCAATGCGCGTACGTCGCGTTAAAATCTTAACTTTCTACCGCAAAGGAAGACACCGTTCACCGGCATCTCTTTCCGCGTGGTCTCGGGCGTCGGTATCGCAAATTCGGTTTGGAAAACGTCATAGACGCATCGAAGGGCATTACTTTGTGAGTAGAAAAGATACGCGCGACTGCAAGAAAGAAAGAAAGAGATTTCAATATTCTTTATATAAGCACAAAGACGCGGAGTATCAAAAGCCGAAATTCATGCAGAATGAGATTGTTCTACTTCCACTATAAACCTAAAGCTTTGACATAAAATCTTTTTACACGAAAATAAAACTTAGGATTCGCAGCGCCTCCCTTTTACGTCCAACATATTACATTCGTGTAAAAATTTCAAAGTATCCTTTTTCAGACCCCGGTAAAATATGAACGACTGTATCGGCTGAAACAATAATGCCTAACTCGATGACGTCTGTGATACTGCGGCACGGAGGGCATCCTAAATCGATTCCGCGCGAGAACAAATTTATGCTACTTCCCGGCAGAATTGGAACGTGACGCAACAACCGGGAACCGGTTTAGGTTGCTCGCGATAACTTTGCTTCTAATTACTGTGCTCCCCGAGGTACCCGCCCTCCCGTCCCGTACCGAACACTACCTGAGTGTCTAATTACTGTATGTTAGAGCGAAGATATTTGTGTTCTTGTTCTCCCGGCAGTTGGATACACAATGCGCGATATTCGGTACAAATGGAACTCCGGCCTACAGTCGGTCGGCATCTCGAACGAGGTGGAACTACCGCAGTTTCGCGTGCTCGGTCACAGGCAACGACAGACAACCATACACCTATCTACAGGTAGATATCCCCCTCTTATTCGTGCTTCCTTCTAAACTTGGTCCAGAAGCTCGCGTGAGTGATATAAGTATATATGTATATAAATGATTCGTTGTCGCATAAGATCGCGACGATCGGAGATGACGAAGACATATTCGTCTCGGAATTATGTGTGAATGTGCACTGTACTCACGCGCGAGCTCACGATTTATCCGGTTCTCGATACATATTATATATATATATATATATATATATATATATAATGTGAATCCTGTTTTTACCCGCACCGTTACGCACCGATCACCTGTGTGTATCTCTTCGCGAACACGTTTAATTGTGTAAGAACGAGTTTACACCGGAACAGCGTAGTCCTGCGGCCATTCATTTCGACCGATCGACTGATCGACTTTTTTGTCTACATTACAAAAGACGCAGACGGTGATTAAGTCACACACATCCATCGTCCCTAAACTTGATTTCCTCGTCATAGTCGCGGGTGGACGGTATGCTATTTTCATTCTTGCCGCTCGTCGTTACATCGGTACGAATCTGCAGAAAATGAAACGTTACGCTCCGCAGCGCTTGAAATGTAGATCCCACCTCGATCCGTGGACAGAATAATACGCGTTCTCGTATCTCAACAACAACAAACGCGCGCCCATGCTTACCCGAGTAAGTCGCTAATGGATTTGAGGAATAGTATTACGTCCACCCGCGGCCCAACATCCACCATCCACAACATCAAAACAATAATTCGACACGACGGACTCGTAAATACGGATGATACGCGCCTTATGCTTCTCGAGCGTGAGCCAATAATCGAGAAGATCGCCCACACACGATGAGATCTCTCTCGTCACACGCCAGATATTCCGCCCACACACGCTCTTTCAAAGTTAGCTTAATCTGGGCTCTCGATAGCTCTGGTCGCGAGGGCACCTCTCGCTGAGAAGGACAGAGAGTGAGATAAACTGAGAGGGAGACAGATAGATAAAAAGAAAGAAAGGAAGAAAAAATTGTGACAAATGAGAAAGGGGAGAAAGTGAAAGAGAGCGGACTCGTGAGGTTTGACGGGGGTGCGAGGTAAGTGGAGGCCCCCTCGGAGCTGAAATGCCTTTGAGGGCTTCCGCGAAGGTACGTACCAACCGCGGGGGGTCTCTCTATTTTTTCAGTCGGATACACGATGAGGGACATCCGGTACAAGTGGAACGAAGGCCCGAACAGCGTCGGGGTCAGCAACGAGGTCTCGCTGCCTCAGTTCAAGGTCCTCGGCCACCGTCAGCGAGCCATGGAGATTAGTCTTACCACCGGTAACGTATAAACACAACCCCCCCCTCACCCCACCCCCACCCCCACCACCCACCTTCAACAAATAATTGTTCAACCCTCGCTTTTAACGGCATGGGTAAGGTGGAGAGACACGTGAGCGCTATCCGATGTCCGCAGGCGCAATTGTCGCTCGTGAGAGAACCGTCGTAATCCTGTGTTACCTTACTTTACGTGAAGCCGTCGATCGATCGATCGATCTCTCTCTTTCTCGCAATCTCACGCGTCGTGTGGTCTCGTCTCGTACGGCGGAACTGGCTGGCATTTACAACGGATCGCCGGCGCCTCGGACGTTTCTCGCAAACTTGCGAAAACTTTCCTTGAGAAATCATCTCGAGCTACAATCTTTTTGCTTCCGAATGAAACTTTTCGGTGAGCGCAATTGTCTTCTCATATTAACGTCACGGCGTTTTATCTCGTCAATTCCTGCGCCAGTTTCACACAGAGCTCTCGCCGGGTGTTATAATCCGATGAGTAGCATACACTTCGGTCGAGAACGATTTCAGTCACGAACGATCGCCTCTCAGCCTTATCATCATCCTTCGATACTTTTCGTACCACCCATTGATTACGCCGCGACGAGCGGCGGGGCTGGATGATGCGCAATCACGGCTAACGACACAGGGAGGCAAGCTAATGTCTTTCTTCACGCCGCACCTTCTCCGATAGTGGCGCGCAAGGGATAAATTGCCGCCAATTCGCCAAAACGGAAAAGAGCGACCGCAGAGTGGCGAATTGCGGTGCAGCTCGATTTTCCATCCAGTCGATTTCTCATTTTTCTCCTTCCGCATCTCGAGTATCTCGAGAAACGGCGCACGATACACGCCGTCGGCACACTTCACATACCAATGTGCATGCACGCACATCCACACCGCAGACATACGTACACAACAATGAGTACACAAAGAGTCGCGCATCGACGATGCGAATTTCACTTAACATCCAGCCAGCTCTGGCGCGCCGTATTTCCGGTCGGCGCAAGAAATAGAGAGAGCTACTCGCGAACAATGAAACCGCTTTTCCTGGCAAAGACCAGTGACAGAATGTGCAATCGGGCAAGAGGGCTGAAGGGAGATCGAAGGAAGAAGAGCACAGAAACAAACACAGGAAGAGGAAGACAGAGAGAGAGAGAGAGAGAGAGAGAGAGAGAGAGAGAAAAAGAGAAATAGAGAGATAGAGAGATAGAAAGATAGAGAGATGAGAGAGAAAGAGAGAGAGATAAACGAGATACGTGGGAGAAGAGAAAGCGAGAAAGAGAGAGAGATAAACGAACAGTGAGGAGGAAGGACAGTGAGCACGGGAGATAAAGAGACATTAAATAGCGCCTCTCCGTCTCCCTGTCCTGACCTTCGATCTTTTAATCGCAGGGAATTACTCGCGGCTGGCCTGCGAGATCCAGTTCGTACGGTCGATGGGCTACTACCTGATCCAGATCTACATACCCTCAGGGCTGATTGTCATAATATCGTGGGTGAGCTTTTGGCTAAACCGAAACGCGACCCCCGCTCGGGTGGCCCTCGGAGTAACCACTGTGCTCACTATGACGACCCTAATGTCCTCGACGAACGCGGCGCTACCAAAGATCTCCTACGTCAAGTCCATCGACGTCTATCTGGGCACCTGCTTCGTCATGGTCTTTGCCTCGTTGCTCGGTGAGTGCGATCGTGTACTCTTCCGTGCCTTCACGTCGCTGCCATTAAGCTTTCCATCCTGCGTCCTCTCATATACTCCGTATAGCTCGGAGCCGTGCCGTTCCAGTAGCGAGCTCGTAGAGTATCGTAGACGGATACTTGTGCAGGGCTCACGTGACAAATGCAAGGGACCCATTTTCCTCGAAATCGCCATTTGTCGCCGACGGGCGAGTGAGTGCCCGTCGTCCGAGCCATCGTTTGGAAATGGCGTTTTTCACGAAATTTTCACGTTTTCACCGCGACCTAGAGATCGCGAAGCGATGAAAAATCCGGAGTGAGAGTCCCGACGAGATTGTTCGATCGATTAGTCGACACGGCCCGACGACATATATATGTTTATATATATATGTATATGTATACACACACACACAATGTTGCGTTCTCACAACCGCGATCGCGAGTACCTCATTACGTACGACACCAAGGTACTTCGCCGTCGCGGTGTTCTGCATGGCGGGATTTCCAGGGAAATGGCTTTCTTTCATCTGCACGTGAGCTCTACACAAGTACCGGGAGCGCAAGCATGAGTGAGATTCTCGACGGATGGAAGTGGGACCCGTGTACCGGGCTTACCGCCCGGGTCTTACAGTGGCAGTCGTGTCGCGGCATTGAATGGTTACGTGTTTTCATTCCCGTGGATTCTTCTTCTTCGCAGAGTACGCTACGGTGGGCTACATGGCGAAGAGGATTCAGATGCGGAAGAATCGCTTCCAAAAGATAGCCGAGAGCATGAAGGCGGCGAGCGAGAATCCAGGACCGCCGCGCGTGCCCGGCGATCACGGCGATCACGCGCCTAAGCAAACTGTGAGTAACGTCGGCTAGATCGCCGTCGTCTCCGAGTTTTTCTTTCTTCACGCAGATTATTGTATTGTCATCGCGTATAACCAGGAGATGCTGACGTACTACATTTTTCCTGGACGATTTTACACGCTTTTGTTTTTCAGCGCGTAGACGATCGGCTCTGCGATGACACAATCAGACGCCGATCGTGGCACAGTTTCTAGATTTATGCATAATCCATAGCACATATTTCATAATTATAATATTTTAAGGCTCCCGAGAGCCGTCCAACAAATATTATTTGTCCCGCCCATGTCAATAGGATATTTCTACTTTCATCTAAATTTCGAATGATGGATATTGAACAGCGTAGCGATTGCTGCAAAAGTTCAATATCTTCGATAGTCGGCGGCAAATGGATATTAGAGCTAATCAAGCTCTTTTTCTTCATCACGAGAGCAGGCTCAACAGGACGGAGTCGGGCATTATTCTCGATCCGGCTCAACACGAGTGCACGTACCATCGCGCAGTGTAAATATGCATCTCTCCCCAAAAAACTAGAAACGACAAGCTAGACCCATGAAAGGTCAAAAGCTAAAAGGTTCTGGCGAAATGAATTCCCATTCGGCCGTGCAACGCGCCGGACGGCGTGCTTCGTCCGCCACCACGGATATGACGCACTATAAATTTTCTTTTAATCTTGGGTATTGTAGACCGGAAAAAACGAAAAATATTAAAGGGCCGAGGCAAAAACGGGACAGTGTGGGAGGGCAAAAAGAAATAAATGGAGAGGCGACAAGAATGAACGAGATGAAGAACGCTCGTAAAACGTCGGCAGGATAAGACATTTTAATTAATTATTACTACCAAGTTAATTATTCGTGATTCGGCGGAGAATATTCAACGACGATACGTGACTCTCTTAATTACATTCCTAATGATTAAATTATATATCTTTTTCGCGAAACTTAAATTGAATTTATAAATATTAAATAATATTTATAAAATATTAAATATTATAATTATCTTTTTAATTTATATCAAGCTTTTTAAAATGTCTAATTTTACGATAAAACTGTCATAAAAATTATATTTTCTCATAATTATATACATCTCACAATTTAATATCTTAATATTAACTTGAGCTGAAAAACAGTTTCAATAATAATTTTATTCAGCAGTTAAATTAAAATAAACATTTGCTGTCATAATTATAGAAATTTGAAATTACTAATAATAATTCCTCCGCATCATAATCAAACGATATTTCGAATTAATATCACATACACCAGCTTCTAATTGAATTTTCACCAATCTGTTTTGCTTGAGCACGTGCAATCGCACCGCGCGTTTCTAAACCGCGCGTTTTACGAGAGACTTTCCCCATTTTCGCATTTCTCCCGTTTAGCACGTAAACTGACAAACCTAAGTCGCGATAGCGACGCAAAAGCAGGTGAGTCTCTCGAGTACCGATCGAAAAGCGAATCCGATAACATAAAATCGGACGTCACCGCGTTGAACGATAAAATACACACTGCCCAGCCCTCGGTGTCGCATGCCAATCCGACAAAGTAAGGGGTAAACCTCGGAGAGGGACACCCCACGGCGAACTGCCGTGTCTCTTGTAAGTGGTCCCATGTTGTCCAGGAGGTGCGGTTCAAGGTGCACGACCCAAAGGCACACAGCAAAGGTGGGACGCTCGAGAACACCATTAACGGTCGCGCCGATGAGGAAACGGCGAGCGCGCCGCAACATATTATTCATCCTGGCAAGGACATCACCAAGCTCTACGGTATGAGTAGACCATGTACGCACATTTATCACACTATTTTACCCCCCGCCTGGCAAGCTATCAAACAATACTCAGTTCTTAGCTTGGCAGGCTGTCTATTTCAACGAGCTTCTGAACGATAAACGTCACTGTACGGTTTTAACCGTCAGCGAGCTCGGAAGGCCACTGGCGTGGTATCATCGCCGGGTGAAGGGCCTGTGACAAGGCCGTCAACCGTGCAATATGGATATATCGGGCACTTTGAACTTCGCGAAGACCACATGCAATATTCATGGCCGATGATACCACGCGCCTGCGACCGTTGTATTATATATATATACATATATATATATATTTCTCTACGCTTAAAACACCGACCGAAATCGCTTGTCACTGATCATCCTACGAGAAGCTTCTTGCATTGAAAAATTTTTCTACAATTTATTTTCCAAGCATTAACGATTGCGCACACTATTAGACGCTTTTTTGTACTATTCTTGAAAAACGGCACCGCGCGTACTCGGAAGCTCACTGAAATATGCAATTCCCCTCCCTTAATCTCATGCGTCGCACCATTCTAAGACTTCCCGACGTTCCTTAAATAGGCATAACACCGTCGGACATCGACAAATACTCCCGCATCGTGTTCCCGGTGTGCTTCGTCTGCTTCAACCTGATGTACTGGATCATTTATCTCCACATCAGCGACGTGGTCGCGGACGACCTCGTGCTGCTCGAGGAGGCGAAGTAAACGACGACGTCGCAGCGCTCCGAGTCGATGAAAAAAGGAGGGCGGAAGTGCGCGCGGAATCAAGCACTTGCGCGTAAGAACGAGGCGAGGGCCGACACGCGTGGAAAGCGAAAGCGTTTCGAGGAGACTGAGACGAGGCGCGCTCGATGACTACTTCGAGGCGGGCGGAGTAAAAAGCGAACACGGCAACAGAGACAACCGTGTCGATTCGCAGACTGTGGAGAGGATGCGCTCGAAACGTGCGTTTAGGGTCCATCGGCGAGAGGAGAGCGCGGTAACTACTTGGGTCGACGGCTGGAAGTAGTAGCGAACGAGCGCGGAGCGACCACGCGGCCGCCCAAATCCGGAGTAAGACTATTTCGCGATCGCTGGAAAGTAAAAGCGGACGAACGCTCACCAGGCGCCCGCGTTGCTCCGACCTGGCTGACGAAACGCGCGGCGTCACTACTGCCGCGCAATGATTCTCCGGCTAGGAGCATTCGCTCGTCAATCAGAGATCGGGCTTGCGTCGCGGTCTCTCAATTACCGTCGCTCTCCACGAGGCGTCTACATTAAAGAGTCGGTACATGCAGGCGTGTCGCGCAATATATAGAGATATATGTCACGACGCAAGCGAAATGGACAAGCAGGAGCTCAATCTCGAGGGTGAATCCACGAGCATACATACCATAAAACATTGCCAGTCTAGGTATCTCTAGATCTTAAACGAAGAAAATACCTTCGATATAAACACTTGTCAATTTAGCCATCATTATATAGTAACGTTAACTAACGCTATATATATATAAGGACAACACCGAGACTCGTCGGTCTGAAGCGACGATTCAATCGAGAGCGGCTTGAGAACGGAAAAATATAGGATTATCGACGTTCGTCGAGGTCGAGGATGAATCGTCGCTCTGACGTCGTCGGCAGCGCTCGAACGCGGGCGAAGGAAACGATGCGGAAATCGCGCGGTGGCATGTGTGCGGCGCGTGTATGTGCGTGCGAGCGAGAGAGTGCGGGAACGAATGATGGAACGCGAGCGTTTAACATATGCGTGCGAGCACGCGCGCGCGGAACGAAGAAGCGGCGGGCGAGAAGGTTCATATTCCGAACGAAGATAAACGATGTACTATCGGAGACTGGTGCGACTTATTATTTAAGTAAGTACTGTATAAGTATATGTATATTAACATATTAAGCGCGCGTACGCGGCCGCGTTAAGTACGCGCGTGCATTGAATATATTAGACACGTGCGTGCACACGTGCGTACGCAGGACGCGTACAGTCGATGAGCGTTTACGCGCGATCTAAAAACGAGGCTGAGGCAAGAAGGGGAAATGCGGCAGGACGCCCACGACGAGATCAGCTCCGGTTACATGGTAGCGGCTTCCCTTCAGCATCCGCATTTATTTGGATTACGGCCAAGCAAAAAACCAAGCCTCTTTTCGTTCCGTAGCAACTTTTTTACGATTTTTAACAGCGCGACTTTTGTATTTCGATACGTGTGTGACTCTCCGCGTCGCCGCCACGATGAAATCGCCGCGCGACTCTCGTCACTCGTCCCGGGGCGTCTCTGTACGCGTGTACGTGCGTGTGTACGCGGCTCAATCGGGAGTACTCTTAGTTCGTACTACGTACTAGTCGCGAATGTTTACGTAGGGAAGCTCCCTTGAAAAACGTATGACGATTATAGATCGGACGTAAAAGTATTCCAATCGAGTCAAAAATCGAGATAGACAGCGAACCAAGGCAGATTGCAACTTATCCGATATCTATTTTTACCCGAGGATTTCAGCTAAAGGATAATTAATGTATAAATTAATGCAAACATACGTGTTCACGACACGGACGTGTTTTATCGTGATAAGAAATAAAACGGAGAAACGGAGACGTAATGAGAGAAGAAATTATCGCAATTATCTTATCACTACGGAATACCAGAATGTTTTCCACCAAGCGCTTTCTCTCTTCGCGTGCTTTAAATTACATCTTTAAATCGCTTGTATAATAGAGACAATGCGATCCCACTTAGTTTTATTGATTTAAGTCGCGGCTGATCCTATCAGCATCTTTCTCTGGCATCTATGCAAGATGGAAACAGCGGAATACAATCGCTTTTATCTACGTAGACTGCTTTTAGCTTCGAACTTTTCTTATTTCAATGTATCTCGTTACCCGAGCAATGTTTTTGTCAATTTAATTAACGTTGATTGCATGGTGCTCTACTTCCTTCTTTCGAGATACGTCGTTCGCGCACTTTCTGAATTCCTGTTTGCCCACTACAGGCCATCGATCACTTACAAGAAATTTCCGGAACGTATACATACACCCGGAGCTTCTTTCTTTGCGCGTTTTATATATCCCGGCTTTCCCGATAATCGAGCACCTTCTTTTAAGCATAATTCTTCAATATTGGATTGGATATCCTTTGCCCTTTTTATTTAGTTCAGATTATACATTTTGATAATTAAAATTTCAATTAAAATTTCATTAAAGTAAACTCAACACAAAATTAATTAAAAAATAATAACTTAATATATCTATATTTTTTTCGCAAAACTTACTTTGCAAAAAATTTTAATTCGCTAAAAAATTTCATTTGCAAAATTCGTTGATCTTGAAATTTGATTCCGGAACAAGATTGAACAAGGCTTTTCTTGTTTGATTTTCAATATTTGTGACTTAAGGAAAGCGCCAAAAATTTCTAGAACATTCTGTGTGTACATACACATGCGCGGTCTTTTTTTGCTGCGCTTCTCTCTCGCCCTTCGGACGTAGCGGCTGACTGCAAGCTGGGCCGTGGAAGCTTGCCATTCAGGATATCGACCAGCTGACACGCCCAACCCACCCTCCGACTCTCCCGCTCCCGTTCCCCTCCGCCCTTGCTCCTCGGTACTCTCTCTCTCTTTCTCTCTGCGCTCTGTCACGCGCTCTTACTCTTCATCTCCCCATTCTCTTTCTCCATCCTACTTCGCAATCGCCAAATAGTCTGTTTACCAGACGCTCCTGTCAGACGCGCATTTAATAAGGAGCTGCTTGCCTTAGTACTCCGCAAAAATTCTTTATGAAAATAGGTAATCCTTAGTCGGGGATTCTGCCTTGGACCACTATCCATCTCAGATATCCGAGAGAAGCGAAAGAGGGATGATCGTATCCGAGCGTCACGTTTTACCAATGTGAAAACGCGAGACCGTGCGATTTTTATTAGATGACGTCAGTCATCCTTATCGACTCCATCGTCAGAGGAGATTACAAGCAATTTCAAGATATCGGCGACTACGTGATGTATGCCACATTCGTTAGGATATGCCATACCTCAGTTTAACCGATAACGTTCTTTTTTTTTTGTCGAATAAATAAATATATTCAAAGTTTGAAAAAATTGGAAGGGAAAAAGTATAAAAATATTTTGTTGAATTGTTAAATTGTCAAAACCGTGCAGTGTGGAAAACGCCAGTTTGCATCAACGAATTCTTTGAACAATATACAAGCGCGATTGAACACAATTCTTCAAACTATTTATCAAAAATAAATATTCAGAGACGTCTAACAGATTAATAGATCTTTTCGACATATTTAATAACGTTTTAGATGTTTTTTTGAATAACTGTCGATATCGTCTTGTCAATATCGGCAAATCTGATTTTGAAGCGATTAACTCTAAATCGTAAATAAGAACCAGCTCTCGAAATTCTCAAGTATCTACGTCAATTTTGTATTCCCGCAACGTGCAGCATATTTTAAAGCTATAAATTAAAGCCGATATAGTCAATCCAATCGCGTTTTTATCGCCGCAAATAAATATAACGATGATTTTGGCGTCGAAATTTTAACTCATCGAAATTATACCGAGTTTGCCAATCGCTACTACGGAATTCTCTTTATCGCAGAGATGATCGCTCCAACTTTCTCCATTTGTCCAAATATTGATGCGATTACGTGACGGTCAGCAAACATACCGCGTTATTCACGAGGCTCAGCCGCGACGATTCTCCATTCGCGCGGACACAGTCGACCACGGTGTTTCGTTCGCGCGGCAATTCGGCGACTTGTTTCGCTCTCGCGTTTTCCGCGACCACTCGACATCCGATTCTCAATCGTGGTCACGCGACAATGCAAATAACGGCGGCGCGAGCTGTCGTGCACGAAAAGGCGCAAATCGCGTGCTCAGCCCTCGTTCGTTTCTTTCCTCGGCTGTGCTCGTACATAATATATAAGTATCGATACACTTCCACGTCCGCCCCAACCGGAAGCATTATGTGCAATTTATATAACTGTACATCCGTTATCTATTCGGAGTCTCTATAATAGCGGGGGAGGGAGGGCAAAGAGAAAGAAAGAGGATTTAACTCGTTTTATCGTTGTGATATATTCTATGGTAGCTATACGCATTTATTCGCGCGTATATGATGATGTATATGCGTGCCTATTGTTTACGCTGGATCTTTAAACCGGACGAGTGGGAATTGGCGCGTCCATGATTGAAGACGATGAAAAATTCTTCCCTACGTAGATACGCATATAGCTAGGTACGAAGCAAAACGCACTAACTAAATAATATAATAATTAATCAACTATACGAATAATATAATAATTAATATAATAAAAAAAAAGTCTCATGTTCCTTTCGGATGCGCGATTAAAGCAGCTCATTCATAAACGTAATGACATCGATTACGAACAATAATTTTACATTTCATAATGATCCATCAGTCACGCGATGATTTCTCAAAAACGTATGACGTGCAATCTACTGCAATGCTTTGAAAATATTCTTTATTTATTTAATTTGTTTACGATAAATTAATTATTCACAATGCACAAAAATTTTTAGTATATAAAATATTTGTAACATTATTTGACTCTTCTAGCTTGGAAAAATCGATTTGGCTTTAAAAAATTTAATAGTGGAAAACTCAAAACCAATAGCATTTATCTACGATAATTCAATCGCAATTTCTCGTGTCGTTAAAAAAACGTGTGTAAATCGACACATCACATACAAACACGTCGTACAGGACGCGCCAATTCCCCGAAGAAGTCGCGACTATTATTATTATAATTAGTCTTACTGAAATTATTATTACCTTTATTATTATCTTTGTTATCGTTAATATTATATATGACCGTTTAAAGAGAAAAATTACGATGATCTCTATCCTCTGGCAGGATAAATATTTGCGTTATCGGCGGGCACTCATATATCGCGTATAACATTAACGAATAGATGAAATCGTTATAAAAATATAAAGCACGCGCAGGCATCTCGGGATTTAAATGAGAAGAAAAAAGAAAGAGAAACAGAACTATTAATATTATATAAATCGATCACCTTGTAAATACGAGTTTTATACAGAGCATTGTATTCGTTAAACAAAGAGAGTACCTACTGCGAAGTAATATATATATATATACATATATATATACATATTATATATATTATACATACACATATACATATATTATATATACGCAAATGTAGTGCACACGAGAATGTGACTGTTCGCACGTATTTAGGTAAATCACTTTTAAAGTATAGGGAAAAAAAAAAAAAACCAAAGTAGACTGGAAGAACGTCGGGGGCCGTTAAAGTCAGTGCGTACGTTCATTCGTTCATTCGTTCATTCGTTCATTCGTTCGTTCGTTCAGCCGTACATCCGTTCGCAGCAAGTGCAAGTAAAAAAAAAAAAAAAAAAAAAAAAATCAACAACTCGCTGTAATTGCTCGCTGACCATCTGCGTAATGACAGATTCGGAGTATTTTCCGCGATCGCCGACCGGCCGATGAGGACAGAACCGGCAGAAGAGTCGCTCTATATACGCTCGTATAGACTTCTACATTTATCATTATGCATAGATAAGGGGAACGACGACGTGAGCGAATTCTACGCGATCAAGTTTCTTGTCAATAAAATTATATATTAGATATTCGCAATCATCACACGTCCGCGGATGTAAGTGTAAAAATTGCTCAAAAGATGGTTGTCAAATCTTCAACGGTTCGTAAATAGATCGTGAGTAATTCATTTGAATTCTATGATAGAAATAGTTGTTCGTAAGCAGAGAAATCTACGTCTAATATTATATCTGTAAGTGTTGACGCGTAGAAAATATCGGAGGAAATTTCGTAAACCAGAATACACTCTAAGCGAATCTAAACTCAAATTACTTAATTTCGTGACCAAATTAATAATTATAGAGCTACGAAAATTTACCGACAAAGTAAAGGCGCTCACGTCGTTCAAATCATCGTTGCCGCGAACGAAGAGTTCTTTTGGACGGCATACAATATATGGCAGAATCGCCGCCGGCGCGTACTCTGACAAGACCACGACAGTTCAAATCGTGTTGTAACGAAAACTGCCAACTTCATATTGCAATATACGTTTTAGTCAATCGTGGCGATATAGGAAACGATGTGAACAAGAGCGGGCGGTGGGACTGCGCTATTTTAAGTAACAACGAGAAACGACGATCGATCTCGATCGCGTCAATTGATCAACATGGCGAAATACTTCACGAGAGATTCATACTTCTCGATGGACGAAATAGTGACTTATCATCGATAATCAATAAGCGAGCAAAGCGCGATACGTCCGATCGATCGATCGCACACGCATTCCGTAACACTCTTTGATTCTACTATAAATTTTTAAGTCAAAAATAATTTTTAATTCGCTCAAATAAAGTATAGGCGAAGTGTTACAAGTTACTCTGAGCGATGCGATTATTTGAAATATTCGAAGAATGTAAATGTACTGTATTGTATATGACGAATTTTGTTGCATTTTGTCATGTACAATTAAAAGATTATTACGGTGATACATACGTTATTTGATTTGAAACAATACAACATTTGCGTCAATTTCGCGAACATTTATAATTGAATAAGCTGTTCGATGTGGCCTTTACGGAATAAGTGAGCGAACGATTAAAAGCTGAACATTCTACGGTATTTACCAAATGTAACTGTGATCAAGCGCAGGATTGAGAAGGCGTGTCGAAGGAGACAAACTTGATCGGGAAGTATTTGGGAGGAATTGGAGAAAGAGAAACTTGTAACTGTAGAAGCAGAAGATACGTGATTGCGGTTTATCCCACCGCAAGCGAGAAACGTGCATGCGAACTGAGGCATAGCGATCGTTTGCATTTGGCTGGTCTCGAAACATCTCTCGCTTGTCGCCGGAGATTCCACAATTTGTATCAGCTGCTTCCGATGTTTCTCGTAACCGCCGTTCGTTCGAGATAGTTGAAAATTCCGGGCAACGTCGAATCAAACTCGACTGATTTCAGGTGCAATCTCCAGTTGGTCGTGGAATTCGAGCCGTTTCCCTCACCGGAAGAGGATCGCGCGTCCTTCTCGTTTCATTCCGTTCGAGAGCACTTTCGCAAACTATCTCGATCGAAGCGGAAAATTCGAATACTACGAAGAGTGCGTCCCTCCATGAGCGAGAAAAGAAACCGGGAAAGTTTGCATCGCTTCGCGAGAAGCGAGAGAGTGAGGATCGGCGAACGCGAACGAAGCTCTGAATGAAAGAACGAAAGACGAAAACATGGTGAGTGCGGCGCGACGAGAGTACCAAATTCTAAAATGTATTTAAAGACACACGCTAACTGCATTATACTGTAGAAACGTATTCTACGATCGTAAGAAAGACAATGTAGATACACACGTACCCGACACGCATACACAAACACTGACATGCAGCCATCTACACGCACTACACGACTCACGCAAAAACACACACACACACACACGAAACAAAAATAAAAATTATCCCTATAGATGGGACGATTACCATCTCGAAGCGATTATATATATAATTAATGATATATATACTTATATATACCAGCACTTGGTAGACAGGTACACGTACCGAGTATACCTATACTACCTGCAACTTTCTACTCGGCTGCGACGCCGATCGTGCGACGCAAAAAAAAAGAGGGAAAGAGCGAGAATGAGAGAAAAAGAGAGAGAGAGAGAGAGAGAGAGAGAGAGAGAGAGAGAGAGAGAGAGAGAGAGAGAGAGAGAGAGAGAGAGAGAGAGAGAGAGAGAGAGAGAGAGAGAGAAAGAGAAGAAAAGCGAAAAGGTTGACGAAAGATATGAGACGAAGGAAAAAACCGTGTAACGTTCGCTTGTGCGGCGCGCAATAGTGCGAATATACACATAATAAGCTAGATATAGACAACTAGATTCGGAAAAAATACGAGTGTCTGTCGTAATCAGGAGTGTATCCGTTCGTGTAAGAATGCCGCGTGTCTACTACATACATGGAAGTACGTGCGTGAGAATCTCCGTGATCTGTATCCCATTGCGGAAGTTCCTGTTCCTCGAGACGGCGACAAATGAAGAAGTGGATTGTGGTGGAAGACGATATGACGAAGATGACAAACAAACTTATCGAGATTTTTTGTAGATATTATCCGATTCGCGCGGGGGCCGCCAGATCTGTCCGAAGCACGCTGATTTTCCATCCTCATACAATACATATAAGTACGCTAATCGATCTCGCGAGAGAATCGAGGCTAGATGTACACCTGACAGTTTTACTCTCGTTTTTTAGAGAGAATAATTACCGATTTCATCAATCATTCTTCCTCAAATTCTAACAATTATTATATTTAACATTCCTCTATTTTTAATTGCTCGTCAAAAAATAATCTATTTTGAATATAGCAAACGCTAAAATTATTAATTTACACCAAATGCAGAATTTTATCATACATAAAGTATAGCATTGTACAGCATAAAACATGATACAAATTGTAGCATAAATATTACAGCATAAAACAAATTGAACTGACTTACCGGCACGATGCGCAGCAGCGGAGTTGTTCACAAGTTGATCTGTAACATACATTCGTACTATAGCAGCGTTTAAAATAATTTTTTTTTAAATAAGTATTACGTACATTAAACTTTTACTCATCTCTTTTACGCAAATATCTAATAAAAGAATTATATATTTACATCTAATAAACATAAATATTAAAAATTGCAAATCTTTGACTGTGTGTGAATATTTCAAAGTTTCTATGTAAGTTACATTACATAATATGCAAATAACAAATAAATGATTACTTATGTTATTTGCAAAATATTCCATATAAAATATTATGTAATATTATGCAATGTAACGCAACGTAAAAACTTTGAAATACTAAGTAAAAACTTTGCAATTTTTATTATCTATGATTATAAGATGTAAATCTATAATTATATTATATTTTATTAAATATTTGTATAAAAGAGATGAGTAAAAGTTTAATGTGCCTAATCATTATTTCTCAAATAATTACTTTAAATGTTGCTGAAATTTGGATGTATTTTGTATGTTATAGATCAACTTGTAAACAACTCTGCTGCTGCGTCAGCAAGTTAATCCAGTTTGTTTTATTTTAATATCATTAAGAGAATAAATTGAAAAATAATGTAAAATATACAATGTGTCTCAAACAAATCGCATCACTCGTTAATAACAGATTTCTGAAGTTTCTTTATATAATAAAAATATAAAAATCAATATGTGACGTGCCTAAGCGCGTGAATTTTTGACAATCTAATCGATCAACTTTAAAAACTCGCATTTAAAAATTACTGTAGCTTCAACATCTTAGTATAATTTTCGTCTCCAAATTATCGCAGAAATCTACTATTATTTATTATGATTACGGTTGATCTGGGACACTCTGTAGAAATTTTTTAGAAAGAAAAATAATTGATGATTGAAAAATTACGTTGACAATTAATGTTATAAATTTAAAAGAAATTATTAATCGGAGGAAACATATGAAAAACACCGGTCATTAAAGAATAAAACTTAATTTCACTTATTTGAATTTCACTCCATTTATATTAATAAAGAGATCTGATTGTTCATGCTCACGAAAGAAGTTTGCTGTCAAAAGCCGCTTTTCCAGAATAAGAAAATACCGTATCCCAATAGAAAACATCCGTCTTAGGAGAGGAAGCAAAAAAGTCGCTTTGAAAGAGTAAACCTCTCGAGTGTGCATCAGCCTGAACTATCTAACGTGAGAAAAACTTCACCAACACGCAAAAATGAGAAAGCAAAAGACATCTGCTAGGCGAGAAGAAGTAGGTCAGATCTCGGCGAGCGCCCTCATTTACGATTAGCCGCGCGCTATTAAGGCCATTTTTTGTAATATCCGAATAAAATGCATGGTCGATGATGACGTACGAAAACTTACTTATTCTCTGCGATCGAACGACTCAACCTCCAGGGACTCGAATCTCACAATGGGCCAGCAACATCGAAGTGTGCTGCTTATCGTTTGGCTGCAGTCTACATGAGAAACTTCCCAACTTTTGAAAGCAATTCTCGATAATAAGAATATTAAAGTAATTTTTAAACTGCCCATTATTTACTTCAATAAATATCGATATAGTAAAAAATTGGAAATCAGGAATAAAAAAGTAAAAAAGAGTTCTTTAGCTCTGTCGAAGATGTTATTATCGAGAGTCGCTGTCGAGAATGAAACTTTCGATAAATATACATAAACGTTCGTCGAGTCACAGACCTCCTTAAAATGCACTTCATCTTCTCATAAACAATAATGATTTTTTTAACTGACGATTCCAATTACAAAAGATTTTCTGATATCGGTTACAAGCAACAGGATTTCTTGTAAATAAATCGGAGAGCAATCGGCAAGGAGAAATGCGAGTGAGAAACTGCACTTTACGTTCAATATATTACTGTGTTAGAATTATCGTGTTTTGAATCGTTCATCCTGACTGCCGGAGGAAGAACACGCCGAAGGAACACGACACGTAGGCGCGTTATCGTCCTGGCCGAGGACAGTTTACAGAGCAGCCGATAAAAGCAAAGAGACAAAGAGAAGGAAATGGAGAAATGAAAACGAGAGAGCTCTTCTAGTTACTTGCTCATTGAAATAATATTCTAAATAACGTTCGCGTAAGAGAACGAAAGTCTAGATACGCATCAACTATGATGCAAAATAACTCTACGTACAAATAAGTAAAATGGTATATATGCGCCGGTAATCGCGCACGCCTCAAATTGTTCATATAATTTAAAAAAAAAGGATTTAATTTCTATCAAATAAGAGATTAAAAGTGACGTTAATTTCTATATATGTAATGCAACAAGAGAAAATTAGGCGAAAGCATATCGATCCGCATCAATCGTGAACGATCGATACACGCATGCTTACAAATATCTTACCGCGATCTTCGTGATAGCAAAAGCAAATGCGTACTTGCAATTGTCCGTTCATGCGTTCTTAAAATACCGCAATTTTTACAAATGTAACGTCCGATCACTGCGATTCGCTTAAAAGAACACGAAGATTTTAAAGCTAATCACCAATTTCGAAGATTAAGTGTCGTATATATATATATATATATAAAATCTTTTTGCAGAATATATATATATATATATATATATATATTCTGCAAAAAGATTTTATCAATATCTTTTATTTGCTGCGATAAAACCCGCTCGATTGTGTACAGATAGATTTTAGCCAATCGAGAATTTAATCAGCAATTTACTTCCGTGTAGAACATAATCGTCTTGTAAGCTCACGACAATGCTACTCGCGAAACCGCAAAATATCAACGCGATCAAAAGCATTCGGAGTGTTCGTTTTCAATCACGATTTTAATCCTTATCCTAGCATACAGTGGCTTGCAGATGTTTTTATTCGTATAAATAAAAAGAGAACTATACTTGTATATATTTTGTTTGTAATATGTAAAATATGTATAATATTTTAGTTTTTTCTTGCAGAAACTTGCTATATCAGAAGTCGCTACCTTTTTTTGGAATGAGAGCATCCTTGTCAAAATCCTCGCCCGGGATAAGGATTAACAATAACGAAAATGTGTAAAATACATCTTGCAAACACAAGTACAATGATGATCGATATACCTAACGAATTATCACCAGCGCGTGATAGGTATTACAATATTATGATGTAAAGTTTTTATTGCGTGAGTAAAACATTATGTTATCGACGAAGAGTATGTACGTACCTTGCAAACAATAAATTTCGTCCTTTTCTTCGTGCATGGAGGACACTTCCGGCCACATCCGGCCATCCAGCTCCGCATTCATTGTCAGATTCGCGAATTCCCACATAAACGCGACACTGTGCGTATGTGAATAGTCTATGCACGCGTGTAAAATCTGTATCAACTGAAAATTTATGAATGCCAATTAAAATTTCAGATTAAAATTAAACTTAAATGAAGAATGAGGTATCGAAATTACAAAGTTCAACCTCAAAGTTTGCATCCAGCGCTTTCACCCCGTATCGTCAATCTAGCGCTGCAATCTATTGCTTAATATGGACTTACACAATTGACTCATCTCGGCACTATTGAATAGTTTACATTCGATCACAATATCACATAATTTCATACGAATTTCGCGAAAAACAAAAGAGCGCGAGACAAAGCGATGCAATTTACTTTCAACACTGTGAAGTGATCACCTTGTGAAGCATTCAACAGACTTCGCTACTAGCTTGCAGATGGCACCACATAGGTAAGTCCACCGACATTTTAGGGCGGACTAGTGTGATGTCCCGACAATGGTAAAATTCAAAAAACAGAACATTATTAAAGAGATCTGTACAAGTCCATCTAAAAATTCATCCAAAGAGCAAGATTGAAGTTATGATTAGTGTTAACTGTATTATTAGTTATAAAAATATTAATTATACTATAGCTATAAGAATACTGCATAATTGAACAATGCATTGAACAAATAAGTGAAGAGATAAGAATAAAATAAGCAAAGGTTATCAGACACCCATCTTATCCGTCGGCTATCTTCTATAAACAAAAACGAGCTGCATATCAACTTCCAGCCAAACGATATTCCAACGTATCAAGAAGCCGATGTGACGATTAAAAATCTATGCGATACTCTCGAGGGCCTACTCCCCACCACAAGAGGACCAACGTACATCATCGCTCGTGAGACAGTTCTCTTCCAGCAGACTCATTGTTAGGTCATATTAAGTTCTACATACTATTTTTCTCTGCATTGTTCAGTTGAAAACACTGAGTTATTTGGTTTATATTTAGCAGTGTAATATCTGCATTATTAAGACGTATCTATAAGACTTTGTTCCTAATTAAAATTAGGTAAGCTAATTTAATCTATTTTATTTAATTTTATTCATATCCTTTTCATACGATAGATTGTTACCTCCTGTATCCCTAGTAAACCCGGTGAATGCAGGGTGACTAAAAAATAAGGAGACATTTCATATTTCGCGCTAATAGTCGATATTACAGAATTCTCTACACACGTCTAGTGACCAGACGTAACACTAGTAACACAATACCGACAGAATATACATTGTTGAATTATCAACAAAGGGTGAGATATTTTAATAATTATTTGCATTTTACCAACATCGTATAAAATAGAAGTTGTACAATATTGATAAAAGTAAAAATATTGCTTTATGTACGACTAGTAACTTGAGAGACATAACTTTAGGTAGATTTTTTCAATTTTAAAAAATAATGAAAAGTTAATTAAGCAAACAACTAAAAATCAAGCTTTAGTTATTCAACAATTGATGCAGCGCAAAAATACCATTTGAATAAAAATCTTAAAAATTAATATTTAATTTACAAGTTTACAGTTTAATTAAATATAAGTAAAACAAAAGAGGAAAGCTGTGCAACTGTCGTTGGATATTTTCTAATTTAATAGCTTGAACGTGCGTTGCTAAAAATTATCTTCTCTTCGAAATAATATTAACGAACATTAGCAAATATTAGTTTTTAATTCTAGAGAATGATTATAATTACGAATCTAAAAAAGTTTTAGGGACGCACAAAACTAGTGTAACGCAGGGAATATGATCTACGCACGAAAGATCAAATTCATTACAAAATCAACTATTACATTAAAAAAAGTAGTTACGGAATTAAAATTTAAAAAAATTAATTAATTATATTTAAAATAGTATTTCTATTTCTACAAAGCGTGAAAGCATTTTATGGACTAACTACGGCCACTACGCATATACATTAATAGACTATTTAAATAACTATTTATAACATGTAAAAAAAGGAGAGAGAGAAACGCATTTTATTACAACATTATAAAATTTACATGTACACAGTTCACAGTAAAATATTCATAAAATCAGAATAACATTCTGACGTGGCGCGATATAAACGCTCACAAAAAATACAACAATACGAAATACATTCAGTACAAAATAAATACATCTATATATAGTTCGATACAGTTTGCGTCGATTTCTGATTCTGCTACGGCCAGAGAGATACATGTTAATGATGTTACGGATGTTCTACGTGTCTATTCTACAAACTAGATTTACGCTACTCTACTAGTTAATACAACACATCGAACTGATCTCTACTTAACTACTCTCATGTTAATCGAGTCGGAATAGTTGGTTATCAATTGGTTAGACAATGCCGTTATGTTCGTAGTATTATTACGAGACATTATGAACACTTATCACGACACGACACCGATAAACGGGCTCTGTCACCCTTTTTACTTTTTTTTTACGTTACAACGGATTAATATTACAATTACTTTTGCGCGTGTAAACGCGAGCCAGATATACAAAGACATGTTTTTCCATAACCCGGACGTCTCCTACAGCGAGATCGTCTCGCGATTGCTATACTCGTTGAAAAAGGCGAGTAATCTACATAGATCCATGACTAAAGTTATTGTTAGTTCGTGGTCCTCGAAGTTTCAAATACAGTACTTCACGAAGCCTTCGTACAACAATCATTAGTAGCAGCGCTTCTAAATTTGTGCATCGAGAGGCCGCACGGCATATTCGAAGCTAATGACAGTTATTACTTTGCTTCACGTAGCAAATCTACTCTCTACGCCGCCATTTGCGAGCATATGTACAAACAAATTACAATTGCGTCTCAGCAGAGGCAATAAAGGCCGAAGCAGCGACGCGACTAAAAAAAAAAGAGTTACAGCGATTCGCTTATTTTGTAGAAATTTCATTCTGACAAATACGAAGAGAAACTTCAAAACCTAACTGTATAAAGTTAAAGCAAATGCGTTTGATTGTAATCATTATTACTTATTTCAATATATTTGATTTGCTTTGATTCTCGACGTAAACCCGTTGAAGGGCCTGATGATAAATTACTAATTTATTATGGTCTCAAAGTAGCGGAAAAACGAAATGATCAAGTGAATGCGCGTTCTGAAGAAAACTCATTCTGATAAGTTCTTTTTTATTCTTATTTACTTTGATTATTTCGATCACGTTTCAAGAATTAAATAAAATTTAAATTTGCATACGCTCCTAATTTTACACGAGAACTACGACTATTCGTAACTGTTGATTGAATTATTAATTTGAACAACACACTCTATTCTTAACCATTCACATTGATACGCTTATATACTTATTTCGTTGAAATTATCGTGAGTATTGTCTCACGTTAGAACTGCAAGATGCTCCATCGAAACACGTATACCCACCACGATCATGTCCCAAAGGTATAATCATGGCGAGTGCGTGTTCCAACGATAACTCGTTCTAACGAATTCGCACGAAAACGTCAGTATTAATGAAATGCGCCCTGATGATTGCAGTCCAGCGTCTAATCACACGGCACGTTGGCCATAATCATCTCCACTTACCGCGATGTGTATGATTATTTCGAACGCTCAGTACAAATTTGTCAGAATGAGGTTCCGTCAGAACACGCATCCCACTGCGACGAGGGATCCGCTCCGACGCGAGTCCGCGTACGGATACGTCAAAATGAATCGGAGTGAGTCCAGATAGAATCGCGAAGCGGTACAGTTCGTTTCGTTCGACAATGTTTACATGCAATTATGCTAGTCTGGAAATGCTTCTCTCTGTATTATTACCTAAGACATCTATCTCTCTGCTCATCATCTAACACAATCTACTACATCTACTACTATTGTCTAATGCACTATTCAGCTACGCAGACGGGAACGAATGAGCTCAAACGAGTTTGACCTGCGCTTAATTCGATAAGTCAAAGATACAAAAGCAAACGCCTTAAGCGTTGATCTGTAGCTTTTCTACATCGTAATATTCGTCAGTATCCTATCATTCCCAATTATCGTTCGTGACAATAGCAAATCAATGCGATATTGCCTACCAATTGCGCAAAATGTACAAAACACAGCGCACTTGTCGCAAGCAACGTTTCTCAATAATTAAAACTACAGACAGATTTCGTTAGCACATTACGTCGCTCGCTATCGATCGAGTACTCATTCGTTATACAAAGAATAAAATCACAGTTACGCGCGAATAACTATCGATCGCACACTAATCGCGCACTCTCAGTTGCAGATAGACACATAAATAATTTATTGTTCTCATTAATAACAGAAATAACCGCCCCATTTTTACAATGAAACAATATTTCTAGATACAAATAGAGTGCCATTATACGCTTATAAAATTACAATCGTCGTCGCTCAGAGGAAACTTCACGTTATCATATAATTAATATATTAAATCATTATTACACAATAGTATTAATTGTATAACTAAAAATACGTTATATCTTTCTCGTAGAAAAAGCTATTCCGTGGACGGACACTGCATAAGCTACGGTATTTAGCACGTCCAGGACGTAGCGCGGAGGTATGCAGCGCGAAAAACATGAAAATTTCCATTTCGCTTAACGAGTTACAATGAAAATAAATTGATTAGGAAATTCTCTAAGATAGCTGTGTATCGCACGGCATGCAGTGCTCGTCGATCTTTTTATTTAGTTACATACTCGGTTCACCGCCGACATTCTCATACGCAACAAACACGTTCGCAAATGCGCAACTACGCACCTCGCACGCATATACACATATACGAAGAATACACGTACATTCGGAGATACATGTATGCATAGACGGGAAAATTGCTTTTAACTTAGGCGCTTACTTGCGAGTTAACGCTAAGGCAAGTACGCGAAACAGACGTTAAAGCAAAGTCATTTAACTATAAATTTTCCCTAACTCGGACTTTCAAATTCGTTTACCGGAATTGCACCGATGGAAATTCTTGAACGTACGCGCATAAATGTCGCGACCGCGAGATAGTACGCGAGTAGTACGCGACCTTCGCATGCGATCTTACTGCGAGTGTCCCGGAATTGAATAAAGCAAACGATAAAAAAAAAAGTAGCCGGGAAAGATAGTCACGAGAAGCTAGTTTCTGGTCCCATTTCTTCAAACATCATCGTCAGCGGCACTTGCTATCCCAAACGCCTGCCCGCGTTCGCGAAAACCCGATTTCGGCGACGGAACTTTTGATAAAATCTCTGCCGTGCCGAATGTTTCTCCTCCCGCATATTTGATCAACGCGCGGCCACTCTCGCCGGATGTTTTATCAAAGTTCTCGTCGTGAAAGACGCTTAAATTTCAATTTCAAATTTTGCACACAACGTCCGCGAATCGGTAGTCAAACTTAGCACTTTGTAAGACGATTATCGTTACTTAGAATATCAAATTGTTTTCATCGCGTCTGACAAGACGCTTTCTACATTTAATTTCGTTTATGAAGACATATCGCGGGAAGACACTATCGCGAGTAATCGAATTAACTCAGGTAAACCGGATAATATGTGCAAAATTTGACAATATGTTGCTTACACCACTCGAACAATCATACCTAAAAGTGTGATCACAGATTGACAGAAGGCGCGTAAAATACGACATTATAGATACAGTCACGAGAGATACGCCGTTGCAATAATTATCAATTAATAAATATAGTCGTAAAACGAGTTATATACAATAAATACATATGTGCGTAGTTATCAGTATAAATCTCGAAACGCAGATAATAAAGCCAAAGCGAGAAAAAACGAAATATTAAATTTCGTCGATATAAATTTTACATTTTGATTTGTTAAAAAAAAAAAAAAATCATTTTTCTTCTTTGCAGAATATAATTATTTACTATAATATAACTTCTCTTCTCTTAAAAATTATATCTGAAAAAAATGAATATAATAATTATAATAAATACAATAATTACGCAGTCTATTCAGTTCATAAAAATAAGAATGCTGCATATTATATTTTTTATTTGAAATTTGCGTATAAAAAAGATATTTTACGCTTGACGTCAAATTATTGATTTAAAAATAATATCGTCTGCGCTAAAAACAAATAAATTTTTTTGTACCTATGACATCGCCGCGGGTGTCACACATATAAAACTATACTAATATACTAAAATTTTAGGTTCTTATTTAGCAATTTTGTCTTAACTCTCTTTTGCCTCGTTCCTCAAAATAACTATGGTAGAACTGCATATAAACGTTACTTTTTCTTAATAAAAGGTAACAAAAATTCTTGATAAATCCAATATAAATTTTCTAGTTAATTTGAACATCTTCAAATCGTACATATTAATATTATAAATTCAAAAACTATGATATCGTTACATATCAAAATTTATTATTTTAATCGCATATCATCGGATTAATGATAATTTTTCCAACTAATTTTCTCTATTTGTCTTCAAACATACATAATAAAAATTCAACTCTTCTAAAATAATCGACAAAAATTACTTACTTACGATAAAAAAACATTTGATTGAAGGTATAACTCACCGAACAGAGCTAATAGTCGTAATGGAGAAATGTTCTCTCTCAAAGAAATATTGTTGAACCTAAAGTCCACACGAAGACTATAAATTTCGAAATAACATTGCTCCACATCACGCGAGGCACCTTCTTCTATTTTTATACCTTCTCCTCCGATATGCGAATAAAAACATTTGACGCTTATAGTCATAATGCGATCATTGTTATTGTTTGTCAGTCACAAATATATGGCTCCATTACATGTCTAGATCGAGGCATCAATCATGTAACAGCGTGTGATCAATTCGATATATGCTCACGTTAGATTTTCTAGATACATATATTACTTGACTATTTTTTCCTTACACATACGCGAACCATGTGACCATCAGTTATATATGTCGATTATATATTCTCCAGTACAATTACATATTCTAAACTGTATTTAAGAGGATCATATGTAATTAGGAAAGATATATATATATTTATATATATATATATATATATATATATATATATATATATATATACGCTTGTAGGCTTGCGCAAATTCGAGTATCGAATAAAAGATATGGAAATATAAGTGGAAAGCGATATTAATACACTTCCATTTTACACAAATACACGCAATGACGCATCTTATAGTTAATTATTAACGTACATATATACAAACGGAAAAAATGTATAGATATAAAGCATGATAGATATGTGCTCGAATATACGATTAACAATCGAAGCCGCGATCGTGGAATGCGTTGTGCGAAATATTTAATATAGACTTAAAACAATTAACTTTTTCAATTCCACAAATTTCATTAAAAATTATTGCTAATTTCTTATATAATTTTAATAGCAGAAGCTTTTGCGTTGAATAAGTTGCAAAAAAACCTGGAATTACATGGAATAAAACATGGAATCGTAACACGTGACAAATTTAATTGTTTCGAGAAATCAAAAATAATTTTATATTATAAAGCAACTATCGTAACTCATATTTACTAGATTTTACGGAAAGCAGAAATTATATTGATTAAAAAATAGTATATTTGACAGAAATTTTCTATTAAAAACAATTGTCAATTCTACAATAAAATTTTGCATACGTGAATACATATTCGAATATTCAAATGCAAAACCCAGGATATGAGTTGACACGTCATTTAAGAACGCTGGAACGTATTGCTAGAGGAAGCTCTTTCCCAAGAAATATCGTCAGGCGCAAATCTTGAATCGCGATCGCAGCTGTGCGGCGTATATGGACGGAGCAAGCGCATTCTCGCGTAGAGCGAATACCGGTGTCACTCGCGAGCGAGCGGGTGAGTGTCCTCGAATGAAACGCTACTAAATAAATCGCGATCCCTGAAGCAGTGTCTGTCCCGAGGAAGCGCGACACACCAAAGCGAACGCGTCGCCGCGCGGTACGTAACGAATTACCCAGCCGGGTTGAAGAATGGCGTCGTTTTCCAGAATAATTGGTACGACAATATTCACCGACCGATTACACGAAGTACGCGAGAGCCTCGGGACGATCGGGTTGCGCAAAAATACACACGAAGAGTGTTCTCGCGTTAATCCCGCATCGTGTGCCGTAAATCGTTCGCGTTTTTCGCGTCGATATGATACTATCGGACATAAGCTTTCTCACATTTTTCGTTAAATCCGGGTACGCGTGAACGCCTGTTGGTTATCTACGTGCCGAGATCAGGGGCAGTAATGAGTACCGTGTATACCTGTCTTTATTTTTTTCAGGATTCAGCGGATACTTTGGCGGATAAGAGCAATTATTCGCAACCAGATATGTTAAGGGTTACAAAGTATGTTACAACAAAGTATGTTACAAAGTATATAATTATTAAGAATCACGTTTTGTGCGATATGTAGATTTAAAATGAAGTAAGATCGGTATGGCGGACTTTCAGTTTTACAACAGCGAGTCGATTTGATTACGGATACGAGACAAGCGGACGCGTTTGTTAGACAGTGAATTTTAAGGGCGGATTATGCAAGAGTTTACGTAAGTATTATGGCATGCGAATCGATTTGTTTCGCCTGCACACGATAAAATTTCATGTTCAGTCAATTTATTTCACGTTATCACGAATTCATACTTCAACACTTAAGATTTACGTATTCTTTCACCAATGAAGCAATATATTACGATACTTGGCTGGCGCTTTTGATCCTTATTTGATCGCCGTCGAAGGAACCTTATAACCGCAAGATCCTTCTCGATTTACATAATAAATGGCTGGAGAGACTCTTTTTTTTCCTACCTTTTTAAAGGATCTCACTAAATTGCCGAACGTCGAGACCGATAGACGAGCGAAGTACTAAAAGTTTTAACTGATATTATTGCCATCTTTATCATCGAATCGCCCTTATCTGATCCACCTGACTTCACCTCGTTACCGGAATGTTATTAACTTTGGGGGATGATGAGCGCCGCCAAGTACCTCCTTAAACGTTACGGCATTTTCATCTACCGGCCGACTTACTGCGGCGGAGCCGCCATAATTCGGGATGTGGTGCTCGCGACGTTACTAGCGTGTGTTCGTTGAGCTTAAATCTCACACATAGCGAACTTATAGCGCGCCAGCGTAAATTACTCCCCTCCAGCGCGCGCGTATAACTTCGCGGCCGGCCTCCTTCCCTCCCGGAATGCCGGTAAGCCCCGTCGAGAAATTTAATCGAGATTGGGAAAACCTTATTTTCTCTCTCGTCCGCGTTTCACGTCTCGTCTTGCAGCCAGATAAAATGCTGTCGCGAGTGAGACACTCGTCCCCCTCTTGTTACAAGATGGGATCTCGCGAAAACAGCCTTTCCCACTTCTCTGCCGAAAATGGACGTTCCGCGATAAACGAGAAAATGCACCGTCTAAAAAAAAATTGCAACGTCTAATAATACCAGGAACCTGCTGAATTTTATAGTCGAATATCCGTGTCTAAAAATTTTACTCGGAGCGAAAATGCTGTCCCGTTGTCAGTGTATAAGTATATATAAATCGATCATTCAGTATTTTCGACACTCTCTCGTGGTTGAAGTTTCGATTCTAAGCAGTCGAAGGACATGTCTTGCTTTAGTTCGCAGATGACATCGAACTCTGATAGAAGCATGACGTACAAATTCAGTTATCGTTTAGAGAACATTTCCACTGGACGGCAACTATTCGTATCAGCATCGAAACATCGGGCACACATTTTCGGATTTCAATTATCTATTCCTTAAGCTCTATGATCCTGAAATCCTCTGCGCGGATAATTAAATGCCTAAATATTATGACAATTATGTCACATATATCATTAGTGCCCATGTTTTTTAGGTCTTTACTGCGTTTGATAGAAAAACGATATCTTAAAAATTATTATGTAATAATACTAAATAGCAATTTTATGACAAATAATACATCAAATCTACAGAAAAATTTTAGATTGACCAAAAAACAGGCAATGCATATTTGTTACCAAAATAAAGCACTGTCGACACTTTCTATATACTGAAACTGATTCTGCCTAAAAGAACTTGTTCCTGGTATCTTTACAAAAACCTCACATAAGAAACCCTAACGTAAGAATAACTCAATCGGAGAACGAGCCGTATGAATCAAAGGAGACAAATGAATGAATGCTTTTAATAAGGCCATACCTATCCCGACGTGACGTCGTTCGCGCATCGACATAATAATCGCTCGGTCTCACAAAAAAAACGGACATGTTTATCGGCATCCTTTTGTTTTAAGCAGTCTACGCGTGACGTTACCTTTAAAGCTCATAAACGTCACGTCCGTTAGGTCTGGCCACAGTCGGACGACAGGATGATGGACTTGCGTACGAGTGAATGATATGCACTCTGAGTCGCACGTCGCTCGCATTTCTGCCGCCATCGCCACCGCGCGGCCTCCTCGAGAAGGTTACCGTAGTCTTGCAGCAGCAATAGTGGAAGAGCTTCACGTAAGCACTGCGAAAGTGCCGGTCTGCCACGCAGTAGAGTAGATTGTTGAAACAGGACTTGGACAGAGCGAACCAGGCCGAGTTGAAGAGCACGCGCGGGCTGATCCGGCTGAAGGAATTCACGCAGACCGCCAGGCCGAATGGCAGCCAAAAAATGACGAACATCAAGTAACTGTATATGTTCGCCTTCGTAAGCTCGTAGTCCCAGAAGAAGGCGGCCGGTGGCTTATAGCTCCGAGTGGTGCGCCTCACACGCACCACCAGCTTCACGTAGAAGAAGATGGTCACCAGAGCGGGCAGCCCGACCAGCACGCCCGCACCCACCGCCTGCTCCCACGTGATGCCGCTGAACCTACGGCGACAAAAGTCGGGACCCACGTCCGAGGTCGACTGAACGATCACCACGATCGTGACGATCCCGGCGATCGCCCAGAGAGCGATGATTGTGGCCGTTACATGACTCGCTTTCAGGTTGGCGTACCTTGGACATTGAAACACATCGATAAACAATGTACTTGAGCCTTACCTGATAATAACTAAACGAAAAAATATTCTAATAACAGCTATTGACACTTTATCTCGGACTCGGACACCATCACAATTTTTATAACTTCGAGACACAATGCTCGTAAACATTAATAAGCAACGTAAGATGTATAGCGTTAACCAACAACAAAAAAACGTGAAAACAATTGACCAAAAGAAATGCGAGGATAAACTCGTCAATATCGTCACCGGCTCTACTGACCGTTAATAACTCGATGCATCTCGGAATAATTCTCGTGGAAATAACGGAAGATAATACATTGTCTCGCGGACGGATATTCTTCCCTTAATTGCATCACGAGCTTGTTTAAGTCCTGGCTTTCTTATACGGCGCATTCAATTAAAGAAAATATTTCCCCCGGTGATACACTGCGACTGCAATTACGGAGTTGGTCGTACTGGTCCCGTGGATTAACGAGGGACTTGAAAAACGAGTCGGTAGTTACGGAGTTAGCGGTGCTGGAGGACGATTTCTCGTTTACAATGCGAGGAAACTTCCCCGGACTCCACGTGTTCGTCGTGATTCTTCTGACGCGACCGGTTAAAATACTTCCCGTAACGCCGTATTGTCGCGAAACTTTCCGCGTGCATATGAAAAGCAGCAGCGGCAGTCGTCGTCGTCGTCGTCGTCGTCGTCATTGTCGTCGTTGTCGTCGTCGTCGCCGTCGTCTCCCCCGGGATCGTCTGCTATCGGTTACGGATTCCGGCAATTCAAGCTAAAGAGAACGTCGCCCGGAATGCGAAATTACGAACTCGATCGTGACGCTGATAGAGAACCGGGGAAGCACTTCAACATCAAACTCGAACTTCCAAGCAGTGGTCGCCATACGCCATTATACGCGATGGCTTAAACTGATAACAGTAATTTGATTTCTACCCCATTCACTGTGTTTACATTACCCATATCCGCCCAACGACGTTAACCGTCGCGAGGTATTTTCGTGCGAAGGCCACAACCGATGCAATATATCCACGCATGTGTTATGACATTATTCAATTTTAATAACGTTATCCATCTTCAATAGTAGGCATTAGCCTGAAATATTTATGGCCGCCCGCCCGAAAGAGCATCAAGGTCTGGCGTTGTGTAATAGTTACATAAATCAAGTCGCGCACCGACAGCAGATAGATTTTGAGAACAGCCTGAATTATTAATTTCTCTATTTAAGTTTTACCTTTTTGTGAGTAAACAAGGCGCGATCGTAATTCTCCTCCCTTTATTTTCCCCACCGGAACTTCAACCTCGAACGATGACCCGGCGGCTCGCCTATATTACCGTATTTAGGGTGTTGCCTTAGAAACACTTGCCCGGTGAAGATATCAAAGTCAGATAGGAGAGAGCACAGTCGCCTATTTTCTCAAAAATATCTATACTATATATTCGGGTGGTTATTATCGAAAAATTCGCAGCGGATTATTACGACAAAAACGATCCCCGCGGCGGAAGGAAGCAATTACATATATTTCCACGAGAATTGTTATATAAATTCCTTTATTGTCGCTAGCAGAAATCACATCGCGGCGAACCGCGTTAGGAACAAAAACGCCCCGGAGGGATGGAACAAGAATGTGCATGCGTGGGAAATTGCAGGAACGTGGGGTATCGATTGCTGGAATCGCTTGCCGGTACATTCGCTTTATCTTTCGGCTGGCAAACAGTTAACACAAGCGGGCGTAATTTTCGGCCGCTATTGTCGCGGACGGCGGTAAGGCCACCGGGGACCGAAGAGCTTTACAAGCACAGGTTTTGGTATATATGTTACGACGACCGCGCCAAATGAAGACCCGCCTGCAAGAACCAGATAGCCTCGCCTTTGATCGAAGTGAATTATTTACATGGAAATGGAGACAATCTCCTGCTGCAGAGGATAATGCAAGTGTTTATTAAGGCAAATTGTTAGTCGGTAGTCGCAGCAGTTTGATGAAGTTCGAAGCTTGTTTGCGCGCTAACCATAAATGGATTTAACTCTATCTTCACATATTGGGTCTGATAGCGTGCGGAATAAAATTGATTGTTCCCGCCTTTTCTCTCGTCTCTCTTTTCGCCCCACAGACTTGTGTATATGTGTGTTCCCTCATGTAATTTAAATTTTATCGAGAATGTCTCGAGCGCTTTGAGTTGCAAATCGGAAACACAAACGGTAACTTAAAAAGTAATGGAAAATCAAATTTTTAGTGGATTCTCCATGTCAATAAATACATTCGGATGCACGACCGTGAAAAGCGGAATGGAATTAATAATATTTCCATTGTAAATTATGTATCAAACAACTCAGTTTGATTAACCGGCCAGCGTCATACTGTGAAGTTCTTTATTTAGTTATCGAAAGCCGCAGCCAGCCGATAAAATTCGCGTTAAAAACCCCGTCCGCTTTTTACCAAACCAAAGAGGAACCCTTTTTACCTGGCCTTTGCGCGAACGAGAGTTTGTTAGTTTTTGCGGCGGCCCGACAAATCGAGACACCCCGGGGTTCGATCCATTTTTCATGCCACCCTACGGGACAAATAACAAACTTTGTTAACGATTACACCGCGTATATCAGTTCGGCCGTCCGCCGTCCCTCGGAGCGAGTGACGGAAAGCAGCCGTGAGGCAAGAACGAACGCGCTCGTGTGTCGCGTCGTGCCGGAAACGGACCGCTCAATTAGTAACCAAGCGCCACCTCGTAAACAAAGCGCACGGGTTAAAGGCATCGCTTTGAAGGGTCCTCTTCCCCGACGCGCCGGGGAAAAAAAGGAGTCGCGAGCGGCGGTGAAAAAGCGCCGACAATCGCAGGAATGTAGCGACTATTGATCGCGCCACACCGGTCACGTGTGCTATATCTTTTCGATCGCCGAAGCCGGCACTTAATTCGATGGCGGATGGGCGACCCTTTCTACCCCTCCTGTTTCCGTCGCTGACAACGCGTTTCGCCGTCTCTTTCGTCCGTCGCCCGTCGACGCACGGGCGCAACCGGGTCCGCGACGTCTCGGCGGAGAATAAAAAAAGAAATATTCCGGATGAGACGACGCGATAACAGTAATAGCGGACTCGTCTCCCCGAGCGGTGGCAGTTACAGGGTTGTAATATTGATCGGGCACCGGGTCACCGTTCACATGTCCGGAGTTGGATTCGCGCCATTTCGTTGGTCAGACGAAAGGTCAGCACCATTTTCTATTATTTTCGCAATAAGCTGATCAATCTTTCGCTTCCCGATCCAGAGACGCATCGTTTTTTGCGACATCAAATTTGTCGAATGCAATCGATAATGTACGGCATGCTTGTGTCAGTCGAGTTTTTCGCGTACGGAAAACGCGTTCCTCGCGTCTATCGAATCACACAAAATGTAATATTCCAAATATTTGCACAAATAATAATTAATACGATGTTTAGTTGATTAGATGACGAATTACGTTATTATATATTCAAGCTGCGCCATAAAAGCTAACTAGGAAACATTTTAATCCGGAACTGTGTCTATGCGCAAATGGAAATGTCGCAGCAAATGAATTTGCATAGAAAGTTGGAGTTTTGCATATAAATAGTGCCGGGCCAGACACAATGTGTGTCATTACTTTAGAATTGCGTTTTCGCACCACAGCACTGTAATCGTATTGTACGGAAAAGCCATAAATATATAAAATATTGGGTAACCATCGCATTATGAAAGCAATATTCTGTGTTTTGCTCATAATGGTATAAAATCATGATATCATTAAATCGAATATTGTATTCAACGCGTTGACTGCTTTAGTAGAAAAAATATCCCGATCATACATCGGAAAGTGCGATGCACGCAAATTGATATCTTTCAAGTAATCACATGATGGATGATATTCGATTATTAATTCATGATAAATTATATCGGATTATTATTTCAATCACAAATTTGTTATTACACTACATAACTATATAATTATGTAAACAATATAAGTAAATGTTTTTTTTTCTTAATTTTATTATTGAGAATTGTCTGGAAAAACATTTTAAAGTGAGTGCAAATCGTTGTCAAAACTTTAATTTTTTAATTAAATAATAATAATTAATTTAATATTAATTAATATTAAATTAATTATTATTAATTATTATTATTTTAATATTAAATTAATTATTATTAATTATTATTATTTTTTACTAAGTTAACTTAGTAAAAGATGTTTACTATGTTTAAAAAAGTACTACAAAATTTACAACTTAAAAGTACTTAAGGTTCGAGTTTAAATTTCCTTATTTTTCATTCTTTCCGTCTTGAGTAGAAGTAGTCACGCGCTGACATCAAAAGGCACGTATATATTTTACTCCTAGAAATTTGAAAAGAATATTTTCCATAAGGAATATTTTAGCTGAATGCAAACCGAGAATACAAACAATCAAAAAATAGGAGGAAAGACAGAAAAATCATCTAACTGCAGTTGGTCTTTCCAGAGAATTTCGCAATTTCGCGTGATATACATCACGCTCAAATATCATGAAGCTACAAAAGCGTCCGCGGGATAAAATAGACGGGAGAATGAAACACGACCATGATGTCACGTGGCAGTCGACGCGTTAAATTGCGGAAACACCCCTTTTACGCGGGTCTCTCTCTATTTCCACTTACCTTTCGGCAGGCAGACACAGACGTGCGTAATTTTCCACGGCGATTGCGCCCAACGTTAGTACGGTCACCAGGAAGCAAAGGATCTCGATGGTATACTCGAATCGGCAAGTAATTAGGGACTCTTCATGGCCCGCCAGGATTACGATTACCGAGGCCGGTATTACCACGCCGGTCACCAGCAGGTCCGCTAACGCCACGTTCACGAGGAACGCGTTTCCTGGAAAAAGAAGCCGCGCGAAACTCATTAAAGTAATTAGCGTCTAACAGTTCTTGCGATCTGGAAACGCTCGAGAGAGCCGGCACTTGGCACTTTTTTGCGTCCGGACATTACAGATACGGTCTTCGAATAATTTGCTTCGAGTATTATTGCCCCATCGAGCGGTAATCTAAAAATTGTTCGAAACGATGTCTAAATTAATGTGCGAGCCGTCGTATTTTCCAAGTGCCGTACATTCGGGGGTCGGAAAATTGGCTGAAATCAATACGCGCTTTTTACATTTAAAATTCATAGTCTTTCGAAACTTTCGATATAAACAGGTCATTTAATGTTTTCAACAAGAGTTTCGAATAATTTCCGAAATCATCGCAACCAAAGCTTAAAATAGCAAAACAGTTTCGAATATAACGCGAGTATTCTCGTGTTATTGCGAGAATTTTACGCAACTCCATACAATATCAGCTTTAATACTGCGATCGTTGCGCGACGGGAATTGGGCAGCCCCAGGTTGCACTAATACGTAAATTAGAGGTTTCATTCGCCTTTTGAGGCTTCCTCTGTACGCTTACGGTGCCGTTTTCCCGCGACTTTGTCGTAGAAGTTAGAATTTACCGTCTAGAATGTAATCCAGTGGGTTAGACTTCGTCGTTTCCGATCGATCGCGCGCGCCTCGCCGCGGCGCGCTGTGTCCGCCGTGGATTCCGGACAGTGATATAAATTCACGGGGTAATCGTGTTGGACACGTACCGATCTATCGCGCACGACGCCAGGATTTCGTCTGTATTGCCAAGAGCATCCAAGACGCCCGCACTTTTGCGCACCGCCCCCTTCCGTTGGCAGAAGTGCCAGCCTTCAAGTAGCCTCGTGCCAAGCTATTATATTACGCGTACTATCGTTTTGGATTTTTTTCGCAATTCCGCGCCGCAGACTTAAAGAGCGTTACGACTGTTTGATTTTCGCCCGTCGCGGAAGAGCTCGGAACGCGGCCAATCTCCAGCATTTAATCAACGTACGCCCACGAGGGCATAATATCCGCGATCGTGAGCTTCTGCTCGGGCGAATCGCATAAAAGTCATAGTAATTGCAAAACGATGTCGGCCGAAACAAACGGCTCTAGCCGGCTGTAAAACTTTGTTCAAACGGCAGCAATGACGACTACGGCAATGATGACGAAGACGATGAGGACGACGACGACGACGACGACGGCTACGGCTACTAAAACGTGAATAAGACCGCGCTATGAAGCCGCAGCTGTTATTGCGAGTCAACGATTATAGCGTTTCATAAGTTCATACGTAGAGACCGGCTGAGCGAAATATCAAATTGTAGAAAGTCGCGGAAAGAAAGGGGCGTAATATCCGCATTACCTCGCATTGCCCCTCTCGCGACGCGATATATTCCCTCGATTCTCGGGGATTTTCCCGAGATCAATACCAGCGAAGACACGGAGAAAAGGAAATAATATCCGTACGTCGTCACGTCCTTAGGGGAGTATAACGCTATAATAAGGTTGCACGTTCCTGCATGAGAGAACGAACGCATGCCGTTACGTTCGCCCGCGCCGCGCTTTATGCGTAATAAAACGCGTAATAAGATTTTTTTTGTTTCGTCAAGTGCGCGGCTAGAGCGTCAGGTTTTCGCGATAAGTTTAACAATCTGCCCTTGAATGAAAGAAAAAAAATGATATAACGATGTTGACGGCGCCGGGAATGAGCCAAGTTTTCATAAGTCAATCGCCGCATTGCATGCATATGTATGCGCGTATCACACACACACACACACACATACAAAAAACAATTATTATAATTATGCATTTCCTTGCAGCTGCACTCTACCCGTGCTCTTGGTTGCGGTTGCCTGGCTTCACTCGCCTTTATAAGACAAATTTTCATTTACTATGGTTTCCTTATGCAAATAGATACCGCGCACAATAGGATAATGCCCTGCGCCAACGTGAAACGATGCAGTGGGTTATCAAGTATTCAAATTACTTAACACACACGAATATAGTTATGAGCACTCGAGCATCGTGTCTATAACCGCGCGGCTTAATTGAGCGATAAAAGCACTTTTAAGAAGTCATCAACACCTATAAATTACGAACAAAGCGGCGCGTTAAATTGCAGCTCGCACGTGCAGTTTGGTCTTTTTCCAACGTCTTATCGCTAGCTCACATTGAAATACTTGGCACTGACGGGTTAATTGAGGCTTGTTATCCGAATATCAAATAACGTACTTTCTTCTATTCTTCGTAGTTTTAATGCGGCCTAGCCATTAATTATACGAGGCGGAAGATTGCGGTTTCGAATTTTAACAACTTTAGAAGATAACGTGCTGGTATTCACGTAACACAATACATTCCTAGTTTCGGCATAATACTCTCGTTATTTCGCCTCCATATTTCGCGTATAATAACCTTACCATCCCGAGTCAAAATTTAGCGTCTCTTTTAATGCTCATACAGCCTATATGAACCTATTTTTACGGAATTAGAACCTAGAACTCCTCTTTTAAAACTTGATTTCCTATAATTTGACGTTGAAATACTACTTTAAACCTATAGAGCCTCACAAAATAGATTGTATTACTGCGAGAACTCCTCCATTAAACCTCGAACTTTTATCTAGTATATATATATATACAGGGTGATTCAAAATAATCTGATGTCCTTGCAATGCCATATTCTTGAGCGAATTCTGAGACGATTTTTCCTTTTACAAAATTTTGTCCGAAGCTTAGTTTTTGAGTTATAATTGAAAATAGGTAGCAACTTATGAGTTCGATACAACGGGCAGGCAGGGACGCGCAATGTATAATGAGACTGTCAAGTGTTTACTGTCGTCTCATGACGCATTGCCCGTCCCTGCCTGTCCGTTGTATCGGACTCGTAAGTAGCAAATTATTTTCAATTATAACTCGAAAACTAAGCTTCGGACAAAATTTTGTAAAAGGAAAAATCGTCTCAGAATTCGCTCAAGAATATGGCATTGCAAGGACATCAGGTTATTTTGAATCACCCTGTATACTAGATAAATTCGACCTATAAAAGTTATTATAATGTTTAATCATAAAGGAAAATATTTGATTCGTTGCATTTCCAACTTTCATTAATATTGATACCTTTCCGTTTTTTTCTTCAAAATAGTGATATGATATCTGAAAAAAATTCAACGCAAAAAAATTTTTTTTAATTAATTTTTTTATTAAATGTTAACTATTTTAGATGTACTCGTTAAAATTCAAATAAAAATAAAAAACTATACGAGCAATATGCATAATGTGGTTGTATTTTGATTATTGCTTTATTAAGTGATACAATATTATCAAACGTTTCAGTCTTAATTTGAACCTTTTTCTGTATAAGTATTTCTGTCTGAACTTGTTTTAACGCATGTTAACTATACTTAATAATATACTCTTAACTATATGTATTACATATACTTAATAAATAATATTTAATTCAATAAATATTATGTAATGTTTTTAGTATCTTATTTTATATTTAATATCTTAATTTAATATTTTTAATATAATCACAAAGGTATATGGATTTTCAGCACTAGTTTTATGATATTATCAAGAAATTCTAATGATTGCAAAAATCTTCACAATAATAAAAAAAATTACTAACTATATAATTTTAATTGATGATAATTTTAATAGCATACAATTTTTAAAAATATCAGAAATCAATACTCAAGTTGAGTACTGAGTTGAGACTGAAATCAATACTAGTTGAATTTTGATATTATATTTTGATATTATCAAGAAATTTCTAATAATTACAAATTTTCAAAAGATAATAAAATTCAACTAAATGGTATTGATTGATGATATTTTTAAATTGTATGCTATTAAAAATTATCGTTAATCAAAATTATAGTTAGTATTTTTTTTTATTGTGAACATTTGCAATCATTAGAATTTCTTGATAATATCATAAAAGTAGTGCTGGCAAAAAGAAATCTATATATTTTCAGGGTCTAAAGCGGGTCAACGGAGGGTTTTAACTAAACCCTACTTTGAAGCTTTAGCAGGAAAAAAGGAAATTTCGGACATATTGTAGCGCCAAAGTAGGTGCTATTATATACATACGATACAATGCATAACATCTACTTTGACTCTCTTATGCCTACCTCAAAATAAAAGATTAAGGTTCAATATAGGTGCTAAATTTCGACTCGGGATGCTATCGCAAACATAAATACAATGTTTAATCGCAAAACTAAGATCCAGCCGAATAGAAGCAATTGTTGCAGCCTTATCCTGCAAAAATAGTCTCCCATATATATTGTTGTACGGCCAAAAATCTAAATCGATTACTTACCACCTGCATTCACCGCAAAGATGCTAACTTGGAATCGTATATACGCGACATTACCGTCGAGTCAATAATTCTAAAGCCGCGGAATTAAGAATATCCGGAGAAAAACGTGTTCTCCCAGATAAAGTAAATTACATCGCGACGCTACCCCAAAGGCGACACCCTCGTTGAAAAGCTGAGGTGACATTTTTACCGAAAGCAACCTCGGACTTGTCGCTTTTCGGGAGGCGCGAAAACGTGGTCGCACCAACACGCCTACGGCCCGCACAGCCGCAAACGTGTTCGCGTCTTTGGCAAGGATATTACACCACGATAAAAATGATTACGCGACAAATTGCACCGTCCGCCGCTTCGGCGAGGAAAGGCGCCGCCGCCGCCGCCTTTCGCCACCACCTCCCGTCCCGGTTAATAGGATGAAATATCGCGGCCTCTCGGTAGGTAGGTAGGCGAAAACCCCGGGGAGAGTCGCTGAGAGGGCCGGCAGGATCGAAGGGAGGGACCGCTCTCTCTTCAGGTATCGGTGAATTAAGCCCTGCAGTCGTCGCATTCGCGCCGCCCGCATTCGCCGATCGCATTTTCCGGAGGTACGTTTCGGCGTGACGAGATCCGATCGATTCAGCGGTTGATGCGTGGAATAAATTATCCCGCATCAGCGCTCGTGGCGTCACTTCGAAATTGATTCTCTCTATCTCGCTCCTCTATATCTCCATCTCTCATCCGGGTCCCCTGTCTAGCCGCAGTGCCGCAGCATCGTCATGGGAACGTGCTCCCTTCCCCTCCCACCGGGGATATTCTTCTACGTGCCGAATGAATCCGCGCTGATCAGAATTTGTTTTAATCGATTTACCGAGTCAGCCCGCTGCCGCCGCGCGCGCCCGTTCTCTCTCTCTCTCTCTCTCTCGTTCTCTCTCCTCGCCCGAACCTCGCCGAGCCTCGTTTCACGAGCGCCGAACCGAACTATTCGCCAACCGCACCGCGGAGTACTCGAAGTATTCGCATTACCGGCGGGGATTCACCGCGTTCGGCCGCCGCCTCCGTGATCGGGGTTTCCAAAGGGAGCACCCAGACGAGACGAGATGAGACAAGAGCGAGGAAGAGAAAGAGAGAGAGAGAGATAGGGCAGAGAGGAGGAGAAGAGGAGAGAGATATAGAACGGCGCTCTCTCGTTGCGGCATTAGATACGGGACGGGCAGAGTTATACGGCAACCGGGCCCGCTCGTGCGGCTACGCGCCGCGAAATTGACTCGCTCATCCGTGTACACCCTTATAGCGACCCCACGACTGCGCAATCCATTACGGCGCCATCGGGTTACCGGGCATCGCGCGGACCCCGCGCTGCGGTGTGGGCTTTTTGTTTCTGCCGAGTTCTCGCCGCGCCGGCAGAGTTCACGCAAACGAAGCCGAAGTCCGTCCGACACTTCACGTCCGCAGTAGAAATGGGGTTTACGTCAGGCACGAACGGACATCCACGAGCATCTCCCCGATCCTCCCTCCGCGCGCACCGGAGACGTTCCTCCTGCCGGCCGGCGCGCTGGGGAAAAAGGAGGAATCGCGTGCTAGGGCCGGATTTCCGGCTACAGACAGGCCAGTTGCCGTCGCGTCACGTTCCGACGTATTTATTGGAAAGGGACGATCGTGAAGTTCGAAATTGCGCGCGCGATCGGCACATTAAAACTTCAATCTCATTACAAGCTTTATTCGATGTCCTACGATATTCTATCCATATCGAGCCCCTGTATTACGTAATATTGGCCATTCGCGTAAATTGGCAGTGACTCGGCGCAAATTCCTTCGTAATAAATATTTAGCGCAATGGAGAGTCATTTTATACAAGACTTTGATTTTCAGGAAGGCATTAAATTCATCATGAAACAAAGTATTAAATTTACATGTTACAAGAAATTAACCGCATCGCAATTACGTTTTTCCATCGATAAAAAGCGAAATGCAAAAATTATATTAGGTCCTTGAATAAGTTCTCGCTGTTTCTTAAAAGATGGCGTAGCGGCACTCTGTGCATGGAATTTCGTACGGAAACGCATCAGCTAAGTAGTACTATATGTAACCTCAAATTCTAGTAGATACAGTTTACCACAGTGTCAACCACGTGTTTAATTACCTATTGCGAAAATGTCTACTTTTGTGCCAAATAAAGTGTTTTTGCGGGGAATTTTATTGCACTGCTTTATTCAAAAGAAATCTGCAGCTGAAGCACACAGAATTCTTGTTGAAACATATGGTGACAATGCTCTGTCGAATACGACATGCAGAGACTGGTTTAGGCGCTTTAAAAATAATGACTTTGACCTTGAAGATAAAGAACGTTCTGGAGCACCGACAAAGTTTGAAGACGAAGAAACCTAATGAAACTATCACGGGAGCTCGCTATCGACTTCAGATGATGCGTTTGAGTCGAGCTCTAAAAGAAAAGCGGCCACTATACGGGCAGAGACACGACAAAGTCATTTTGTTACATGACAATGCTCGGCCACATGTGGCAAAACCAGTCAAAACTTACCTGGAAACGCTTCAATGGGAAGTTCTACCTCACCCGCCGTATTCACCGGACATAGCCCCCTCGGATTACCACTTGTTTCGGTCGATGGCGCATGGTTTGAGCGAGCAGCGCTTCCATTCTTTCGAAGAAACCGAAAAATGGGTCGATTCATGGATTGCGTCAAAAGATGAATCGTTTTTTCGACGGGGGATTCAATTACTGCCAGAAAGATGGGAGAAAGTGGTCTCTAATGATGGACAATACTTTGAGTAAAGTTATTGTAAGCCTTATATTTTAAATTAATGTTTTTTTTTAACAAAAAAAACAGCGAGAACTTATTCAAGGTCCTAATATATTTACGAAAAAAATGAATATATAACTTTTATTCACCGCTACGTTGCTTTCAAGGTATCAAATAATATAAGAAAAATATGACTGGACGTATGAAAGAAATACTAGCGGAGTGGTATCAAAGATGACTCAGTCAACCTTAATGTCTGACCACGTTCACGCACTCCGTCGTATCAAGAATTCATGTATCGTCATTCGCGGCCGATATAAATATTTTATACTTGGAGCGCGCGCATCGAACGTGGAAACGACCGCAGTGTATCATCGAGGAGCAGCCTCCCTAGAATATTTGCGTCCGTCACGTCCGAACGTCCGGATGAGTCACTGTAAAATCGAGAAATAGTCGCGGACAAGCCGGAAGTTAATCCTCGTTACCGCGATAATAATGATCCAAGTTTGTCGTCGTCATTGCAGCTCGAGCGACGACGCATCGCGACGGTCCGCGCGTTAAGAGAACTTTATAGCTGGGAAAACGAGGAAAGCGGAACGAGATTTTCTCAGTGAATGGCTTCGGACGAACGAAAGTATTATTTGCGCCACTATCGAGATTCATGCGGAATAAAATAGCGGTAAAAATGTTTCGGACCGTTTCAATAAGAATTACGACGATGGCCAGTGTGACGGTACACAGTTATAAAACCGAGAAACTCGGAAAATTGAAGTACTGAGAAAAGGAAGAAAGGGAAGAAGACGAAGGAGAGGAGGAGGAGGAGGAAAAAGAAAAAGTCATTTAAAGAGAGAGAGAAAGTGCGGTAAAGTAAAATTGATTTGCTGCTCTGGGACTAGGACTTCTCTTGGAAAACTATACTTGGTATATAAGTACATATGTGATAAATAAATGACCACATATATAACATTTTATTTACAATCTCAAAACTATAAAAGTATAAAAAAGTACAAGCAAAAAAGTACAAGTAAAGATATAACACAGTATTCAAAAGATTATGCTCTTTAATAAAAATAATCTCAAAATTCTTTATATTCAAAGTTTAATTTCGTCCCCCGAGATATTTTTTATTGGATGTTAAAAAACAAATTATCTTACAACAAATTGTCGCCTCTCTCTCGAAAAATTTTCCTCCGGAAAAAAAACTGACTTTTAAACATTTATCATAAAACTTTAAATCGGAACTTCTCGGAACAACTCGTAGACGTATCATTTTCAAGCAACCCAGTTTCTCTGTATGACAAATTAAACTTGTGGATTTAAATTGAATATAAAGATAAGAAGACAGAGAAGGAAGAGCGATACACTTAGCCGACAGTGTAATTACGTTTCCACTCTCATTGCTTTGTATTCCATTCTATCTACAGCGTCATTGTTATTACGCTCTGTGCGGAGTACTCGCGTGCAAATAATAATTATCTCGGGTCGGTCTCAGAGAGCGCGAGGCAGCGCGTAGACAACGGCGCGCGCGATAGCGTCCAGGGGATTATTCATTATCACGCCGGCGTATCTGTGAAGACGAGAGAGAGAGAGAGAGGTTCGGTTTGCAAATAATACGAGAAATCGATCTCGTCATTGCCGCAGGTATAATAGCACGATGAAGATCTCATCTTCCCGGCAGAATGGTCGTGACGACGTTCGTTCTTTACTGTTATATCCCTCCCGGCCGGAAACACAGGGAGGACGCTTTTGTCCGTGAAAACGCAAAAAAAAAAAGAAAAGAAAAAAAGAAAGATAAGAGATCTTACCGCGACGATATATACGAAAGAACGTTGTTGCAAGGCACGTCGGAAATGTACGACCCCCTGGATGGCTTTTAGTCGGATATACTTCTATACAGTAAAAACTTTTGTCGTTGCATTTGTCGATGAGAGCATTCTTTCTTTCAGGTACCACTGCTCCCCCCTCCCCCCCTTCACCCTTCCTCCTTCACCGCTCGTCTTCTTTCAATCCTTTCCAACGTCTCTTTAATTTTTCACCTCAAATTTACGTATATAGCAGATCTGGCGCGAGAACGATTCCCCCGTCTCTGCGCGTGCATTCCGCTTCCGTTTTTATTTGCAGTCGTAAAAAAGAAAATTGTGGGCGTACCTCGTTTGTTGAGCTGATCCTCCACCACCACGGCGGATATCATGAAGACATTACCTACGCTGCCGGCGACAGCGAGGGAGGCCAGCAGCAGAAGTCGGGCCACTCTGGACCAGGCCGACGACAGTGTCACCGGCGAAATATCAAGGTCACCATCAGTGACGGTGCTGATCACACCGTTATACGTCGCTGTCGCGTTCATTCTGAAACTGAAAAAGAGAACGAGATTTTATTTTACGAAATAAAGATCACGTTTGTAGATTGTAACAAATAAACGTGACGATTAAACATCATCTAGCATTGTATCAAGGCTAGCTTTCACCGCAATTTCAACGGGAGAATTTGCGCTTGCTTTTAAATATAAATTAAGATTGCAGGTCTACGTGGTGATTGCGTCTATAATTGTGACTCGACATTTTCCTGGGAAATATCGCATGAGTGATTAGTGGCAAAGGCAACAAAGTTTAACTTCGATGAGCAACACATCCCCTTCCCTCTCTTATTAATTTAAAGGACGGTTCACGATGGTCTTCAAGTCTGGAACACGGAGGAAACGAGGCTGAAGCTATTCGATATCACGCTATTACACGGAGAGAGGCCCTTTGAAGATTAGGGCCGACAAGACCATACCGACCACCCTAATTGTGAATTATCGATCGGACCGTGGCGTGGGGATAGTCACCTGTTCCGATCGTGGTCCATGTTAGGTTTCCACAATGTCCTCGTTGTCGCTAACAACATCTGCGCAATATCATGGTAATTAGCAAATATAAGTGTCGTGCACGCAGTCAGATAACAGCGCCGGCGCTTTGCAGGACGCTACGCGTGTTGAGAAAACACGTTCCGCGATTTTAAGACGCGTAACAGTCGCCTGAACAGCCCGCAAACTTACCTGCAAAAGGAAGCTGCTTCGCAGACATAATGCTTCGCATTGATAAAACGAGACAGGTGCTTTTGCTTTGCAAGAAGAGAAAATTTCGGAAAGTACGAAAACAATGTTTCAAATTACGCATTATCAGTATTAATGCAAATTGTGCCAAGAACCAATCTACTTTGCTATTTTGCACATAAATGGAAATGTCTCGGTTGTACCCACAACGTTCCCAAAGTGGGTCTTAAATTTTCATTAGCAAATGAAGCCGTAGGCGGCTATTGAAATGTTCAACGTGCCGCATTTCGTCGTGCGCGAAGAAATTGATCGCGAGAATTCAATTTAATAATAAAGTCGCGTGATCACTCGCTCCGCCGATCGACGAGTTGTTCCTTACTTCTTCCAGAAATATTTTCACTTGTTGCATTAGGCCATGAAATGGCGAGCCCCCTTCGAGCCAATAATCTCATCAATCCCGTTGACCTTTCACGCACATCGACGTCAAATCAATTTCCCCGCGGACGCTGCCGGTATCTTTTCCTAATTGAAAAACGACGAGCGAGAACGAGACGCCCGTTCGCGCCAATGGAAAAAACGGAAACTGCAAAATTCTCGCTTCCGTCTTCGCGCGAAAGCGGATCAGCCGGAATGATCGATGTTCGCTGTATACGAGATGTCCCAAAACTATCCCATTTTCCCTCGCCTACAGATTTTTTAACGAATTTAGCAGTCAATCTCTGTGACGAACAGCTGCATTATTTATTTTTCCATTTGTTCATTTTGCACACGCCTTGATATTTACTACGTTTCGAAATTAATATCTACTGTTGGAATAAAATCTGGAATTACGTCAACACATAAAAACTTCGTCAGCATTTAATTTATAAGAATCACGTTCATCCTTAATCGCTTCTAACTCGGAAATTACCCAAGTTAATTTCTGCTAAATTCGCGGTTGAACAAATATTGTGACAATTTTGGGACACCCTGTACGTGGGTATCTGTGCGTCTTACGGATCCCGGGGGGCTACGACTCTTACGTCCGCTTTAAGCGGCTTTTAAATTGTAGATCTATTTCGAGAGGTGTCTCCGACCGTCTGACTACTCGACGAGATGTATAGATTACAATCTCATTGCGACACCTTGCGAAAGTGGATCTCATTCGCAATGCAAAAAGATGCAAACGGCCCCATCGGCGGAAGAGAGCATCTCACGTTTCATGAGGCTCCTTCAATCCCGTTCGAATGTATGCGTAAAAAACAAGTTGCACGCTCGCTCGATTCTGGAGCGTGTCTCGACGAAGACGTAACGATGGATGCGCTTACAGCGGCATGTTGACGGACAACCTCCATCGTGGAGTTCTGAATGAACTAGATTACAAAAAGATGTGATTGCGTCTCCGCGACTAGAGGAGAAAAAAAAGACGGCACGGCTCGAAAATCTGGGCGTTAACGGGCATTCGAATGCAGTCTTTTGAATTATTCCAATTGTACAGTCCGAAATCTACTCCACTCCCGGTTTACAATTGAAATCTCCACACAAATCCCCGGCACAGACGGCCGCAAAATTGCCGCATCTCCCGAACGGATTGTCACTTTATCTAGTTAGAAATGCGCGACGGAGACCAGTCGTCTAGTCCGAGCTCGGGCGGACCACCGCGACATTGTTCTCTCGTCACGTCTCGCGGTTGGAAATTTCATATTTCCATTCATACAGACGGCTCTCGCGGCGAGGTGCGAGAGTCGAGTCGCCTTACATGTATGCACAGAAGACAGGAAACTAACGGACTGTACTATAACACTAGCGAACTCGCTCCGCGTGTAGCGATATCGGATTTCGTGGGATCGATGATAGCCGGGATACAGTTAACTCCGCGCCGAGTCTAGTTCACGTCCGTTTTTCATGCTCGTGTCCGACGGACGGGTGTATTCGGTGCTAAACGATAGCGCTCGCGTGCTTAATTGCGCGCCACCTCGACGTCCCCTCGCATCCCGCGTGCTCCACGGCGGCCGCTAAAATTTTTACGGCGCCGACATACGCGAGATCGTGACCCTCCGCACAGCAAAGGAAAAAAAATGTATGACGATCTCGCTTTCCCGCTCAAGATCGTTCCAGCCGGTGCGCGGAGCTCGCAACGACACTTTTTATGACTCATTAAAGCGGCCGAAATCGAAATTATGGCGCAGCGATATACCGTGTTTTATTGACGATAAAGCCCGGCGTGGAGTAATTAGGCTCGTATCAAGTTTGCAAACTGCTTCATTTTAAGACTTTTGGAACTCCGCGACTCCGCGTGCGCGCGCGCGGGTGGGCGCGAGCGCCATCGATGCTCGAGGAGCGGCGCCGTTAATTTGCATGAAAGTAATCCGCAAATGAATATTCACCCGGCATATCATTAAGACCGTGAAAGGGGACACAGACCGGCCAGAGTTAAGAGTTAATGTTCACGCGTCCGTAACGATCAAAACATGTTCATTCCGTATTTATATATGTAAACCACCGAAACTCACAGAACAAAATAAACATGAGCCTTACTACCAATTAAACAAGCGTACAATAACGCCGAGACTTGTTTCCCCCCTTCCCCCTCCGCCGAGAGAGCGGCCGAAGATCTAAATGACTGATCTAAACCACCCGCAGAAGCATCTTCCATGTGGACGCGAAACCGAATGACTATTTTTAACGTTAAACGATCCGTGTAATTACACGCCATTACCTTCATACATCTTATCCGCAGTTATGGATTGGATATATAACGCTATAACTCCTTTAATCCAACGGGAGACGTTGTAGGGTGGATTCCTGAGCCATCGCGCTCCGATCGGCCGCGTATAAACCGTCGATGGACGATTACAGAGCGGAAAATAAAATTTCTCCGAGAAACGTACGTGCCGGCGTGATAAAGGCGGCAACAAATTTCGCGGATGGCGGAGTTACGCGATTACGTGACGCGTCGGCCGGGAAGGTTACGAGAAAGTTTCTGGAGTGTAAAGTGGGCTTAAGGCAGGTATAGGATAAGAAGTCACCGAGGCGAGGCTTTATGAGAAGGAGAGAAAGAGAGAAGGACGACGCGGTCGTGAGAATGTACACGGCTAAGCAAAAAATTCCTCTCGGAAGGTGATCGGTTGTGCTTGAAACGGCCCGGAAGTTTCATGGATGATATCGACCCTTTAACATCCGGGTCACGTACGCCAGCATCTTTTAATAAATAATGCATCTCGCCGATATTTGACGCGAGATGCTGTAATTTCTCTCGACCACATTTTTGACATACTTTTACGAGAGGCAAGATGAAGAGGACTTAACAGAGGCATGAAAATCGTAACAATTTATCTGGCTTATACAGCTTCAGCATTAATGTGCTTAACACCCGGATGCGCAATTTCGTTCTTCAAATTATCTCGAATAACTATTTTCTCATATTTATAGCAACATTATAATATTCTCGTTTTTAACAATTTTAGAATTACTATTTTCATCAAAAAATAGTTCAGTATCAAAATTTCTCACTATAAAAAAAAAACATTTGTCTATTATCGTTATCTAATGTCATGTATAGCAAATCACTTTTTTATTTAAATTTTAATATTGAACAATTAAAACTTATGTATTGGATTTAGATTGATATCGCCGCTACGGTAATTACGTTATTAAGATTTTCTTCATAATATCTGAGAGAGTTCAGCAGCCGCTCTTTTGCATCGCATATAATTAAGATAATCCTTTTTCATGCACATAATATGCAAAAGCAGATTATGAAAGAGCTCCCCACGGTCGAGGAAACGGCCGGACTGCGTAACGCGATCTTCAAGCTAAAAGAAATTCTTACTAGCTCCTTCTCGTAGAAAACCTGGTTCCCAAAACCACGCACTCATCATGCAGGTAGATATCACCTGCCTTCTTTATCTCTCTCTCTCTTTTACCCACTCTCTTTAGTATCATCTTACCTACTGGATTTTAAGTTATGCGAAACACAACACCACACCAATTAGTATTTTACGCGGAATAAGAACGAATTTTTTGAGTAATATATGTATATTCTTTTATAAATAGCCACATTTTATATATTATTTATATATACACACTCGTGCACGTGTGTATGCGCGCGACTACAAATCATCCGAATAAGCGTTAGTTTACAAACCAGTTCGCGTCTTTTTAATGCTTTATTTATCGCATAACTTCTTGATGACGGTGCCGCTCGTAAATCGAGAACTTCGGTGTCGCACTTAAGATCCCTGTTTTTCGCACGCGAGAGGCTCGGCAATGCGTCACGCGTATACTGTAGAATGTGGAATGTAGCGGCAATTATTTCTTTAGTAGACAAGCAATGGAAAATTATAAATAACTTACTTGTGAAATTACATAAAGAATAAAATTTGATTTACACTTTCGAAGCACAAGTCACGAAATACTTTCAATTGCTTATAATTGAATTAATATCAATGTGTCTTTAAGCAATGTCTGTTGAAAGAAATTGCAAAAGAACACATTGTATTCTTTCGCGTGATTTATTCCACACACGTAGCCATAGCGATATAAAACAATTCCAACTTTTCGTAATGAGAAAAAGCTTTTATTCGCAACAAGTTATATCAAGTTTTGTACGCTTTTTAAAAAAGAAAACAATAGTTCGTATTAATTTGTGTATTGTCCTGCAACAATATCCACGGATTTAATACGTGGATAATTATATTAACGGTTTAGAATCAATTAAACTGTCATTATAAGATGCAATATAAAATGTTTAATATTTCCACTCTATAAAATCTCGGCGCGCTCTTTATTTGCGTTATTTGTTTTCTTAAACAATATACCCTGCTGAGCAAAAAAATCAATTAAATGCCCGTGAAGCACAACATAGGACCCATCTGGCATCTATCCTTTGTGAACGAGTACAATCGGTCGGCAATTTCGAAATATTAATAGAGGAACTAACGCTGCGAATACGAGATCTCTTTATTGCGCGTACCGAAAAGAAAACGCCCACGCGACAAAAAAAAGGAACAAGGACGTAGCATTGTAGTATATCATATATTAATCGTAATATTGCTAAAAGAATTGGAACGAAGAATCCCATTGCACGAGCCTCTTTATTCTGCGCTCTAAAGCAAATGCGTTCATAATATCGCGAATATATGCCGCGCGCAAGCGGCCCGCGTCACAAGCGAACAATACCAGCAGAATCGAGATATGCAATCCCCGTACGATCCGGCAGAGCGGTGGATTTTTCATTACGGGTGTTCCCCGTTTTTTAATTAATACGATTCGAGGCAGGAATGCGACGGGGCGCGCGCTCGCCCTCGCGCGCGCGCACGATCTGCATAGAATCCCGCCCTTTAAAATCTGCATCGTTAATTTCCGTCAGAACATCTGACGCGTACAAAAATGTGCCACGTGCATATGACAAGCGTCTAACGCGATCCTTTATCCGGGCCGGACCGGCGCACGGATTTAACTCATCGGTTTGCCGGTGCCAGTGCGCGAACGACGATCAGCGGAACGACGGCGGAAATTCCGTCCGCTATTTGTTAACATCTTTTCGAGATTAAATTTTAATCCCACACGGCGGATTGGCTTAAGTGAAATCTTCTTAGTGTGTAGCGCCGCTACGGAACTGGATTTAAATCGTTTCACGCTACGCTGCCAGATTAGGTTGCTCCCGGGAGCACAGCTGGAATTGATATTTTCAGTACCGTGACCGTCGCCCGAGGGAAACGATTAAATGCACGCCCGTTTCCTTCAAGTGCGTATGCATTCGTAAGTGAACGAGTAGCTTGCCTCTCTCCATTCTTCGTTGTTTCCATTGTTTGAAATACTATACCGAAAAGTCGTAAAATTATAATTAATGTTCTTTAAAGAACGTCGTAAAAAAAAGTTTAGGAGAACAAAAACTCTCTCCTCTCTCCCTCTCTCTATTCTCTATATCTCTCCATTTCGCTAAATATAGGATAATCAACTTCCACCATTAAGTCAACTGTTAATGACAGATTCATTAGGAAATTTAACGTCAACTTTCCCGTCTTCGCAATCAGACCCTCCATCAAATTTTTGTTAATTAAACATCGCATTCAAATTTCCAATCAATTCCAAAACTCTAATTCAAAAAATCAGCCATTAATTCTGCATTTAGCCAATGACATTAAAATTATTTTATTATATTAAAAAACACAAGAGAAATAATTAAAATTTGCAAATGTGATATTTTAAACTTTTATCTTTTTGATACAACTCACTTTTCACGTAAAAATATGATGCAAAAAGTGAATTTTTTATACACCGCTTTTGAAATAGATAATAATTACAACAATAAATTGAATATATAATCGAAATATAAATGTCATTTAAATGAATATTAAACAGTATTAAAACATTTTATGTTGAATTATTTTACGTGCAGCAAAGAACGCACAGATACATTTTGCATGAAACATTGGATATCGGATTAACCGTAAAAATAAGACTTACTACAAATTGATTGTATAAATTGTTAAAAACTAATTCCTTTAGCGGAATCGTACAGAACACTCAATCGAATGACAACCGACTACCGTAATGTTCACTACAATATTCACGAATACAAAGTGCACTTAGCAGAACTAACATAATCCGTGAAGCATTTACGGGCGGGACGCGATGTTCGAAGAGTCGTGTTACGGAAATGCATTTAACCAGAAACATAACGAGGGCCGCGTACGCTGAAATCGTAACGTTTTACACGACAATTCCGGAAATTCCGGATTAGGCAGGCACCTTGGGGTTTTAGAGTCCATCCGAATGGCGGCGACGGTCTCGCCTCGCAATGGCCCGCGCCGACCCCGTCGCGCCCCCAACGATAAAAGAGGAGAAGCCGCCGTTTATTACGTCTCCCTCGTCAGTCATTATCCTCGCAACTCCTCCGCGATATTGCGCCGGAACAGGACGACGGTCCCCGGACCGGCGTAATCCGTGAATGCAGAGTAATCAGCGGCCGTTTGCGCGCGGCATAATTGCCAGCCGCGCCTATTATGTGCCTCTGTACGCACGGCCGACTGAAAACTTGCAGAATGCATTTCTGAATGAATGCGAAATTGTCCAGGTCCGACGACCAGCGTACGTCGACGTACGATTCTCCGCGGGAAATTTCAGAATGGGCGCTGGCATTTGTCGCCGTCCGTCTCGTCTCACGTATTAATTCGCAACAAATACAACGGCGCGAGATAAAAAAATATAAAAACAAAACAGGGGAGAGAAAAAAAAATACGCGAGACAGCATGCAAAAGCGTTCTCTTGTTTTCTACCTGCCGAGAAACGATCATTTACTGGACCTCGAAAAATTCCAAGGAAACTGCGCGCGCCGAGCTGCGTTTTCTTGCTAGCGGAAATATTGTCTGGCGGGTCACTCTGTGATCTAAAGCGGTCCACCGCCCGGTCTTTGTGTCCGAGAGCGCTTCAAAGTGTAAAATTAAAGTGAATTCTTTGCTGTCTTCTCTAGCTTGGAACAAAGAAACAATTTTCGCACCCTGCCTCCGGCTTTCCTTTACGACGCTCAAGCGCCTCTCTCACGAGAGTCCCGTGTGTCGTCAGGCGAGCTACTAAAATATTACGACACAATATCGATCATGTGTGCGCCGTGCGCCACGATAAATGTAAAATATTTTTCGAGAATTTCGATCGTAAACTGTGATAATATATCGCATTTGATAGTTGTATCGATTGGAGAATTGCGTTCTATTATTAAATAATTATCTCTTGACAACAATAAACATTGATTAAAAAGAAATAACTTTTACGTACAATTTTGCGCTTATAGTTTCCAATATTATTTCTGTTACTGAGAGAGATATATTACTCACACAATATTATTAGCCCTCATTTTTTTATTTAGCTAACTGTTAATAAGATTTAAGCATTAGCACGAGTACTGTAACATGAATAAGATTCATCAAATTTTCACGAACACTGCGTTCATTCATAAAATGTGTAAGAGGCGGCTATTATGCTTGAAAGATATTAATCCTCTTATTTTTGAACTCCTCTTATCAAAGGACACGGAAGTACTTTCTGAACTTAACGTCAATTCTCAGCCCGGAATAAGAAACCAACTTTTTTAATGAACCTGTTAGGTATTACTGCTACGTTATTACGCCATTACGTTATTAATCTCGTTCGAAACACGACGACGACGTGGTTCCTGTAAAAATCTTATTTTACATTTTATCGTTGTCCAAAGTTGAAAGCGATTTTCCCGACCTATCTGGAGCTGGTTAAGGATCAAAGCACGTCCCCAATATTGAGTTCATTTTCCGAGACCATGAAGGCAAGCAACATATCGATCTTTGTAGAGCCGTGACACATTCAATATTTCATTTTTTATTCGCCGCTGTAGCGCGTCCTCTCTGTACCTTCTTTTCCGTAATTAAGCAACGCTATGTGTGCGCCGCCGTGCGACACGACTGCGTGCGCTGGCGTTAGTATTTTCATCGAACGTCGTGATTGCATTTCAATCATTAATTAAACGCTTCTCCGCTCGCCATTCGTCTACTCTCTAAAATTAATTTTATCCGCGTATCCAGCCGGTCTTTCATAGTCCTATCCGGGGAAACTCGCTCTTGTTTGTACGCCACTTCTATCCGCTATTCCATTCGTCCGTTATAAAACGCTGTGTACTCAGCGCTCGACTCCGCTACAGAGCAAGCAAAGAAGCAATTCACAAAGTAAGTAACATTTGAATTCGGATTGCGGAGAACCGGGACTTGGTGCGGCGCCGAAGAGAAATTGGTCGAATCGTGGGGCATTTTGACGCGCATAATTATGAAATGCCGAACGGCATTTGCATAAGCTGCAAATTGAACATGGAAATTGCACAGTGTTTAGCCAACCGTTCATGTGTTCAATCGCGCCGACCGGCGACGCCGCTGCGGCATTCGTTCCATAAGCCAAACCGACGTCAACCAACAATCATTCCCGAAAGTTCAAACACGTGTGTAACGTTTCCGATGAGCGTTTGTAAAATTTATTTTCCTCGGAATCCACACCTCCTCCTCTTCCTCTCCTCTCCTCTTCCGCAACCCCGCGTATACACGCTGCCAAACCAGCACCTCTCATTAAACGCAACCCACATGCGTCGGATATGCATATGCGCCGCATCGCACACGCATCGCTGCGTCGCGCGGCTCGTAATTAGAGAAAATTAAATCTACGTATTAAACCTGGTAACTCTTGTATAAGCTGCGCCTTTGTATCGGAGCTAATTTTCGCCGCGCACCAGATCGCGCATGTCGAACTTGTGTTTTCACGTCGCACACGTGCACCGCCCCTCCCCCTCCCCCCTTTTCTTTACCCAGACAGGCTTCATGAAGCTTTAATATTTTTTACGCCCCGCGCGCCTGTCAAAGAATATTTCACTGTAGTCGCCGGCAAATATTTATTGCGTATCCGCTTTGCGCGGGGATAATTTCATAATGCATTACTCGTCGGGGCTGCCGTGAAGCTCTTTGATGCGAGGCCGAAAGTAGGAGGAAATCCACTTGAAAAACTTTATACTTCGCTCCGCCGGCATCCGAAACTTGAGAAATCCTTCAGACAGCTCGCGGAAAACTCGAGAGGCGGCGAGAGGACCGGCACCGTTGCATCGCGATCGATATCGCGATTCAGTGCGCTCCCGCGGAGAAGTCCAGGTTGATGCTAACTTCGTTTGCACAGATGAAGACAGTCAAAGCATCCGTCTCGAGATAAGGCGGAAACGAAGTTTACTTCTTTCACGCCTGAAGCTTCTTTTAAATGTCCGGGCGCAATCGGGGAAAAATGATCTGTTTCGCGCTCCCGCGTAATATTGAAGACAGAAGCGGTAATAATAAAAACTAGGAATCGCAATTAATCGGACCTCTTTCCACTTATATATGTATATAGATTGTGCACACAATGTCGAAGATCATGTCTCAACAAATAAGTACACTTAATGCTAAACTATTTACTAGCGTCAAATAAGAAAGAAATAACATCGTTGAAGTAATTCCGATAAAAAACTGTTTCGATTTTCTCACAAAGTTGTAATATAAATTTTCCGTTCCGCTTTACTTGTCTCATTCCTGAATTTATATAACAGAAATCACTATTTCTGATTTTAGCGCGCCGATCGAATTACGCAGACACACACACATGTGCGCCATACAAACGCTGTAATTTCCGTTTCTTTCCACATGGCCTTTCTTGCCAGCGAAGGATATGGAATATACGAGCACTGCAAGAGACGTGTTTCGCGCAGCAGGCGGCCCTACCGAAGGACTTATTTACGGTATCATCATACAATTTTTCTGTCAGAGATAATCGATTACAAGTGCGATAGAGGATATAATAATTTTTATCGATTTTCATCTCGGCTGCTTCGGATACGCATTCACTGCCACATTTAACGTCTACCCGCATTGTTTATTGACATGCCCGACGAGGAGGTACACGTCGTTAATAAAGTCACTATTATTAACAATATTTTACAAAATATAAGTACAGTTGAACGTAAACGGGCTTCAGTCCGGAAATCAATTTCCATTTTCTTCAACGTGAGATCGCTATCTTGCCGGATTTAACCTGGAAATTCCGAATTTCAACTACTTATCTCCAGGCTACCGGTTGACATGCTATATCCGGATGAATTGTCCAGTAAGAAATTTGGAGAAAAAAAGAAGTCATTTAAAATAGAAGCCAGCTTTTGCGTATTTCACGTAACAAAGTGTGACATTCGGGACATGAATATAATATTACAATTATTTTCATGTTGTTTTAATTTCTGTTTTCCTTCTGACTTTCTTTCTTGCGCTGTCTTTCCACTTTGTCTAATTACGTGATCATGTTAGATTAAAAAAAAAAAGTAAAAGGATAGCAAAAAATAGCAAAAGATGCAATACTGTTAATTTACTAAACATTATATATTTAATATTATTTATAAATATTAAAATTTGTCGCTGTCTTTTATTTTCACTAGCTTTTTCATTCTAACGTTGTCACGGAATTAGGCAAGTGTAAAGTAGCAGTGATACATCACAAGAAAGCGTAAAAAAAAAAGAAAAGGAAAATTAGAAAAAGATAGAAAAGTTTGACGGTAGCATTATTGTTGGGCACATATTTGACGCACTTTGGGCAGTAATTATACGATGTAATTACAGTGTATTGCATCTCGAATGTGGTTACAAGCCGAGTTCTCCGCAATCGCAATAACAGTCAATGCGCAGCGTATTTCATATTGCGTTCTCGATGTGCAGTGGCATACAACTAGCAGCCGCACCTTGTCTAAATGAATTTGCATAGACGGTTGAACACTCTGTGCCAAATTTGCAACTCGTTTGCTTTGATATTCATTAGCCGTGTAGCTTTTACGTTTACAGAACAAACACCACAAAATTATGCGGTATATTTCGAAAAGAAAAACAAAAATTACCATGAATTTGTAGTAAAATAATTCTGGAAAAATACGTAGACTATAGATTACTTATTGTAATTGCGTTTTTAATCAAAGCAATTTGAAACACAACTGCTTCGTTGCGCAATTGCGAACAAACAATATATTGATCGTAGATAGCGTATATCACATTATTAACTTTAAACGGCATGCGCGCCACAATTAGTCGCCGTGTTTAAGATCATTGCGCGCAATAAAGTTTCCAATTTTAGTTTATCAGCCTTAAATTGTTATTACGCAATTTCACACAAACGTGTTGCATTAACTGTCTTCGTAGTTTTATTAACTTCGAAGGGGCGGGAGAAGGAAGAGGGGGAGAGAAACTGACGGCAGTAAAGTCCTAGCCCAGTACTAACTCTCGCACCTACGCGAAACTCACGCTCGGGTATTAGAGCGTGCACAGGCACAGGGATATCCGCGAACTTCGTCTAAATTAATTTTCATAGACGGCTGAACATCTCAATTTGTGCCGAATCTGCAAGTTGCCTCCCTTGATGTTGCTAGTTCGAATAGATCGCGCCCGCGCTCGGACGAGGCGTTTCGGGCCCCTTCAAGTTCGGCCCTTTAATAACTCACCGGCAATATTACGGCTCGTCGAGCTTCGCGACACGTCGCAGATAAATTGCATCGTTTAGCGGACACGCACCCGCACATAAACCCTTTAATCCCCGGTAAGCAATCAGGTCCGGTTGGTGCAGCACAGCGCGCAACGATATTACAACGGTTGATCTTGCCGGCCATCGAAATTCCGCAAAGGCCAGCTAATCCGGGCTTCAAAGCGACGTTATGTTTGATAGCGGGCTTTAATGGATTCGCGATAAGAGATATGCATGACCGAGCACCGTCGCTAACGACGCCCGTCTTTTTTCGGCTCTTATTTCCCGCCGCAACAACTTGCGAAGGGTGCATTTAAGGGTTTTATTGCAGTAGCCGCTGACGGCTAAAAATAGCTGCCCGCACGATAGAAGTAACGGATGTGAGATTACGACCCCCTCCCAATAAATTAATGTGAAAAGAGTTGAAAGCGCTTTATTTTTTTTTCCGAAAAAACACACGACACATTCATCATTTTAAATTTATCGTTATTTCAAAAATGTATTTTTGAATGCTTAACTTAATTTTGTTCTTTTTAAACATTCTTGGCTGAAACCTGATCTCATCATCGTATATTCAAATTTTACTATAATCGACATTGTGTCTTCACAAATGACATTGTGACAGTTATATCGTTACGATAATAGGTTATAAAATTTTTATCGGCACACCGAGCGCAAGATGAATAGACCAGCGAAGAAATTCCATATTAACTCAGCCCGATTCATCTTTGAAACAGTTTTCCTCGCGAGCTCGCTTATACACATTCGCAGAACCAATATCAGTACTTATTAATAAACGTCGGCTCCTTGCCTACTCGCAGCAAGTCTTTTGTGCTCGAAAATGAGTTTCGGAACGAGCGTCACTTCGTTTTCACCGACGCCTGAGCCTACAGCGCCTCTCGCTCGCTTTGCGCCCAGCGTGCGCGTTTCGGTATTCTCTCTCTCTCTCTCTCTCTCTCTCTCTCTCTCTCTCTCTCTCTCTCTCTCTCTCTCTCTCTCTCTCTCTCTCTCTCTCTCTCTCTCTCTCTCTCTCTCTCTCTCTCTCTCTCTCTCTCTCTCTCTCTCTCTCTCTCTCTCTCTCTCTCTCTCTCTCTCTCTCTCTCTCTCTCTCTCTCTCTCTCTCTCTCTCTCTCTCTCTCTCTCTCTCTCTCTCTCTCTCTCTCTCTCTCTCTCTCTCTCTCTCTCTCTCTCTCTCTCTCTCTCTCTCTCTCTCTCTCTCTCTCTCTCTCTCTCTCTCTCTCTCTCTCTCTCTCTCTCTCTCTCTCTCTCTCTCTCTCTCTCTCTCTCTCTCTCTCTCTCTCTCTCTCTCTCTCTCTCTCTCTCTCTCTCTCTCTCTCTCTCTCTCTCTCTCTCTCTCTCTCTCTCTCTCTCTCTCTCTCTCTCTCTCTCTCTCTCTCTCTCTCTCTCTCTCTCTCTCTCTCTCTCTCTCTCTCTCTCTCTCTCTCTCTCTCTCTCTCTCTCTCTCTCTCTCTCTCTCTCTCTCTCTCTCTCTCTCTCTCTCTCTCTCTCTCTCTCTCTCTCTCTCTCTCTCTCTCTCTCTCTCTCTCTCTCTCTCTCTCTCTCTCTCTCTCTCTCTCTCTCTCTCTCTCTCTCTCTCTCTCTCTCTCTCTCTCTCTCTCTCTCTCTCTCTCTCTCTCTCTCTCTCTCTCTCTCTCTCTCTCTCTCTCTCTCTCTCTCTCTCTCTCTCTCTCTCTCTCTCTCTCTCTCTCTCTCTCTCTCTCTCTCTCTCTGTCTGGTGAATAATTTAAATGAAGGCACGGGACAATCACGTCACACCGCTCTGCCTTCGCAGCATGAAAATCCACGACATCCTGCAAATACGCGCACACGCCGAACCGACGGAATCCTGATAAATCCTGCGGCGCGCGTTGCAGAGCTCTTTGACAAGATTAACCCTGTTTTCCGGCCAGGTTCAATTGTATCGGAGTACCAGCTGGCACACAGAGTCTCTTTATCGTCATTCTTTTCTAAATTTAAAGATATTATCTGCGTGCCGCTCGCTCGTGATACGATACGAGCCGTTCTCAGCAGACGGAAAGCCATTTTATCGCGTTACAAAACAAAAATTACAGTCAGTCCATCAAGAAGTTTACCTTTCCGGGTAGCTTTGACTCGTGCTTACGTGTGTGCATTATAATAAATTCACGACGCGAGAATAGAGCATATGAAAAATTCATTTCAAGTAGGTTCATAGACATTATTTCGACGAAAATATATACGCCTACTCGTGTTCTTTTTTTAAGACATCGATCGAAAGTTACATAATACGTGCTTGTGTGTGTATCGACTGACAGCTTAGTTTTGACGAAGACACAAGTAAAATTTAGAAAATGTCAACGCACGAATAATCAGGACTGCTCAATTGTCAAGCACGCCTATTTTCTCCGCTTAAGTTAATTTTAAATGAGATTTTGTGCATAAAAATTTGTGACATTTTCAGCAAAATATCCTTAACCCGAAATAGCTAAAACTGGCGCGCCGCTTCTTTCACAAGAAAATCGTTTGATCATTCTCCGGAATGCCCTTCGCTTTGCGCGTCACATCATCGTTCAGATGTGCATTCAATGGCGTCGCGGAAATTCGCAGGTTTAGTGCCGAGACTTGCGGAAACTTGCGCACGACGTCTGAAACGGTCCCGTGATTCTCGTTATTTGACCTATGTCTGAGACGGCGTGTCTACGGTTTCTATTATAACGTCACGTTATACGGTCGATGTGGCAGGAACTTCGGGCAACCGTGCGCCATCGCGCGTCTTTACGTTAATTACACGGTAGTTTGTAGGTGTGTGCAACGCGCGCGTATCCGCGTCGTGTTTTCGAGGAGGGGGAAGTCGAATCTCCGAGGTGCCGCGGAGCCCTCCTATCGCAGCAGGGGTGAGATACATAAATCAAATTACCTTTGATCGTCAGTATAACGCGACGCGTTACCGTTGCCGCCGTTTAATTTATTGCGCTAAATGGCCGTGGGTGGCAATAAAGTGAGAGAGGAAAAGAACTGGCGGCGAGAAAGAGAGTGCGGCTCCGCTCTCTCGGCAAGGGCGAATGCAATATGCAGTTTAGTATGCGCGCGTTTGAACTGGATAACAGAAGGGTAAATTTTGCCCGGACATGCGTTGCCGCGCTCGCAGCTCGTCCGTGTGTGTTGTCGTTTTACTTTTCCGGTTTCTGAATTGGCTTTAACTTTTAGTTGGTACAGCTGCCCGGCGGTAACGCGTGAATATTCATCCGCGGAAGTATTTGATTGCGCGGAGGGAGAAATAGCGTGTAGCGGCTCGTACGTGAGAGCGCGTTTACAGACCGCGGCGTTTCTCCGTGACGAACAAAGTCTCAGGTGTCGAACGAGCGTGCGTTCGCACTCTGCTAACTTTTCCGGCGCCCCCCTCCCCCCCCCCCATTTCATCTCGCGCGCGACTTTATTTTTTCCCGTTCCGAGTCGCAATTAAGGGGTTTCTTTGAAGTTGCGACGATACCGAATTCTAAATTTAAAATGAGAAACAATTTCCTGCCGGTGTCGCGCCGCGCCGCGACGATCTGTCTCGGGTGGGCGGCGAATCGCAATAAGAAACAAGTAGACCAATTTAATTCAATGCCCCTTGAGACGCGACGCGAATAGTCGCCAGCATTAGACGACCCGGCATTAATCAGCCGTTAAATGCCGCCGACGCTCACGCTCGCTCGGCCAGCAGCTCAACTCAAAAAACGCGATGAGATTAATTTTTCCACCAAATAGCCGCAATCGCGCTGTCCGCCCGCAGCGCCGCCGATCGTCATTTAGCTCTTCGGTTAATATTTTGCTTCCGCTGCTTTGCGCTCTCCGGGGATTAAAGTGGCCAAGTGTTGCCTGATTAAATGTTTACAGTTGGTGTTAATGACCGCACCTGTTACCCCCCTCGGTATCCCGTTCGCCATTTTATCAGCAACTTTATTGTCCCACGCGCCCCCAATGTCTGCCACCTGTATCCGCGGTTAAATACCGATGGTATCGTCAGATTACAACGACGCAAAGCAGAGCAATTTTCGCGAAATGCGCCCCAACCTTTCAGCGCGGACTGCTGCTCTAAACGCCGCCGCCGCCGCCGCGACGAGTTTTCGGCGCGTGATGGCTGCGCGTGCAATACGTTATCCACGTGCGAGCGCAGGGGAGAAAAACGCCATCGCCATCTGCCACCGAACGATTATTATTTCCCAAATAAATTAGCGGGCGCGTAGTAGTAAATCGTGCGAGCGACGCGACGCGACGCGGCGGTCGGTCAGAGATAAATTATACTGCCGATACGAGCGTCGTAAGCGATAAACATTAACCACCGCGCCGCTACGACGCGGCTGCATTCATAAATTATCTTAATTAATTGCGCCGCCACGGCGCAGATCCGCCCGGCATTATTTCGTAAGGCGACGCTTCAATTGCTTGATTTAACAATTCGCCTTTACATGTTTTCTCCGGTATCCTCTTCGTCCCGACTTCGCGACGTTCCGACTCTCTCGCAATACCGTTCGAGGAATTCTTCGAAAAATCCCGCCTTTAGAAACTCACATTGTAGGTACGGTGTTTAAGACAAAGGGGGACATCGAATGTCCCTTCCCCGTAAAGCAGATTCCACAGATTTTATCGGCCGTTCCTGGATTCCGAAACCGAGTAACTTCATTTCTCCAACTACCTTCGATATCCCCCGATATTGAACCGAAATTTAAGAGCAGGTATAAAATGTCAAGACAAGTCCCGAAGACTTTGCAAAGGTATTTAACGATTTATTGAAGAAACTGAGAAAGAGTGTCAAAGGGCGTGCGTCCATATACATTTAATACGAGATTATGTGATAAACAAATAAACGATTCGTTCTCTCGGTTTTGCACGAGCGACAATAGCGATATCAAATTACTGCGTTTTCGAATTCGACGTAAATATTTATCAAAGTTAACTGTTTCAACCAATCGCTATTCATAAATATTATTGCAACCACCACACCCGCACATACGAATTGCTGCCATTAACGATTCAACGTCGGATTCTATTTATATACGACGCTATATCGGCGCCATTACCGTCACGGGGCTTTAATCACGGTGCTCACCCTTGATTGCGGTTTATCGGGATTTCCGATAGCGCCGCTAAGCGCAACGCGCGTAATTGCATGGATTTCTTCCCGTCGCAATCCGCGCGTATTTATTCTTCTACGGCGCGACTGGCTGGAACGGCCACCTGGCATCGAGCCTTAGCCCTAGAAAACCGGATAATATGCGCCCGAGAATATTTAACCTTTAACTAGAAATTGAAGTCGGTGTTATCTCGGCGAAATTCAATTTTTACCGCTACAGTTATGGAAAAATAGATCCCACGTCGATTGCCGCGTTTCAATCATCACGGATAAATACACGGATTATTTTCATGCCTCTAAATCCACTTTTACACCTTCCGGAAATAAAGGTTTTATTAAAAATTCGCAATGTGTGGAAATGGAATGCGCCATATGCAGTTACACAATATATCATGGAAAATTTTAACCTTTTCAAGATGTATATAACTTCAAATTAAAATTAAATATTAAAATTCTCTGCCTTTCGTATCAACAATGTCGGATTTACACTATCAGCAAGCAAGAAGATCGTAAACATAGTCGTAAAACACATAAACACGGGATAATAATAGTAAACTCTGAAATTTTACTTCATACTTTTACATGTAATTGTTGTACGTGCTGCACTTGTATGACAGTAGCGAGAAACTTGGGAGTTTTATGCCGCGGGCCATTTCTTTCTTTCATAATACTCGTAGTATAAAATGTGCAGCCAGCACAAGAGAGAGAAAGCTCGGTATTTCTAATTGAAGATTTCCCCCCCCCCCCCAAAAAAAAAAAAAAAAACGTTCAAGCAAAATCTTTGATAAAATTTTCACAGCATTTGACATTATATTTGACTAAAAGAAAAATTGTAATTTAAATTATTATCGTATAGGTATACGAATTACGTTAACTATGTCATCATTAATATTTTCAATAAATCTGACATTTTCGCATTGTTACGAGAGATTTCAATTTCCAAAAGGACTTCAGTCCACGCCCGCAATTTCAACGTACCCCGCGGCTGCCATCAACGAATTAAAGACGCACACAAGACCGCTATTTATCATCTTGCGATAACAGAGTTATCATTATCCAATTAAGCTGATATAGCAGCACCGCGACGATTCTGGGGAGTTTGCTCAGTGATTCTCCAGACGAAATTATAAACAAACACGACCACGGAGGTGGCTATCGCAATTTATTCAGGCTAACAAGCCGGAGGAAAATTCGGCAAGCCCGCTTGTAGTTAGCGATACTTTATCGGCGTTTCAGTCGCTATTAATGATCGTGAATGTATCTTATCTGCCGGCAGACATGCAAGCGGGGAAGAATGCCGCTGTGCCTCGTCGACGGTGGCCGCGAGTAACGATAAAGCCGGCTACACACCTGGCTCGGCATGGAAAAAAAGCGCGATCGGCGCGACGACAGAAATCAATTTCCCATCGCGCCGCCTTGCCGCGAAAAATGCTCCGGTAACGTTCGGACGCGTGAAGCTTTATTAAAAAGTTAATTGCGGTGGATGGGAGATATATACCGCGATGTATTCCGCATCGTTGAACAGTTCGTAGAAAGCCAGTCGATAAAATGCACGCGAGCGTATCGGTTTTACGATGCCCTGAAACCGTATTTGGAGAGCGCAACTCGGGCGGACTCGAGACCTTCCGCCGAAGGAGATACGATGCTTGCGGAATTTTCACGCAAGTAAAGTGTTTATTCTGACTTCGAAAGGTCTTCCGGCCAAGCTACTTCCCGAACGTCATGTTTATCTTTATTTCTTATTTAAACAAACAAGAGCTCTAATACACTTCCGTCTGCTCGTGATGAAAGTACAGGCGGGAGTCTCCGGCTCGCCCGGGAACGCAAAATTTTCCAAAGCCGTATAGTAAGCGCCTACGAGTGGTATCGCAAATACATATAGAAAATGCAAATTGCTATCGAATCAATTCAATTAATCGGATTGTATGGCCGACAATCGCATTTTCGCTTGTTCCATATCTTTCTTAATCAAGATTAAATTCACATCTCTCTACTGTATTTCCAATCTCGGGTAAATAACTTTTCATTACTGTCGCATGTACCAATTTTAAGCCTGTATTTCATTACACAAAACACAACAGTAATAATGGTTTAAGACTAAAATAATAGAAATAATTTCGAATTTCAATTTCTTATGGCAACTTCCATTTGCATTATCATGTTATTGATTTTCTCTTATCTCGGGTTTCATCTCGGCTTTTATCCCCTCCTCCCCGTCGGCACTAAGAGCTCTTCACGTTGTGAATGCCGCGTAATGCGCGCGTGACGGCCGGGTCGACCTTTCGCGTGACCGCGTGGGAAGGACAGCCGTCGTATTTCCAGGCACCGGAGTGCAACCCTTTCGTGCCGAGGCGTCCGCCGTTAAGTTACGCGACCGGCACGATATTAATTAGTCCTCGTCTTGCGCAAGAAACGGCCGATCCGGGCGAATCTCGTGCTCGCGCGTGCTCGAAATTCAATCGCTCGCGCAGCGGCTGCTAGCCGGGGTGGAATAATAATTATCGCGGCAGTTAACCCCGTTTCCAGCAGTCTTCGATCACAGTAGATGCTCGTCGTCAGAGCAGTGCTCGCAGCAATTCCTCTCTCGGCCTTGTAATTAATTCCGCACCGCGTCGCGTCGCGATACGCGACGCGACGAAAATTAGAGGCGGATTTATTCTATCCGACTCCCGCAAGGAAGAGAAACAGGGAGACAGAGATGGAATGGGCCACGCGCCTCTCTCAGATGGCATACTCGCATAGCAGACCGACGGTGGATTCTAATTGTCCTTTAGCCCCCATATTCCGGACGCAATTTAACCGCCTCTGGCTTTGACCCTGTTATTTCGACAAAATGATGCGTTTTGGACGATGCACGCATCCCACTACCGTCCGATAATTTTCAGGATGATCATATAGCAGTACGAAGGTCGACTAAATGGACAGTGATGTAACTAGCCAAAAGGACGCGAGGCGGAAAATTGATGAAATTTACATAACATTTATTAATTCTGTAGTATTGTTCTTTACTAACAAACCTCTATTATTCATGTCTTAAAAAAAACATGTGTTTGACAAATCAATGCTATTGTGCATGACGGAATTATACTTGAGCACCACCACAACTAACCCGGCTCACAGTCGTCTAATTACGACAGTGCGAATACCTGAGTATTATTCATCGTGTAAAGCCAAGAACAGGTGGTGTTGTTGAAAGCGGTTTCTTTGCACCCTCAATTTTGTCTTTATCTTACCAGTCTGCCAGCCAAGTGATTATAAGTAATTACAAGTTCTTTATTGCAATCCGGGCACCTGACATTTTGTACCGTGTTGGAAGCGTGTGATTGCATTACGGCTGATGTGAAATAGCACGGAAATAAATTCCCCAAAAAATTATAGGAGAAACATATGTCAATTTTTTTTTTAACAAAAGAGAATGCAAAACATAAATTAAAGTAAGCAATAAGAAATGTTCAACTATTTCCTACAAACAATACATTTTACAGAAGACCAGAAAAAGGACCTAGAAATATTTTATTATTCGTATAAATAGTAATTCGTTCATATAAACTCATATAAATTTGTTAATTGCAATTATTATTGTATTTCGCGCCTCTTCCTCGAGATCAAACTGTAGTACCCCCTGCTTTACACCGATGTCGCCACAATTTTTTAAAGTCTAGAGCTTTTTATGCCTTTATCATCCTGGCGTGCTAGCGCATCTCTTATTCTTCTTCTTTGTGCCGAATACGTCACATGCCGAAATATTATCAGCAAAAAATGTCTCATAAACGAAAAAGACATTCATCAAGAAATAAAAAAGACGACTTGAGAAGAGAAGTCGAACGATTGAGGAAAAAAGTTAAACGCCAAGAAAAAGAAAATCAAAGACATTATCGTGGTAAGTTCGTTTACAGGTTACAAACAAAGAAGGTTGCCGCGATCTTTGTGTGTCACTAAAAGTTAGGTCGGTCTAACCGACACTAGCTATCTGAAATACATACATAATCCTAGCAAGCCAGTTCAACTGGCGTTAATCTTATATCTCGGTCTAACTGAGATGTGTAAATAAGGAAAATATGCAGTCAGGTTGGTCAACCAACACTGACAATGCAAAAAACACACATAACCCCGTCAGATCGGTCCAACTGACTCTGACACCTTGGTTCAACCGGGGTTGGGTAAGCGTGCAGTCGTGTCGACTGACATTGACGGTGCAATTGGCATACACATAACCCCATCAGATCGGTCACATATTGACAAATATGCAGTCAGGTTGGTCCAACCAACACTGACAATGTAACAGACACACACATAACCTCGTCAGGTCGGTCCAACTGACTCTGACATCTTGGTTCAACCGGGGTTGGGTAAGCGTGCAGTCGTGTCGACTGACATTGACGGTGCAATTGGCATACACATAACCCTATCAGATCGGTCACATATTGGCAAATATGCAGTCAGGTTGGTCCAACCAACACTGACAATGTAACAGACACACACATAACCTCGTCAGGTCGGTCCAACTGACTCTGACACCTTGGTTCAACCGGGGTTGGGTAAGCGTGCAGTTGTGTCGACTGACATTGACGGTGCAATAAGCATACACATAATCCCATCAGGCCGGTCCAACTCACACCTTGGTTCAACCGAGATTGGGTAAGCGTGCAGTTGTGTCGGTCCAACTGACATTGACGGTGCAATGGGCATATACGTTATTAAGTCGGTCTAACTGACGTTGATATAAGAAATTTAAGTTTAAAAAATAACTTAGGTTTCTTAACATACACAAGTAAGAGCAGAAGTGATCCAGAAGAACTTCACAAAATTGAAATCAAGATGATAATCAATATAAGAGACATCACTATGACAAGCGTCACACAAGTGATCGTTATGACTATAAATCGACTCTAATAGTTGTCTGCATTAAATCAGGACTGCATAAAAGGTTTTTAATGAACCATTTTATATATATAAAAAAAAAAAAAATCAATTATTATTTGTGCGTTATTTCAGATACAAGATCTGGTAAGAAAAATTTAGCTTCTTTGAAACATGTAAAGCGCTCGAAATTTCACAAAGCACTAATGTTTCGTCAAACACAGTTAGGTCGGTCTAATCGACACTAGCTATATAAAATGCATACATAATCCTAGTAGGTTAGTTTAATTGACGTTAATCTCATTTTGGTCTAACTGAGATGTGTAGATGAGGAAAATATGCAGTTAGGTTGGTCCAACCAACACTGACAATGTAAAAGACACACACATAACTTCGTTAAAAAGCACTGCTGCAAATAATGCGAAGGTACTATTTAGTGATTCATTGCGTCGTCTGCGCGAGTGACAGTACTAATCCAATTCTATGTATCTCCAATGTTGCAGATTAGACGTGTCATAACACCACGCCTATACAATTGCAATGTCACAATGATCACAAACTTTTCTGCTACACATATGTGCAGATTGTGTGAAGTAAATCTCGGAAATTTTTCCGTCATCAACACAATACATCACGTTTTGAACGTTAAAAAACAATGTCTAAATACATGTTTTCCGATTGTTCTGATTGCAGTCGTGATCGATATTCTAGACGTAAAAACAAATATTGTGATCGATCTCGCAGCCACAACCAGAGTCGCTGCGCAAAATAATTCTAGTTCCGCTGATAGAAGCTGATGCTTCAGATGTCAGCAAACCATCTCATAGGTCTCAAGGATCAAGTAATGAAGGAAAGTTATCCACTAAAGAGTTAAACGCTATTAATGATCAAAAAAAAAAAAAAAAACATCAGTTGGACTTCCATCACCCACTGCAACTCCAACATCAACTTCACAGTCATCAGCTGCGGTTCATATTCCGCCAACAGCAACAGCAGTAAAAAGAAAGGAATTAAATCCTAATATTCTTTAGGTCATAGGAGCTAGGATTCATCCAAACAAAAAATTTGCACCTGTAGTTCATACGCAGGTTGCAACGGGGGTTGACGAAAAAAAAAAAAAAAAAAATTTACTTGAAAAATTCTTGTCCCCTCAGAATTGCCTCAGGTTGGATCCTCCTAAATTGAATCCAGAGTTGAAAGCGACTCTCCATGAGTCGATAATTAAAAGTGACAGCCGAATCATTGAAAAACGGAATAGAATAACAGACCTCCAATGTGAAGAGTCTAACATTTATCGTAGTCTCGTATTAACAAATATTAATACATCATTAAAAGAGGCTCTCACTGCGACAGTAGTTGACGAAGGTTGTTTGGAGAGAAATTAGACGATACGGTTAAAACAACCAAGACTCTCAAAACATCAAGTAAAATTTTACAACCTTACACTCAAGTAGGCTCAAGCAGTTTCGCGCAAACTGGTCAGAGATTTCTTCTGACAAACTTATTCTGAGCTGGATCAGTGGATACAAAATTCCTTTTGTATCAATAATCACACAAGATATTCCACCCGTGGAATCTCACTGGTCTGCACAAGAGTCTGTTGCAATACGCGAACAATTATCTAAATTAATTCAAAAAAGTGCTATTATTGAAGTCACTCCTACTAAAAAACAAATTGTTTCAAACATTTTTCTGGTTTTTAAGCCTGATGGTTCTTATCGATTGATTTTGAATTTAAAAAAAAAAAAAAAAAAAAAAAAAAATTTTTTTATACGAATGGACCAGAGGAATCTTGGTTATATCAGGTCAGCATTTAAACTAAAAATGATAAAAACAGGGAAAGACATTATTGAATCCATGAGCCAATGTGATGTAGTATATAAGGTAACGTGTCATGATTGCGAGGCTAGTTATGTGGGACAAACAAAGAGAAAATTGAAAACTAGAATTAAAGAACACAAGTCGGATATAAATAAAAGAACGGGATCCCCTTCTGTCATTTCTTGTCATAGATTAGAAAAAAACCATGAAATGGATTGGGAGAATGTAGAAATATTAGACAAGGAAATGTCTTATAGCAAAAGGCTTATTTCCGAGATGTTGCACATAAAACGGCAAAAAACGAGTCTCAATAAGCAGAACGATACTGAGTTACTGCCAAACTTGTATTTGCCAGTTCTCAATTTGTTTACTGCTTAAAGATCACTCACTCTCCCACCACGAATCTCCTTCACATACGAGTTCTCTAATATATCCTCTATTATATTCAACTAGTTTGCCATGTCCACTCAAACGACACGGACCTCCAATATCATTTTTAGCAAACTGACTCGCTACACCGAATTTAGTTTTGGTTCTTAGTTTTTTTAAAATAAGAAAGTTTACACGAAAACACAACATGACGGTACTGCTATGCATTGAGGTAAGAATATTTTTAGTAATTTTAATAAATAACAAGTAACATAAAGATAAAAATAGACATTGGTTCATGCTGGGTTTTAGAATAATTGCAATCAACCACAATTCAAGTCTTAAAAAGGACATCGTGTATGTTTAATGTAAAACATGATTTCCTTCCTGATGATCTTAAGATTGGTGTTATTAGAAGAGGCATGACTTTCAAGATGTGTTGTCCTCTAAACAATTTTTAAATGTAACGAATATAAGAAGATTGTAATATCCGAATTAGTTTTATAAGTAACGATTGTTTATTAATATGTTCCGAATTTTATAATAACTAACTACTGAAGATGACCACAACCAGATGGTCGAAACGTCTAGATTGACCTAAACATTTGTTATAATATATTAATAAATTAAGCACGAAAATCCAGCTTGGGCTCTGTAGCTTGTTGTTAATAATTTATTTTAAAAATGATCCTTTCAGAATCAATAGATATCATGATATCTTCACTCACCGTCTCATCTGTAAAACAATACAACGATGGTTTAGAAAAATAGTGAAAATTTTGCACTGCCAAACAGTTAGATCCCTATGAAATTACAGCTCCCCTGGTTTTAAAGTTTTTAACTGCGGAATATAAAAATGGTGCCTTGTATGGCACTCTCACTTGTTTTTCGATCAACCATCACATTAATACATGGTCCTGGCCTTGAGAATAATGATAATATTAGAAGATTTTTAGAGGTATTTCTAAGTTGAGGCCACCAAACGCAAAATACAATTGCACTTAAGATCCAAAAATAATTTTAACACACCTTGGAGAATTGAGCTTAAATAATGTAATTTCATTGAATATTTTATCAAAAAAGTTAGCTATCTTGTTAGCTCTTGTCACGGGTCACCGTATTCACACTCTTGCGGCAATAGATATTCGCAACATTAAGATTTGCAATAACAGTTATGAGATAAAGATTTCTGATCAGCTAAAAACTTCAGGTCTAAGAAAAGTAGAACCTAATTTAGTAATCCCTTTTTTCGATCAAGACAAGGCAATTTATCCAGCTTCCCACCCTGAGGGTTTACTTGAAAAGAACTAAAAATCTTCACTCAAAAAAAAAAAAAAAAAAAAAAAATATTTTGCTGATGTAGTTAGATTTCTAGATATCGCAACAAGAATGTATCGCTGTTTTTCGTATCTGTGAAAACATTGTTTGTCACATATAGAATTTATAGCAGTAATGTTCTAGCAATGGCTTCTGAAAAATTTAGGTACCATTGCTAAATGTTATTCATTGCATGATCTAACACGTGATTGATCTTATATAGATAGGCGCTTTAGAGAAACTTTCTTTTTAAAGTTCACAAACAATACAGATATATATTCTGTTTCTATCATCTAAACTGATTAAGTAATTACATATGCAATATCACAACAGTTGCTAATCATTTATCTGTTTTAGTTAATTTTTTACACCTAAAAAATTTTAGCTATTATTGCAAGATCATTTTTTTTTAGTGTTCGTAACTGTGAACAGAAACTATTTATTTCTTCAAAAAAAAAAAAAAAAAAAACCCACAATCATGTGGGGACTCAGACTTGAGTTGATGGATAAAATCAATGCTAACCAATAGTGGTGTAAATACCTCTGTGTTCAGCGCTTACAGCACAAGGCATGCATCAACATCGGCTGCTTAACGAAAAGATGTAACTATCAATTCTATCCTCAAGGCTGCTGGATAGACAGAGAACTTTCATTGTCAGACTTTTGCAAGATTTTATAATCGGCCTATTACAATATTAACAGTAAAGATATATATGCATTGGCAATCTTAAAAAAAAAAAAAAAAAACCAAGTGTAAGACATTATGTCTCCATGCTTTGATACTTATGTATAGTATAGTTTATAAGGTCATAAATAACTTATAGTGTTTGTCTTTCCAGTGCTGATAATTATTACGTGTTATATTTGCCGTAAAAAGACTTTGAACAGCTACAGTTTGATCTCGAGGAAGAGGCGCGAAATACAATTATAAGATTAAACGAACTTACCTGTAAGTGAAGTTCTATCTTAATTGTATGAAGCGCCTCTTCCGAAGAGATCAATCCCTCCCAGTGTGTAAACACTCCCTAATTCTCGACTACCAAATTCGAGATTTCCCTAAAAAGATTTTACGGCAGGAGCACTTTGAATACGAATGAGAGATGCGCTAGCACGCCAGGATGATAAAGGCATAAAAAGCTCTAGACTTTAAAAAATTGTGGCGACATCGGTGTAAAGCAGGGGGTACTACAGTTTGATCTCTTCGGAAGAGGCGCTTCATACAATTAAGATAGAACTTCACTTACAGGTAAGTTCGTTTAATCTTATAATTATATATTACACAATCGCTTCATTTAAATAGTAGTTGCCGGAGCACCGAGAAAGCCTGCCTTCTACATTATTAATTAAAACTACGTTATTAAATCAATTTTATTATAAATATGGCTATCATATCTCATTTACCGGCTCGATAAACGAGAACGAGAACGAGAATTATCATCGTAACGAAATATATGCATAAAATGCAAATTCAATTTATATCCGATACAAACTGGCAATGCCAATCTATATGGCATCTCAACAGTTTTACACGAAACGTTAATCAAGTCGATACAAAATCCGTTTTGCTGATTTATCGACTTATCAATTCTAGCGTCATATTGCAAAAATTATCGGCGAGTCTCTACACGCCTCGTCGTCTTCAGATCCGGTCGGCCCTAACGATATCAGAGTTGATCCCGTTGATAAATTCCGCACTTTTAATACGAGACCACATCGTCCCGATGATACTTACATGGCTTGGAAAGTGGTGCTTCAACCTTGATATCAACCTTGGCTCGAGATCGTGCTCGGTAACATAACCCGCCTTAATTGATCGTAAGTGCATTTTTCTATCCATGAAACAAGACGGCGAACTCGTTTCCAACTAGCTGTATCGAGATATCGGGAGATACTGCGCTCGCAAGAACTTTTATGCGAGCTAAAATCATGCGATATTATTAGAAGCGGATGTTTAAATCTTAATTTGACCATTTATTCTGCAAATATATCTCTATCTTTTACCTTCTGAATTAGTGAGCAATCTTTAAATGTGAATATATTTTTAAACTTGTCGAAACTGTAAAAATATATTCCTTATATTTACCAATTTATTATATTTATAATTATTTTACATTTTATTTAAAAGTATATCTAGAAACAATTTGCATCAAGAATTCAGATAAAATCATTTTCAAATAATTTATCATATTTTCTTTATATATTTTTACTCTAATATAAAATTTTTAAATTTGCACAGAAAGAAAAGTTTAACTTTGACAAATCTAAAGCTTCTTTTCCTGAGCAAAAGTTTCCTAGTTAAAAAGTTTTTGCAAATTAAAATAGAAGAATATAGATGAGTAATAAAATTTCCTTTACTGAAAAATTTACTTTGAAATGGACTCTGCTTTAACCAACATTTTGCTTGAGACTTGCTTGCTGAAAGATATAATATTGCAAATAAAAAAGTCGCAGTAAATAATGATATCTCTTGACATTTTTGCTAAGTAAAAAACAACCCAAATTTTATTAAAGAATTTCGCCTTAAAATATAATTCAATTGGGTTAAAATAGCCTGCAATATTTCAAATTTACTCATTTTTGATTGAAATTGAGAATTAAGGATCCTATTTTGTTTCAGTGGTATTCTTATTTCAATAAGACTGCGAAGCGTTTTGAAAATTGTGAAAAATTACACGCAATAATAATTTATCGTTAACTCCATCTAAGTACGTAATATGTCGTAATAATTTTGCACACACTACACGCGCATCATGATAAATCATACATGTGCGTTAACATCTTAACATCGTGGGCGTGCATACACGCGGTTAAGTGGTTAAATACGGCGAATATCCCATATTCGCTGTTGACTCGCCCGACGTCAAGCCTGGCGTATCTGTCTTGCCGCGCCTCGCGAACGTAGACACGAGTGTGTGTCCAAACAAAATGTCAGAATCAGACAGGGCCTCGTTACGCTAAACACGAGGCGTGAATTCCCGCCGAAGTCGTTAAGCCAGATGATGGAGGAAATGCCTGGCAGTCGTGTTCCGGATGTAGCGCGAATGCGGAGAAATATGACGCGCTGTACACGCTCGTGTCTCGGTTATGCCGCGCGTTCGATGATCAATCATTTGCTCGGAGTGATCCCGACCGTCCTCTCACGCGGCTGATCAACATCTCCGGATGTCGCTGCGCCATGCGAATAATTAATGTAATTGCCTTTGGGAAATGAAATAGAATGAGCGGAAATGAGTCGCGTTTAATAACATTATACATCCATAATGACTCTATAGCTCTACGTCTCGCTCTTTCTCTCTCTCTCTCGTTCTTTATCCTCTTTTTTTTCAAATTTTCGCGTAAAATCCAACTTTGCAGACGAGAGGTAGAATCCTCCGTTCGTTGAATACCAATAAAATGGAGCATGCAAAAGATGCGGGTCGCTTCGCTGGTTTATAAGAAAAGTCCGAAGGGCATAACGCGACGGCATTGGTGAAGCGCGTCGAGGAAACGATTCTTCCGTCTGAAAGTACTTTCTTGAACCAGCAACTTCGTTTGTGGCCGCACGACACCAGGAATCTGCCTAGACGGGGAAGGGGGAGGAAGAGGGAGATAGAGACAGAGAGAGGGAGAGAAGCGGATTAAACCCACGCCGCACCCGGTTTTCCCGTAATCGGAGAACCGACGATAAATGCGTGACGACGCGAAAGTGTAAATGACTGCTGCGCGCTTTGGTTACGACGACGACGAAGCCGCCGCTACTGGTAATCGCGTCCGCTCGACAGCCATTTAAAGTCGTCGGAATAAAAAGGGGAGCGGGAAGCGAACGCACGCCCCCGCGAGAACGCATTAAATCAGTCTGTCGGAGAAGCCTCAAAGGTTCCTTACTCCGCGACTACGGCAGCTCCAAAGCCCGTGCAGGAGCTAGAAATGGAGCGCGCGAATGAGGTTTAGTCTTTCAAGAGCGATATACGTTCCCGGCTTGGAATGTCCCCCGGCATTACTTCGCCATTCATGCGGATCGTCAAAGGGTAATTCATTGCACCTCAAATGCACTTTTCAGTACGTACGCGACAATGGCGCTCCTTCGAAACTTTGAAGTTCCCAGCGTTAAACACTGCTTGAACGGAGCGGCAGAGCGAACGGCCGGAGAAAGACCGCCGATTTGATCAGCATGCGAAAACAACACGGCGCAGAATGTTGTGCCGCGTATCGTGCCGCTACGTTGTTTCATACCCCTCCTTCCCCCCCCCCCCTCGCTGGCATACATCGGCGACGATCTTGTTGCAGGAAATCCTCTTACATCCCGACGCATTCTAGTTTCGAAAGCCCGGGATCAATACGCGAGCCATCGATCACATTCAGCTTTCCGTCGCGCGCCGGACGGATGCTCCTCCCGGTCGATTGTCGGGATCGAGGTTTGCGCGATATATGGCGAGCACCTGCCACGACGCACGACCGCATGCTTCAATCACCGTGGGTCTTTTTCCCCTCCGACCGATGTCTCTCCCGCATAAAGATTTCGCCTCCGGCGTCGCTCTTTCAAGCAACCGTACAAAAAAAAAAAAAAAAAAAAAAAATAAAGGAAAAGGAAGAGAAGTCGCTTTTTCTGGGTGATGAGAAGCGTTCTTATCGCGAACTCACGAGCCATCGGCCCCTCCAATGGGTGCATCGCGATTGCGCATGTTCCTGATACGGACATCTTCCTAAGAGAGCCGCATCCTACTTTTCCCATCTGTGCCGTGTCCGGCGTTTTCTTATATACTATGTATATAATAAGCACGTACACTCTCCTCGGTCAGGGCAACATAACTACGAGTTACGAGTGCCGCGCCGCAAAGTTTTAATAAGAATCTTGAAACGGCCGCCGGCTGCACAGAAACGTGTTTCCATGCGAACGCGAGAACACTGAGGATTTAGAGAATCTTTTTCTCGCAGCTTGTCTATTACACCGGAGGGCTAAAATTGCGCACTTATTATATAGGAAAATTAGAGAAATTGGAAAAATTATATTTCTCTCTTTTTGAATGCAAATAGAAATATAAAGTGAAATGGAGATAAACTTTTAAATTTAATACGTTCCCCTCTTCTATGATTCGACAGATGCACTTGTACAATTTTTTAAATTAAAATAAATGTAATAAAAGTAATGCAATTTATCTGGTCCAGATATTATCTGGAAATCGAATAAAAAAATACCAACCAATGCCGCAATCTCGTCATTCCGGGAGAATTACGAAGCCTTTATCGGAATTAAACGTTAACCCAATTTTCGTGCCGATCATGAATACGTTGCGGGTATATTAGGATGGAATATTGCCCTACCGGAAGCCAGTTCCACCGCCAAAGTCTAGCTGGCTTTGGCCGCCAGCCGATTTCTCGAATATCTCTCATGCAAATGCCCTGCGCCCTTCGCGTCGTTCTCTCCCGCGGTGGCGTCGCATAAAAGGAGATATCGCGTTCCTACGACTAATTAGAAATGTGAATCTCCTTACCTTGGTTATCTCTCGCGCACGTTAATTCCTTTAATGATTGCGGGCAGGCACGAATCGCGTTTTTCCCGCCCGGAATGTGGATATCGTGACAAAAGTCGTGGAACTCGGATAGCGCCGCAATTACATCGCGACGAGGGATTTAACTTTTTAAACTATAGCCATTATTACGTAACATTTGACCTCGGAGCCGGCGGTATTTTTCTCGGTAGCTACTTGGACGAAACGTGCAACGAATTAATTAAGGAGAGTCGTGCATTTTAGATGGTGTGGCGACATATTCAAAAGTCTCCGCTAAACTGTTCGCGATTCATCGAGTTTCATTGCGAATTCCCACGCTCGGTTTACTACCTTCGTTTCGTATAATTCCATTTCGCGCAATATTACGTACACCTGCATATTAATTACCTAGCTCATGCCTCCGCCGAGTAACATGAAAAGCGATAATCACCGGTATAGCACACGCGGTAATTAGCAAAGGCTCGTCGTTACGTGCTTATCAACCGTACGGTCATCATCATCTTAATTAGCGTAGCTCGTTAAGTCGCGCATGCGACGTCAGCTAATTTAAAAACCACACACCGAGTAGTAGGACATATCGCTATGTCGCGCGTCTGCGACAAGTAGATAATAACATGTATTCGGGGACGCGCGTTACGAAGCCGGCGCTGTTTTGTTTGATATCACGCTCTCTCAGCAGTAATTGGACGCTTATATATGACGACGAGAGACAAGAGAACGCTAATACTTGTCACGTTCTTACAGTTTAAGTGACTCATTTTAAAGCTGTCGCGATTTAAAAGGTAAAGTAAAAAAAGTTGCGCGAGGATAAAAAAAAAGTTACTCGTATCGTAAACCAGAAATTAATGCTCCATTTACAGTTTTCGCAAATTTTTCGTCATCAACGCTATAATCGTTCCAACACATGTGTGAAAATTTCGCCCCCGAATGTACACTGAAACGGCACGCGTTGCGTGTCTCAATTGCGTAACGCAATTCGCCCGCGGCGCGAATTTTACGCGCGATGCTTTCTCCCCCGGCCCCGTGAGAGCGACGACCACCCGGAACAATTACTCAAACTATTAGATTATCAAAGGCGACTACCCGCGTATTTTCCATTTTTCAAATTATGCTTTAAACGGCGCTCCCGTTTGCGGCCGCAGTGCGGCGCGGCGCAATAAATGCACCGAGAACAGGCTCATTCCGGCATGAATGCTAAAGAGGCATAAGGATAAAGGGAAGATCATAGAGAACAAGGGGGAGTAGGAGCGACGAGGAGGCAGCGAGAGCTGAAGGGGGGGGAAGGATGGTGGGACCAAAGTGAATGAATTTATTCATACGAGACGTTGTAACACCGCTCTGTGGGCGGAATCCAATTTTGTTAGCCGTCCCCGCAGACAGAACGGGAACGGCTAATGCCCGTCACGAAGGGCATTTGCCGCGTTTAAGCAGAATAGTTACGGCATTTAGCGACGACTCCAAGTTTTTCGCCAGTTCCTTTCCGCGCGCACCTCACAAACTCGCGGCGGCGCCTCTCCTAACGTCCTAAGGTCCCCGCCACCCCTCCCAGCCCTTTTCCTCCACCCGGTTAAGGAGACTAAGTCGAGTTTGATGGCGGCAGTGCGTTCCTTCGCGGGTAGTTTACCGCGAATCCCGAACTGCAAACGACGTCCTCTCGCCCGGCGAAATTTGTTTGGAAACTTTATTCATTCGTAGCAAACGGTCACTGTGCCCCCCCCCCCTCCCTTCCTCCCACGCGACCGTCTTCCAATGAATGATTTCGACGAAACTCCGGCATCCAAGCTTCAGTCTGCGAATTACCGGCCAGGTGAGGTTCCGAACTTTAAGGAACTGGACGAACTGTTCTCCGGAAACTTGTCCATCTCACGCGGTAGTAGTCGCTCGTATTTTTAAGCCCTATTTCTCCCTCCGAAGTAACTCTCAGACAATCCCAGACAGATTTTAATCCGAGCTATTAGCAACCATTAAACTTAATTTAATAATTGGATCTCCGAAGGGGGTTACACCAGTGTATGCTGAGTGCTTCTAATGTGCCATTAAAGAGTCCTACCGCGAACAATCCTGTCGCCTTGCTGCAGGACGTACACAGAGATAATGCACCGTCGTCACGTACGCGCGCTATATTCGTGGAAATCCAATCGTCTACATATGTGTACGCCCGAGCTGTCGAGATCTCTTAATACATTGCTTAACCTATTTCGCACACCGCTCGCTAATCGATAAAGTTAAAGAAGATAAGCCGAACGGCCGTAGAAATCCATAACGCTAGGCTCCGCAGGCGGAGCGCATATTGCGTTTCCCGCTTGCCGCATTTCGCGCATCATTTGACCCAACCATTCCCTTGCAAACAACGTAATCCGGTTTAATCGAGTAAGCATAAAGTTCCTAACAAAAATGTATTATTGCCTGCTGTAGATTTACAATGTCGAGAAAAATATGTATTACATAAAAAAGAGAAATACGACAGATTAATATCCATAAATATACAGCAGCTGACAAGCCATTTTATTTCACGCAACTTGACTGCTAAATCGATTATCGTGAACCGAAAATGTCGGAAATCAAGAGCACAAGCGCGTCGCACATTTGAAAGAAAATAAACAGCTTAACGCACTCAAAGTGAAAATGATTCCGGAAGAACTTGTTGAGCAATAAATGACTCTCGGAATACCCCGCCGTAACTTTATCTCTTATTTCTCAATAGAGGTTTACCTCCCGGATTACACTCGCTCCAGGAATACTAGATATACTCTTGTTTCCCCGCTTCGCACCGTGCTCCGCGCGTTAAATCCGCCGCTAAAGCTGCGAGAGAATTTCTGATCCGCGTAAAAGAACCGCAGCGGCGCCCGTACCGCGACCAGGATTTGCGTCGGCGATAATAAACTTGGTAGATATCCCCGCTGCGGCGGTAGACCGCTGTCAACGCGTGACAGTTTAAAGCGGCATGAGCTAGTCTCTACCAGCCGAAATCACCGCCGCCTGCTGTTACCTCGCAGCATCGGCGTAGGCGCCAGCTAACCAACCAACCAACCAACCAGCCAGCCAGCCAGCCCAGCGAACTTTATAGTCAGCGGAAGCCGGTGGCCCTAGTACCCATTAGTTCCTTGAGCCCCGGATACACCGCTTAATCCAATTTGCCAACTCTCAAGCCAAGGCGTAACATACCCACCGAGCGTGACATTTATGCAGCCGGCGGAAAAGCTACACGCGCGAAATTATTGCGCAAATAGGACGATGGAGTCGGCAAATCCTGGACGTTACGTGCCTTTGACTCCTCTCTCACCTCTTAACCCCCTGCCCGACCCCTGCCCGACCCCTGCCCGACCCCTCCCCCACTGGAGAGAAGCGAGTCCCGCCGGCAGCGTTTAATTATCGACTTTGAGACTTTCGCTCGCACGCAATTACGAAATGCAATGTATCGAGCCGAGCCCCCGAGGTGAACTCGTTGCGCGCGAACGCGACAGAGGAACGAGACGGGAAGAACGCTTGCGCTGAAAATTGTTCTTTCTCTCAAAACACCGTCCTAAAACAGGTAAACGCGGGCAATCTCCTCCCACGGTTCATTATACGACTCTTCAAAAGACTTCTGAAAGGGCTTTCATTTTTGTGAATGCCGAGCACGAGCTTCTGGCAACGAGTCCGCGAATTGCAGTGCGCGAGTTCGCAAGTCGGTGCATAATGCAGGTGGGGAGTAGTGAAGTTTACGTAATACGGGACAATAGCGAGCCAGCTGCGCCGGCTTATTTCACCATGATTATGGAGCCCTTCAGCTCGCCACCGACCTAGCTCGCGTAGATTGCGGATAGCCTTAGAAAGTGCATAATGCGTAGCGAAATATATTTAAATTAGACGAAAATTAAGCGTGGCGGAAAAAAGTCAAGAAAGCAGCAAACATTCTTTACAACCTTCCCCTCGCAACGATCCTTTTTGCTGGTGTATGCATGAAAAGTCAAATAAATATCAAAAATATTATCGTAATAATAATTAAAATAATTAAAAACAACATAAAAATAATAAATCCGATCATATTTTTTTAACACGCAAACCGTGTAAACTTATAAGCAAATTAAAAAAATTATAGTCAATAAAAAAGGCGAAAAGTGAAAAGAAATTTGTAAGTTATAGTGTCATAATTTATGTTAATAGATTAAAAAGCTTTTTTATTACTTACGATAAACTTATAAATTATTCACATAAAATTAATGTGATATTAAAGACTTTACGATCACGATAAACCGAAAGTATTATAAGTTGCGTTTCCTGATGCAAGTTATCTATACTGAATAATGAGTTCAAATTCGATCTACTTACAGCAAGATGTAAAAGGTAACGATCTTAAAATAATATTTCAGCCGTGATTCCGCCAGTTTAAAGTATCCAGATGCGTTCGTGTAAATAGAAAGTTTTCGGGCAACATTTGGATTAAGGAAAACAAGAAGACGGTAAAACTAATTATTCGGTTGAGGAGAATGCGACGACCCCAAGAGGGAGCGACAGAGTCTCCTGTCGCGTTTACGCTAGGGCGATGGAACTGGTTCTCGGGCCATCTCCGGAAAGCAGACAGCGGCGACCCAAATGGAAGTCTGCAATCGAACGAAAGGCGAAAGGGAGAAAGAGAAAGAGAGACAAAGAGAGAGAGAGAGAACGCACGCGAGAGCACGTTCGAGTAGAGACGTCTCTCTCTCTCTCTCTCTCTCTCTCTCTCTCTCTCTCTCTCTCTCTCTCTCTCTCTCTCTCTCTCGCGGAAGACGGACATGTAGGCATCTTCGCATTGCTAATGCTGAGATCTAGACCAGTCTGTCACGTTCGGTTCGTCCGGCTCTTTCATTTGTGCCTCACTGGAAGATATATTAGCAACGAAGGGTCGAACAACGACAATCCCCTAAACTAAATAGCCCGTGCGAAAAGAGATTAATGGAGCGACCTGAAAAATTTCCTTCGAATATCTTCCGTCGTTAAAATTACAAGTCGGGCACAATACTCGCAAATAATGCCACTCATTTATTTTTGCAGGGTGCAGATTCGCAAGGAACTCGTTGGAACATATTCTGACATCGACAAATCGACAATCTCAAACGCGCGTATAATACAGTTTGTATCATTAAATGATATCATCGCCCTCGTATTTCATCGTGAATATGTGCGTATAACGATACTTGTACGGGACTTAATTATACATATACTTAACGAGCTAAATAAATATTAAATTTAACATCACATTAGTCGATCGACGCAAGATGCATTTTGCCGCGAATTTGCTTAACGGCTGAGCGCATTATACCGACCGGTTGTCGGCTATAATTGCACGACTACTTAAAAGGTGCGGATATATCTGCAGAAATATGTCGTCGCGGGGGGGAAAGTGAACGCGAAACCGGATGAAAGCGTTCGCAAAGATAAATAAGCACGCTTATTTCATCCGGACGGCAAATTAAACATCGGAAGAGTTATCGTGACTTTAAGTGTATAATAGCGCGCGGTTCATTACGACGCAAGTAACTGAAGAGAGTGGAGTTTCACCTGCGTAAATACTTAAACTATTTAACTGCAAACACGTAGATATGCGTTCAGATAATATAGACACGCGTTTTTTTTCTCTCGATACAACAAACTAGACGCGCAGCGTGTGTTTAACAACCGTTATATGCATATTATAACATTAAAATTAAACACTATGCATGTTTATCGCAAACTTGTTGATATGTGATGCACGACAGGGCATGTGAAAATGTATGTAATTATGTCTACACATATATAATCATGTTCTCATCTAATTGTACGTAATTGTATCTCAATATATGGATGCACTCGTGTGTAGATATTACGAGGTACACTAGCAGTGCAACAATGAACAACAATTAGGCCCTATTAGAGGCGGCCAATTGGAGCAAGATGCATCCGCAATGCCCGCTGATCATAACGTAAGGTAGCATTAACGAGAAGCAATGGATGATCACGTGTTACGATAATGCAGTCGCGATCTTAATCGATCTTTATTGTCCGTGAACGTACTACTTAAATGGAATTTAAAACGATATTACCTTGGTGCGTTAAATATAGCGTTGATAACTGGTCGACGTGCATTCTGTATGCGATCCTTTCAGAACGACGTATAATTCGCAATGGTGGCATCGCAAGGAATAATAAATATTTGCACGAAACGTCCAGGCTGCATCTTCAAACAATTTGCTTGTAAAAAGCTCGGCGCATTCTTAACGCGACGCTGAAGATCACAGGCTTTCCCTGAAATAAAAGAGAGAAACGTGAACACAAAGCACAACTCCAGTAGAAATAGAGACATACACAGAAACCGACACGCTTTATAAATATTCGGACCCTTTTAGCGTCTCTTTAATTCCAGCGCTGTACACAGAGCGCGACATGATAACGAGACGCCATAACATAACGAGACGCCATAACATAACGAGACACTTCTTTTCTGTTATGGTTATCTTAATATCAACCAACTATATCGCATTTCACAACGTGATATTTAATTTAATACATATGCGTCGCTGAATGTGCGCTGACGCGAATTTAAATCGCGATTTGAGCGCTGCGATCAGATTAACAATTCTCACGCATCGATTGCACGAAATACTTTTATACGAAAATGAACCTTGATCTAAATTTGTATTCCGAAAGCGTGTCGAACATTCAACGCGCCAAACGCACTACAATCGTCTGATGAATCTCACCACATCGTGTACCATTGTCACAGTAGCACGCGTTACCGCATCCACGCGATGCCTACTCGTGTCGACTCGGCAAATATTTGTTGAGTCAATACATCGGTTGCAGCCGTCTTAATGTCTAAATAAAAGCGTTTGTAGCAAGAGAAATATATGCTGCAATAATATATCACATGGGAAAGAAATTGATCGCTAATTGTTTTCTAACGCTATCGCAATGCAAGCACAAAAAGTAAACAAAATCACCGCAATGATCATCGATAAATCCCTTAACATCCGGTACTTTGACGATATCAAATTAGTTTTTTGTTTAAAAATCAAAATTATCTTAGTTTTCTAATAAAACATTGTACTTGATCACTTTTGAATAAATTATATAATAATGATCTAACAATAAGTTTATAAAAATAATAAAAATGTTAGTAACATATTTTCTTCTTACTTTTATCTTGAGTTATTTGAACTCACCCCAACAATCTTCTATCAGAATGATTTGAGAAATAAAAGATTTTATTGAGAAAAGAAATTGCGATATTCTTGATTTGTTTTTCTATCAAAGTTACTGTGAAAGTGACTAAAAAATAGTCTGTGTGTGTGAGAGACTTTTATGATGACTATAAAAATACCGACGATACCGAAGGCTGTAATAAAAATGAGACGCCCGAAGATGTTACGACGGTGAGACAAAAAATTGTCTCAGCACGTCGCTTCGATTCGACTCGTAAATCTTGCGCGGTCTTGGCGCTCTGTCGCGCCGCTCCGTGCGACGGACATAGCTGGCATACGCCGTGAGGCATTTAAAACAGAGCAATTAGCCGATGAGCGCGGAAGACGCCGGTTACTTTATAATCATTAACGTCAAATATTCGAGCGAGTCGGGGCGCGCGGTGCTGGCTGAAGCGGGCAAGAAACGCCGACCGGCGCAACGCATGCGAGATTAACGCGCAGAAAGTTTCGACCTCACCGCCCGCTCTCGCGCCGCGTGCCTGTCTTAATATATCGCTCGTCCGCAACTTTGCAGGCCCGTTGCGTCGATGATGGATTTATCGGCGGAAAAAATGCGACAACCGCCGCGGCGCGATCGCGGCATCACGTGGCGCGCATCGCGGAACCGCATTGCTTTTATTACCCCTCGGCGGCAGTCAGCGGAGCCCGGAAAGTGGTGAAAGCTTTATTTGGGAATATATATTCGGAGGAAGGCGGGAGAAGAGAGAGGCAGTCATAAAAGTCCTGGAAATGCTGTTTTCCAAATGTCACTTCGCTTGCAGTGACAGCAAATACTTTAATGGTTCGACATAGAAAGGGAGTGCGCCAATTTTCGACGTCTCGAGTGCAGCGCTTCTGCGAGCACAGGGTGTTAATGGATATTTGTGGTATGTGAACGTGGTGCTGAATGTAAATGCTGGGTAAATATCGCAAACTTTGTTGTAATGGTGGCGTTAATACTGCAAGTGGTGTAACCGTCGTTACACTGCGCAACCGTAGCGCTGAAGCGTTAAAACACAATTACTTGTTTAAATATTCAAATTATAAAACAGGGCGAAAAAATTATAATTTGTTTAAAGAGGTCTATGTAATAATCTAAATGTAACGTTCATGTTCGTTCCACAAAATTACTTTGGATTGTTTAATAATACTCAGTTATATACATATGCACGTATACATATTTGCTGTCATCGTCGACGGTGGATGCACAATTCTATTCAGAATCGGATACATACAAGCTGTGTTTATATGCGTTGTTTGTATATCTTCGTATATCGTTCGTCTCGTTTACTTCGAATTTTACATCAAACATTTCGAGAATCGTATTGAAGGAAGCGAAATGTGCAGTGAGACGCGCTCGACGCCAACATAAACAAAAGTAATCTCCGGTCGCGCGATGACGATGAGAAACGAAAGGACAAGACCGTCGTCGCGCGCAGCATTATCGTTGGCTGAGAATTTAAAGGAGCTACGCGCCAGATAAATGGTTTAATAACCCGAAAACGATAACTACCGCGCAAATGTCTCCCATAATTCGTGCGCCGGGCGCAAACGTTGTGCAATGACCGGCGTGAAGCCGTAACGCTACTTTATGCATCCAACCACGACTGCATATGTATTTCCCTGCATTTCCCACGCGCGCGCGCGCGCGTCTGCCAACCGCGTTCGCACTGCCAGTTACAATGATTGCAACGGCAACAATTATGCAATAAACACAGCAAATGGTTACTCTCCGCGATCATTAACGTCGAATTCTCTTAACGCGGCCCGTAAGTTCCCCTCTCCTCGCCGCAATGCGCGCATCACTGCTATCGCGGTAGGCGCGGCGGCGGTCGCAAAACCGCGAGGAACAACAACTGGCAACCGACTTGAAGTTACTAACAACAAGCTTGTAAGTTCTCGACCCCGCGAGCATTTACTTTAAGGATTCTCCAAGCCCCTGTTAGTTCCGAGTGCATGCGCGCCATTTGGGTTTATGTATACGCGCGAATATTGTCTTTAAGCAAATGTACCGTCGTGCCGTTAGAACGACGCCTAACAAAGAACGCAGTTAAAAATAATGTGGTTTGCTTCATGAGTCGTTTTTTCTCAAAGTAAGGTGATATAAAGAGGAAAGGATACATTTTGTTACACTCTGAAGAACCACAGAGTGTTTTAAAGGTGTTCCACAAGAGAAATGCATAAAGTAATAAAAATGGAGATTAGGGCACCGAAATAAATGGCGTATAAAAGGCTAATGTTGATGGAAGTACAGAGGAAATATTCGATGTAGCAGCGCAGTAGTTGCTCAGAACATTTCAGTTTTTAATTTACATTTATTTTGCGTCATTCTTGATTAAAAAGCGATAAGAGATCACGATTGTTTGCTAATACATGTAAACTTCCCTAATATAAATTCATATATACAAATCAATGGCGTTATTGCCATATATTTTTTACAGTCTTGTAGAAAGAAATACATAAAAGTTTATATCATGCGGACGAAAGACCGCAAACATTTCATTCAACGGTTCACTTAATTTATTACCCTGTCACAGAGAGAACGACATGCATTCAAGACAGCAATGTTACAACCGCACGGTTTACCGCGATATTTTCGTGCGTGTACGTCCGCGCGCATGACAAATATCCCGTTGCGATTTAGCGAACAGCTTCCTACGCTTGAAATCAGTTAACGAGAGACATATCACGATGCGGCTTTCAACGGCGAAGCCCCCCGCGCCCTCAGATTTACGGAGTCCCGCGCGGAGAAGTCGCGAAGGGAAGCTTCGTGGCAGCGATCCTCGTGCACGCGCCGGCGTATCGCGCCTTATTATACGACGTACAGCGTTGTAACGTGTGTAAACGTAAACAGAAAAGTCATGACTACGCGTCTATTTGTACCTATCGCGTTTAACGTGTCGTTTAATATGCAAGACGCTTACCTCTCTCTCCCTCTCTCTCTCTCTCTTTCTCTCTCTCTCTCTCTCCCCAGCGCAAGCGGACACAGCGTCTGCACGAAGTGACAAAACCTGTTTTCAAGCCACCACCGAGAGGCAATCGCGGACGCAAGGGGAAAGGGAGAGTAGCTGCGCGAGGCCGAGGAACGAGAAGAAAGGCCGCATATATACAAGGGGGAGGAAAGAAAGGGAGAACGGTCATAAAAGGGCCGGTTGGGATAGCCGGGTTATATTTGGCTCACGAGTGCTCGCGTTACGAAACACGCGTTGCGCCAAATTAAAATTGCAAATGTGCAATAAGCATATACGCGCGTATATATTCTAAAGTCAATTCTGCCACACAGGCCTCCTCTTGACCTTACGCAATTACCATTCGCATGAAAATAATATTTTAAATTTGATACGCGAAAAAGTAAAAAGATACAAAAATACAAACCATTTCTAAAAATAAAATCTGTATAAAATTTGTGCAAAATCCGTTATATAAAAAACAAGATATGAGAAACAAAAATGTAATGAAATACTAATATCAAATGTTGAAATTCCTAATGAACATTGAAAAATGGTGGAGTCGGGTATTTTGTGCAGCGGTTGAACCTGGTTGAACTAAAACGCTGACCGTAATGTCCGAAACGTGCGAGAAGGAACGAGAGCGTATGCACACTCGCCTACTGGGAAAACGTCTCTCATTACCGAGAGTGCTCGCCGATGAAGAGATTGAAATAATTATCGCGCTCTCGCGCGTTTTCGAGCTTACCGTAAAAGCCCGCGGCGGACGACCGCGCCCTTCACAAACGACTGTTGGCATAAGCCTAATCACGAAAAGTCGATCCGCAGCTGATCTGCACGAAGGGATTTCCGACCGCGGGATGATATAATACGCGGGAATTACTCCGCAGACAGACGAGATTCGCTGGCTAGACTCGATCAAATATTTGCTTATGTGCGAAAGTCATATCGAATATCAGAGAACGGAATGGAGTGATTAAAAGCGACTTGGAAAAAAAGGAGACTTCGACCGTGAGCCTATGCGCGAATCGTGAACTTGGGGAGGCTGTATAAAATCATGCGATGAGATGAAAGATAAATCGGTGAGCCGCCGGAAGAAGATAAGGTTAATGACATCACGATGTCGATATCAAATCAGTCGTGCCGATATCGTCGAATAAGCGTAATGCATTTCGACGAATGGCGAAGCCGTAAGCAAAATTGATGAGAGATAAATTCCGTCGAGGAAAATAAAATTAAAGAGATCGCTGAGAAAGCGTTACAACCGATCCAATCGCGATATGTTAATGAGAAAAACAGGAGTATGTGACTAATGTGATCAGAGTCTGTATAATATTTTTACGTAACAATCTCAGAATAACAATTAAAACTTGTGTCAAAAAATAGAAATTAATACAATAAACACATTTAAACACATGAAATATTTCATCAAATAAATTATATCATTTATTTTTTACTTTTAAAAAAAACTGAAAAAAAAATTAACACTTTGTAATCTTTCTCGGAAATCTCTTCAATTTTATTTCCTCCCGAAAGACATTCATCTTTCCGCGATTTTTCGCTGAGCCTCTTCTAAGAATCCTCTCACATAAAAATCAATTAAACTTAACTCCAATGTGCAATACTTAATAAATAAAGACAAACGGGCACGCGGGAAGAAATATAAATCACAGTTCTTAATTACACATTGATGTGCAATAGCGCCTCAGTGCTCTGCGTAAGTCACAAATAAATACAAGAACCGTTCTTTCTTATCTCGAGTTGATTAACAGACGATCCGGCAGGAAACAAAAAGACTGGAATAGGGTCGCTTGATACCTTCGCTTGATTACGGCGCGTAAATACGCTATCGACGAGTTCATATATTCACGGCAGGAATGCTGACGTCGTAAATATTACGGATTCATGTCGTCGTCGTCGTCGTCGACGCCGTCGCAAGAAGTCCCGGACGTCTGGGTGATCCCCCGAGGATTTTCCTATGGCGATTTTTCACTCGGCTCGAGAAAGGACGTCTTCCGAGGCCGGGAGAATGGAGCCCCGGCGTCACCTGCACGTTGGCGAAAACAGATTTTTCAAATCCGACGCTTTGGCGCCTCCAGCCCCCTCCCTCCCCCTCACTCCTGCCAGCGGGAATTGTAAGAATTTCCGTTCGACCCCGACTTCGTCTCGCGCGACGGATGAATTTCGCGAATTGAATTTCCTGATGCTGACAGTAGGACATGCAAAAAGCGCTTGGGGCGCTCTCGCTCGATGTCTACATCGGTTCTCGCGATTCGACATTTTCACGATGCGTCGCGTATATTGACTCCGGTATTACCGTGGAATATTGGCGATGGAAGGCACAGTTCGCGCCTATACGTTAGTGACGAAAAATTTCGTTATTATCCGCCCGACTTTTGTCGCAATCTTTCACGCTATAAACAATCTCACGATTTAGAGCGATCAAGTGTTCGCCATGTGAGCCATATGTCACCATCTATTTAAAAATTTATCTGAGAAATCTGCGAATATCTAACGTGACGGCAACGCTGGAGATCATGCAGTCAGCCATTTATCTTCCGCTTCGGTTCCCGAGGTATTCTCTTGACGAGAGGTCGTCGGCTGCCTAAAAATCAGCAGCGAAAATAAAGGGTATACGAACGTGTATTTTTAACGCCTGCTATAAATTCTTCCGCATCAAAACCGCGCACGATTCTTCTGCGCGCGCTAATCTTAGATTTCAAGACGCGGAGACATCGCGCGGCGCGTTAATTTCGTTGCCGTGATCGTGTTGCTCTTGCCGTGCAGCATGTTTCCTACTCGAAAGTTATTTCGCGCCCGTTTCGTATCGGAGAAAATACAAAGGCGTCATCACGCGCGACATTTCTCATTTCGCAATACTAGGCGCGATCCCGACGCTTCTGGAGAGAGAGAGAGAGAGAGGGAGAGCGAGAGAGAGAGAGAGAGAGAGAGAGAGAGAGAGAGAGGGAGAGAGAGCCGAGAACGTGACCGTAATCTGCAAAAAATGTCGGCCGACTAGATGTGCAAAAAACGTACGCCCCGAAATCTCTGTGCCGCGTCGCCTCGCGAGAACATATTTCTTCACGGGACAGCGGGATGCTGCAGAGTCGATAAGCGACCTCCGGTTTTTCTTGGCTCGTCTGCACTTTTTTCTCTGATTGTACACACAAAGCGTTCAAAGCACGACTCGATTAAATTCACGATTTATATAAAGTTTCCTACAAACGTGAAATCCAAAATAGAACTTGATAAGTGATTTATTCCACTCTTGCTTCAAAACGCGTCACAAATCTACGGCGATTTTCAGGGGCTCTATATCCTAATCTATATCTAAGATCCCGACATTTCCAATATCTAACGACGCAAAAAGATCGCGCATATGCTTCTATATCGTTTCGTTTCGCGAGAACGAAACTAGAAAGTGTCAGAAAGGTTAAACGTATCGCATGCAAATTTCGGCATGCAGATCTTATGGGTAAAGTGCCGATGCTGGTCATAGATATACAGTCAAAGACTAGTTTTCTCCCCTCCCCTCCCCCTTTCTTTTCCTAGTCCGTCGACTTCGCAATGCAATCCGGAAAGTTTTCGATCGCGTCGCCTCCGCGTCTCCCCCGCACGCCGTCCTGCGCTCCCTTCGTCGCATGCAGATAGATGCACCGGGTTCGGCGAGAAAGCCGGCTATATATCCATTCAATCCCGGCTCTTTTTCCGAACTGCCGCCACGCCGGAGAGACAAATCGCGCGCCAGTCGCAGATATTGCGCATATCTAAACGGCCGGCATTTAGAACGTAAAGCGTATCTCCGTCGTCGGCACAAGCCCGGAATAGACATTTATCTATTATATTCGGACCGGGCGGGAAAGTCCCTCGTAGAGAGCGTCTCTCCTCTCTCGCAAATGAAGTAGGTATATTTGGGTATTGGCCAGGGCAGCGAGCCAATGGAGAAAGTTTCGGGGAGCCTTGCGGATTTGTCACTTTTATAGGAGGCAATTAAAGTAAAAAGCATGCCCTCGTTGGAACGTTAGCGGGACACTCGCCGAATATGGCGGAACCGCGGCGCGAACATAAGTTTAACGTCATAAACGGAAATTTCACGTGTCCGTGGCACATTCAGCTTTAATTAGAACCATATTTCCGTGAAGAACATTATGCAGCAATTCAAGGCTTAATTCATCAGGAACGTTAATTATGCTGAGGGTCGGAAGGGGAATGATGTAACACGTCTCGGACGCTCGTTATAAAGGCCATAAATCAAAATATCTTTTTAGGGAATATAAAAAGAATATCCGTTACGTGTTGACGTAATAAATATTAATCGGACTTAATTACAGTGATATTTTGTATCTGTATCTGTATTCGATCACAAATTTATTCTACTAATTAAATCATTTCATGATTTATTTACAGTTGGACGAAATCTGATACGAGTCTTTTTTTTTATTACCTAACAGATATGTAAGAGATGAGCGTAACGGTCGTGCATGCTAAGGATAGCACATGCTGCACCTCCACTCGAGAACTAAAGGTTAAATCTCCAGCAGTGATATGCTATTTTCCGGTATGCGCAGTCAGGGAATACCACATTCCGCTGGCAGCTATTCATAGAAACCCATATTCGAAACGGTATTCTCACACGATTTTGAGCAATGCAATCCTTTTCTAGATAATAATTTCAAAAAGTTTCTATTAACCATAAATATGAGAGATAATATTGTAAGAGGTAATATCGAGACCACTGCTAGTCCGAAATAAAATTTGGCATTAACGTGATATGCAAAAAAGGTGACCCGCAAATAAGATCATATTCCCGAGTAAGATCATATTCCCCAATCTAAAATATCCTATCGCGTATCGTGTTTCAAAAGCAATGGACTGGAAATTCTGATCATCTTCTGTACGCCATAATCATTGAATACCGTGACGATGGGACGTCCGAAAAGCGCCCGATTACATCACATTGAAATTCGTTCAAATAATGTTCAATACACGTTATGCAATTTCAATTATCATGTGTCGTCTGTATGTCATATACAGAATGCTCCAAATTATCGCTCTACGGATCCTTTTATTTTCCTCTTCAATTAAAAAAATATATTGTTATAAATTTAGAAAATTAAATATCTCGACAAATTAAATGGCAAAATGTTTTATTCAATTTCAATTAATATTATCCAAAAAATAAGGCTTTTTTATCCAATTGAACCGCTGAATTCACCAAATATCTTCCTTTTCAAACATCTATAAATGAAAAGTTATTGATATCTCAAGCTTTTGTTAAAATTGGCCGCACATTGATCAAAGAGCAGACAAATGAAAGAAAAACCTGGGTAGTTCCCGAATACGAAAGCTCGCAGATTCTCCTCTTTTTTATTATCGATTGTATAATCCTTTATTTACTATATGTATTGTATTTCTATTGTACCTGTTTCGCATGCAGGTTTTTCGAAGAACTCTTTTCTCCCATTCTAAACCATGTAATAAATGTAATGGACTCGTACGTGTGAAGCTGCTACATTATTTCGTGGAAATTTACAAAGTTTCGAGAATTCTGATTTTATTTTTGATAGTTCCCGATGGATAAAACTAATAATACGCCAGCATACGTAGAATGGACTTCTCGAATTTATATCTAATACATTGCGGCGACAGAAAATCTCTCTCTCTTTCTCTCGCTACACTACAATATATACATTTAACAAATGCCACGCTTAAAAACTTCCGAAGTAATCCTATTTTATGGCGCGATTCTTTATTTATTATGTCTTCGCTCTACGTTTCACGCGAAAGTCTTTCATACGGCACGATACTTTTTCAGCTCGGAGCACGTAATGGATGTTATTCACTTCAATCTCATCTAGCTAAGTGATCTAAGCGAGAACGGGAAATCTACGACTAATAAGTATTACGCGTCTGAAATACTTTGCGGTCAGCAGCCAGGAATTGATAGCGCCGCGGTACCACAGGGCGTTCTATCGCGAATCCCCATTCTAGGCGCGGTCTTCGGTTCTGCGGAGAGATCTCCCCGGCTATCGTTCATGCGGCTCGCTTTACGATACCCATCGCCTGCTTCCGCCGCCGGTATTCCGTAGAAATCCCTTGCATTGGACGATTTAACGTTATCGGGAAACACATCGCCGGGATCGCAGTCGACGATTTCATCCGCTCTGGCGATCCCGCTGGCACAGCCCGAGGGCGCGCCCATTCCAAACGTCGAAGTACGTCGTGCACCGCGACATGGAATAGAAGTGTGCGCCCGCGCGCGCGCGCGCTCGTGGGTCGAAGGGACACTAGTAGACTACGATGGAAGATAGCGCGCGCGCGCGCGCGTGTGTGTGTGTATGAACGTCGCTTCATACGCTTGCCCGCGTGTCTGTAGCTGGCGCATTCACGAATACCTACTCATCCCCGTTTACTCCCACGCCTTTTCGAGGGATGCGACGTAGCAGGAACAGCTATTACCGAGCGGAACATCCGCGACCGCCCTGGATACACTTATTTTCATAATAAACGCATCTTGAATGCACACATGCGAGAGGGGTGCGTTTGCGCAGGGAAGAGATACGAGCGGCATTCGGAAGTCATCGTCCGTCCAATGACCGGGAATATTACGCAAACTCTCTTACCAACACCACTGATAATAAATACAGTGGTGACGTCACATGTAATGGGTTTACATAATTGAAAGCTACTGCTGCGCGAAACTGCACAGTACGCGCTCATAATCAGCCGTTGAATTTATACTCCCTTCTGTGCGATTATGCAAAACAGTGTGATTATATCTTTTTTTTAATTATATCTTTTCTAATTGCAAAAGCTTGCTGAATCGAGACATAAATTCTCTTTATCTCAAGTGTGCAGTAAACCGGATATTTAAAAGAGAAATGAGAAAAAAGTTTAGAAAGCTGTTAGTAAAGCTGTTTCGCGCGCAAGTCCAAGGAGCTATTTTAATCAAAATAAGACAAAATTAAATAAGATAAAAAATTCACAGAGTCCAATGTAATGAAAATCAATTATTCTCATTCTATTGTCATCTGTATTTACTAATTAATCATTATTTGTAATATTATATTGTTGAACTTGTCGATCGCATTACGCACCGCAGCGGTTCTATTTATTTATTCCCATGATCGAAATAGCCTCGAAATAGCCTCGAAATAGCCTCGAAATAGCCTCGAAATAGCATCCGCCTCATCTTGCATGCGTGTCCGAGGTTGTGAGCATCATCATTATCTTCACATCGCGCAATAATCAAGCAGCAGACTGAAATAAAGCGCGCAAGAAATATCAATCTCGCTTGCATCATATTCCTTGTCACTCCGTGGAAACCCAGTTTCCCCGAGCTTAGTTTCCAGGTTTCCTCTCTATTCGCGCGTCATTTTACGAGCGGTGGGCGCGCCGAGATGGGGATCGAGGTAAAATCGATGTCTAGCAACCACCTTCGCGCGAACGGGCAGGAATAAATGGAGAGCCGTGCGGAATATAAAATACGCGGAGATACGTTTCACGCTTAAGCGAGCTCTCTCTTCGCAGGAGAGCAGGAAAACGTCGATTTACCGTCGCCGTGGTTGTGTTTTATAATTTTTTGCCGTTTCCATCTCCTCGCGGCGAACATTTGCGAAAAGAGAGAAAAGGGCGAGGGAGGGAAGAGAAAGAGACAGCATTATCTGGCATACTTTGATATCGTGGCGCGAGATCAGAGGGAACCGTTCGCCCTTAGGCCGCGATTCACAATCGACTCTAGAAACAGAGGTGGAAGATAGAGAAGCTCCGACTATTAGTGAGATGAGTATTCCGGTATCAGAGACGCGGTGCTGGGTTGCGGTAACGGGCGCATCCCTTAGCCGCGCTCCGATTGTGCTCGAATTGTACGGGAATAACGATGAATATATCGAGACGGCCGATCGGTAATGCACCGGATACGGGGGACGCTATTGAAGTTTGAAATTTGAATACACTTGACTCTAGAGACGGCAGTCTTTGGCAGACGTGTCCGCCTATCGTAAAGCGAAACGCCAACTCAAGTTACGTCGCGTTATACTACTGCAAACAGGCGTATCGATCAGGGAGCAACGCGTAAAAGGACTGACCGTCGTGTGCAGAAACGGTGTCCGCACACGCGAAAACTTGCAATCTGCAAGAACGTTTCGGGAGAAAACGCTTTCCTTTTTTCCCCTAATTATCAAGGTAATTCTTTTCTTTTACATCGGTTCACGTCGTTGCCAGAGACGTCTCGACCAAATTAGCCACTCTCTATTAATGAAAGGGCAGGCACGTGTCTTCTAACAATACGTTCTGCACCGCGCTAGCGAAATCGAGCGGCGACGAGACGGGCCATTAACTTTCTATTATCCCTGGAGAGCTTAGGATGCACACGCTCCGGAATTTAGAGCCAGGCCTCAGCGACATTGCTACGTGTGCAACACACAGGCGGCATTAAGGCCGTTGCTACCAACACGACATCAGCAATGCTATTACGAACCGGGCTCAATGAAACGCGCTTCTTTTAAGGGTCCGCAATACCTACGTAAGCCACCTTGAATTATGCTGCCAATGTCTTTTAATGCAGCGTGAAATGCAGAGTGTGGAATATGCTGACGCATTTTTATAAAAACGAGGTAATTTTCATCGCACAAAGAGATATAATGTAAAAACATACACTTTAAGAAAATGCCTTTGAATAATTTAAAGATTAATTAACAGCAACTTGAAACGAATGTAATTAAAACCTGAATATTTGACCCTTTATCGATTCCAATCATTATGCAGTCGTGTAAAATAATATATCAAATTCGGCTGGCGTGCACACGTTTGTTGTGTCACGAATTTTTTTCACTTGTACACGGAAAAAGCGCAAACAATTTATTAGACGGTTAACAAAACGAAGAATCATGAAATGAGAAGATCAAGAGCCATTTGTGATGCTCGGCTTATTGTTCATCTCGTTCCATTGTGCGACGCAATTCCGAATATGAGATCCACCGGCGCCGAAGGTCCCACGAGACCCTGGAGGCGCGCAGCGCGACGAAACAGCCGGTGGTAATCTCCCGTTTGTTATATTTTCCCGCGACTGCACATCGCGCGCAACGCGCGTGCATCGCCGGCAAGATGTCGTCCGCCGCGGCGCATGTAATTACGCGATCTGAATTGCAATGAGTTTGGCCGCGGCGCTGTGCGACGCAAAACGAGAAATATTCCGGGTAGGCGAGCGAATAACCTCCCCCCTTGTATTCTGGGCAACGGCAACGGTAGCGACGGCGGCGACGGCGGCGACGGCGGCGGCGGCGGCGGCGGCGGCGGCGGCGGCGGCGGCAGCAACGGCGGCGGTGGCGGCGGCGACGGCGGCGGCGACGGCGGCGGCGTCGCTTCCTGGCATCGCGAATGCACAACGACGCCGCGGCGCGTCACCTCGTTTTTTTGGCCGTAGATGGCAAAGTATCCAGGTCTCTTTGCGTTTCACTTGCCGCTTATTCCTTCGCGATATTAACGATTGCCGGTTCAGCCAAGTTCGCAATCCGCGATTTGCGCACTTGGCGCTATTCCGTCGGCGAAGCGATTTATTAACCGCTATAAGTACATTGCCAAATTAGCCGCGTCGAATGATCGGTATCAATATTCTACATTCCTAATCGTGTTCGTGCCGACGATGTGAGCCAACCGGTGGTGGGTTAGCAAAGTTACAAATAATACCGTCCGTCATTAATCTTTCACGCTTCACCGGCTCGGCTATGTTCATTCCTGCATTTCTCACCCTTTCTCAGCCTTTACCTTCTGTCCTGTTAATGTCGACAAGAAGAAAGATGTTCGGAAGCCACCGTCCATCTCAATCGTTACAGTTGTACATAACGCAAGGTATCTTAATCTTCGTAACCCTTCCCAGTCTTCTACACATCTTAAAATATATAATACACCTTCTTAAATAAAGCTTTAAAAATAGCAAATAAGATTTTCCAACTGATTAACATTCAATTATCATGATACTTCACACATCATAAATATCCATTTTTAACGTAATGATGCTCCTGCTATGCGGGAAATATACAAAGGAAACAGCTTTGTATAACGGAAGAGGCAGAATCTTTTCAAAGCAAGCAATATCATCAGAAGAATCGGCTTGTAAAAGAAGTGATAAATCAGCCGGTGTACACCGGCGGCTCTATCTTCGCGAAGATAAATCTCCGTACGTAAATCTGGATCATAGTTGTGTGAATTGAAAAGGTGCCGCGTGTATATATATACGATTGGCTAAACGTTACGGCAGAGCGCGGCTATTTATCACGGGGCTCGAAGCAAACAGGCGATGCAAATGTCGTGATATACCAGAGCCAACATGTAAATCACGTCTCACCTTTGTTCTGCGGCCTCACTTTCTTATGCACGCAACGATGGTAATCGTGGATCCCTCAGATCGCGAGATGGGTTTACGTAAACTTAGAGTCCTCTTCGGGAGGAGGAGGTCATCGTTCAGAGCGTGCATAATGTACCGGCATATATTCCAAAAACGCACGCGCGCGCGCGTATTTCGTATTCCGCGTCGTAAGACGGCATAAACATTTCGTAGCCGGTCGCGCACGCATGTCAATCATTCTCGTCGCGCGTAAATCCGTGCCGCTGCATAAGGCACTGTTGCGAAGCGCTTTACGATCCACTCTCTAAGAGGATCGAGAGTTTATTTTTAGAATAAATTACGTCGTCCAGTATGCACAGTCAGCTCCGATGTTACGAGGCGAAAACAGATCCCTCAACACGCATTATCTGCTTCGGTAAATTACCGTCTCTCTTAATGCACGTTCAAACAGACACAGACGCGCGCGCGCGCGCGCGCGATGAGAACGTTAAGCCGAGATTAGCGAAAAGAAGCGAGAACTAAAATACAATATTCCTACGAAAGAAGATTACGACCTTCGCATTGAATGTTCATGAAATCCCTCGGAATCTAAGTTTTATCTCCGTCGAGTCCGAGACAACGGTTCGTTGTTATTTCGTTAGCCTACATACATACATAACGCGAACGGAGACGAATCGTGTGGGAGGTCGACTCGCAACATACATACGCTTTCGCCGATCAGCGCGCGACCCCAAAAAAGGGAGGCATTAAAAGCCTTTTCAAGTTCTCGCTCGCGATGAGATAATACAGCAATTAATGTGCACTCGCATTAATCAACGCGCAAGTCAGCGCTATCAGATCCGTATGTAAAACAGCCGGGCCGCATTTTATCTGACATCTGATCCTGACTCAGCATTACATGTCCAAAAAGGAATTGTTTCCAGAACGCCTCGTGTTGCTAAGGGGGGGGGGGGGGGGAAGAAGCCATGTAGTGAACTTATCCCTTTTCTCTCTTTTTTTACTCGAGATCGCGGAGGTGTTTATTTACGTTCGCTATACAGATCGCTGCGTTAAATCGAAATGATTCGAGCGCACGCTCGGAAAAGTGTTAATTGGCTGAATCTACGGGCCGTGATGTCAAAACATCGTTTTGCTCCACAGTTTCTGTTGCAAATACACACTCCGAGTTCGGTACCCCTCTTTCTCAGACACACTCGATAAAACTCTGTGTGCTTGGCAAGTCATCCGAAATGGATGTGTAAAGGTATAAGTGATATCGCTCTTACAAATGGTGCACTTCCGTGTGATTGAAATCCGAAATAACAACGGTCATTATTTTAACAAAACATCCAAGCGAACAGTGATTGATAGTGTATGTTATTGATACATGAGCCATTGTGCGCCGCAGTGGTGTAAGTCGCGAGCAGAAAAAATAAAACTTCCACGTGCACCGCTTTTCATGGATAAATTATTTCGGCGTGACGTAAAATTTCGGATTTTGCTCTTTTTGTAGGATCATAAAATATTACGAAATATTGTCCAGATTTTATAAATAGTTGGTGCGCAGATAACATTTTTGCGTGTGATTGGTCTTTATCGGATTTTCATAGCGATCAATCATACTCAAAAACAGCGCGGTGAAAGGCCATTAAACAAGTATCGAAAGTGCTGATTCCGCTCCGGTAACGATAACATTTCGGAAAGTAACGATGGTTTCTTTATCGAAGTAATCACTTCAGGTTCAAGTGAACCATTACGAATTGCGGTTTGGATAGAAAAACGAACATAAATATCGACTTCCGCGGAACAATGAAACCGCTGTAGCAGTTTGATGTCTATTTTAATTTCAAAAAAAGTTTACCACCTCTCACAAAAAAGTAAACAAACAAAAACGATTGTAAAGCATTATTATATAATAATTACAACGCAGCAGGAGCATCCGTATTACAACAACTTATTCTCGTACAACATTGTAAAGGAAAAATTCAATATTGATATGCAGAAACCTATGCCGGTTCGCTCGTTACTGTTATATGGCGCGAAAAATAAAAGCACGCTACACTGCTTCACTCATTTAAGTCAGAGAATTACAACGAGGCACGAGAGAACAAATAATGCGTGTCATAATTACAGCATGAATAAGTTAATTAATTAAATCAAAGGGAAATGTAAAATTAATGATAGCACTTCATTTGCCACAAGCCGAAATCAACTCGGTACAGCATAATAATCTTGTTACAGGCACCAAATAATAGATCTCTTACTCACTCGAGTGAAACACTCGGGTCTTTATTACCATACATACGCATTAACTGATGCATGATAGTCGCGCAATAATAAAGCAAATTGCAGCTGCGTGCGTGAATGAGACTCGTTAAGCATTGCGTTTCTTCCGTTCATGATGCGCTTTTTTTTCAGTTTAACAGAAAAATTCAAATTATTTATCAGCACATACGTATATATGCTTATGTATACGATGTGTACGATCAGATAACGTTATCTGTAGCGGCTTTTAGCTGTTGCTTCGCACGTGTTCGCAAGTAAGCCGGTCATAAGCAGTGAAAACTAAGCGAAAGCTCGAGAGAGAGGAAGGGAGGGGGAGGGGGAAATCGCGACGCGTGCAATTGCTCGTAATTAGAGCAGACGATTTATGCGATGGAAAGGGCTGACTCGTGACACGTTGCTCGACCGTGTAATTAGCCGGCTCAGGCAGTATTGTGACGTTTCCGGACGCAGTAATCACGGCGGCAGAATCGATTAAGCGTTACCGTAAGACCCCGCGAGTCTATAAATCGTGGGATAAATATCCGACTCTTTATTCACGTCAAGTCTATCTTTTCGATTAGTGTGTGTGTGCGCGCGCACGTCGCAGATATATTTCATTAAATTGATTAAAGAATTAATCGTTGCTGTCAAAAACAGTGCTGTTATAAATAAATCATAAAATGTCTCAGATAAACATTGTCAAAATCCCCTCGACAAGTTTTGGCAAACGAAAGTAATCGCCATTATTAAATATAACTCAATTTGGCATCGTAATAAATCATTATAATGGATCGTGATAAGTACTGAAATATGTTTAGTATTTTAGAAATTTATCGTGTACTTTAATACGCGAGTGATACAAATTCTGATTAACTTGACTTATGTTAGCGATATCTTGAGAGCCGTTCCGCGTTGCTTGTCAAGGTTTTGCGAGCGGAGCGCTAATTACGTTTATTCTTTTTGATTCGAGGATAGGCATCACGCGAATTGCTCAATCTCCTTTATTTCGCTTATTATCTGCATTAGAGACGAAATAATTACTATAATTCAACGCCGCGCCAGCGCACACTCGATCAATTTACGCACAATGCCCACAGCGCGCGACTGTCTACGATAATTGTGACGTCTATCCAGACCGGTTTTCACGGGTACTTGATTAGCGTTTACTGAACGGGAGGAGAGAGCAAAGGGAGCGGAGCGAATAATTAAGCGCCGCGATATTATTCCTCGCCCTTATACGCAATGCAGGCGAAATTTATGCGGCGCGCTACCTTCGCATAGAAACCCGTCTTTGGGCCGATGCGATTGCTTGCATATAAAAGCGCGGTAATTGCCGCCGTAAGAAACCGCATGAATTTATCGCCACCGCTCTATCAATTTAAATAGGTACAATTAGCTGGAGGCGTGCGTTATAAAACCTACGGCGCGCGAACGAACGTTGTGCATCTTTTCAGCGTTTAATCACGAGCAATTAACGTGCGAAAAAAAACACGACGCAACAAAATGGTCGGGCGTGCGACGTTGCGCTTCAACGTGCCCGCTCTGTATGTCGCTCTATACCGAGATATCGCGAGGCGAATTTAATTTTCCTACGCATTTCGCACGCAACTTGCCGCGCAAGCGGCTTGAAAGCCTTTCTCGATTCCGGTGAAATTCATGCTCGGTCGATGGTACAACCTCAATCGTCGCCCGCCGCACACACACACGCGCGTGCACACGTACACCCGTACACGCGTACACACGATTGCGCGCACCGAGCCCATGCACCGCACGACACTTTCGTCATTAGGGAGTCTTTGCGATACTGCGCCCCGGTTACGGTAAACACCAAAGTGCCCGACACACGTGCAGTACGAATCAACTGTAACTGCCGCGACAGTTGCTGTTTGGACTTGTATCAACATTCGTGCGTACATACGAGCTCGCATGTTTACCGTATCCACCGTAAGCGCGTTGTATATCCGCGAAAAGTCCACACCTGTCGCGGCCGCGCGCACGAATCGGCGTACGCCGCATCTTTTCCCCGGGTCGGTCCCACGCGACTCTACGCGAAAAGAGGAATTCTTATTTACGCTCGCTGCGCTGCGACGCTGAAAACGAAATCCCGTTGATATAACATTCGAGCTTCCTTCCGTAAGCCGTAAGCCGTGGGAGTACGGTAAGGTGTTCGCTGTGCCCTTCTAAGCTGCCTTAAAAGCACCGCGGCATTACGCTCTTCCTTCCGTTCTCCAGGGCTCGCGCAAATGTATCGGTCCCGTGCGAAAAGAGGACACGCTCTCTCTTTCTCTCTCTTACTCTCTATCTCTTGATTCTTCCTCCCTCTCATCGCCAGCCTCTCACCCTTTCCCTCTCTGTCTTTCTCGCCGAGAGACGCGAAATTTAATATCGTAGGCGTCGGAGGAGCGTTGACAAGCCGGCGATGAAGGTCCGAAAGTCAACGCCGAGATATCGAGCGGCTGCTGTTCCAAGGCTATAGAACGAGAGAGTGAGAGAGAGAGAGAGAAAGAGAGAGAGAGGAGAGGAGAGTGAAAAGGCGGCCTTAAAAGCCGCGCGCATCGTCGGGCACAAGCCGGGGAATATTTCGCTTACGCCAGTCAAACGGCACGACGCCTCTGAAATAACTTCTACGAGGCTAATTACCGTGTCGGCTGAAACGTTCGCCGTCATAAACAAATTTTTGTAATGTCCGCGCTTTTCATCCACCTTAGCCCTTTTTCCGCCGCTTGCGTTCGCGCGCGCGCGCGCTCGCGCGCGCGAGCGCTCGATGGCTCAGGCAATCTCGTGTCTGACGCGCGGATAAAGGACGAATCTACTTTGCACACGGCGCATAGAGCAAATTTACTTTGCGCGGGACCGACTCGAGGAAATTTGAGAAGCACCTTGGATGCCGGATAACGGGCGAGGGAAGAAGGAGAGCGCGGTATATACATGCACGATATACATACATAGGGTATAGTAAGGCGGTAGCTCGATTTTTGCGGAAAATACACGGCGCTCCTGTTATGTTAACCGTGGGCGTCGCTTCCGTGAATCGCCGAAAGACTGCCGGCGGTCTATTTAGAAAAATAAAGGCAAAAATAGCGCAACGCCGGGAAACGCGCGTCGCTCGAGGACTTGGTAATACCGTCAAATTCGCGTAAAACAGGCGATGCGCGCGCGCGCTTCCTTCGTTCTCGTTAAAATTTCCAATCTCTTGTTATATCAGATATAAATCGGTCCCTCGTCTTGTTTAGTAATTGAAATGGCAGACGCGTCGTTCTTTGCAGGCGCTAAGATCTGTCGCATTTCAGAATGTAAATGTTTACCCCATCGACTCCGAGCGAAATTCACACGCGGTTGACGCGCGATGATTTTATTCGTGAAACAATGCACGGGTCTCGCACGTCCGCAATTTTTCGTTAAGAATCATGTCTGAGAAGTAATCATTATAGTTGGAGTCTCTCTCTCTCTCTCTCTCTCTGCACAAATTATGTTGAGTTCCCCTCATATATCGGTAACCAGTGATTTGTGGCTGTATTTTCGCGTATCTTCTTTCTTTTTCTCTCATTTTTTTTTCTGCGCGCCTCTTTATCCGTTGGTAAATTACGTTTCCGTCTTTCTTTCTCTCTCTCTCTTTCGTAGGAGGGCTAAAATTTAAAATTGCTTTGCACGTCGCATTTCGGCACGTAATAATTCAACGAAATCTTGCGGTCGACTCGCGTTCCTTGCACCGGCATTACGGCCCCGTCGACTGCCGCGACTTTTTGAATTAGCGACGCGCAAGGGGCCCCTCATGCTCGCACGCAATCGGCTCGTCATGCAAATCGGTGATTTTGAGTCATGCGAGCGTGATTTACGATCGCAGCCGGTTGTTACACCGGCCGCAACGTATCCCGTCGAACGTGTACATTGCAGATGTTACACGCGGCCGTAACGTAAAACGCGAGGACCACGTGGTACTAATAAAGAATAAATTTGTGATAATAACGTGAAACATTGACCTAAATAAATAAAAATGAAAATTAAACGTTCATATGCACGCTACGATTTTGCTCTTATTTATCGCGTGGACCTCTTTTTAAACCAAAAAAAAAATTTAAAGGACTTTTGGCAATTTTTTCCTGGCGACGAACGGAAAGAATCCCAGACGGATTTCAGCGACAAGCTAAAGCGCCTTAACGCAAACCGGTTTGACCCTAACGTAAACCGCAAAGTAAGATCACAAAGTAGCGATTTGCCAGACATTTTAGTGCGACAATTTTATTCACAATATTATTACTGCAATATCTTCGATTAAAACTCAGAAACATTTTTCTTCTTTTTTTTCATCTCGCGGGTCGACGAAGGCGCATTCTTTATGGCGTCCTTTTTCTTCATCAGGGAGAAAACCGAAAAAAAACTGTATTTACGATATGGCTTATGAGTATAAAAATGCGATACGGTCGGCGCATAAAAACTTGCTGGAAACTGTACTCTTAACAGCCACGCGTAACTCACTTCTATACGTTTCCCCGTAGCGAGCATAGAACAATCGATTTCACGTGGGAGAGATCGCGCGTTGTCTAAAGCCGCGAGCGACGTGAAGCTCCTAAAATTAGCCGTGAGTGGCCGATTCATTCTAGCCTCGGCCCCCCTTCGATTCGCCATATAGATCCCTCGTTAAAAGTCATCCGGGGGCGCATTTACGCCAGCGTTGTAGGTGAGCGGGTGGAAGGATATAGCGCGAGAGATATCGCGTGCGAGGGAATGCGCGCGGGCCTCATGAGAATAAAGTCGGGCGGTGGTCTATTAAGCCGCGCCGACCGAATGCAAAACGGCCATGGCGACGCGACGGCGGACGGCCGTAACCGATATAGCACGTCCATTGCAGAGCGATCGAACCGCATGCTACTACGTTCCCACGAGCTCGTCCCCGTGTCTCGTTCCCCCGATCGTGTGCAATGTGCATACGCGGTTGCGGTCGCGCCACACCCGCGCCGTGCCTGGCCGCATCGCGCCCGCGCTGCGTTGTGCCACACGTGTCGCGAATCCCTCGATAATAAGGAAATCGGTAGGCGAACAGACCGGGACACAAGCCTCTCTGGTTTGGAATTTCGAACGCGTATTTCGGCGCCGTCACTGCTGGGGACCCTTATCGGCCGGGGCTCTCTCTCCCTCTCGCTTTTGTATGTGGATCGAGGGACGCGCGAGGACGTGCCGGTCCTAGCTCTGGCAATGAAACCGATGAGACGCTGCCGTCCGTCGCTCACGATGGAAGGCACAGAGGAAGGCTTGATATTTTTCGTCAATATTTGCCGTCTTCCGCCGGCGAGGCGGAAATCTTGGGAATTTAAATAATTGGCGGGACGCGACGTAGGCAGCATCGCGGTCCGCTGGCTCGGAAGTCGGACGAGGCGCGCGGCATCAGCTGAATACTACGACGGCGGCCACTCGGGAAGGACTGCATTGGTAAAACTGCGACGCACCGAGAAAATGTGGAAATCAAAACAATTGGCGTGTCACGTCGCAGATATTTCAATAGCAATTTCTGCGGACAAACTTCGCCGTGCCTCGACGCGCTTTCGCATGCCTATCGCGCTTCGGTCAAACTGAATTATTGCCAGAATCAAATGTAGCGCAAAACAGATGGAGTAGCCGCGTCAGATTGGCAAATAACAGCATTATCAAATTGTTGAGGAGTTGCAAGAGACATATATATTATATTATCATTCAGATATAATGTCAGCTGAATATCAATGTCGCAATTATTTTCTTACACATATATCTTATCGTCAACGATAAGCACCGTTAAATTACTTCACAGCGCAAAAATATATCTCTTATGTGAGTTCTGAGTTGCTCTACATGTCCGCACGAAGAGATATAAGCTAATTATCCGGGCTTGTATCAGCGTCCGCGCAGTGCAGTGACATTCCACGATAATCTTATACAATTTCTGTGCTACAATTAAGCAGTAATATAGCGGTGTGTATGTGTGAGGCAATTAAGATATCATATTTGACATGCGTTAGTATTTGTGCAAGTACTTTATAATATGCCGCTTAATAAAGCATTGCATCAGCGCAGATATTTTGAGTTCTCTCTGCGCAAATGTAATATGCAAATGTTTACATTAAAATATAATATTTCATATAAAATGTAATACGCCGTTAAATTGATTATTTTCTCGCTTTTCCTCAAATGAAAAATTCTGCTCAAAGTTTTATCGTTGTTAAAGTTGATTCGGTCAGCAAATAATAATAAAGCAGAAAGTATTATCTACGCCGTTATCTCTCGTATCTTAACCGTCTCAACACTCAGTATGATTGGGATTAATGAGTTTATTATTCAATTATAGACAGTAGATACGCGAAAATGCGATAACATCGTCGTGATTTCAGATAAAATAACTGTAGCCTACGTTTAATGCTATTAGCTCTGTTAATCCATATATATCGTCGCAGATAATGCAATTAGTCGGAATGGATTTTGCCCGCTGTTAAAGTACTTAACGCACGATTTGTTTCGGGCGAATTCTCGTAAATGTTTGCGCCAGAAATCGAACTAAAAATAGAACGATCCCCTATTCGTGATAAAGCCTTAAAAAAATATTGCGCTTATCCAAACAAATCAATATGAAACAAATTGTTTATTTTTCTTTTTATAAATAGAAAGCAATTAGATCTCGCAGGAGAGCATCCGAAACTATTAACAGCGCACAAACTTCCCGTATACACCGGACAGTTAAGCAGACTTGATCTCGTCTGCAAAAAATGTGTGATATATATCTCAAACTAACAATTGCGCGACTAATCCGGCTTTCGACCTCAGCCCCATAAGTTCTCGTTGAGCGGTCGTAACGAATATTGATCGGCGATCTGGCGGGGTGCTTGTGTCGCAGAATAGAATTAAGACCCTACGATTTAACCCATTCTCAGCCTCCGTGCAAGGCGAGTGACTAAACCGGTTTATTATAATATCCACCTTACTAGCCACACGGAAGAAGCGCGGTTCTCGTAGGACTCGTTGCATTCACAGTCGCTCGCGTGATCGCACAAATATATTTTACCGAAAGAGGAAGTCGACGACGCAAAGAAAAAAGCGTTAGCCTTTACAAAGATCAAATGTCGATGACAACGAAGCCGGTCTGCGTGCAAGCCCTCCCCACCCCTCCGACCACAATCTACGGCAGCACGTAAATTCAGATGTTTGCGGATTATATGGCTGCCGACTATATACTTACGAGACTGCCCTCCGCGCAAGGGGAGGAGAAGAGACGCCTATTATCTGTACGAGCGGGCTGTTTATATACCTCGGACCGAAAAAAAGATGGCAATAACGAAGATAATGGCCTGACTTACGGTCGGCGAGGTATATGAAGTTGTCGTACTTTGATACACGAGCGGATCGTCTTCTTATCGGCGCGCTGCATCCCCGCGCGTTTCGCCGTCCGCGGATTGTTTCGACGCCCAGTGCACGCCGTCGTGGCTTCGAATCGCGATAGTACACCCGCCGCTGATTTCTTCGGTCGGTTTCGGAAGAAGGAAGAAGGTGAAAAATGGCTGCGCGCGCGGAGAAACGCCGCGAAATCGGTCAGTTTCGCATCGCGTCGTTTTCTTACCGTCGCCCGTGGTGGAGCAGCTTAAAGTGCACCGAGAACGCCGGAGAGTTCGTATTTTATTTTCTTACATCCGGATTCGCCGCGACGCGGGCACGAAAAATTATTACGAGCAAAAAACGGAAATGAAGACGTAATTTCGACTTCCGCAGAAACGAGCGACGACTTATGAAAAAAAAAGGAATGGCAACCGCAATTGTGTTTGCTTTCTGTTTGCTCCTATTTGTCAGGATAATTGTTCCGTATATCATTGTTTAAAAGACAATACTGTGTAAGTGATAAAAACAATTCCACGAAAGAAACCAAGCCGTCTGAATAAAACAATGTAAAACAAAGACAATTTGTTCGTTGTCGCTAAAATTGTACAACTGCGTAATGAAAATTAGATTAGTTATTGATACGTAAGCGGAAATAATTGCTTACAATGGAGCTATAAATTATGTTAAAATGTTGCCGTTTTGTAAGCGACAATATGACACGTCTGACAAAGCGTAAAATAATGAAATACAAATAATTAATTCATTACCGATTTGCGCTGCTCGATTCATACGCTGTTTCTACACGATCTGCAAAATACACGTAGGCTTCCAAACTCATCGAACGGTATGCATATTAATCAAATAAATCCGCCTCTGAAATATCATCCGCTGATTTTGGATCAATTCGTGATTGTAGTCACATTGCACATGCATGGAGTATGACTATGTGGTTTTCGCGGGAGCAAATATCACGACAGATCCGCACATGAGAGACAGAGTATTATCATTAACTCGATGGACAGTGTGAATGATCGAGCTACGCCGGTAGGACTTGATGATGAGTTCCCGACGCGACACTGGCGTCGAGTATGATGAATATTCTTCCCGGATGATAGCTCGATGGGAAATGAAACGGATCGGTGACACGCGAGCGTGAAATTATAGATGTACGCGCATCAAGTATTCCAGCGACTAAAGGTGCCTTTATACTATACGAGCATGGGCGATCGGGCATGAGCAAACGAATGCAGTCGCTGTAATGGGAACGGTCATCAAGAGCGAACGAACTCGACCATTCATGCCCGAAACTGCCCGATATTTTGCAACTGCGTATTTGGGAACGAATAAACCTCTCTCTTCGGACATAAATCTACACGTCGAATTCCAATGGGGGTTCAATGGGGCTTTCAACTAGCTCTTTCGACATATAGATATTTAATTACGACTGCTATGATTACTTGATTATTATTGTTATATCAAACGTCATTGCTTTCACATTTCTATACATTTCCTTTACTCTCACTTTATTAATAAATTTTTGCATTTAACAGTTTTTTTTTTTTTTTTAGAAACATCTGAGATGTACAAAATGTATTTGTGTTGAATAATAAGTTCATAAATATAAAACACTAAGACGCGAAATAAAGATTAAAATAAAGTCATTGTTTGCACAGTACGAAAAGTACATAAGAATCTACGACAAGGGAATTCTTTCGTAAGAAAATAAGCAAAATAGAAATAAAGTATGCATACGCCGATGCTTGCACGACATAAACAAACCATAACACTACGATTGGAATGTCGCTTACATTTGGAATCGACACACCGATTGGCCACCACGTTGTCTCACAGATGGGCGATAGTATTGGAGCCCCATTTGCCCGTAGCAAAACAAAACAGGATGGCAAGATATTCTGGTCACTCGACGAAGCAGGGGACTACCACACTGAATTCAAAACGTCGTTCTTAGTAACGTGAGGCACGCTCGCATTTGTGTAGAGAACGCTTTCCTTTGGTCCTCTGATTTGTTTTACCCAAACCCGATGCTACGTAGAACGAGTTCTTCCCGAACGCTGATCTCGTAAATTCTTCATTTTTTTTATTCACATCTGTCTACGTATAAATAAAAGTCGCCGCTACCCGAAAAAAAGGACATTGATGGATGCTAATACATTTATAGAATCGGACTTTCATTAGGTTCTGTTCTGTTACATGTGAACCGGAATATTTGGCAGATCTTGGCAGAAAAAGAGTTCACTCGAATTCAAATCGATTATTCTTTCAACACTTTCATCTAATTTTTTATCATTAAAATATTTAACGTTACATGTTACGAAATTACGACGAATTAATGAAAATGCTACAATTACTATTGAGAAATTATTAAGATCATTTATGTTTCAAAAATTTTATACATAAAAGTACAAAATTAATTTGCATAATTTTCTTTTATGAGCAGCAAATATTTCGTCATTAGCAAGACTGTTTTACGGCATCGTTGGGATAAAATAAATTTCAGACTGTGAATCAAGCAACATGCGACTTAAAACTTATTTTTCAAAGTTCCTGGCTTAAACGTTTATGTTTATTTGCTTTTCCATCGCATGTATCACGCGTCGCATTTCGTTCATTCATTTCGTCTCGAAATTGTTTTGTTCGTAGTTGTCTACAAAAATAAAGAAATAAAAGTATTCATCTATTTAAAGAATTTGCTGACAGAAAATCGATATCGCGAACATTCAACTTCGCGAGCGCGTCTCGACTACTTGTTGCCGTAATATCGAAATACAATAATAAGTATGGAATTATGAAACTAAACAGATCGGAATCAACGTAAGCAATTTCGAGCAATTAATTAAAAATTGAAATAATCTATAAATATAAAAAATAATTACAATTATAACTTGCTATATTGATTATATACTTATCATAACAATTATTAATTATTATGAAAATTGCGATAATTATAATTACAGACATTTTGTCACCATATATTAAAAAAATAACTATATATCCTGCTAAACATTGCAACTTCTATCACAACACGAAATCGTTTTTAGCGCATAAAAATAACAAGACTTTCAGAAGCTCGAGACATTGTAAAAATAACAACGAGTTTACTGCTCCGATGTTCACGAACGCCCATGGAATACGAACAGGCCCGGCAAGATCGCAGCCGAGACCGTTTGTTTGTATCGGCAAAGGATAAATATATCCCTCGGAATAGCACGAGCGGATACACTTACTCGAAAATGGCCGGATCCGCGTTCCATCGGCAACGATTTGTTCCACGAAAGTTTCGCGGTATCGCGCGCGAAACGCACATCTGATCGTGCCATCGCAGACACGATACACACATTCGAGAACGATGCCCCATCTCGATCGGCCCTCTCTGTAAATTAACCACAAACGTCGGACGGTCGTAAATAAAACAGCGCCGCAGACAGTGGTTGCCGAAAAACCGGTCCCTTCACTTTTGCCGGCCGATTCCGCGTAGTCTCATAAATAAGGATAATTTCGGATTTTATTTTGCGTCTTTTTCAGAGTGTAATTATAGCCAGCTGATGTGCCACGGTGGCGAGCAAAATATCGGCACATTCCTCATCGAAATGTTGCCACTGAAAGAGTTAGAGAAATAAATTCGTTCCGTAAGCAGAAAAGAGAATTTCTTAAAAAAAAAAAAAAAAACAAGAAATTTTAAATTCTTAATTTTCAATATTAAAAAATACATATTTTGACCATTAAAGCAAGTAAAATTTCATTCTCTTATATTTTATCCATATCGCAAAACTTTCATAATTCGCTGAAATTTTGAACATTAAAACAAAAATTTACTCAGTAATCTTCTTACTATATAACAATCCTCTTATAAATTGCCGATAGTTAAGAAGGTTTAATATCAGGAAATATGGCTTATATACAGTACACGGAAAGTAACTTTGCATTGATATTTCCAGTTACCTATCGGAAATACGTTGTTATCGCTACGAACATGAAACGCTTTCAAGCCGAGGCCATAGAGAAACACGGTAGTATAACGAAATGAGAGAGTATAGGCATAGGTATTGCATATTTAACGACCATCATAGTGCTAACGGGCACAAGGAGCCTCAGATATGCAAATTCGACAAAAGTTTCCAAGTAATTTCCTATCATTGGTAAAAGCTGATAACACACGATAATGAAACTTCGTAAATCATCGGTATTTAAACGCGCGTAAATGATGACGTCAAGAAGTAGATATCGAGATAAGTCCGTTTGCGTGAATATTGCAAAACGTAATCTGACTTAAAATATGGGTGCCATTTCTACGGTCCAATACGACGTCGAGATCGAAACGAATTCCGCAAAGAGGGACCCCGACAATACCCGAGTATTTGGTCTCATTCCGCGAAAGTAGATCCAATTTTTGCCCGCAATTTCGGGATCGGATAAAACACCGATATTTGAGGCACGCCGCATTATTGTCTATTCCGCTCCGGGCTCCTCTCCTCATCGACATCGAAGAGCCGCATTTGGCAAGCGCCATTGTGGAAAACGAGTCGCGCGCGGCTGAAAATCCCCGTCGACGCCAGTACGCGTCCGCAGGTAACGCGTATCCGTTCGATTATTCGAATCTCTCATGAATAATACAGGACCCGCGAGCGCGCCAATCGTATCTGCAATTACTATCGAACGAATCGATTAACGTCCCGCCGGTGATGCATCGCGGAATAGCCGTTGATTACGGCCTTTTACGGCATGTTTACGGACTGTACTCGACTCAGTCGGGTGGAATATGCGCGCGATCGCCGGATACGGTACGTGTACGTGCACGATGACTCGCCAGTTCCCTGACGTCCGCCTAGGCCGTCGGCGACGACATTGTCGCGGGCATACGCTCTGGGATACATGGAGGGCGTCGTTACGTCGCCGCGGCGAAATTGCGGTCGAGAGCGGTCGGGGTGAACGGTCGGGATAGAGCTCTCCTTAAAAGCGTGCCGCGGCATCCGGTTATCCAAAGCGTTCCTCGGATATTCGCTTCAAGCACCTGTATCGCGACTTATTACAACGATGGAAAATGCACGAGTGCGTCATATGAATAGATTGCATGCAAAATATTGGAAAAATGACAAACATTTAAATCACAAATCGCAAGGAAATACTACGTACAGCAAAAACAGTTTAAAAAATTGTGAAATTTTGTAAATCAATAATTCATTCGCACGTGCTATTCAAATTTATTTTGTAACTGTAGCTTAAGCCTATATAATTCTCAGTATTTTATGTAGAGATGACAAGATAAATAATGCAAATAGAAAGACGTGAAAGAAATAAAAATTAAATAATATTGCTTTTCATATGATTTTCCGCAGTATTATTTTACTTAATGATGAATGATTAACAAGCAAAATGTTAGCAATGTTGACAGATTGACGGTAGATTTAAAAATTTCATCAACTGTCAACATCGCTAACATTTGAGTATCCGAAGTTCCATTTCAATGCTATCGAAAATTTGTTCATAAATATCAATCGATATAATGATCGTAATAATAAAGCAATCTATTCATCGATTGTTCTATCTACGCACCAGTAACCTGAAAAATGACCCAGAGACCTCGTAAATGTTCAGCCAATGTTACCAAGACGGAACTATAAAAGAGAATTAATCGAGTCAGGCGGCGCCGCTAATAGTTGTTTATGAAGCGGAAGCCGCCTTCAATTTAAGTTTCAGGAAGTTCTGTACCGCCTCTCGCACGTATCAAGGTCGTTACAATTCCTAAAGGCAGCTACTTCGTAAGAGGATAGATCAATGTTCCCTGCTCTCAAGCATCCCACCGCATACACTGTGACACTTTCAACACGATTGAACCAACAATTAACCAAATGTACGATATTTACCAAAATAAGAATCTATTAATTATTTTGTATACACAAAAGATATAAAAAAAATATATACACTCACCCGAAAAAAAAGCGGTACACTGAAAATGTGGGAAAAATTCATCAAATTTCAACTGACGATAACTTCGTAAATAATAAAGATAGAAAGTTCTATAAAATATGGAAATGAAGCTAAAAATCTCTACTTTAAGAATCAATTTATTTCAATGTTGCAAAATAAATTTATTGAAAATGGCGGATGACAAAGCGCGAGCATGCAAAATTGAAAAATAATGGTTCGAGTTTGCGACGGTGCACGGTATAAACAAAAAATTGTAGCTTATTGGGATCAAAAGCGTACGAAAGTACAGAGTCTCCTCTTTAAAATGCTTTTTTATGCATCTCGATACGATGATTTTTCGCCGAGAGATTCGCATTTGAAGAAAAAGGCAGATTCTTACTTCAAATGCGAATCTCTCAGCGAAAAATCATCGTATCGAGATGCATAAAAAAGCATTTTAAAGAGGAGACTCTGTACTTTCGTACGCTTTTGATCCCAATAAGCTACAATTTTTTGTTTATACCGTGCACCGTCGCAAACTCGAACCATTATTTTTCAATCAATTGTTTTGCATCCGAAGGAGATGTCTGCAGATCTTTTGTGATTTCTTCGCCCTGACTTTTTGTTTATGCTCGACCGCACATTGCGAGAAGAGTGCTTGATTTCTCTTGATCTTTTTCTTTCGAGACGCGTTACTTATTCGTACGACTTCGTCAAAGTAAACAATAATTAATCTTTTCGCATTGAAATTATTGGTCAATTATGGCGACGATAAGTCCTGAAAAAGCTGCTCAAGTTGTAGCGTTAATTGAAGATGGGAGAAGTCGAAGGTACGTTGCTGAGGCACTTGATTTATCAGTGTCAATCGTGCAACGTGCTTATGCTAGGTACTTGGAGACTAATTCTGTCCAAAGAAGACCTGGTTCGGGACGTCCTCGTTGTATGAATGAAAACGATGACCGATTTATTGTTTTAAATTCATTAAGAGACAGACATCGAACGGCTGTTCAAATTCGAAACAATTTAAGAGATGTCCGCGAATGTAATGTATCCGTTGACACTATTCGAAACAGATTAGCGGAACACGGTCTTTTTCCGCGCAGGCCAGCAAATGTACCTTCGCTTATGCGTCGCCATCGCGTAACTCGACTCAATTTTGCTGTCGAGCATGCAGGCTGGACATATGCAGAATGGAGTACCGTTCTTTTTAGCGACGAATCTCGTTTTTGTCTGTATTCTTCAGACGGACGAGAACGAGTATACCGTCGCGTTGGAGAACGATTTGCAGACTGTACTGTAAGTGAGAGGCCTAGAAGTAAGAATCTGCCTTTTTCTTCAAATGCGAATCTCTCGGCGAAAAATCATCGTATCGAGATGCATAAAAAAGCATTTTAAAGAGAAGACTCTGTACTTTCGTACGCTTTTGATCCCAATAAGCTACAATTTTTTGTTTATACCGTGCACCGTCGCAAACTCGAACCATTATTTTTCAATTTTGCATGCTCGCGCTTTGTCATCCGCCATTTTCAATAAATTTATTTTGCAACATTGAAATAAATTGATTCTTAAAGTAGAGATTTTTAGCTTCATTTCCATATTTTATAGAACTTTCTATCTTTATTATTTACGAAGTTATCGTCAGTTGAAATTTGATGAATTTTTCCCACATTTTCAGTGTACCGCTTTTTTTTCGGGTGAGTGTATATAATAAAATTAGAATAACTATAGTGAGTATTGAAGCTTTAATTTTCGCAGTTCTTGATTATTTTTTATAACAAATATTTTAAGCGTCGAATAATAATTCTACACATTTTCTTCCTACAAAGACGATATGTACTCCAGAAATAACACATAATCTCTACATAAAGTGCGCAAGTCTTTCCACTTAACAAATCACAAGCTTCCGATACGCATCGTCGAAATGCAAAGTAGCACGTTACATCTCTCTATTCCTTACAAAGATGTTCGCCCTAAGGGAGATCGAAAGGATTATATTACATTAAATGCTCTCCAGGCGGTCGAAGCTGACGCATGAAATTCGATCGACGCTACTCTCGCTCGGACGATTTTTCCCGCAGATAGGTGGGTAATCGTCCACGTCAAGCCGATACACGGTAAGACGCGACACCCTCGAATTACCCCGTGAGCAACACGACCTTCCCCGTGCCGGATGCTGTCATTCAATCGGCCGCTTCGACGGATAATACCCCAGCAGATTTAACCGTTTGTGTTTCTAGCTAGCCCTTCGCAGCGGTGCACAATTTGAGGCCCGCTGGCCGTACAGGTTGGTCGTTATTCCACCTGAAGGCCGCCTACTAATTTTCACTTACTTAAAATCTACGGTTGGAAAAATATTGATGGCTCTTCATTTATATATATGTATATTATTTTGAGTGTGATATGTAAAACAAAGACAAGATTTAGAAGCAGGATATTATTAGATTTTTCCTTATTTTGCTAGTTTATCAATATAGCTAGAATGATAATACTTCTCTCAAATTTAACATTTTTTATTTTAGTTTTTCTCTCTCTTTTTTTCTCTCTAAAGCTAAAATTTCAAAAATCTGTGAAACTTTTATGAAATAAATCCGATTAAATCGAACTTAAGCTGAACATGGCCCACTTCAATATCGGAGTTGCGCACCTCTGAGTTAGCGCAAAGCTCGCCTCGCGAGATCACAAGAGTGAATCGATGGCGAGGCCGACCAGGAAGCTAGCCGCGATGTAAATCCGCTAAGTGCAACGCCGTCGGCCGTGTCACACTCGCTTAACTACGACAGAACGAACACGCTCGTTAAAGCCCGGCTTTACTAAAGGACCTTCCTCGGACGATCGATATTTACCGTCAATACTGCAAAACAATACCACTGAATCTGCATAGATCGAATACTAAAGAGTCAATATCAAAAATAGTCCGAAGAAAGAGCAGAAGAATATTCAACATCTGCAGATTAATAAAAATTAGCTGTTAATCTACCAACATGGTTATTTGAATATAGTGACAGTATTGTTAATTATATATCTAATTCTTTTTAATATCACTGAAAAAAAACTACGCGCAGATAATCGTGTCACACGCGAGGAAATATTATTAATCAAGAAACCATTCACTGATATCTAGACGTAGTAAATCAAAGTCTCGATAATTCAAAAACCGTCGTTTCAATTGACATTAAAATATCATGTGTGTCCATTAACGGCTGAACCGGCCAATTGTCTTCGTGCATTGTAGTCGTAAATCAGTTCACGGCGACAGTTATTGTAAAAAAATGCACAAGGAACAAAATAAAAGCACCAATCTGGCCGTCGACGACGATTTCTGAGAAAACGCGTTCGAGGTGGGCGTTCTTGATAAAAATTAATGGGCCCGCAACTCAAAGCACGGGCCCGGGAGCGCCGCTCGCCAACCGTAGCAACACAGAACAAACGCGATTCCCAACATATATAATGGCGCATAAAATTCAAGAGCGCGACGAGAAAAGCAAGCAAGCAGAACCGAGACGGAAAAAGAGGAGCCCTATTGAATTTATAGAAGTCATCGTTGCACGCGGATCTTCAGAACGACGCTCCCGTTTCTCTTTTCTCGATTTCTTCTTCTTTTTACTTTGCCTTACACACCCCTTACCCGCTCGCGGCATCTCAAGAATTCATATAAATCTGAGAAGTTCTCTCCTCGGGAGTTCTCGTCGGGAAGAAGCAACGATGCATGAATAATGCAGGTGATGAACGTCATCGCGCGCGTGTTGCCACTGTCTTCGTCGTGAATTATTGCACCCACGGTGCTCGCAACCGGGCTATTTCTCAATTAACGAGAATCGGTTGAGGTATCAGTCGAGCCTCTGCCAATTACAGCAAAAACCAAAGGAACATCGACCGGTGCACTTTAATTGACGCGGCGATTAAATTGGCGATTCTGCCGCAAAAAATGGCGCGCGATGCGTCCCGATGCGATGCGATGCGACGCATACGATGGCTCTGATCAAACGGCGCCGTCGAGCGAAAAATTTGCGGGCAAAAGACTTCAAAGCGAGGTTTGGTCGGCGCAGTCAAATCATTCCGAACGGTGCAAGATGCGCGAGGGGAAACGTCAAACGTCCAAATTTCACATGGCGCCGCGCTTGTATTGCGTCCTTTCATTTGGCCTCGGAACCTATTCGTTAACACACGGGCCATGCTAGCGCGCGCCCCATACATGCGAAATTTTTGTTGGTTTTATTGGCGCCGTGCGTTCAATTAGAATCTCTTTCGAAAGCTGCCATTTCGCCCGACCGCTTCATTCAAGCACTGATCTTAAAGCCTCTGTCAGAGCTAACGACAATTGAAGAGTGGAAATACCAGAAAGCTAAGTACCTCTCGCATTTCGTGCGCTTATTTCTTTTGATATTTCCAATTTTCAATTACGGGGAACGCGCGGGAATTATAAATTGCTGGATATTGCTTTCTAAAGCTGAGACTTTTCAAGATTTTTTTATAAAGCTTTGTTATTGAAATTATATTTATTGTATCGTCAATTCATTTTGCATGACTGTAGATATATTACAAAATAATTCTTTTTATTATAAAAAAATATTAGAAAATATATGTATATATTTTGCACTTTATACGACTATGTAAACGTAGAATCGATTCTCCCGCAAATTTTAAGCAATAATTGTTTTTAATCATAATTTTTATTAGTTAGTTTTGGAAATCTATTATATGCTCAATTGCGATTTTTTGCAATTAATTTTAGACATTAATAACAAAATCATGAATTTTATGCAACACGTATTTTTAATCTGACACGTTACATATAAATTCAGAATCCGTACGCGTATTACATTACACAACCATACTAAAAATAACCTGCCATTATACTATTGTTTCATTCATAAAAGAGCTTTACTCTTGCAATATTCAAATATCACTGCTAATTCTTGATTATGCCGCCGTAATTATTTTTGTGTATTTTATTTTTCAGAAAATTTTACCGTCTCGGAATACCCGTATTCAATTACGAGAGTAATAATCGCGTGCGCGTTCGTGTTTCGCCCGTTAGTTCTCAGGGATCAAGTATATCCCTGCCTTGTTTAATCTCGAATTAATTACCTCGAGCAGGTATTTATCGTTAACGAACTATCGCAGCCAGTCGGTGCGCAAATAAATTTGACTTCCGACATTAAATGCGTATTGTCTGACGCACGGGCGCGCGCGGAGGACCGGCGGATATATCTGCATTTAAAACTGGAACGATCTCGAGATTGCCATGGCGACGGAAGCACACGACCGGGAAGCCTTTCAACGGTGAATGTTTTGCAAGCACTTGAGAAACCAATCAGCTACCGCCGCTACCATCGCTCTCTCTCCCTCTGCCCGCCGTTCTGGACGGGCACCAATCTTCTGATCTCGGTTAGCAAATTTACGACACAGCCGAGTTGGTGCGTTCCTCGTTGAGCGCTGGTTTCTGCTCGCGCTAAAGTGAGCCGTACTTAATTAATCTAACATGCGCCCAGATTCTCCAGCGCTTCAACCCTCCCGCCCCCCTTAACTCATCCTCTTGGCTCATACTGCACCGTTGTTGAACCTTACAAAATTATTCATTGATTTAAGATAATTGATGGCAGATATGCAGCGTTAAGAGAAATGATAACATAAGTTAGTAAAGATAATGTTTGGATATCAATTTTATGCTTCTATATCCGTTATGAAACCATAAAGAAGTACTAAAGTAAACTAATAAATCTTGCTCTTTGAATAAAATTTTTAAAAAGTCTTACATACTACAAGTTCGTGAGCTCGCCATTGAAAAATAAATTTTCAAACATTCGAATACACAAAGAAAATATACAAGGAAAATTGCTGCAAGAGGAGTACTAATGATTTCGAGTAAGAAAACTTCGGCAAGTAAGCGAGTTCAAATTTTGAAACGCATAGACATGTATTGCATTCATGTATTTTGACGAATATACGTTATTCTTATCTATCGTATTGAGCAATTTATAACAGATGCCGATAAAAATAGTCTGTGAGAAAAAAGTGTGTTTAATTTAATTGAGTTTTCCTGAATTTATTGTTATCGCTTATACATAACCATCCCCCGTTAATTTAATTGAGTTTTCCTGAATTTATTGTTACCGCTTATACATAACCATCCCCCGTTGTCCTTTTTCAAACAAACACGTTTCTCTGAAAAATCTTGCGATAACCTGTCTTGTTTGCTTAATATATAAAGTTATTGTTTATTCATTACGGCAATACGCGAACGCGTCCAAGCAATTGATTCGTGTGATACGAGCTCGTGAGCTTGCCATTGAAAAATAAATACATTCGATGCACGAGGGACAAGATCTCATAAAACATGCACGTCTGCAGGTGCGTTTCTATTTTTCCACGTATCGACACGTGAAATAGAGATAAAGCGTTTTCACACCGCGAAATACTTTTTCGTCGTTTTCAGTGTCCCCGATGTGCAAACAGATGCGTAACAATTTGATACCAAGATAATGAATTATAAAAAATGTATAAAAATTTATATTATTACAAGAATAAAAATATTTTCTCCATAATAAAAAAAAAGCACCACAATTTATAGAAAAATCTATGTGACAACAGTCTAGAGACAAGAAATCCACATGATAACAAAGTCAGATTTGTATAGGTATAAATTAAGCAAGCTATAGCCTAAAGGCTCGAGAATATAAAAAAAAATATGATGAATAATTCTGTTAGAATAGTAATTCCATTTGCCAATAGATGCCAATGGTCATGCTGTCGTTTCCACCAATTATATTTTATTTATCTGTTACCATGGCAGCGGCCATGTTTTGTTTTTTTTTTGTTTTTCGCTTCTTCACGTAATTCTTATTTACAGTCGCAATCACTACAATATAAAGTTCATACTCTCTTTATACTTTTCACGACATTATTCGAGGAATAAATATATTTTCTAAAGTGTATTTATCATAAAGCTCCAGTGTGTCTTTATTTGCTCATCCAGTGCGTACAGCAATTAAGTAATTGCCCAATAGGTTATGGGCCCAGAAGCGTCGAGCAAATAAAGTTTCTACGAGATTTCGGATAAGTAAGATGTCGGTCGTATTGGATGAAAACAGCTCAAAATATCAAGTAAAGTTACTTGATGATACGAGTTATTTTAATTGGAGTTTCCGCATGGAAACAATTCTCCAACACAAGGACTTGTGGACAGCAATTACGGAAGTTAAACCACAAGATGCAGCGTTGGCCGCGGCATGGGAAAAGAAAAATGCGGCTGCTGTTACACGTATTCGATTGTCAGTGGATGACAACCAAATGAAGCACATTCGTGGAATTGATACGGCCAAAGACTCGTGGAGAGCATTGAAAGAGGTACATGAGCGAGATACTCCAGGTAACAAAATGCGATTATTGACAGAAATCGTCGGAAAACGTGCCAATGAGAATGACGACATTTTGGCACATGTGCATGCAATGACCGAGATGTTTCAGAAGCTGTTAGCACTCGGTAGTTTTGAACCGGAATTTATGTTGTGTGCAACATTGTTGAATTCTCTACCTAAAAGCTATGATGGACTTGTACTAGCAATTCAATCGCGACGTGAGGATGAAATCAACATCAACACAATAAAGAGTGTTATCATGGAGGAGTACCGTAGAAGATCAGCACGCGACAGTGCTGGGAATGCTGGAAATGGTGATGCAGCACTCAAGATAATCGCGAAAGGAAATCAAAAGGCGACAAATTCGGCAGTGAAGAAATTGACATGTCATTTTTGCAAGAAGCCGGGCCATTTCAAGCGTGACTGCCAAAAATATAACCGATGGAAGACGGATCATGGCAACAATGATGGTGGATCCAAGCACGGGGCAAATTGCATACAGCAATTCAACGACAAAGGTGAGCTTTTATTTTTAGTCGGAAAGACTGATGGTTGGATTTTAGATTCAGGTGCAACGTGCCACATTGGTTGCAATCGAAGCGATTTCATCGAATTGGATGAGACACACGATGAAGTGATCACCATGGCAAATGGTGATAAAGTTCAAGCGCTCGGAAGAGGGAAGGTCCGCCTGTACTTGACAAACGCAATTGGTGAATCATCACGGGTGTTGATGAATGAAGTATTATTCGTTCCGTCAATTGAAACGAACCTGGTATCAGTAAAGTGACTGACGGACATAGGATTTCGAGTAAACTTCAATGGAACAACGTGTGAAATTTGGTCTACAGATGGCAGACGACAAGTCGGAGTTGGTGACATAAATGGAAACTTATACAAATTGAGAACGAGAATTCATCAGGTAAACGCTGTAGCGGACGAGCAGGGGCTATGCATTCATAAGTGGCATCGAGTACTTGGCCACCGCGACATGAAGGCAATCAAGCAAGCTCCATCAATGGTTAACGGAATGAAGATCGTGGCTTGTGGGGCGGATTGCAAACGTGAATGCGAAATCTGCATAAAAGGGAAAATGACACGATTACCATTCCCGAAAGAGTCAAGAACAAAATCAACATCGGTTTTAGATCTAATCCACAGTGACGTTTGCGGACCTATGCAGACGACTACTGCTCGAGGTAAGCGGTACATCCTGACGTTTATTGATGATTTTTCAAAATACACAACGATTTACTTGCTAAAAGAAAAATCAGAGGCTATTGAGAAATTCAAGGAATTCCACCAACTGACGCAGAATCAATTTGGATTTGGAATCAAGGCTCTTTGTAGCGATCGAGGAGGCGAGTACACGGGGACTGAATTTAATAAGTTTTTGCATAAGAACGGCATTAGGATACAACGATCGGCTCCAGGTACACCTCAGCAAAACGGCGTTGCTGAAAGGAAAAACCGCACATTGGTCGAGATGGCACGATGTATGCTGTTTGATGCCAACCTCAAAAATTGTTTTTGGGGCGAGGCAGTTATGACAGCAGGATTCATGCAGAACCGGTTACCATGGAAGGGATTGGACAAAACTCTATATGAATATTGGTTCAAACGGAAGCCAATGTATTCCAAAATAAAGCATTTCGGGGCGAAATGCTTCGTGAAGGTGCAGAATGAACATCGGCAAAAACTCGACGCGAAAGCGGTCGAGGCGATATTGATGGGTCACGATATGGAATCTAAAGCATATCGCTGTTATGTACCATCAAAGCAAAAAGTCGTAATCTCAAGATACGTCAGATTTATTAACGACGCCATTGCTACGCCACCAAGAAGAGGGGAGAAGGATGGAAATATCATGGTAACCCCACCAAATGACCAAGTGGTCGAATTCAAAGACGAAGATCAACGGAATGAACCAGATTTAGAAAACGAGTCTACGGAATTGATTGAACAAGAGAATATTGAAGGTGACCAGCTCAGACGCTCAAGAAGAGCAAATTTTGGTGTGCCACCGAAGCGGTATCACGACGTTCGTTTGGTAACCAACAGCGAGCCTTCATCGTATAACAACGCCGTCACATCAAAAGATGCAGAAAAATGGACTAAGGCAATGGAGGACGAGATCAATTCACTGAAGAAAAATGAAACATGGGAGCTTGTAGACCTGCCAGAGGGAAAGAACATCGTTGGATGTAAATGGGTCTACAAACTCAAAACGGACGCAGACAGAAAACTGCAAAAATACAAGGCGAGACTCGTGGCGCAAGGATTTAGTCAAAAATACGGAATTGACTATGATGAAGTATTTGCACCAGTGGCACGACAAACGACTTTCAGAACATTGCTAGCAGTTGCGGCAAGCCGCAATATGAAAGTGCATCACTTCGATGCAAAAAACGGCCTTCCTCAACGGTAAGCTTGAGGAGGAGATTTACATGAGACAACCACCGGGTTTCGTGAAGGAAGATGAAGAGGCTAAGGTGTGCTTGTTGAAGAAAATATATGGTTTGAAGCAGTCGGCACGAGTATGGAATCAAAAATTGCACAAACTATTGATCGGAGCAAACTTAAAGCAGAGTAACGCTGACGATTGTTTGTACGTGCTCCAAAGAAACACTGAAATGACGTATGTGCTGGTATATGTCGATGACATACTGATGGCCAGCAACAATGAAAACTGCGTCAAGGTCCTGCGCGCATCGTTGGAGAAACATTTCGCCATCCAGTATTTAGGAGAAGTGCAAAACTATCTCGGGATACGAATTAAGAAGCAGGATGGAGCGTTCACATTGGATCAAGAAAAATATATCCAATGAGTAATTAATAAATTCGAGCTTGACAGTGCAAAAGGGTCCGAAATTCCATTAGGCCTATCATATCGTTCGGATCCAAGCGACGAGAAATTGCCTCACAATAACAAGTATCGTGCGGCAATTGGATGTTTACTATACATCAGCATGAATACTCGTCCAGATATTGCAGCAGCAACGGCAATATTGTCACAAAGAGTGTCTGAACCATCGATGAAAGACTGGAAGGAAGTGAAGCGAGTACTCCAATATCTGAAATCGACAATTCGCCTGCGACTAAGGATTGGATGTGATGATGATCGGACTGATCTCATCGGATATGCGGACGCGGATTGGGCGGAGTGTCGAGACACTCGAAAATCAAATTCGGGCTATATATTTTTGCTGGGTGGACCGATCAGCTGGTCTTGCAGGCGGCAAGACTGTGTTGCATTATCATCATCGGAAGCTGAACTGATCGCTTTATCCGAAGCATGCAAGGAGGCAATATGGTTGCAGCGTTTATTGCGTGATTTCTCGTGGAAGGGAAAAACCTGCACCAAAATATTGGAGGACAACCAAAACGTTTTGACCTGGGTCAAAACTAAGAAACCAGCGGGACAGTCAAAACATATTGATACTTGGATGCACCACATCGGGGATCACATCAGGGCAGGGCTGATAGAATGCATCTACTGCCCAACCGAGGAGATGTTGGCGGATTTATTCACCAAGGGACTGCCAAAGGAGAAATTTATGAAACTGCGCGACATGTGCAATTTGAATGACTGAAGAGGCTATTTGGAGTAATGAATGTCGAATGGAATTAAGGAGGAGTGTTAGAATAGTAATTCCATTTGCCAATAGATGCCAATGGTCATGCTGTCGTTTCCACCAATTATATTTTATTTATCTGTTACCATGGCAGCGGCCATGTTTTGTTTTTTTTTGTTCTTCGCTTCTTCACGTAATTCTTACTTACAGTCGCAATCACTACAATATAAAGTTCATACTCTCTTTATACTTTTCACGACATTATTCGAGGAATAAATATATTTTCTAAAGTGTATTTATCATAAAGCTCCAGTGTGTCTTTATTTGCTCATCCAGTGCGTACAGCAATTAAGTAATTGCCCAATAAATTCATTTTAATTTAGATATTCTAAATATGTTATTTTTCGATAGATAGAGGAAAATCTTATTCAAGTCAATGGCTGAAGGCTACAATCTAAATTTGCCTCTGGATGTTTGTAAATCTTAAGAAATATACAGAACTTGAAATTAATGTTATTGTAGAATTACTATATGTATTTTATTCCTCATTTCTTATATCTTACTTCGTTGCGCTTCACCTCTTACTAATATTTCGTTGTACTTCACCTCTTGTCATTCATTTGCACCCGATCCGCGCGTATTCATTGAACTTGTAATCGCGTAGATTGGCGTTAATTCAATCAAAGACGCGTATATACGCGGAACAGTGCTTACCAGTCAAATCATACTTGCTAGCGTTGATTCTAGATTTCCGTAATTCGATTAACCAATCCGAGGGAGCCGATTGTAATAGAACTACCATGGCGCGATAATGTTTACGAACTACGTTTCACGCCGGAGAGAAGCGGCCCTATTGATTTCCAGGCAGATTTCGCCCCTTTCTTATTAAGTATTCGCGATAAGCTATCGTTCCGCAAAATGGTTCACGGTCGCGCAGATTGACCTACCGTTTCGCCGATCTAGCACAGCCGGCGGAAAATTGACAATATAAATTCAATTATCGTCATAACGGACTCTAAGTGGAGTAAATCGATAAGCCGGTAGCCGAGCGGCCGGGATGTTCGCGCGGAAAATCTTTTTATTTTCACCGGTTTTATATCCGGTGCGCGCCCACGATGACGCAACCGAGGCCGTAACGATCGTTCCTATTTCCACTCGTTTCCCCGACAAGGGAAACGAGTGCTCAAGGGGTCAACGAGTGCCATGCTCGCGATGGCTTTCTGAAAAAGAGTTACAACTCGAAACACTCTGCTATATCAATAGCTTTTCAGTTACAAGCAATGGAGAATTACGATGCAATTTATTTTCCAAGTACATTCAACAAAATGCAAATGTGACGCATTTATACGACGAATTTTATTCACATCGTGTATATACGACTCTCATGTGCAGTTAAAACATCACATCGGCAAGTTTTATTTCATCGAATATTCGTCAAATAAAGCGTTATTTGTAACCGCTTTAGCAGAGACTCGAGAATAATTCAAAAATTATTCCCTCTCCCCCTCCCCCCTCCCTCCAACCCCTTTGTATCAATCACCAAACTGTCAATTTTTCTTTCTTCAATTTTTTTTCTCCAATACAGCGAGTTAAGTGCGGAAACGAATTGCTCTATTGCAATACGGACGGAGCGAAAGTGAAAGAGAGGGAGAGAGAGAGAGAGAGATAGAGGGAAGCAGGGGAGCATAATTTCGTTTGCACGGTGATGGTAAAGAATGGCAGAACCTGCTGCATGCAATTGCGTAGACTGGTTTATCGATTGGTCGAACGAAATTCACGTCGCCGGGCCGGAAGCCACGCATAAATCGGGTTTATACCGACAGTAAAATCCCACTTGCGTATATCAAAGTAACAGAGTAACACGATAAAATTGGGACCGGTATAAACTGCCGCTGATATGAAATCGACGTCATTAAATCACCAGATTTGCTAGATTGGCAGTGAATTACTTTATTTTTAACCATTAAACGCCGGAACCACGGGGATAAAACGAGGATTTTACCCGAACGCGGTTTTACTCCACTAACTATACACCGCCCGCGGGTGTCTCGCATCGATAGTGATGAAAATAAATCGCGTCGGCGTTATCTACTTCCGATACATCGCGTCGGTGATCCCCAAAACGTGTTTTGCGCGTGCCCTTTGGCAGTAATTTGGTTCGCGTACAAACGCGCGCGCTGATATTTCCGCCTCTGGTTTGATTAAGGTAATCACAATAAATTGTCAAATAGCAAAACGCGATACGGGATCCCCTAATACGAATATATATGGCCCGTTAAACAGCTTGCAATGATAGTTATTAGGTTCGCATTATCTAGATTGACCATGATAATAAAGTCTCGTGTGATAAAACGTTATGCCGTGTTCGGTTGAAACGTCAGTAATAAACGCGTGCAATCTCGCTTCGCATCCCGAGCGCGAGTATAACGGATTCGTGTCGAGTAATTAAACTAGCTCGCGGAGCAGCCTCAAAGAAACGTAGAAGTCTCAATAAATTAGAGACTTACCGGCAGGAGCATCCCACTTTTCGACGTTGTCACGTACACCGCGATTGTGTACTCGGCCTAACTAGCCGAACTTTCTTGATTACCAGATACGCGACGGATTAAATATTCATGATGCTTTTACGAGTCGCTCCGACGACGAGTCCAAGTATTCTGTCAATTAAGCATTTAAATCAACCGCGCGCCGAGAGAAGTTTGCGGGAAATTTTTAAAACTAACTTTTCACGCGCCGCGCCTAAAATGCTAGATATTCCGTAGGAGGGAAAAAAAAGACCTACGTCGAAAACTCAACCGCTAGATAGTTTAAACGTCATTTTATCCCAGCAAAGTCAGAAGATCGCTCGCGCTGCGAATAATTTACTCGCGAAACCACTCCGGGGGACCATTGCCGCAGGTACGAGACCATAGACGCAATTCCCTCCGGGACTCAACTGGCTATTGTGTTAGAGCGGGTTGTAGATTATAGTGCGAGTTACCCCAAGTCAAAGCCCACATCCCAAACTCCGTCGTCGAAACTCGCCAGCCTTACTCGTGGACAATATGCCACCCGCGAATAACGTCTAGTCAGAAAAGCTCGTCGGTCCTGCTGTCGGTCCTGTCCGTCCTGTCCGAATCCGAGTTTCTCTCACTTGTAGGGATGCGTCCATATAAAGGGTATCCGCGGCATCGCGCAATTTCTCTCCGCCAGACACTTTGACGAATTTGCAATCGACTTAGACTTAACAAAAATTTCATCGGATTCCACTTTTTTCCGCAGCTTCTGAATTCGCGATATCCTAGAACCGCGCGCGTTGATGATAAATAAGCCGCAAAGATTAATAAATTCAATTAAAGTCCTTCCAAAATTAAATAAGAAAAATTAAATTGCGTTATCCATTTATATTCCTAAAGCTTAAACTTTCTGTGTAATTTAAATCTTTTTTATATAAAAAAAATTAAAAAAAAAAAAAAAAAAAAAAGCTGCTCTTTATTATATATACATATATCGTTTAAGAAATGGAATTAGATATGTAAAAGATTGCATATATTTTAAACTATAAATTAAAAAATTAAAAACTCTTTAATTCTCAATCAATATCAATCAATACCTAAATAGCCAAATATCAACAATGTTTGATCAAATTTATCGGCCGTCTACCAACATTGCTAACATTTTGCTTATAAATTGCTGGGATAAATAATTGAAAAGCATGATACTTGTTATTGTAGCGTCTAAGGTCGGTAGAGAAGATGCGTAATGCCTATTACACTACCCTATCGGCTGTAAATCAATCCGATTGCACCAACGGGTGCCTGCGATCATAGTTACCTAAAGTTTCTTTCTTCATCGATATTACGGCCAGAGGTATAATCTAGAAAGGGACAAGGGAATAACGCTAACTAAAATCTGATAGCACAACTGCACCATTCATTCGCGTTAATATTGCGCGCCGTACATGTAGCACTCCCCAGAGGCCATGAAGCTTAACCAAAGCTGTCCCCGCAACTCATTCCAAGAAATCGGCGCTGCAGCCGACCTAACGGACCGGCTAACGCGAGTTATCGACAATCCCGACAAAGCGACGATACGACCGTGACGTTACCGATAACTGGCGACGATTATCGATAATTGTCAGCTCTTCCCGGGCTGTAAATTGAACTCACGGCCACTCTCGGCAACAAGTGCCAATTACAAAAGCGCCCGCACGAGACGGCGTTTACCCGGTTTACGTGTCGGACGGCGCGGCGGTGCCTTAATCTGCGATCGAAGATCGCCCTCCCAGAGAGGAAGTGAGGGAGACAGAGCGCCTTCGTGCCGACCTAACCCAATCCCGCGTAAGGCTGCGAAATTCGCTTATGGCGAGTCACGCGATTCGCCCGATGGAATCGCCCGAGAGGCTAATGCCATTAAGCGGCGTTTTCTCGGCCGGCACGATTAAGCGCCAGATTTTTCTGCGCGAACGTGGGTAACGCGCGCGCGACGTTCTCCGGGAGATTTTAATGGGACGGCGAGGGTCGCGTCTCTTGCGCGCGATCTTCCTACGTCGGACGTGATCCTAGCCGAGATATCCTCCCTCGCCTCTCGCCGGATAGGAGAGAAAAAAGAAAGAAAGAGAAAATGCACCAGCGGACAGCCCAATCGCGCGAGGATAGAAGCTTTCACGGATTCAGGAAACCCGACCGATCGGCCGAAGTGGAATTTTCATCCGGACTTCGGCACCGTAAACCGCAATGATGGAACGTGACGAATTTCACGTTACGACGCAGTCTCGCGCACGCGAGCAAGCGCGACACGAAAAAAAGTGGGAAAAAAGCGGTCGCACACGGTTTTGTGCAAATTCGCGCCTCGCCAACGTGCGCGCACTCGTACGCGAGGCACAAAAACTTCTGTGATTTTTGAGGGAACAAAGCGCGCGTCCCCGTAGCGCGTTGTTTCGCGAACGAGAACACCGTTCGGTTCATAGAGAAACGTCGATGTCGCGAATAGAAGCTTTGAAGGGAGCTAATAGTGTCGTTTAGCCTCGGAGTAAAATTTGAATCGCAGGGGGAGAAAGCGAAATTGCCCGGCGAAAGAACGCCGTTCACTGACATTTCATACAATGAATTGTTCTCCCACAATGGAGAACAATGTTCAATTACGGAACTTATATAACCTGCTCGAACCTGATGTTGTATTTGGAATAACATACGTACAAAAAATTATTTCATAACGCGTTCATAATTTAAGATCCAAAGCGTATTTACAATGAAATTCATTCCTTCTCGTGGCTTTTACGTTAAAATATGCACATATAAGAATATTGATGATTATTTTGACAAAATAAAAAATTAATAAAAATGTGACCTATAAACTCCAAGAACACACGCACACACAAAAGAAATAACAGAAAAAAGGGCTATGAGAACCAAAAATTTTATAAATTAATGTAAAATAAAATTACGAAATTTTTTGGCCCATTTTCGGGCCCTCTCGAGTCTAATGGGATGTAACTAAGAAGTCTTTTTCTTTCCTTGGTTACATCCCATTAGACTGAAGATAGCCTGAAATTGGACCAAAACGTTTCGTAATTTTACTCTTATTACTTTATAATATCGTTTACACCCCGACATCCACGCTTAGTTCTCAGAGCCCTTTTTTCTGCTGTTGTTTTAATAAAACAGTCTACAAATACATACAAACATTTCATATATAGTTTTGTTAAATTCATAGCGTTTTAAATTTTTTACAAAATGTTTTTTTTTTTGTTCAAGCTTTCATAAATGTTTCACAATGTTCGATTTTTCGACTAGAAAAATTATTTAAACATAATGAGAGATTACAGTGTTATTTTACTGCCAAGCTATTTTTTTCTCCTTCTAATCACGGTTTAAGGAAAAGTAACTTTCAACAGTCGTAAATTTTTTACTCACTGAAAGTACGATGCGAGTACAACACACAGCTGACTACGCTCAATTCAGAAGTCGTTTTTCGCGTTGCGCAGCATCGCCGAGCGTTTGAGAGCGCAAACTTCGAAATCATCGTTCGTTCGCACGGGATTCCGAACGAGTTCGCGAAAGTTTCATCGCCTATTGGGAACGGAATCGGCACTCGCTCGCAAAATCAGCTGCGCCATTTTCGCGCGCAACTTGTATCAGTGTCTATAGGAAGAAAATCGGAGTGCTTTGTATCCGGCGAAACGACTTCACGAAACGTATAAAAGATTATGCGAAAGCTTGATAAGAAAGCCGGCCTGAGAGAGAGCCTGCGCGTTCTCACAACGTGCCGCGAACACGCAACATCCTCCACGCTCTTCTCGTTGATTACAAAACTTTACGAGCAGCGGTGTAAACGGTGTGGATAACTTGCAATGGAAAACGAGTGGGCGAGTTTTCAAAAAATAGTCTTTCTCGCATTGGAAGGTTAGTTTAAAATTTTCGCATGAGGGTGTAAAACAATACGTGCTTCGTCCAGAGTGACAGTAAAATATATTGCGGGGTGAAGATAGATTTTGAAAACAGTATCAACTGTATAAGTTGAAGAAAAAAATTAATCTCATTTGACTAAGCAAAAATAATTAATTTAATTAGATTATTAATTAAGTCGAAATAAATTATTGTTCAACGACTGATTTTTTTATATATATAAAATGGATTTTTCTTCAACAAAAATGCAAAAAATTCTATTCCTAAAATTATTTAACTTTAAAGTGAAATTCATTTAGTTCCTTCAAGACCACCACACGATAAAAAATTTCACTGTTTACTCCACACGAAGGACATATTTCTAGGATTAACCACGGTTTAATCGAAAAGTGTCGTCCCATTTCCATGTAATTCCCTTCGACGAGACAGGCCATTCTTTCGCCGCGATTCCGGCGCGTCTCGTGCAAATTGAATCTAGTGCTTGAATTACGCAGATAACGCGAAATTACGTTGTCTCGCCGGACCGTTCCGAGCGAGCCTTCAGCACGGGACATAAAAGTCGAGCACGAAATTCCACCACGCGTCTCGGGCTATGATCGTGAGCGGGGAAAAGACGGGAGAGTCGAAACTGCCGTTTACACGAACATCTGCACGGTTTCTCTAGTCAAGTGTCGAGGGCACGCAGATACGTTACGTAAATGCACACTGCACTCCGCGTCCCTATCGAGCGGTATAAATCTTATCGGCATTAAAATCAGCGTTGTACGTCTCCGTCGACGACGGGGAGGTTCACTCGTGGAATGCTTGTCAATTCCAGCGTCGTAAAGGCGTCACTTCCCTGCCCGTTCCCTTACTATCTCTCGTGTCCTCCTTCATGCGAAAATCGTCATAAAGTCGCGCCCTTCGCAGAGACGAGTCGGCTTACGCGTTACATAGGCACGTAGGTTGGTACATACGTGCGCGGATCGATAACTCGCACATCGTAACTTATGCCGCGCCTCGTATACCCGTCATCCTCGTTCTCTTCGTCGTAGTCGTTGTAGTTGTCGTAGTCGTCGTAGTCGTAGTCGTCGTAGTCGTCGTCGTAGTCGTAGTCGTCGTCGTTGCCGCGATCGGTGAGAGCTTTTCAGCGGGATACGGCATTATTGTGCTGCCGTAGCAGCCACTGTCGTTGTACGCGTACATCAGATCGCGCGCACGTCCGCGCACGGAATCCCACCGAATCAGAAAATAATCATCGCGGCCTCGGCTCACGTGCGCGAGAGATAGTCTCACGTTCTCTCATCGGGATAGAGAGAGGTCCTCGGGTACAATTTTCACCGCGGTATTAAAACTCCGGGCACGTTGCATCCCCGTACCGGGGATGTCGCACCGTATGCGAGAAGCTGGTTAGCGACTTTCTTTACGCCATCCAGTTGCTCCGATGCGACGACAACGAGAACCGTCCGTCGCGAATACAAGAGACACGTATCTGCGTCAGTGATTTGTGTATCCCGGTGTGTATGGCGGAAGCCATGAATCGCGCAGGATTTCATCTATTCACGCACTTCAGAATAATTCCAGGATTGCTTTCCCGCGTTCGCTGCAATATTCTAGGATTTATATCTGTTAATTGGATTTATGCTTGCGGAAAAGCCTATTAATTATTAGAAACAGTTTGTTGTTATCACGCCACAACAAAACTATTTATCTATGGTTATATTATATTTACAGGGATGACATAAGAGATGCAGCGAGTAATGCGACGCTTCGTTGAGCGTATATATAACTACGTTACGTACTGTTACGTAATATAGTCATGTAAACTATGTTATAACTCACAATCCCTGGAATTGGAAATAAAACAATCCAGTTTGAGATGATCCAATTTAATGTTGCATGGGAAACATTCCGGCTTCTATCAGTCAATTTATAATAAGCATGTGATTACGTATAGTTATTACGAAAGCCAGCAGTATTTTGATATTAAACATTAGAATTATTATGATAAAAAGAAGCGAATCATTGCTTTCATCAACTCGCAATTATCAGTCGGACCCCAGATAGATATAAAGTACGGAGCAAAAACAACAACTCGCCGAAGAAAGGGCGCTCGAAATGATAGCGTGTCTTAAAATCGCCAGCAGACCTCGGCCGGCAGTTTCCCCTCTATTTTATACTTTTACGACGGAGGGCGCGACTATTCCAATAATCGTAAAAATGAGGCAACGTCTCGGAATAGCGCCGCGGGCCAAGATACGCGTCATTAGGCGTGCGGCATTCGCGAAGTTAGGAGGAAGAGTCGCGAGTATAAGCCGTATCAAGTAACGGCCGGTCGTAACGATAACCGTATCAATGCTAAACTCGAGTTCTACGAGCGCGAGGTGAAAACGCGAAAAGGCAAATATAGAAAGAAAAACATTCGGATCGTCGCTGCATTATTACGCATTAATTATGTATACAGATGCTTAAAGTCAACAGAAATGCGCAATACTTTTTTCCCCTGCTGTATAAATACCGCAAATGTCAACGCAGCATTTCCTTAATTATATGCAAAATCGCTCTTATTTGCGATGGCTCGCAGTTTTGTTCTCTCGATATTTTTACTCTTCCGATTTTCACTTTCCATCCTTCCTTAATTGTGAAATGCGAACGTTAATGTTTTCAATTTTACGGTGATATATAGATTGCTCTCAATTTATTTTTTAATTATGTAACACTTAATGCAATATTAATATCTGATGACTATCCTGGAGATAACGTGATTGAAGCTAACAATGCCGAAAGTACGGAACATCGCGCGAAAGGCACCGCGATACTATCGCGTAGTCTCGTGAGTATATGTAATTATGTTCACGGCGATCACGAAAACGCAACGAAACGAGCACGCACGTACGAGGAATATCGGGGATGCTTAATTGAAGCCGTGCTCGGTGTACGGAGCGAGTCAGCGGGCGTTTTACTCCGCACGAGGGATACGGGCCGGCTTTACTCCGACGGATTCTTAAATCTTTCGCGAATTACGTGACGCGAATCGTCGCGGAGGCAGGCGCGACGACAACATGCGACGCGGCGGCCGTACGCCTGATTTCGCATCCGACTCGCGCCGATTCGGCCATTCCGGCCCTCTCCTCCTCGCATCAGTCAATCTCTCTTTGCCGTTTCGGACACGTAAGTGGTGGAATTGCGCTTCCGGGATACTCTTTGATGTCCGTCGCTCGATCGGCTCGATTGGTCGAGCGTCCGTGAATTCTATCGGGGATTCGTTTCCCGACGAAAGGCGGAAGTCGAGAGGCCGAGTGATTCCACGTATTGGAAATACGGCGCATCACCTCCCCCCCCCCCCCGAGGGACGTTAGCGAGAATTCTCCATGGCGAACGCAACGTTTTAATTCCAATGTCGAGAGGTGTCGGAATGCAGCAGCAAACTGAGGAAAAGCCAAACGCTAATGAATATAATTTCGCGTTCAGGTGCCGAGGACGCGCGCCGATGTTGCGCGGAGTGACGTCGAAAAAAAATGCTCAAGCTAGTTGCGCGCGATCTACGGTGGTCTTCCCCCCTCCCGCGCCAGATACGGCGTTTTAATCTTCGCGGTCGACTTACAACTCAATACGTGTTTCGAACGGCCAAGTAGAAGTCGGAGAGCGCGGATTATCACGCCACGAGCGCTGAAACATCTGATGCCGATCCGGGATGGGTAATTACGCGGTCATTCGGTAGATAAACCGGTTAAATCATCCATGTCGAACTATCCTCGGACTGGTTATCTTCGTCCCCTCCCCTCTACTCCGCCCGCTTCTTGTCCCACTCGTTACGCTTCGCCATTATCAATCCGGTCCTCCTCTCGACCGGACCAGAACGCGGTCGCGCTGCAGTTTAAACTCTCTCATTGAGGATCGTTAAGGTTTCTTTCTCTCCCTTTCTCGCTCTATTTCTCTTGCTCTCTCCGTCGGTCTAAGACGATCGAACGACATAATAATCGTTTAAGGTCTATCAATAAAATCAAACCTCTTTAGAGAGCTTAACGACGCGGACGTGTATAACGCAACGGTGGCGTCGACCGCGTCGTCGTATGATCGCTTCGTCGATTATCGTTCACTTTTCACGCTCTACCCACCCCGCCGTATGACGTTTAGACATACTTCCGCGTAATTCTTGTTATGTGCGAGACAGGCAATCCATAAATACGTGAAGGAACGTAGTAAATGGATCCACGCGCGCGACCAACGCGTTCAATTCGTTCGGCAAAAGTATACAAAATATCTATGACGAAAGGATTTTATAAATATCTGCGCGGCCTATGTATTCTCACAATTAACATCAAATACAACCATTTGATTAAGTTACGTCGTGTAGCTTGAAAATTGAATAAATTCGTATAAAATAGATAAAACAACGATAATTGCGTAAATATAAAATGCAATTTTAATTAGAATCATAGTACAAATTCAAAACACTTTTGATCTGACACTTTTGAACCGTGCAAATTGGCACAAGACGCAATAATCGTGACTACTAACCTTAACTCCAATCACAGGGCCGAAAAGGAACAAGTCACGCGATTTCACGGACGCGATCTGTTTTTACAAAGCTTAATGGATTAATGGGGCACTCTGTCAATTGGATAATCTGACGTGGGTAGATAGTTTGCGAACTGACATCGTTCCGAAGCAAATCGCTTGACGAAGTAATTGTACTGATCAGCGTAACGCATAAAAAATTCTGCCGATTTTACTATTGCGAAAATTTCGGGAAATAATTTCGTCCAATTTTCCGCTGAATCTCGTTACCCGACAAAACGTTACAGCAACAGCTGAAGCTCGTTAAATGTATTTTGAGCAGGCGTGTAATAACAACGTGTTATTGTTCCACATCGGTGTGGAAACGTCCGGTGCACGCGCCGAACTAAAATTACTGCGTAACCTTGACAAAAGATTCCAGTTTGTCCGATTTCACACGGCGAATATAATATCGCAAACCTGATTAAACACGAACTTGATTACTCGATGCATTTATTTGTCGTTTACTTCGATTTAGCAATTACACGGTAAAACAACAGCCATTATGCTTTTAATTTAATTTATATCTTTTAATTTAAGTATAAACCAGATTTGGAAGAGGATACAAACTAAAATGTTGTATCATAATATTGTCCCTTTTTTTCTATATTCAGTAATAACAATGTATATGTATTTCATTGCAAATTTCAAAATATTTTTTAAAATCAAGAATTTATAAATTGTTAAAAAAATTATTGTATACAAATTTTAACATTTGTCTATGTTTACTAAATCTTGTTTAAACAATGTTTATTTATACCCTAATAATAAATAATTCAAGTTAAATTGTTTTCATATTAAAAAATATACGTATCAACTCCAATTACAATATATGCCTCAACAAAACTCCTATAAAAAGATAATAAAAAAAGAAAGAATTTTCTCAACCGCTCTGTCGTTTTACTCTACGTATCTCACGTTACGTATCTACGTATCTCTCGTTACGAGATATTTTATGTACTTGAATGCATCGTTTTGATCTTATCTAGCAATGTCTTCAAATTTATATATCGTGACACGTATCATTACACACATGTATCTGTAGATCGAAGTGCATCATTAACGCCCACTCGATATGAAATAAAGTACCTCTCGCGTCTCAACATTGTTCAAGAGCACGGTATCATTTCGGTAATGAAGGGTGGCTGCGGCAAATGTGGGCCTCCTTGAGCTGTCTCGAGAGGGGCAACTAACGAGGGTATCGAGAAAGACAATCTACCGCAAGACAGATAATTCTGATTCACTACGACGGATCATCAATGCGAGGCATGCATTTCGTAAGATATTGTTTAGATTTTCACCTCCGTGACTGCTCAATGTATCGGAAAAAAATTAACATGATGGCTTCCGAGATAAGGCAACCGCTTTATGCTAACCGGAATCGATATGCGATCGATATAGGCTTTCTAATATGTTCCACTTAACTTTGTCTCGTGATAGACGATGTGTGTGATATTGAATTACATACAGCGTGTCGCAAAGCATTAAAGCATGACGGTCAAACTTCTGGCACGAACGTTTGTTAAACACAGAGCACAGTCATCGCTACATTTGCCTCAAAATACATTCGCTGTTCACGCCACTCCTTGCGTCTACGATGTAAAATGATATACGCTTCTAATTCAGATACTTGAGCCTTGGGTTATCGTAGGTTATTAAGACCAATATAAGCAGTTCTCTCTTTGAACAAAGTGGCAGCTTGTTTTCGTCCAAGAAATATGTTACGTCAGATTTAGTCGAAGCGGATTTCGGGGTCTTGAGAATCGGCCAAGAATCGAAAAACAGAACGGGAAACGGAAGAGCCGGAATTTGAATACGAGAATTGCGAAAGATAGGGGATGTGATTCATGCGACGACGAGTAGGGTATAAGTATTCGAAATCCGAAAATGCCAAAAACTTTACTGCAACAAATTAACTGCCAACCGAACTATTATCTGCGAATATACATTGTGTAAATGTTGACGAAAAAATGAAATTACATATAAATAACATTTAAATACTTTTGAAATTATTGAATTATTTTTTTCAATAAAATACCCTTTTAATTCTTGAAACTGAAATTATAATTGCAAAATTTTAATTCTAACTATAATTACTATAATTGATTATAATTGATATTATAATTTATATTATAACCGATTGAGTGGAAATAATAATACACCGTGCACGGAAATTTAATTGTTGACAGATTACAGAGTGGCTGAACATTGAGTTACACTAAGCACGTAAAACACCTCGAGCAAAAATAAATAAAAGCGCTCTTCGGCAACATCGTTAAACGAGTTGTATTCTCTTTCCGCGATTCCCCGCGCAGAAATCTACGAAGCCCTAAAATTCCATAGATACAAGCAAGACTACAAATCGCGTTAACCTTCTTGGCCCCGCCATTCGCTGCCCATCTTAAATTCAGGGCATGGAATGCCGCACTGGGGAAAAAGGCAGACAACGTCCTTAAACCCGAGACGGAAGATAGGGACCTGGTAGGGTTCCGCCAATTCTCTCGTCACGAAATATATTTCCTAAATAGAAGTACCGTTATATTCCTTCTAGGTTGCGCTAAGTTGGGTAAATAGGAGAACGTTAGAAGAACACAACTATTCGACAATAAATTGCAATTTTGAAATCATTACAAATTGCATATAATAAATAATTCGAGCAAAATTAACGAAATAGAATAATAAAATAAAATACAGATCTGAGCAAACAAACACTTGGAAAAGACATATGTTGTACCAAAAATGTGGAGCTTAATGGCTGGTTTATGCTTCGGTCTTAATCTTAATCTTAGTCTTAGTCTTAACTTAATCTTAAGGACTCGTTTATGCTTCCCTGGAAATTCGGACTACGGATGTGCAAATGTAACAAAACCTAACCACAAATTGTAATAGAAAAACTATAAAAACACTTCTACACAGTTTTTGTTCTTTCAATTTAAGAGGTTAGATTCTACATACTAACTTACCACTTAAATTTAGCGCTTCTCCAATAGCGTTCCAACTATTCTTCACCACTAATTTATTTTTATAATTTGGATTTTTTTTATTCCAAACAACATCGAATTGTTGGACACATTCAATTAAATCAGCATCACTCATTTTCGTATTTTACAAGAATCGAAAACCATTATTTCGCGCGGTTTCGTGCTGCGTCGGACGTCAGACTTACCTCATTGGCCCGGCCTTAGGACATTAGGGACTAAAGTTAAAAGATGGGATCTTTCCAAGATTAAGATTAAGACTAAGATTAAGACTAGGGAAGTATAAACGCCCTTATGGCATTCTACGTTATCAACTCTTAATATTAAGATTAAGACCGAAGCATAAACCGGCCATAAAGCATTATAAAACAAAAATGTAATTATATATGATCAATTATTCTTCTAATTTTACATCCATCTTTGTCAATTTACCAGCCTTAATGAACTTTACTCAGCAGGCTTGGAATAAAATTTTAATTGATGCGCGTTCCATTTCCAAGTTTTCCTACTATTCTAATTATGGACATTAAAGTAAATTGACGGCACGCGTGTTGTCTTTTTCTATTGACAACTAATTATGGGATATGAAGACATTGAAATATTAAATATGATATGAATATTAATACCAGCAAAATCTACACGTATGCAATAAAAAAGTTGCACGATAATTCGGTTTTTAACAAACGCTGTCACATACGTAACTTTATATTTTTTAACAGACACGCACTCGTTCCCGAGACACCCGCGAGAAATAAATTACGTAACAATTCACGTGGATATCAAATATCATCGGCCCGGAGGAGAGAACCTGTCCCGTCCAGATTTCGTCCTTCCCTTCCTCTTCATCTCTTTCTTTGCTCTCTTCCCTTTCCTGCTGTTTTTTTTTCTTTTCTTTTTTTTATCACCGTCACTGCCCAGCTTTCGCTTGGTAGACATACTACCTGTGCTGATCGTAAAGCACCCCCGTCGTAGATACGCCATTGTCGCTCTGTGAGTCGCTTGGGAACCGGAACGTGCATACTCAGGTATGCGTCTGGGTATTCTTACCTGTTGAACCTTCGTCGTTGAACTCTCGACGCTTTGTCCGCGTTGCGTGTACGTAGTGATCCGGTGCGCGATCGCGCGCGACGAGTTTTGCTGGGCATAATCGTGCCGGGGACCCGCGCTCGCATTCATGAATTTAAGCGGAACGTGAACTCCGATTTAAACAGAGTCTCAGGAGGGAAGAAGGAGATCTAAGGGCGAATCAAGGAGGCGCGCCTCCTTGAATTTTAATTCGGATTCGAGTGTGCGGCGGCGGTACGCGCCCACGTCGGAGCGATCGGTAACGAGATCGCGCACGCCGTAGATCGCGAGATTGCGCGACCGTGCGCGAAGGGATTAATCAGAGCACTGTCTGCCAGGACTGAAATACGCGAGATCTCACCATCGATCCTGCCGCGACTGACCTAAATCACGCGCTCTAACGAGCCCGGAAGGATTTATATGCTTGCGGCCTCGATAAGGAAAGTATCGCGAAACGCGCTTCGGCCTACGCGTGTGCTCGCGCCACGATTTTTTGACAAAATGAATAGATACAATTAGCCATTCAAATATCAATTATATATGAGATTTGATGAAAGTAAATTACCTCAAGTCAAACTGAATAATTCAACACGCGATAAAAGCAAATAATCATTCAAGATTAAATAGTAAAGCTCAATTTACTTCATTGAATTGATAATCTTTTGTTTTATTTATCGCTAAAAATAATCGCAAAAAAATAATAAAAATTAAACTTTCCCAGGTAATCTCTTGTTCTAACAAAACTGCGGAGAAGACCTGTTATATAAAACTTTACTCAGAACTCATATATCATCTAAAAAAAATTGGTTACTTCAATTCTAAATCATCTTACATGTACATAAAAAGTTCTAGAGCTTTTTCAATGTGACCATGCTGCCATGATAAATATATATGGAAACGTTATATGTTTAATATTATAATATCAAAATAACAATAAACAGGTATTTCCACTTAAGATTCTTTTGCTGAAACTTCTGATGCCAAGCATTTGCATACAATAGCGTACTGCGTCAGAGCCGTGTGAAAAACAACTAGATAACGTGAGTACACCCTATTCTTTTACTCACAATTTAATATCCACACGCTCGATAAGAAGATCAAGAGACACGGTAGTGTCTCGCGCCAAGTTCACGCGCAGCGCAAGACCGACCGTGTATGTTGTTTGTATTTTTACGCGAGCCCGAAAGTTGAGACGAGCCGAGATTATCGGATCTCAATAACGGCTGGGCCGATTGAGTTGTTGTTAGGCTCAATCGATAGCGCATACCCAAATTACATAAGAAAAGTATGCTTGTTTTTACTGTAGGTGCTGTAGAAAAAAAGTTATAATAGTCCAAAGTCGAAATGTCTAAAATAGTACGATAAAAATGTCCAGCTAAAATGTCCATGTTCCGATTTCTGACGTTAGGTGCGCTGATGGCGCTGAGAAGCCGCGCGGCGCGCGCTTACGTTGGCATTTGCATTTATTTATCAAGAGACACGGTAGTGTCTCGCGCCAAGTTCACGCGCAGCGCAAGACCGACCGTGTATCTTTACGCGAGCACATGAGCTGATAGGAGTCGAGATTTTCATATCTCAATAATGCGTGGACCGATCGAATTTATAATAGGCTCAATCGATAGAGCACATGCGATTTACATAATAAAAGTATCTTTACTTTTTTTGTACATGCTTTCTAAAAAACTATATTAATTGCCAAAGTTTGCCAAAGTTTGCCAAAGTCGAAATATGCCGAAATCTATGTAAGCTTGGTCGTCGTCGTCTGTTCGTCATCCTTCTCTAATATATAAGTTTTTCCTTTGTCAACTAGAAGCATCAAAATGCGACATGGTTGTCCTTTTCTACATCCCGTGAAATGTCAATTCCCGCATAAGAGCGTCTTTTTTCTTTCCTTTCTTTTTCTAAAAGATGTCTGTCCTTTTTCAACATGGCGGCGCTCAGACCTGTCAGCTCGCAGCTTTGATGACACTAATCACATTGATATAATTAATATCGGTCGTAAAATGTATATGTAACGTGTTGTGGAGACGAATAGAGATAGTGTATATCAAAATAATAGTATTCTTTATAAAAAAAATTTTTCTCGTCTTGAAGTGCAGAAGTGTAGCAACACACATGCTGACAACACTCTTAAAGGGAACGTTCACAAGTGTCCCTTCCCGATTTGATTCTCCTTGAAATATGTTGTAAAACATACAATTTGAGAAGACACGTATTTTTTTATAGCGGCCCTAACTCAAATTTAAAGGGTGAAACACCCTTTTGAAAAAAACGAGTTTTTTCTTTGTGTGTAACTATCGCCAAAACCGTAGGAGATATAAAAAAATGTTTCAAGTAGAAGTTGTATGGCTTGTAATGGGCTTTATAACTGTGTAGTTGGATTTTCAAAAATGTAATTTTTTTTAATTTACTCTTACCCCTTGGTATTATTTTTTCGAATTTCAAAATTTTTGTAATGACAAAAGTTGTAGCATTTTTTACGCTAAATTCAACCATATATGATTTTATTATGTTCCGAAATCGCATCTTTCAAGAATAAGTCATCAGTATCATATTATATGCGTCGCGCTGCATGACGCATTGTTTATACCGCACTTGTGTTGCGCAATAGTCGTTAAATAAATATAAAAATGACATGTTATCATATATTTAAGGAAGAAAAGTTAACTAAAATTGTTGCTAAAGCATCCCTTCCACATTACACTCTTATAGATAATCGCTGCATTTCGTATGCAGCGCGTTGTCATATACAAGTTAGCTATCAGCGCATATTACACTTTGAAGTTTTGCTTGCAGTGACCACGGGAAAATAATTTATGGAACGAAAACAGTGAATGAATCAATCTATTCAACATATATCCACCCTGACTCTACTCTCTTGGCCCGACTTGACTGACAATGAATAAAATTCTGTACATACTCTTTTTCAACAATTTTAATATAGTGCGATATATTCTACATACTATTACATTTTATTAAATTATTACGATTTTTTTAAACTATGGTATATAAAATCTTGAAATATAAAATGTATATTATAAGTATAATTATAATATATTGATACAATAAATAAGCTTTTATATATATATAAGCTTATTTATATATATTATAATTATACTTATAATATACATTTTATATACCATAGTTTAAAAAAATCGTAGTAATTTAGTGGAATGTAATAGCATGTAGAATCACAGTATATTAAAATTATTGAAAAAGAGTAAACTGTACAGAATTTTATATTTTATTTCATTCTCAGTCAAGTCGGGCCAAGAAGGTAGAGTCAGGGTAGATATATGTTGAATAGATTGATTCATTCACTGTTTTCGTTTCATAAATTATTTTCCCGTGGTCACTGCAAGCAAAACTTCAAAGTGTAATATGTGCTGATAGCTAACTTGCATATAACAACGCGCTGCGCACGAAATGCAGCGATTATCTATAAGAGTGTAATGTGAAAGAGATGCTTTAGCAACAATTTTAGTTAACTTTTCTTTCTCAAATATATAATAACATGTCATTTTTATATTTGTTTTGCGACTATGCACAACACAAGTGCGGTATAAACGGTCATGCAGCGCGACGCATATAATGTGATACTGATGACTCATTTTTGAAAGATGTGATTTCGAAACATAATAAAATCATATATGGTTGAATTCAGCGTAAAAAATGCTACAACTTTTGTCATTACAAAAATTTTGAAATTTGAAAAAATAATAACAAAGGGTGGGGGTAAATTAAAAAAAATTTCATTTTTTGAAAATTTAACTACACAGTTATAAAGTCCATTACAAGCCATACAACTTCTATTTGAAATATTTTTTTATCTCCTACGGTTTTGGCGATAGTTACACACAAAGAAAAAAATCGTTTTTTTTTCAAAGGAGTGTTTGATCCCTTAAATTTGAGTTAGAGCCGCTATAAAAAAATACGTGTCTCCTCAAATTGTATGTTTTACAACATATTTCAAGGAGAATCAAATCGGGGGAGGGGACACTTGTGAACGTTCCCTTGTTAGTATTCTGTAGTTAGTGGACAGAAAGTGTACTTTGTGCACATTGGTGGAATCGGCAGGTATGTAATGTTTATAGAGAAGAAATGTCTAACACTTGGATTGAAGCTGACGATACGCTAATTAAAAAAAGACAATGGCCTAGAGGTGCTAAAGATGTTTTTGTCATTCTTACAGAAATTTGATCAAAAGTAATCTGTTTTTATATATGAAAAAACGCAATAACTTAGAAATACAAATGGTTTTTTATACCCTTTTTATGATCACTAATAATTTTCTTATAAAACATGTTGTAAAATATAAAAAAAAATTATTAGGTTTGTATAAATTAAGATTTCTATAATCAAAAAGAGGATTGTCGTATTGAAAATATGACGGGAGTGATGGTGGGATATTATTACCATTATTTTTACTAAAAAAAAAGAATCATATTTATTAAAATTATTTTTACTAAAAAAAAGAAATGATATCTCACAAAAAAACCTTTTTTTTTAAAAAAGGTAAAAAAAGGGCGCCAAGTACAAGCCTTGTTATATTAAAAAAAAGTTTTCCTCATAAAAAAACCTTTCCAAAAAATTGTTTTTTTTTTTAAAAGTTTTCCTCATAAAAAACCTTTTCAAAGATAATAATATACGCGAAGGAATATACTGCTACTGCTATAGTAAGCTGATCAGAGTCTCGTAATTTTTTCAAACTGCAACCGCAGTAGTAATTCGTTCTCCTCGTATTTATTAATCCCGTCGGTGTTTGCTCTCGTTCTTACTTCTCATCCATATCTGGTCTGCGACCGTGTGTGTATGGATGTGTGTGTATATGTGTATGCACGTCGCACGTTAATGAGATCCGTGTGACGTAGAGCTCGGCAAACGAGTTAGCAACGAAATACATACATACGTACACAGACATGTTCATCGCGCATTTCTACAGTTTTTTCGCGAGTGCGCGTGATACAGAAAAAGCTCGCAAAAACTCACGAGAACCACAGAGCAATACGCGAGTACGTGAGTGCGTTTAATCGGTAACTTTTTTTAGTGCGCGACCGCTGCGCGATTTATCTCGTGATAATTGGCCCGACAGGTCTCTCGAGACACACGAAGCGCATTGCCGAAATTTATGCAAAAATGCGTATCATCTATTACTATTAAACGAATATTCTTCAATCAATGAAAACAATAATTAAACAACTGATATACAAAAAGCAGAGAATATGGAATCAGAAAATATTCAACTGAATAATTATGATTATCAGTTCTATTATTACTTGTGAAGTAATATAATTTTATTGTTCCAATAATGAACAAATGATGTAATTTATCAATTCGATTCATTATATATCTGCAGTTAAAAATCTATTGAAGCGATTACTAAATTCAATGAATAAAAACAATAATTAAACAGCTGATATACAAAAAGCAGAGAATATGGAATCAGAAAATATTCAACTGAATAATTATGATTATCAGTTCTATTATTACTTGTGAAATAATATAATTTTATTGTTCCAATGATGAACAAATGATGTAATTTGAATGAACAAGTGAATCAATTCGATTCATTATATATCTACAGTTAAAAATCTATTGAAGCGATTACTTACTGAACTAGTGCTGAATAATAAGTAATAAATAAATTTAAAAACTTTCCATCACATTATTTACACATAATATTCTTTCGATTAAAGTCAAGTTTTCCAAAATTTGAACTTTATTAAAGTATCTACTTGCCTTCAAATAACTGAGAATATAACTATTGGAAAAGTGATGTTGTTTTACTTAAATTACTCTCTTGCCGCGAGATATTATTTTCGCGCGGTTTTAATAGAACTGTATTACGTCGGTATATTTTTCCAAGGAACCAATAATGAAACCATAAGTTGGAAACTGTACGATATTATGATTATCCGATCTGATATGATAAAAGCTAAATTAAAAAATATAACAAGTTTGAAGTAATAATAATCAGCGATTAAATAGGCGCATAAGAGAATGAAAAATTATACAAGATAGCAATTTATACACATAGAAGATAAAACAATACCTCTCATATGTATATTTAATATCGTTCAGTCCATGTCTCACGCGCGCGCGTGTGTGAGTATGCATTGTGTTTAGAAACACGACGAATATATTTAAATTGTGCGCAAAAAGTGGCTTTTACAAACACTTTAATTAAATCGGGAAATATAATAATTCTGTGTTTATGCAAAAATATATAATGGTGCAAAACACATCTCCCTAATGTCTTAAAAAATATACGTAAATTTTCATAAATCCGTATGACGATAATATTTGCCGATAAATATGCAACAAATATGCAGCATTCACAGCATGCTTCCTGATAAATTTCGTCACATTGATTTTATACAATAAAAGAGTTGTTATTTTGTCATTCGTTATTTCATTTGTACAAAGTGAGGTATTAGTTCGGCGAATATCTATCGATTTGAACGCGCGGTATATATGGAACATTGATAAGAAATATTTGCACAAACATATATTGGCTGAATCCACCGCGTTATACATCACGTTCCAGTATTTTTGCACGCGTATTTCGCAATCTGTCCCGATTGGATTTCATCTGCAACGCAGGCGCCTTCTTTGTCGCTGTAATTCATACCATCTCTCGCGAGCCGCGCGCAAAAGCAATCCGCACGAGCGCGGCTGTCCGATAAATAAAATAAATAGAACACCGTCGAGCTGTACACGGGATGTGCTGTAACCGATCGCGTCAGCGAGTCGATGAGCAATATTTACGATCCCCTGGACCCGCGGCTTCCCCAGCGAGGAGGAATGAGAACCGCCTTGTCGCACTCACCCTAGGGCCCTCTCCGTCCCGTCTATCGGAGACTCTCCTATCCTCGCGTGCAAATAACACGAGGAGTAACCTACGGATATTCGCCGGCGCTGGCACACCGGCGCGTGTACGCTAGTGTTCGTCGTTTAAATATCGCCGCGCGTACTCCAATAAAGCCCCGCGGGGATTTTCGGACGGAAACGCTTAGAGCGTCTCGCGCGCGGCAAAACGCGATTCACCACCATCACACCGTCGGGGAATCGGCCCTTTCATTCTGGATCTCGTTAGTACGATTGTAAACAAAATCTCGACCGTAAACAAACGCACGGAATTACAAGCGCGCGGTGTCGGTAAACGCTAAACGCTGCCGCGCCGCGGCGAGCCATTGGCGATTCCGTTTAATGTGTCGCACCGCGCGGTTTCAGGAGGGGGATAAAAATAGCGAGGCACATGGTACACTGTTTGCCCGCGGCGCCGACCGCGACTGTTCAGATCTAGGGGCTAATGCGATAATCTATAGACCACCATAAATATTTCCCTGGTGTTGCACATGTGTTTACGAAAGAATCTAACGCGCTAACGAGATCGTTGCGCGGTTGTCTCGGACGAATAATTCCGGTGGTTGAATCTTTTACCGCCCTTCGCATAACATTTTCAGCAGAAGAAATTGTGCTTTTGGATGCTTACTTAGCAGCGTCGTTACATTTACCGCACGTCGATCACAGTCGATGTTTATCAAAAGCCAAGCAAAGAAAATAAAATTTTTTAAATAATTTTATTTAAAAATAAAACGATATATAGATTTTTTTAAATATATTAATTTTTTTTCTTCTTTTTTCTTTTTTTTTTAATATGATCTTGCAATCCTCTCGCGATCAGCTTGCACAGTAATCGAAGTATTAATAAAGAAAACAATTGTGAGTCAACTATAACTTGAAAACGGAAGCTTTTTGCAATCTTCGCAAACAATGTCTGTTTTGAGATTCGATTGCAGATAAAACTTTGTAAAATAATTCAGAGAGAAAGTATACATTACGCATCACAATGTATATACATGAAATAGATAAATTTATGCATAAAATAGTTAAAGTAATAAATTAATTCAATAGAGAAGGCAATTAAGAAGATCCCGAATCGACAGGTCACTCGCTTATTCGAAAAAAATGTATTGATTCTATATAATTAATTAATTAATTAATATTATTTAAATAAAATTATTTAAAAAATAAATTAACTCAACAAATTAGTAAATAAAATGTAACATAGTCACCTAATTCAGATTTTTTTTCAAGTCTTACACAATCGTGAATCTCTGCTTGCACACACTTTTTATTCAAGTTTGTTATCTAACACTGTTTATGCTGATAAGGGTTGACATATGATCAAAAAATATCTCTATAAATAATTCACAACTTTTGCGTACCTCGATTTCATCAATCTTAAATAAATGTGTTGCATAAGTAATTAAAAATATATATCTTATGGCATAATAGATTCTGAAATCAGTTTCTTGTTTTCCACGCAAAGTTTAGTACAACAGGCTTATCACTTTCTCGTACCATACCCTTCAGTCGCACGCGTCCGCACGCGACGCTGAACGCGACAATTCGCACACGTACACGTAGGGATCCAAGTGCATCTATTGAACGATTTGAGGCGGAGCATCAAAGCTGCGTGGCGATAATTTTGCGCGCCGCGTAGCGCAATTATCAGCGTCGGCGAAATACCTACGTGACGCTAATGGTTATAATCCCGTTGTCGCTACGTTTGACAGTCACGTCAGTCACGCGTAACATAGCCCTAATTCCATGATGTGCACAGCCGTTGTGTGACACGTACAAATGCCCCACACAAATGGCACAGATGTGCGTGGCTCGCGCACGCTCGCTCATCGAGTACCAGAAGAGTATTTAAATGCGCCCGTAAACGCGTTCAGACTTTTTGGTCCAGCGGGTTACAGCCGTATAAACCGCTGCATTTTTCATTAGATCAGGCAGATCCTGATTTAACGCTCACCGATAAATTAGATCGATGTAAATAGTTTGTTGGATTTTTATTACGTTATTATTCAAGTGAAGTTATTAACCTAATTGTTTTTCTCGAAAATTAATCGCTCAAATTGTCAAAACTCATACTATAATTTTTAAACTCATTATAAAATCACTAAAAAATAATGAACAATCTCATTTCAATCTCCTTCTTGAATATTAAACATGAGAGTTTACCCTCGAGTCTTGATTATCACTGATGTATTCCTCGCACCTGCTTCCTCAACCATACAGTGATGTCCTTATTCGCATTCGACGAAGAAAAGATACATCTCATTAAGCGACCAAGGAGTAAAAATATTTGTTTATCATTATAATCTAAGAACGTGGCCTACGCCAACGTTGACTTTCCTGATATGAATTCCGGGAAAAACACCTTATGCCTGAGAGCGTACCTCGTAATTAAGCGCGCTTCAAGGAACTTTCGTGTACCTTTTGCTCGCCCCTTATGCATATAGCCGATGATATAGGGCGTCCAAGTGACTTCGTGAAATATCGCGCTTTTAACGAATCGCGTGCGCGCACCGGCCTGCCGCCGGTGGGATTACAAACGCCGTCCGTTAAATTAACCCGTCGTTACGGGTTGTTAATGAACGCGATGGATCTCCGAGTGTGCGAGAAACCCCGTAACGATTAACAAAAACATAAAATTCACGCGACTGCTACCGTCTCGCCTACGGCGGACGCAGTGCTCCCTGCACAATTACCGATATCGAACGTGCGCCTACTGCGGCGCTAATCGCTTCGGTCCAACTGTCGCAATGTTTGACTGACAGGTGGTGGTTCCGCCGTTATTCCTTGGCACGTAGCCGGTGCAGCCGTGGCAGCAATTGGAATACACACGAGGTTAATCCGGGAAACGTATTTAAGCTTTAAATTACTTTCGAAAGTAGAATGAACAGTAGAATAAATGATTATAAAGTAAAATAGTACATCAGTGGAATAAATGAAAACGTATTAAAGTGTAGCAATCTGTTAAATTTGTCCATCTTCCAGAATCCAAAAATAATATCTGACAGCAAAACTGTTCGAAATAAATATAGTAAGAGACAATTATAAAATATACCCTACGTGCAATTTCTAAGGATTTTCTATTTTATTATTTCTATTTTAACGTTAAAGGCAGATAAGACAAAGAGCAAGCTGGCGAGAAAAAATTAGGCGTAATACTTTTGTCATATTTTGTATACAAAATATGATAAAAGCGTTACACGCTTTACTTCTATTTTTATATAAACTAAAGCCACAACTTGATTAGGGATAAGTTAAGGTATGGTCGGAAAAGTTGCGCGCTTTGTAAAGTTCCAAACTGACCTCCCCCCTAACTTAATTAGTTTTAGAAGTTACAGAATGCGAGGTAGACCAGCGAAATTGAACACTTTTACCTAAAATAGCTCGCTGTATAATAGTCGTTCTTTCAAATACATTTCATTAATTAAAATTTTAAGCGACTGTGCGTAAATGGGAAAGTATTTTACAGATTTAGAAAGCTATTGTTGTATTTATTTCTCAAGATGTTGCATCTGCCAGCGCAGTCATTTTTGCGAGATGTAGAGATATGCGTATGATTGTACCTGCTGCTTCATGAATATATGCACCGTAGAAGACGCGAATTTACCGTACAAAATCGGCAAATTACCGTTAATCGGAGCGCTTGATTTTTGCGTTAAATTAAACGAAATAAAAAAAAGTATACGTTCCAGAATGGAAAGCCATTCATATGGTGGCAATAATCGCCCCGGCATTTCCCAACGAGTGCCGATGGTCGGCGCGGAATAAAATAAAAAGGGGGGTGAGGGGAGGGGTGGGAGGTGGGGGGGGGGGGGGAGAAAAGAGGAAGAGAAAAGCGCGAAATTTCAATGCGCACAAAAGTCGCAAATTACTTTCCGGCCATTACCGGAGTCCATTCACGCTCTCTCTCGTTGTCGGGCGCGTAACCAGCCGCCATACGCGCACACGTCTCCCGGTGTGCGGATGATTCCTTCGACCGATAGGAGCGCGGGTACGCGGTAATCACAAAGCCGCTACGGAGGCCACAGCACCGGAGGGACGCAATACCGCCGGCGGCAGTGACGGCGACGACGACGACGACGTCGACGACGACAACGACAACGACAGCGGCGGAGACGCACCACAGCGATGCGGCAAATACAAGCCTCGCGCGCGCATATCCGGTATTGGTTTTCGACGCGATCGACGAGTCTAACAGGTAGATCCACTGCCCTCTCGCTCTCTCATTCTCTCTCCTTCCCCTTTTCCCCCCCCCCCCCCCCCGCCCTCCCTCCGTTTCTCTGTGTCTCTATTTCTCTCTTTCTCTCGCCCTCTCTCCCCGCGACGCATCACCGACATGGGGAAGACGCGCCGGCGGCGAGGAGGAAAGCTGTATCGATTGGAGGCTTTGCGCTGAGGAGAGAGAGCCCACCGACCGATCCCCCTGCCTGGCTCCCAACGACCCTCTCCCACGACCCCGACGGGGGTTGCCCCGCGCGCGCGGTGCGACGCGGTGGATTTTGCTCCACGTGTTCCATCGGCGATAAGCACGAAGCCGCGTTCCGTCGGCCTCTAACTCCGAATAGGCACTCCGGGGCAGTGCTCTAGCAGATTTGGAGATTGCGCTTGATTTGATCGTATTGCCGTGCGCGAGCGATACGACAGAAAGAGAGCAAGGGTGGGAGAGAGAGAGAGAGAGAGAGAGAGAGGGGAGGGAGAGAGAAAGAGAGAGAGGGAGAAGGAGAGAGCGAGAGATTCGGCTCAGCGCGGCAATTTGCGATGGGATTTCGATGCACTGTACTCTGCAAATCCCATAGCGCCGGTGTGTTTTATGCGTGAGTGTTATTTACCCGCCGCGGCCTATAATGGAATTGATCTCGCGAACGCTGCATTGTATGTACTACGTCGAGTGCGTCCACGTCGAAAAAATCTTGTTCCTATCGCACATATGTTGTACATTCGGGATGCATTCAGATATGAATAGCATGTCGAGTGAGGCGGTTTGAATCGGCCTGGGAGCGATTAAACTCAATTAAATTCACGATTTTATGGACTTATATTTGATTAAAAACGTATTTTATATGCATATAGAATTTTAATCCGGAATACTAAATCCAAAGTTAGTTACGGTATAAGTATTAAAAAAAAAAAATTGCAATAACTAATAATCCGCCCGAAAAATTTTTCTTAATAAAATCAATTTTAAATTTATATGTATCTTAAATTAAAATGCGTTTTGAGATATAAAGAGTAATTATTAAACCTTTTAATTTTGTTTTCATACAGAATCCATGTAAATTGCATATGTTTCGAGTTGAATGCAAACTTGTAAAAACGCGGCTTACCCGGCCCGAGAACAGCCCACACCATTTCGATCGAACGGGTTAAAAATCAACACCATGCAAATGCGCGTCGAGGTTTCGGTATTAATGCCGCATTACCCCGTTACACGCGGCAGCATGATGATAACGATTATTTACGTTTACGGTACACCGGTGTACGTCGTGCGCTTGGCCCGCTCGAATTTACGGCCTTTAGTACCTGCGTTGTATCAGCGGATTTGCAAAGATTTACCGCCCGCCAAGATTTAGCCAAATTGAGTCCCTTTCCAGTACTTCCTACGGGATGTAGCGTTTTGCTTGGCCGAGCGAGAAGGATACATTGGCACACTGTATATGGGAGTGCATTAAACATTTCTCTAAATAGACCATAGCCAATCTTTTAGCGCGCCACTCTCTCTCTCTCTTTCTCTGTCTTTCTCTGTCTCGTCTCTATGATTTCTTTCTTTTCTCTCTTTTATAAGAAATTTGTTTTGCTCAAAAATATACATAAACCTATTCAAAACAGCAGCAAATAAATTAATTTATTAAAATACTACGTACTTTTATAATAAAGATATATTTTTTATAAAATATATCTTATTTTTTAGCCGCGAAACACTGTTAATCTTTATTTAAATAATATATTTCGTAGCAACACGCATATTATATTATTTACACTAATTTTTTTTACATTTAACATACAGTATTATTGATTTAGAGATATCCGAATATCTTAAGGCAGTTCTGACTTTATGGTATATCTAAAAATAGCCGAGACTCAATATTTTTTGCGGATGGGAAAAACTGACATCTTCGTGACTTCACTCAAAGGTAAATCAAAGATTGCATCTACCGTAGCAGAACGCTGTCCGTCCTTATAATGCGGTATCGACATTCGATGGCGCGGCAAAACTTCTCACGGTAATACCATTAACGTAATGTCGTCAGATCTAATACAAACGCGCGTCACTCTGTCGAATTTCTCCTATCTGCTTGTCGGCGATCGCTCTATTTAAATATTGAAAATAGACGTAACCCAATTCTGTCAGAGTAACAAGTCTCACTTCGATTTATTGCAGGTTCGATCAAGATCGCACGTACGAATAAATATACGTTGTGACACACAAATTCAAGAACACGCAGAAATTGGAGAAAGCTTAGATTTTATCGGTAAAAAAATATTTGCTTCTTGTACAAATTTCTAAGTTTTAAAATGCTAAAAATGATTAATGTTCTACGTTTAGTGTTAGCAATTCTGCTCTAATATCTCATATGAAGATGTCCAATCGAACGTGTGTAATTATAGAATGAAAATCAAATAACCGCATTTAGCGTGGATCAAACATGATTGTTTGATTCGATTAGTATACAGAACACATTCGTCTGTCATGGACTAGGAATTTGGCCACATTGAACGCTGAATATGCGATATGAATGCCCAACATTATCAAAGGGGGGGACCGCTTTATAGCTTCCTATTACGAACATTAAAATTTATCTATCTTGTTATGAAAATGATAACCATGACAGGAATAATATAATCGTTCAATAATCTCTATATTGTGTGTGTAACATAACAATATCTTCTAACGAACCATCAATAGCCGGTAGATGATTGAACTTTTTAATATGCAATGTTTATTATATCAACACATTTAAAAATAATTTCTGCAAATACTGCGATATTTTTATCATGTTTCCGATGTGCAATATTACGCAAGCGAAATCGTTAACATAAAGTTTAACTCTGGTACACATTCAGCGACGCTATTACAGATAGAAATAATAGCACTGCATCATCGTTCGGTTATCGTGCTCCATTTCTAAACGATCACACAACAGAGCGAACGTTCTCTCTCTCGCGTTTATTGTGAATTACAGTCGATGCCTTCTCCAGCTAAAGCATTACGAGCAAGCGCATATTTTAAGATTATCTCGCGTTTTGCATAGTGCCACAACTTCGCGTAGTGTCGCGCGCACACGCGCGGAACGGGGGAGGGGGGCGGTAGGCTTATCCGCGCTTGTGAATAAATTTAGCCATGAGAGGTATCGACGCACGTCGCCCGCTATGAAACGCACCATCGATGAAAGATTCATGAAAAACAGCGCGCGACGTTGTAATATAACTTATTTATCGTGCGCAAAACTGCGCACGGTGGGTAACGCTTACAAAGCCCCAGGACTAAATTTCCGCGTGAGCCCCATACGCGATGCCGTACACATCCATCAAGAGGCGAAGCCCGCCGCCGGCAGTAGCCTGATTTTCCGTCCTCCTGCTGTATATTAAACCGAGAAAACGCGGAATCTTTATTATCTCGCGGAAAAATACGACTTGAGAATAGTATCGTAAGAAATAACACAGCCGACACATTTTCATTCTGTTTGTTTGGAAACGAGATGGTTCGCAAGTTCCCCCGTGGATGTCAGTGCTTTACATCAGCCGACGTGCTCCTATCGCCCGAAGGGAAGAGGACGGGTGTTTCCGTGAATACACGAAATTTTCTCCTAAACGCTTCGCAGCTATAGATATTAACTCTTCAACTTGCGATATGCAACATACGCGTATAAATCAAAACAGAAAACTGTACGATATATTAAAAGTGCTGAGATATATTGCAGATAGTCGAGGCTATATTTATGGCATATGTTGCAACATGCATAATGTATTTGAGAAAAGAATGCGCAGCTTGTACGTGCGACTGCATAAAGACATTGGAAGAAACTTCACAAAAATATCACAAAGGTCTCATCTAAATGCATCGCGTTTACGCGTAAGTGGCGCCCAATTACTCTTTGCTCCGCGATGCGCGGCTACTATCATCTATCATCTACGCATTAATTAGCATACGCGCATCAGTAATTAGCCGTGGGTACCAATCAACTCAGCTAATTAACTGCCGCCATGCACGCAGGGATTTATGGTGCAGAAATGCAACACGACGGTGGCGCGGGGATATTTCTGCACGTGTCGTCCGTGAAAATTCACGCGTCTCTACAGAGTACATTGTAATTTACGCTCATTATTCAGCGAAATTCTTTACTTAATTTAGAATTAAATTTGTATTAACAAAAACTTGATTGTAAAAATTATTTCTTGATTTTTAAATGTTCAGTCTTGCCGCTACCAAGATTTTTATTTAAATAAAACTTGTACAAAATTAACTAAAAATCAAGCTGCATATTAATTCTGATTCGTAAAAAATTCGAGCCAATCGTTTGCAGCACAAAAACAGTTGGTGCAATTAATAGAAAAGTCGAAACTACGCACATAATGTACGAATTTAGCGACCATTCTGTCCGGTACACGTGCGCACGATGTCGCCCGTATTAACAAATGTTGTGCTCGGACAAATGTTCGACAAATCGTGGCAAGCGTGGTTTCCACGAACAGCAACGAGAAGGGAGCGCGATTATGCCTAAATATTTGCCAGGACAAATACAAATAGAGCGCGATAACAGCGCCCATTCGAATGTCTTTAACCGGCTCATAAACGCTAGCTAACGGGCCGCGTTAACTTTTACGTCGCGACATTATGCTAATCCACCCGTCGACGTTTTACCATTATTACCTTAGAGAACGAAGTGCGTTCCCACGTAACGTAATTAACAGCGGACGGCTATTTATCCGACCGTTATGGCACAGCGCGATAAATAACGCGACATTACCAGCCCTTGCGGATCGATATGCATGTGTGTGCGAGAGCACATATGCTGTCGCCCCATATGCCGTCACGTTCGCAAAATTTCACGCTACGCACGCCCGCCCGCCCGCATGCAGATTTTGATTTACGCACGCGTATCATTTTGCTCTCTGGATTGTTGATAATAGACGGAACGCTTGGAAGCCTCTTAATTTATCGGTCGTTGAACGCCGAATCGACACGCGTATATGCGCTCATATGTATATGGTTGAATGCATGTAATGTGCGTATCATTGCTATTTTTTCGGATAGGACACCATCGAAATCACGGGCAACAAACAGTACCTTTTTACTTGCTTCAATTGGGTGGTCCATACGAATTACGTGTGGACGAATTGATCAGGGTTCAATCATACAGCAATAATAGACTATTGATGTCTTTCTTGCTCTCCAAATAACGTAACGATATGATTCTACTCTTCATTGTCATCATTTACAAATTTTATTATATATATATATATATATATATATATATATTATTCTTTCGCACCAAACTCTATAAAAAAAGTTAGAATCTTTTATGTATAAAAAACTGAGAACACACATTCATCACGACGGTCTAAATGGCACCATTACGAGTTCAACGCTACACATTTTCTCTCTTCGTCGTTCGCTAACTGCCAATATTATTATACTTGTTCTCTGCTGTATGCATTACTGAGAATTTATGTTCTTAATAAATCTTAATAACTGGCTCGCAGTTTATCTATATGTACATTTTACGCGTACGCATTACACGATACCATTAATCTTCATAATTAGAATCACATGCATTAAGTATCATAAAATAGAAGATATTAGTCTTTTATTTTCTGATTGCATAGAAAGAGATTTCAAAGAATAGATATTTTTCAAACTAATAACAATTTGAAGAAAACATTTGCTCAATATTTAGAAAATAAAAAAGTATTCTTAAACAAAATAAAATTATTTCAGAAAATAATATTGAATAATAACAATTTGTATATGTAATATTTTTGTATTAAAAATGAAAAATATAATCCATTCTCTTAATTAAATTCCCATTCGTGATACATCTACTGTAATATCTATCTTATTAACCATATGTATAACGCGATACATTTAATCTATGTACTAGACAGCCATGAAATATAAGAAAAGGCATTAATTATATGCGGATGTTATCGCGCGGGATCAACAGTTCCCGCCGATTGGAACCTGCGTGTATCCCCACGTTACGTGCACGGATTCCGATGATCCGTCAGGCGGCGTTAATCCGCTTATACGGGACGCGCGCGCGCAAGTGACTTTTACGTTCTCCGTGAACCATAACACCAGCCGACCGCTCGTTATCTATCGGCGCGGTGCATTGAACATCCGATTAATTAGCCTGTGACAAGCACGCGTACGTAGGCGCGTCATTGCCGGCCGGCCGATTGGTCGGGGTGCTAACAGGTAGCCGTAGTCCCATCCGTATCGCGGGAACAACAATGCCAGGGCTTGAGATCTGCATCTCAAACGAGCTCGAAACGATCGTTAGGCCGTTACGCTTGCGGGCGACAGGGCGACGGAAGGAGAAGGAAGAAGAGGACAAGAAGAGGAAATAGGAGAGACAGACGCGCAGAAAAGGGCCCTAGGGCGAGGGCGAGGGTGAAGGCGAGGGCGAGCGAGAAAAGAGTTGTAACGAGGATTCGATCGAAAACGATAAGGCTGCATGCGCCGCACCCGCGGCCTTTAACGAGCATTCGGCCTCACAGCCGCGCAGCGGCCGGTCCATTCGACGAGCACCTCTACTACTACGTACTCGTTACTCTATCCCCTTCCATGTATCCCCTTTCGGTGATTCAGAATATCGACAAGGACCTCAAAAGAGGGAAGAAGAGAGAGAATAAGTCGATCCCGTGATGTACACTAATGGCGTCCCCCGGCTTCGGGATATACAGGGAGCAAGGAGGGACGGAGACGTGTATATGTATGTATATATATATATATATATATATATATATATATATATATATATATATATATACAACGAATATATATATATATATATATATATATATATATATATATATATATTCGTTGGAACAAATGTTGGAGAAAACCGTCCTCTTTCGATGGACTTTCATCCTTTTTCTCTTCAGAAGAGCCTCAAATCATACCTTGTGTTTACTCTCAAAGCAAAAGCCACAAATCTGCGACAAATCTCCTCCTACCTCTTATTTATTGTTAGGATAGACACTGAGCAAGATTTATAAATAATTTCCAAAATCGTATCAAGAAAAATCAATGCTTACAAACTTTTTTTTGTTGAGAACATTTTAAAGAACATGGTTGTACAGGGATGCATTTTTATCAGATCTACGTTAGCTGCAATATAAAATTTTTAAACAACTTTCAAAATTAATTGCTAACATTCCAAATTTATTAATATATTAGTTAAAGAAATTAAATTTTTTTAGTACTAAAAGTCATATAAATTATCGTTATAGTCTGTGTGTGCGTGTAAGAAATACAGATAAAGGAGGAGATTGCACGCAGGATTCCTAAGGGTGTCAGAAATGTAAATGCACCACTGGCCATATCCCTACAACGCTCGGTGCATCCTTCTTGTAAATTCTCATGCACGTTATATATCTTATATTCAATATAGATACTGTCCCATAAGAGGTCACTTCCTTTTATTTTTTAAATTAAAGAGGATAGATCGAGACAAATAAAGCTCAAATTTAATGATTTGAACTGAACTGTATTGCGAGCTTCGTAATTCCTTTCATAAAAGTTACAGAGTTCAATTCTGCTATTAAATTTAAGCTTTATTTTTTATGGTCTATCTCCTTTAGTTTAAGAAATAAAAGGGAGTGGCCGCTTACGCATCGGGACGCCCCATATATTTGTTTTGCAATAAATGAATGCACAATCTTCTTGTGCAGCTTTGACTTTTTCGCGATTCTATATAACTTTGCAGAAATGTGAATAGCAAACCGGTCGGAAATAAAGATGTTTCTGTTCACCTCGCAATACGGATCAATAGAGACAGCAGAGAAGAAGATATACGAATACAAGATATATCTACGGCGTGCTTTTTTTCCGAATACATACTGAATATATAGTTCACAGATGCAAAGTTGCAAACAGATATTGCTATTGTTAACCATCTTCGTAGAAGTAATAATGCTTTATGTGCACTTGTAAAATCTCAATACGCATATAATAAGCAAGATCTTAATTATTAAAATATTCTCCTTTTAGATAGCATAACATTTTTCTCACGTATAACAACAAATTGAAAGATAACTATTTGATTTTCTAACACTTAAGTTTTTTGTGATTTATTTTTTCTTGGCTATTACAGCGTTCTCTAATCTATTTGCACAAATATAATTTAAAAAACAATAAATTTTAAATATTTTACAAAGATTATATACATTTCTAGATAAATATGTGCAAGAGTTAATAATACCTAAATCTTTTATTTTATATCAAATTTGATAAAAACGTTTAAATTAGATCCTGCGAATTATAATAAATCAAATCGCATGAGAAAAGATATAGAGTGAATATATCATCATAATAGACATAATTTCTTACACTCAGTCATAATTAAAGTGATATATTTCACAAAATAGCTCTTATTACATTGTCATATTAGCGATTCACATTACTGCTAATTACTTTCTACGTATACAAGAAATTAAGATTTATGATATGATGAAGATAAAGAGAACGAATTCAATTTTGCTGCGCTACCCCACCGCTCTGCGTCTGTACGTCCGCGCACGTGGACTTTTTAATCTTATAAGTGGAAAAGACCCGATCTTAACGGCTCATAAAGTAACTCGGGATTCCTGAGAGCGCTTCGACTCGATCCATAATCCAGAACGCACGCACGCCGAAGGCGAGGAACGGCGTATCACGTCAGGATGCGTGCAGGAAAATGAATCGCCGCACGCGAAGTCGCCCAACGTCCGCGGCTTATTGTCGTGTAAGAAACACGCGACCAGATAAGATTAACGTAAAAAGTATCCTCACAAGTATTAACCTATTATACGCGAAATTACGTACTGTAAAACAAGGTGTATATAATTTGAAGATTGATAATTACGATAACATGTTTCCGATTAGCGAATGGTACATACATGTTGTAAATCCTGAAGTCTATTTCAGTTAGTCGTGTGATTTTGATAATTTATATGTATTACAATTATACATACACAACTTGTATAAGAAAAACCTGCATGTTTGCTACATTGAATTCAAAACTAATCTTTTTAGTGAAAAAGAGACTTTTTCACACATCATCATTCTTAATTAAATATTAAGACATATTTAATATCAAACTACGATATTATTCTGTGAAACTCTGTTAATCTAATATTGTATATTATTATACCTCTAAAAGTAAATTCAACAAAACTTTTCAAGTCTTCAACAATTTACAACCGAAAAGCTATACTGATACTTAACTATCGAAACCACCTCTGTGAAGTTGGCACCCCATTTTTAAAAAAATCAATTTTTTTTTAGAGTTTTGAATGCACCCCAAAGAGTTCTAGAGTTCTCCATAAAATTTATAAATAGTTCCGGCGAATTAGACAAAAAAATCCATTATTGAAAGTATGGGGTGCTAACTTCACAAAACGTTATCACAAAATTGACGATAACAGCTTAATCGTCGGAAATAATTTAAAATATCATTAGAATTATTTGTAGAACTCTTGAGGTGCTACCCAGAACTATAACGAAAAAATTAAAATTCCAAAAAAATTTTATTCTTATTGGAACTTAGAATATTTTCTTAATCGGTGATACGAAAAATAGCGAGAACTTGTTATATATTGGTCTGAGCGCTTTGAACTTTAATAATTATCGTTAGAACTTTTGAGGTGCTACCCGGAACTCCAATAAAATAATCAAAATTCCAAAAAAAATTTCTCACTCTTCGGGACTTCAAAAATTTTCGATCGGTGATACAATAGCGAGAACTTTTTATATATTGGTCTGAGCGCTTCGAACCTTAATAATTATCGTTAGAACTCTTGAGGTGCTACTCAGAACTCCAATAAAATAATCAAAACTCCAACAAAATTTCTCGCTTTTCCTGACCTAGAAAATTTTCAATCGGTGATACAAAAAATTGCGAGAACTTTTTATATATTGGTCTGAGCGCTTCGAACCTTAATAATTATCGTTAGAACTCTTGAGGTGCTACCTGGAACTCCAATAAAATAATCAAAATTCCAAAAAAATTTTTCACTCTTCGGGACTTCAAAAATTTTCGATCGGTGATACAAAAAATAGCGAGAACTTTTTATATATTGGTCTGAGCGTTTCGAACCTTAATAATTATCGTTAGAACTGTTGAGGTGCTACTCATAACTCTAATAAAATAATCAAAATTCCAAAAAAATTTCTCACTTTTCCTGACCTAGAAAATTTTCAATCGGTGATACAAAAAATTGCGAAAACTTTTTATATATTGGTCTGAGCGCTTTGAACCTTAATAATTATCGTTAGAACTCTTGAGGTGCTACTCAGAACTCCAATAAAATAATCAAAACTCCAACAAAATTTCTCGCTTTTCCTGACCTAGAAAATTTTCAATCGGTGATACAAAAAATTGCGAGAACTTTTTATATATTGGTCTGAGCGCTTTGAACCTTAATAATTATCGTTAGAACTCTTGAGATGCTACCCGGAACTCCAATAAAATAATCAAAATTCCAAAAAAGTTCTCGCTATTTTTTGTATCACCGATCGAAAATTTTTGAAGTCCCGAAGAGTGAGAAATTTTTTTGGAATTTTGATTATTTTATTGGAGTTCCGGGTAGCACCTCAAGAGTTCTAACGATAATTATTAAAGTTCAAAGCGCTCAGACCAATATATAACAAGTTCTCGCTATTTTTCGTATCACCGATTAAGAAAATATTCTAAGTTCCAATAAGAATAAAATTTTTTTGGAATTTTAATTTTTTCGTTATAGTTCTGGGTAGCACCTCAAGAGTTCTACAAATAATTCTAATGATATTTTAAATTATTTCCGACGATTAAGCTGTTATCGTCAATTTTGTGATAACGTTTTGTGAAGTTAGCACCCCATACTTTCAATAATGGATTTTTTTGTCTAATTCGCCGGAACTATTTATAAATTTTATGGAGAACTCTAGAACTCTTTAGGGTGCATTCAGAACTCTAAAAAAAAATTGATTTTTTTAAAAATGGGGTGCCAACTTTACAGAGGTATCGAAACCGCTATTCTTCTTAATTTGTGCGTCTGTAATTCGGAAGAGGCGCGCGATTTCTTAGAAACTGTATATCTCTTTTCTTCCTAATCGTATTAAGCCTGTAATGGCATCCTTTTACTTCCAACAAATTTGTTACTCTCTTATTAGCCGTGAAAGCAAAAGGTCTAATAATTTAACCTTTACTCAACATTATGAAACGAATATTTGCGTATCATACAAATTACACAATAAAAACGAGATGCACGATTAAAGCAAAAAAAGGGTAATTAATGCAAAAGAGTGTTTAATGCATTTTCTGTACCCGTAATTTTGATCCCATTCATCTCAATGGTGATATTCGCTACTAATCTTCTTTATTATCAATTACCAGAGAGAGATAAGTGAAGAGGAGGAGGGGGGTGGGGGGGAGCTGGAAAATTTTCATGCAACCCGTCGCCTTTCTTTCACGCTAGCTTACAGCTACATTTACATTTTACGCCGTGGATTTTACGCGTTTTACGACGAGAGGATTGCGCGCGTCGCGGGTTGCAAACACCCGCAGTGTGAGATGCGTCCGGGCCGCGCATTAAAAAATTCATTTTTGCCGGCGAACGGCGTTAATCTGGTAAATTTCACGGTACCATGGACGGTTGACGAGAAATAGCGCTCGTTAGAAACACAATGGATTTTTGTGTCGTCTCGAGAGGCGACGCGGGAAGGGAAGCGGTATATTCCTGTCGCGCATGTCGAGGGTTCGCGTGGGCGTGAGATGATGCATTTGACTTGAGTCGAGTACGCAACGCGCTCGATTGAACCCGCCGCTCGAACGAGGCAGGTAGTTTAAGTGCTGCATGTTAGCGCGCATGTTATACCTGTCACCTTACGTTTGTCGTCGTTTCTTCACGTTAAAAGCAGACATAGTGTGCCGCGCAGGATGCTATAATGGAAGGCGGGGTTCTTTCGTAACGTACCGAACTAACGCATATATTTAGCAGAATTTTATATTGCGGTCAAATTCGAAACAACTAAATATTACTGAAATAATATTCGAAGCGACGCGCGAAGAGGAATCCTAGTTGCACTATATGCTCGAGAGTTCACAGAGCGGAATAAAAAAAATTATTTACCTACGTAAAAACGGATTTTGGATTAGACGAAAAAAATGGGAGATCCAGAGCCGCTTTACCCGTTAAAAATATGAAACGTTAACAAACAGATTTATAAATACAATTAAAAACGATTAAATTAAATCTATCTGTGCAATTCATACGTGTTGTATTATTTTTTTGCGGAAATTCCGAAAGATATGTATACGTATTCGGCATGCGAAATAAATGACCCGTAATAATCCATTTTATCCTGTCGACAATTTTTTTTGCTAGACCGAATAATAGAAAATTACACCGCCGCGAAAGGTGGCAGGCAACCGAAATGGTCACGCGACAAATAAGTGTCTAGCTCTGGGACGGTGCTAAGGGTATTACAAAGGCACCGAATGAAAAGCGCGCAGGACGGAATGCCAAGCAAAACCACCTTTTTAACTTCCAAGAAGAGACGCGCAGAAGAGGCGACCTATTTTTCACCGCGCGAATCGATTGCACGAAAAATCCTCTGGCTCCTGAAACCGAAAGAAAAAGTCCCGGGGACTCTTCTCTCGGCGGGTGCTATAAATTCTCGCTTGACGTCGGCGTTAGACGACGGAGGAGCGCACCCCTCGCGAAGGGGCACGAATTTTGTGTCGCAGCGCACAGCCTACGGTTTGCCGTGCCGCGTCGCTCACGTGAGAGCCGCTCAAAAGAGCGAGAGTCCGCTCAATACGGGCCGTCGGGACGGAAGTTTCCACGTCGAGAGGTCGCGGTTGAACGACAACGCGTCAGTGGCTCTCTCGAAAGCGGCAGCAACCCGGCTCTCTCCTCTCGGCGGGCGGGCATCCATGGCGCGGAAACGAACGATAATGCACTTTGACTTTAGGAAGGACGACGTCCTTATTTTTATCCATCCACGGCGCGAGATAAGATCTTTAAAAGGACCACGTGCGGTATATAGGCAGCCGTCGAAGCGAGACATGGCTTTTCCACGGAAGTCTGAGACACACGGTTCGCCGGTCGCCGCAGCAGTCAAGGGGCTCTTTCGGAGCAGGCCTTGCGAATGGAAGCGGTAAATTGTAGTGTGTCCGCATAATAGGACAGCCCTTTTCCGAGCATGCGGACAGTAGAATTTTTGGGCACGTAACAAATTCTAGTTTCCTGCCACTTGTATTTGGAAGGATGTGAATCGTTTAATACCATCCTTTTCCATTGATTATATCTTATTTTATTTTATCTTATATCTTTATAATCCTGCATTTTTTAACTGATTTTAACATACTGCAACGATAGCAAGATTAATGATTCTGGAAACATATCTAAAATGCCTATTAAAATTATTGTATTGTTCAATACGATTAATTTGAAACATTTCGATATTCTTCCAGTACATATATTCGAATAAATAATCAAAAGCAATTAGTAATTTAAACATCGTCTAGTTGAAACTTCTGAAGATTCATATCGCACACGTGCCACGCTGTATGAAATATTAAAGGAAACCGCTCATTATAAAGCGTTTGGTCTGGTACAAATAACTCCAGTGTTATGAGAAATATGAACGCTTTGCTTAGACTTCATTCAAAGACGAATGCACTCGTCATCTCTGAACAACGACGTGTTCCGTCGAGCGCAGGTGTGTTAATTATGCTGGAGCACTGCAAGCGCGGCAGTATTCGCGTACAATTGTTTACTTTGATTTCCGCAGAGCTTAATTGGCACAACGCGCGTACCGTGAAACCATCATAGCAAAGGACGTCAAAATGAATGATGTAAGAAATGTTCGTCTCTTAAAACAAATAAAAAATTTAATAATTGTTCGCAGATTTTTCACTAAAATTTTTAAATAAAATAAAAATTCTTTAATTAAGTTGAGAATATTCATATTATAATTCCTGATTAGACTAAAAATATTTAGAATCTCAAATATATATTTTTATGCATTTATATAAAAGTAAAAGAAAAATATTTGTTACAGATATTTCTCTTATTTCGATGCAATTTTGATGCCGTATTTTGTAATTAAATTTGCTTTTTTATCTAGATATTCTATATTTGTGATATGCAAAAGATAAAAAAATATAATGAAATTTTTGTATACTGACTCTACACTAAGATTTAATAAGCACAAAATAGAATAATAACTCGTTATCTCTAATACTATTGTTGTGAGAAATATCTAAACTAAAAAATAAAAAATTTAAAATAATAACTTATAGCTCTGTTTTTGTATTTAGCAAAGACGGGATTAAGAAATGAGACACAGTTATTAAATAATATAAATAATCTTTATCTAATAAAAGTTTTTGATACTAAATAATTAAAATTAATATATTGATAATGTGAATATTGAATAAACCCTTAAAAATAAAATAAAGATAAAGAATAGAACAAATAATAAAGATAATCTTTAAAACACTTGTCTTGTAGGCTCGAACGAATAATTTCTCATTTCTCAGAATGAAACCTTACAAGGACAAAGTGCTTGATTTGAGAAATTAACAAAAAACAAAATCTGAAAAGAAAGTAAGCTAAAAGCTTCGATTTATTATTAAGAGAATCGTAGATAACGTATGGTGTTTGTCAAATCAATTCTGTAGACGTAGTCTAACAGAATGAGAGTTAACCTTGATTTGCAAACGAACTCAAACCTGTAAGAATTAAGAAAACGTACGGTGTTTGTCAAATCAATTCTGTAGACGTAATCTAACAGAATGAGAGTTAACCATGATTTGCAAACGAACTCAAACCTTAAACGGTTAGACCTTCCTTATGGTCTTTTGTATGAATGAGATATGCGTAATTCCTACGCAATGGCGGAAAGAGAGATGCAGGTACTGCGCAGTTTGATAGAAGGCCTTCAATCAGAAATTGAACTTGAGAAAGGATCCTTTGAGACTTTCTAGAGTGTTTCTTGCTTAGTATAAGCCAAGAAACGAAAAGAGGATTTCTTCCTGCCGATCAGAACACACCGAGAGAGATTACTTAGATAATTCACTAGAGATCAGAGAAAACGTGTCTTTTCGGCGGAAGCGAACGAAACTTACTAATGGCCGCGCAAGAAGAAGGCTAGCAGCGCCTCTGTTCAAGCGCCCTCTCGCGTTTTTAATTCGACAACGGTCCACTTTTTTTAACATTTCCGCCCGCCTTCGTTAATTTATATTAACGAATGAATTAAGTGCATGCAGCAGAAACAGGAAGAGGGCAGAGCTTAACAATCGGACGTTTTAAAGTTGAGGTTTGAGTACGAATAGTTACGACTCGCACTTTTCCATCCTTACCAGGATGAGAGACTATGACTCGACCTAAAGGCCATTTGGATGGAGGATATCGTTCATCGACAACTAAAACTAGAGCACCTTCTCGTAGAGGAGGTGTTTCTCTATTCCATTTGTATATAGCTAGATAGCGTTGCAAACATTCCTTAGACCAGTGTGACCAGAAACTATCTAACATTTGCCGAGTTAGTTGCCATCGAGAAAGGTGTGAGATTTTGATTGCTTCAAGAGAGGGTTCAGGTATAGTATTTAAAGTTCCTCCAATAAGAAAATGCGCAGGAGTTAATGCTTGTAGATCTTCAGGATCATCAGTGAAAGGACACAAAGGTCTAGAATTCAGAATTGCTTCAATTTGAGTTAAAAATGTTGTCATTTCTTCATAAGTCAATAGATGGTTTCCAATGACTCTTCTGATATGGTATTTTACAGATTTTACACCGGCTTCCCATTTGCCACCGAAATGCGGTGCTGAAGGAGGATTGAACCTCCATTGCGTACCGTCATTGGCGAGAAGCGAAGCGAGTTTTTCTGATTCTTTTGAAGCAGTAGAGAATAGATTTTGCAGTTCGACATCAGCTCCCTTTAGATTTGTTCCGCAATCGCTTATTAAGGTGGCACATATTCCTCTTCGAGAAGTAAAGCGCTTGTAAGCAGCAATAAATGCTTCGGCAGTACAGTCTGTAACAAGTTCGATGTGAACGGCAGATGTAGAAAGGCAGACGAAAAGAGAAATCCATGCTTTGTATTTTCTTGAATTTCGTCCTTTCCAGTTCTTGATGTAAAGTGGACCAGCATAATCTACACCACTATTTAAGAATGGACGAGAGGGAGTTAATCTTTCAGGAAGGGAGTTGTCCCATGAGTTGTTGAGCTCGGTTCTGCCTAAATCTTGCGCAACGTACACATTTTAATATGAACGAACGGACTGGTGCTCGTCCTCCAATAATCCAATAATTGGACCGTATAAATAATAATGTTAGTTGAACGCCTCCATGCATGGTACGTTGATGAGCGTCTGAAATTATTAATGAAGTAAATGGTGACTTTCTTGGAAGTATAACAGGGTGTTTAGAGTTTTCAGCTAAAAGAGATGATTGAAGACGACCTCCGACTCGTAGAAGGCCGTTAGAGTCTAAGAAAGGAGTCAGACGTATAAGATGATTGGAACGTGGTAATCTATTGCCTTTGGAGAGAAGTTTTTGTTCCTGAAAGAAAAATGAGTTTTGAACATTTTTGAGCCAATAAGTTCTTGCCTTTTCTAGTTCTTGAGTTGTGATGGAAGTATTTAGTGATGGATTTTGCGATTTTCGGAATCGGGATATAGCTTTCATGCATAACGCAGTAATCCGTAGTAGTCGCGTAAGGCTAGAATATTTATGAATGAGATCCCATGGTTCTTTGGATTGAATATTAGTGACTAACACTTTACTAGCTCGTTCTTCGAGATTTTCCTTTTGAGGTAATGAGTGAGGTGCATGAGGCCACAATGTAGAATCTTGAATAATCCAGTTCGGTCCTGACCACCATATAGTATGTTGAAGTAACTGAGTAGGAGTTAAACCTCGAGTAGCACAGTCAGCAGGGTTCTCTGTTCCAGGTATGAATTTCCAGATTGCTTGAGGTAATGTTTCATGAATGAGACACACTCGGTTGTGTACAAAGTCCTTCCATCGAGATGGATGATTATTTATCCAGGTATGCACAATAGCTGAATCGGTCCACATAAAGAGTGGAACGTGATTAAGTTTTAAAATTTGAGAAACACGAGAAACCAAATTGGTTAACAAAACGGCGCCGGAAAGTTCCAGACGTGGAATTGTCATTTTCTTCAATGGGGCAACTTTTGTTTTGGAACAAATTAAATTATTAGTGATCTTGCCTTGTTGATCTGTTGATCGAATGTAAACAGTTGCGCAAATGGCACTTTGTGAAGCATCACAAAATCCATGTATCTCGAAGTCATTATCAGATTTAAAATTGATCCATCGTGGGAAATTTAATTTCGGAATGTCTTGTAGTTGCTTGAGAAAATTAGTCCATTTTTTTGAAATAGGCAAAGACAACGGGTCATCCCATCCTAGTTTAATAGACCACAGTTCTTGAATAAATATTTTAGCAGTAATGATAATAGGAGCCAGTAATCCGAGTGGGTCAAAAACTTTTGCTATAGTTGACAAAATGATTCTTTTCGTCATTATTGTTGGAATCGATGAAGAAACAGAGAAGTGAAAAATGTCAGTTGATGGGTTCCAATGTAGTCCTAATACATGAATTATTGTAGATTTGTTAAATTGCACGAATGTAGAGTCTGTTTGTTTTTCTTGTGAGATTGATTCAAGAATTGCTGGATGGTTGCTTATCCATTTTTGAAGGGAAAAACCGCCCGCCTTGCACAAAGATGTTAATTGATGGACTATGTCTTGTGTCCCAGAAATAGAATCAGCACCTCCGAAAATATCATCGACATATCTTCCTTGCGTTATCGATGGAATGGCAAGAGGAAATCTGGCGCCTTCGTCGTTTATTAGTTGAGTGAGTGTGCGTAACGCTAAAAAAGGAGCACAAGCTAAGCCGTATGTAACTGTTGTTAGTTGATAAGTTAAAATATCTTTATCTTGATTGATCCAGAAAATTCGTTGAAAATTCCAATCTTCTTGGTGAACGTTGATCTGTCTGTACATCTTTTCTATATCTGAGGAAAAAACATATCGGAATTGTCTAAACCATATTAAGACATCAAATACATCCGTTTGGAGTTTAGATCCTACATGTAGAAGGTCGTTAAGAGAGACTCCAGTAGTAGTGGGACTTGAGCCGTTAAAAACCACTCTGAGCTTAGTAGTTAAACTAGTATTTCGCGTAACCCCATGATGAGGCAGGTAGTAAGCTAATTCAGGTTCAGGTAGAGAGGCGGGTACTTGTTTCATATGCTCTAATTTTTCATACTCTGTTAAAAAATCTGAGTAAGCACGTGCATATTTCGGATCCTTTTCGAATTTATTAGATAGATTTTTAATCATTTGACGTGCTTTTGAGCGAGAATCTCCGAGTTTGGTTGCTGATTTTTTAAATGGAAGTCTGACTATATATCTTCCGTTTTGATCTCTTGAATGAGTTAGTTGATAATGTTTCTCGCATTCTTGTTCGTCGGTTGTTAGTGAAGCAGTATTGAGTGATGAAATTTCTTCAAGTTTCCAGAAACGTTGAAGGAGGTCATGAAGTTCATTATCGATTGAGATATGATATACCTGTGAGGTTTCTGATGATGTATTATTATCCGTAGGACCTGAAATTATCCACCCTAATTTCGTGCGCTGTGCGATCGGTGAATTGATGCCTCCTTTTTTAATTCCATCTTCAATAATTTGAGCATAAATATCAGCTCCTAATATTATGTCAATGGTTCCGGGAATCGTGAAGTTAGAATCAGCGAGTTGAAGTCCTTCTAAATGTGGCCAATTTTGCCTTTTTACTTGAACTGATGGTAGAGATGTAGTCAATTTCGGTAATATATATGCTGAAATGTATATTTCTGATTTAGAGTCGAATCGAGATCTTATTTTGAAATGAGCTAAACCTTTAGTTTTGTTAGCCTTTGTACCACCGATTCCAATTAAAGACACTGAAGAGTAATTCCTTGTAAGATATAATGATTGTACTAGACGTTCTGAAATTAAGGAGATTTCTGAACCTTGATCAATCAATGCTTTAGCTGTTGTAACTTCTCCTTTATCTGAAATAACTAAAATTTGAGCTGTTGCCAATAAAATGCATGATTTAATTGGTTTTTCTATTGTTGAGTGAAGTACATTAGTTTCTTTGTAACTTGATTCTGTAGCAGCTGAATTTTTAGAGGTTGATGTTGCAGCGGTTGAATTGTTAGACTTAGAGTAAGCGTTCTGATGTATCGTAGTATGATGCCTTTTTCCGCATTTTTGACATCGTTTTGTTATCCGGCAGACTGCAGCTCTATGAGGACCAAGGCAATTGTAACAAAGTTTATGTTTATTAATAAGATCAATTCGTTGCTGTATTGACTTGGAGATGTATTGTGGGCAATTCAGGATATAATGATTAGATGCGCATAAAGAGCACGAGCTGAGGTTATTAGAGTGCGTATCTTTAGCCTTTCCTTGGAAATGAGCTTTAGCAGTAGTAGGATGTGATGATGTTGAAAACTTTCCAATTCTAGATTTTTCAAACGCTTGAAGAGAAAGAAGTCGTGTCATTAAAAATTCACTGAATTGGTTCCAAGTAGGTGGTTCTTTTACTGAACCTAAATGATGTTCCCATGCTTTTACAGAATCGGAATCAAGTCTTTGCACAGCAATATAAACAAAAATATCATCCCAGGTGTTAACAGGCCTTTTAAGAGTCTCAAGCGTACGATAAATTTGAGTTATATTTGTATAAAGATGTTCCATTTCTGTTGCTGATTCCTTAGTCATTCGTCTGAGATTCATTAGAGAATGTAATGCTGAATTAACTAACAGTCGTTTATTCTCATAAAAGCAAATTAATGCATCCCAGGCCTTTTGAAAATTATCAGCTGTAAGTGTAGTATTTTTTAAGAAGTGAGAAGCTGTTCCTATTAAACTGGTCTTTAAATATTGTAACTTTTCTACAGATGATAATGTCGGATTTGCTAAAATAAGAGAACTGAATAAATCTTTGAATGACAGCCATTCAGAGGGAGAACCATTGAACTTAGGAATGTCAATTCGTGGTAGTCTTGCATGATGAAAGAAAATAGGTGCATTAGAGCTTTGAGATGATGCCTGAATCGATGGTATTTCGTTATTGCTTTCTGAATCTTGTTCGAGTAATGAATTCATTTTTTCAACAGCATCGAGATAGAATTCGTATGTTGATGAGTACAAATTTTCAGAGAAGTATGTATGCCGTTGTAATTGTAATTTTTCTTCTTGAGTTACTTTTATCATTGCTAAGCTAATAGCTTCATGTATTATAGAGAACTTTTCCCACGTTTCTTTCAAAGCAGATAAGCGAGCGAGTACTCGATGAGAAGTAACATTTGCCATACCTATCTTTATTAAATTATCAACAGAATTGAGAATGAAATCTTTTAGGGTGAGCTGCTGCTCTAACCTGTTTTCTATATGACTGGGTCTCATTTTTTAAGCCGCCCGCCGTTATCCGGCTCGAAGGACCAAAATTATGTTGTGAGAAATATCTAAACTAAAAAATAAAAAATTTAAAATAATAACTTATAGCTCTGTTTTTGTATTTAGCAAAGACGGGATTAAGAAATGAGACACAGTTATTAAATAATATAAATAATCTTTATCTAATAAAAGTTTTTGATACTAAATAATTAAAATTAATATATTGATAATGTGAATATTGAATAAACCCTTAAAAATAAAATAAAGATAAAGAATAGAACAAATAATAAAGATAATCTTTAAAACACTTGTCTTGTAGGCTCGAACGAATAATTTCTCATTTCTCAGAATGAAACCTTACAAGGACAAAGTGCTTGATTTGAGAAATTAACAAAAAACAAAATCTGAAAAGAAAGTAAGCTAAAAGCTTCGATTTATTATTAAGAGAATCGTAGATAACGTATGGTGTTTGTCAAATCAATTCTGTAGACGTAGTCTAACAGAATGAGAGTTAACCTTGATTTGCAAACGAACTCAAACCTGTAAGAATTAAGAAAACGTACGGTGTTTGTCAAATCAATTCTGTAGACGTAATCTAACAGAATGAGAGTTAACCATGATTTGCAAACGAACTCAAACCTTAAACGGTTAGACCTTCCTTATGGTCTTTTGTATGAATGAGATATGCGTAATTCCTACGCAATGGCGGAAAGAGAGATGCAGGTACTGCGCAGTTTGATAGAAGGCCTTCAATCAGAAATTGAACTTGAGAAAGGATCCTTTGAGACTTTCTAGAGTGTTTCTTGCTTAGTATAAGCCAAGAAACGAAAAGAGGATTTCTTCCTGCCGATCAGAACACACCGAGAGAGATTACTTAGATAATTCACTAGAGATCAGAGAAAACGTGTCTTTTCGGCGGAAGCGAACGAAACTTACTAATGGCCGCGCAAGAAGAAGGCTAGCAGCGCCTCTGTTCAAGCGCCCTCTCGCGTTTTTAATTCGACAACGGTCCACTTTTTTTAACAACTATATATGATAATTATATAGTTTTGATACATATTTATAGAGCAGAAAAAAAATTTTTATGAAAACTACATCATAAAGCCAATGTTAATTAGAAACAGTTAATTTTATGTCCCTTCGAAAGAACTTCTTTATCTTTCCCATCGAATTTTACCGACCGTCACAGACGGCGCATAAACATGATTTATAAGCGGCGCAGCCGTTGCAGTGATCATTAATCCATCGCCGAATGCACGCGAGTAGCGGGCGTGTTTATCGACTTGCTGCCATTGGGGCAGTACGCAAAGGACGAGTTGGAATGGGGTGCGGAAAGAAGGCGGATTCATCCTTGAACGATATAATTAATTGACAATTTGTCAACATGGCTCTCTTCGCGTGCAAATTTATTTGTTTGTTTGTACGTCTAATACGGTTTCACGATAGCCGAAAATAATTGCTTTTATTGCTGAATTATCGTCAAAAACACACAAGTAAATACTGATAATTTTCAATTCAATATTATTTATTAAAGTTATTTGAAACTTCAATGATTAAAATAAATTCAAACTATTTTTCAAAATACATTAATACTATAAATTATTATCATAAGTATCATTTCCTCAAAATATATATAAGTTATTCCTATACGCAATTAAATTAAATGCAAAACATTTTATTCATAGGCCTTGTCGAATTAATTATAATTATCTCCGTATAAAATATAAAATGTATGTCCTAAATATAGCGTGTATAATATTAATTAATCTTGATCTTTTTTTCTTTCTTTCTTTCTTTATTCTCTATATTTTTATCTATATTTTTATTGTAATATAAATTTAAAGCAAAATTTTTTAGTTCTGTCTCAATTTAGAATTACACAAAAATTTCAATGACCACCTTCTTCTACATGCAACAAATATATGTTTCAGGCTACGAAGGGCGAAACAGAAAAATTACAGAAAATTATGGTCTCGGAAAGCACGCGGTCTAATGACAGCTTTCGCTACATTCTTATTTAATGCAGATGATGAATTAATGCGGCTCCAGGTGAAAATATTTCACCCAAGCAATCAAGCGCGGTAATGGAATGAGGTAATTAATGATCGCAAGCAGAAGCCGTCAATTAGAAGAGTGAAATGAAAGATAAGACTGACTTTTATGATTTATTGTTGTTACACGTACAGATGAGTGAACGATTGTTGATTTTCTTAAATTAGCGAGCTGAACACGGACAAATAGAATGAAGAACCGCATGAAATGAACATGCGCATTGAGACAGAAGAAGACAGTTAATTTAATACAGTATTACCTATTTGTTTGCAGTTTGTAGTGGTTTTGACATTTTCACACATACGAAAATACTTTTACATCCAAATCAATAAAATAATATAAATAAAAAATCAAAATTGCTTGTAAAACATCTTCAAAATATTAATACCTCTCTATTTTTATGATAAGTTAAAAACAGTTTGGCAATATTTTGCGTTGCAATACAAATATCGAAACTATTAATAAGGCGACGAAAATATAGCAATCATAGCAGATATAATGAGAAAATAACTAATTAGTTACACAACTTCTTTTTAATAAAATTCACTTTTTACTTACTATCCCGCTGCATCCGCATACAATTACACAAAATACATTCCCATGCCAATTAAACTCTTTTCATTTAATTTTTGTGTAACACACGTCGCATCATCGTAATAAAATTTTTAATCAAGTATTTCCGATATCTGAAAATGGTGAGATAAAAGCGAAATGTAGGAAATGCTTTTTACATGTCACCAATTTCCGTCTGTGTCCGAGCCCACATTTTTGCGCGTCATTGCAAGCCAATTCAAATTTCACACATACGCGGCCATTCGCCCCGAGTGTAAAATATATCGTAATTTCCGCGACTCATTGAAACGTGCAAAATATATCCGACATATAAATGTCAAAGATGCGAGACGTCCGCTGGACTACCGGAATACACGTGCGATTAATTTCAAACAGGAACTGCATTGATATATAAGAATACTCGAATATCGCTTGATACTGATACAAAAAAAAATCTGCTGTAACAAAGTAACATAAATCATACCAGGATTGGTAGAATCGGTAGAAACAGATAGACAGAGAGAAAGAGAGAAAGAGATTGCAGATCAATGTAATCAAGATAGATATTCAAAATGTAAAATCACACAAAGTAATCCTAAATTATTGAGACATGTTAAATTCAAAATGTTGATACTTCAATAATATCGGATTAATTGAGATATTTTTAGACATCGTCGTCGCACAGCATTACGCGACGATTTGCGCAAATGGCGTTTGCGAAATTGAGTTCAGTTGAGTCGAGGGAAGAAGTCGCCATGGTCTATAAGCGAAATTGGCCGTTAGGAATTAGATCGCCGTTCAGAGAACCGCCAAGCATGCCGCTTGCTCTCATTGCGGGCGAAGAAACGACGCAAATGTAGAAAGCCGGGATTACGGCACAAGAATATAAGGTGCAGCAATCCGAGAACGCGCGCTCCCTCGTCCAAACTAACGGCGATCCTTAAACGAGTCACAAAAAACATCCCATCCAAATGTGAAAATATGATTCGGACAGCTTCTTGATTCGTTATACCGCTGTTACGCGCGCCATTTTTCTACACCTGAAATTCTTACGCTACGGACGGGACATAAAGAACAATTCATCCCGGCGAACTTGCTTGGGGATAAGCCTATATGAAGTTAGCCCCCCATTTTTCGATTTTGAATATTTTTTTAGTTGTTCCAGGTTGTTCTACGTTTGTTCTATATTGTTCCAAAGTTATGAGCAAAAAAATCGAAAAACATGACGGGAAAAGCAAAAAAACGATTTATTTTTGTGGCCACCCATTTTTAAAAAAATTCAAATTTTTTTGCTGTTCTGGATTGTTCTAATTGTTCTAAACATTGTTCTAAAATATTAATCCCCCTAAAAAAGAATTTAAAAAGATATAGCAAAAAATAGCATTAAGCGTCCAAATAGTATTTTTACATTTATCGCTATTATTATATTATGTTTTGACACCAAATTACATATTTAAGCTAAAAACGAATAGAACAACCCAGAACAACTCTCAGTTTCACCAGAAAAAACATATAAAAGGCACTTTACTCTTGAAGGTAGAGAATTATTTTGTCTTTTTCGACCGATAATGTTAAATCAGCGACACTAAAACCTAGAACAATGAGAAATAGACACAGAACAATCCGGAACAACTCTCAGTTTTGTCAGAACAAACGTTTAAAGAGCACTTTACTCTTGAAGATAGAGAATTATTTTGTCTTTTTCGACCGATAATGTTACATCAGCGACACTAAAACCTAGAACAATGAGAAATAGACACAGAACAATCCGGAACAACTCTGTTTTGTCAGAACAAACGTATAAGGAGCACTTTACTCTTGAAGGTAGAGAATTATTTTGTCTTTTTCGACCAATAATGTTACATCAGCGACACTAAAACCTAGAACAATGAGAAATAGACACAGAACAATCCGGAACAACTCTGTTTTGTCAGAACAAACGTATAAGGAGCACTTTACTCTTGGAGATAGTTTTTTTTTTTTACTGATAACGTCGCATTAACGACACTAGAAATATATAAAAGACATTCTTGAATATAAATATTTATGACATTTTTTCTTTTTTTTGTTTTAAAAAACGTATAGTTTCCAAGATATTTTACTTTACATTACTTTAAATTAAATATTTAACTTTTAATTTTATGCGTCTTTAGATCAATGATCCAGATTCTTTTTGGAATGCTTGATTAAAGTGAGTTTTCTTACCTCTCACGCTTAAGGTCTTGTACGTGTATATATGTAGGATAAGAAAATAAACCGCAATGTATGTTTATAAGTATGATGTAAGAGCGAGAGAGAAATTAAGAAAAGAGAGAAATAGCGTCCGACAGAGAAAATCGGCGGCATAACAAAAAGGTAGCGGCATCGTGCGGAAGACGCAGCGGTGTCGCGCAGTAGAGATAGCGGCTTGCTTTTAGATTATTCGGCGTCTTTTGAAAGCGGCACTTTTTGATGAACACATTGATCTAAGTAACTTTGGTTGTTTATAAAAACAAGTAGCGTAGTGTATGTAGTTTAGTGTCGTCGGTGTATCCCTATAAATTCGGGATACCACGAGCTCAGTTTTCAGTTTGATGATCGTCGCCAACAAGAAGAGTTAAGAGTAAAGAGTTGTGCGCTAAGAGTTGTGCGTACAAAACAATATTTAATAGTTGTGCGAGCGAACAGTCTTGTTAGTTCTGTATGAGTGAGCAAATGACTGGCCTTATATTTACCCATTGTATTTTACTAAACTAAATATATACATTCTTATATCCTACATATATAATTAAATTCCAATTCCAATTTTTCTACAATTGATTAAAATTGTAATATTTTTTTTCTATAAAAATTGCTTTTGTAATTTTTTTGAGTTTTAATATTTTTTATTTTTTTAAATGTTTTTTAATTGTTTTTAATGTTTTCAAATTAAAAAAAAATTTTTTATAGTTTTAAGTTTTATAGTTTTTATAATTTTAAGATTTTGGAGTTTATATTATCTATAACCGCAAAATTATTATATATATATATATATATATATATATATATATATTGTATAAATTTTTAAGTTTTTATTTATATACATATACTTCCAGGTTTATTTCTATATTATTCATAATATGTACTGGTTTTTTTACACATAAAAATTTTATTTGAATTTTTTTATTTTTTTAAATATAAGAGTAAAGTGCTCCTTATACGTTTGTTCTGACAAAACTCAGAGTTGTTCCGGATGGTTCTGTGTCTATTTCTCATTGTTCTAGGTTTTAGTGTCGCTGATGTAACATTATCGGTCGAAAAAGACAAAATAATTCTCTACCTTCAAGAGTAAAGTGCTCTTTAAACGTTTGTTCTGACAAAACTGAGAGTTGTTCCGGATTGTTCTGTGTTTATTTCTCATTGTTCTAGGTTTTAGTGTCGCTGATGTAACATTATTGGTCGAAAAAGACAAAATAATTCTCTACCTTCAAGAGTAAAGTGCTCTTTAAACGTTTGTTCTGACAAAACTGAGAGTTGTTCCCGATTGTTCTGTGTTTATTTCTCATTGTTCTAGGTTTTAGTGTCGCTGATGTAACATTATCGGTCGAAAAAAACAAAATAATTCTCTACCTTCAAGAGTAAAGTGCCTTTTATATGTTTGTTCTGGTGAAACTGAGAGTTGTTCTGGGTTGTTCTATTCGTTTTTAGCTTAAATATGTAATTTGGTGTCAAAACATAATATAATAATAGCGATAAATGTAAAAATACTATTTGGACGCTTAATGCTATTTTTTGCTATATCTTTTTAAATTCTTTTTTAAGGGGATTAATATTTTAGAACAATGTTTAGAACAATTAGAACAATCCAGAACAGCAAAAAAATTTGAATTTTTTAAAAAATGGGTGGCCACAAGAATAAATCGTTTTTTTGCTTTTCCCGTCATGTTTTTCGATTTTTTTGCTTATAACTTTGGAACAATATAGAACAAACGTAGAACAACCTGGAACAACTAAAAAAATATTCAAAATCGAAAAATGGGGGGCTAACTTCATATAGGCCGGGGATAAACGGGAACGGTGTCCAAAACCCCTCTTCAACAAATTTGCAAGAGATCTCCACCTGCCTCACCGAGGGGCAGGCGTAACGCACGAAAGTCTGGACCGCATCGGCGAGTTATACATAGGAGTGCGCCAGGGAGTAACGAGTGCCGCGAAAATACGGACGACTCGGGCATCTTGTAGAGACGCGCGCGCGGCCGTGCATGAATACATGCATGAGCGCCGCGATCGGGACGTTTTCTACATCCGCGAATTCGGATACCTTTGTGTCACGGCTGAAATATTCGCCGAACACGTGTGCATCGCGAAGAGAACCCCGTAAGGATATGAATAAAATATACCCTCGGCGTGTATGCGCGCGGGAATACGCAAAATATCGCGTTACCGTAATGCTTAAACCTGCGTCACGCGCAATCAGCCTGCCAGATACGCGGTACAGATCTATTCCTCCACGGAATGAGTGTGTGGAAAGGCTCTCGTGTTTGCTGAATGTGATTGCGAAATTTATTCGCCCTGAGTGACATTAGAATAACATCCGGTTCTATCGACTAACATATCCATTAAATTTCTCTCTTCTTTTCTTCTTACGGATATATGTATACATATATTCAGCATTTGTTAAATCAGTTAGGAGGCAAACATCAATTTTCTAGACAAATAAAGACATTCTCGTTACTTTCGACATGCACATATTGATCGAATGCTATTAGCTTCACGTGCAGGTTTAAAGAAAGTCACTTTAAGATTTAAAAAAAGATAAAATGTCTAACTTAACATTGCCGGCAAATAATTATATAATAATTATAAATAAAAAATAAATAGCAAAAAAAATCGATAATTCTATTTTAAAGGAAATATAATTATATTATTTTATAGGACAACAGGTAAAGAAATAAAATCAAAGAGACTTCTTACGATTGCTGCAATAAAAATTCTGATTGCATAAAAGATAGAATCAATACCGGTACGTGCCGCTTAAAGTTTAAATGGTTCGATAATTCTATAATGCATAAAGTAAATATGCATCAAGTTTCATAAACTCACAGACGAGATACAAGATTATCAACTATTTTCCGTTATTAATAATAGCATCATAGTTTTATTTTTAAGAAAATATAATTTATACTATTTTATAAAATAACACATAAAATCAAACAACGTTATAAATTTTAAACTTATTATCACTATCTTTACAGTCAGTAATATATATATTGAATTTTTATTGTAGCAATCGCGAGAAATCTCTTTGATTTTATTTCTTTACGTGTTGTTCTATAAAATAATTATATTTTCTCTAAAATAGAATTATTGATGCTATTAATTTTTTATTTATAATTATTATATAATGATTTGCCGGTAATGTTCATTTCAACATTTTATTTATTTTTAAATCTTAAAGTGACTTTCTTCATTATAAAATAAAGAGAAAGAGAGAGAGAGAGAGAGAGAGAGAGAGAGAGAGAGAGAGAGAGAGAAAGCTGTTGACCGGTATCGATTTTAATTCGGTCGTGTTCTCTTGAACTTCTAGGTGAAAGAGGTTCGTAAACGACCTTCATCGGTCACGCTGAGACACGCTATGCAATGTGTACAACAATGTGGCACCCTTTGGCTCTTTTGTCAAAGTTGGCGGTTTCGGCGGGCATATGCAGACGACATTGTTCCGACATACGTGAAACGGTCCAAGTAGCTCCAGGGGAAAAATACGCCAGGTGATACGTTTGCAAAAGTGCATCCGAAGCGGAAGGTATGGCGTACAAAAAACCCGCGCTGGCTAATGAGAGGCAGAAATTAGATAATGAAAACGTACGTTTTTATGAAATGAAGAGCGTACGCGGACCTTTTATAGAACCATTCCTCTGACATTCGTATTACGAGATATTTTCGCATGGTAAGTTTCGCGGTGAATCGTAGATTTTTGCGTCACGTAGTGAAGAGGTCCGCATAAGCGAATTATACGTTCGCTTATGCAAATGTTAAAAAATGGTCCAAAAATGTATCTCTTTGTTTAAAATATATTGTGCACCGAAAAATGGGAATGTTTCAGTTCTTTTTAGTTTTGCAATTATCACCCATTAAAAATTTGGGAAAATTTTCCTCAATTAAACTTAAATAATACTACAAGATAATAAAAGAGACTTTATTCTTCATATTTAAATAGACGTTGCTTTGACAGTATTTTAATTTGACAAATATTTACGAAAGTACTTTGTAATTAAAAAGTTCCAACAAATGATGGCTTGGAATTCCCGCTAACAAATAACGCTACCCAAATTTATCAAAGAGTTTGTCATTAAAACTTAATGGCGAGACATCCCAGTACACACGTTGAACCGACGATGAAACAATATTCATCTCGGCAAAAATTATAAGGCCGCGTGGTGACCATATCGGAGAGAGTGCCAACAGCACGCTATAATTGCGCCTCATATGGATTTTTCGCAATTTCGCCTTGCACTTGTGACTTTTATTGTATCATGCTTTGCGTACTTTACGTGCGGATTTCCAGAGGGGTGCGCGCACTAGAACGCAGGTGCGGGCACGCGCTACTTGCGCATATTAAAAATTTACCTAACGAAGTGGACGCATTTTAATTTCCGGGCAGTGCGCTTCGGTCGACGAGATTAAAAATTTTCGAGCCCGCGCAACGGCGTGCAAAACGCATCGTAATCGTTCGTTATTCGTACGAAAAAGAAAAAGAAGCACAGTTTTACCAAAAAAAAAAGCAAAATAACGAGCGACGACAAGAGAGAAAAAGAGAGAGAAAGAGAGAGAAACTGTTGTTCCACAACGTGATTCCGATAATGTTGCGTCGTCGCGCCGTGCCCGGCTGTATTTACCGATTCGCAATCGCGACTTGGATACGCGCATAAATGCATTAGTCGTGCGAAATCGTGACAAGAGTCCTCCACTGCGCGTGATGAAAACGAACGCGGCTTAATTTGAATATGCATGCATGTCGGTCGCGCAATACCCAAACGATTCCCGGTACAAGTGCAACGATAACATAACGGGTGAGCTCGTAAACCTCGTGGTCGTGACATTGCGCGATCGACAGAGTGAATCAACGTCTCGCATGAGTACGATCGCGGCGCGTGGTTTCGCGTGCGGGTCTTTTATCGACGCGCACGTTTGCGTTGCGGTGATGTAACCGGAACCGATACGAATATATGGATACGGATACGTTCATGTATGCAATATCGACGCGAGTGGCGTCGTCGGGAAAGCAATCGTAATGCGATTCGTATATACAATGAACAAGCATGGCTGTGGCGCGCGCGCACCCGAGAGAGAGAGAGAGAGAGAGAGAGAGAGAGAGAGAGAGAGAGAGAGAGAAACGCACCGAGTTTTTTAGAACGGCGAGCGGTAGCGAGGAGACGCTGCGGCAGAATCTCGAGCGCGGAGGAGGCGTGCGGCAAACGCGGAGATAGGGAGAAAGGGAGAGTTCATCAAATCCGCGAAGAGAGTACACACGGCGCTCGCAAAGTTTCGCCGTCCGTCTCCGCGAAACGACTGTTTACAGTAGGGGGAAAATCCCATACACACAGCTGGATCTCCGCCAAATGTCTTTATTACCGCAATATTGCACCGGTGCGTCGCACTGGGTGTCACACACGGTGAACTTTTCCCCGATTGTAATCGCGAAACGTGGAAACGGCTGTGACCGCGCGCTCGCACGCGCGCCCACGCATCGACAGACTTTATTTCGTTGTATATATTCTTCGCGTGGAATACAACACCGACGCTGCGACAACGACGACACTTCGCGGAGTCTACGAGGATAAAATACGCGGGTGTGCGGTCGCGGAGATGCACACCGCCGGTGGGAGCCTCGGTGCTCGCATGCAGCCCCTTGATGCATTTCGAGGGTTGCGCGCGATGCCGCAAACGATCGTGCGGTGGTGGCGGCTTATATTTCATAAGGGCCGAAACCCCAGTGTCGGTCGTCTACGCCGTAGCTCACGTGTAGAATAGCGAAATTATCTGGTAACCTAAGTGCATAGATAATAAATAGCGACGAGACGGCTATAGTCATTGTCCATCTGTTTTATGAGATAAAGTGATACGGCGAGCGCAAGTAAGTAAGAATAAATGATGGATATAAAGTGAATACTTGGGACAAAAATATGTTGACATTAACTATCGGAATAATCACTTCATGCCAATTAAGAAAGCTAATGTGAGGACGCGATGATAAAATATAAGATGATACGAAAGTAAAAACTGGTTTATAAGCGATTTCGAACACTCAGTATACCCGATAACAAAAAAATACAGGATCGACAAAATAATATGTTCAGGCAGCTAATTCGTGTTTTCTACACAGACTGTAATTATGGTTTATCGCCGGCGTGCGCTATTTCAAGGACTATCATCATCGTACATCGCGCCGTTCCCCAATCTGAGCCTAGCTTGATGATATTGACTTCGATAACACCGCCCTGTCTCCCGCAACCTTAGCTTATGCTAAACCACAGAACCGGCATTAATCGGGTATCTTCAAAGTTATCACCCCGGACGGTAATTACCATTTACGGGAAGCGTTCACGCGCGCACGACGACGCTGTCACGCGTGTAGTGCGTCAGTGCTCTCGCCCCGTTCGTTCGGCGGTTATCGAACGCTCAAGGATTATCGGCTAATTATCACGATGTACTCCAACGGTATTGACGGTGATGAATCAGGTATTGGCAACTTATTACTCGTCGCGGTAATGTCCTGTATTGATCCATCAGCTGTGCAAACCGCGCGGCCCGTACTCGATGCGCAAAATCATGTTTACGTACGCGCACACAAGTGCATACACACATACAGGCATTAAATATGTATTTGAACGTCGTCCGGTGTTTGTCGATAAAATTGCTGGTTCATGAATGCCGGCGAATCGCGCCGGAGCCTGATGGCGCGCGTATGGAGATGAGTAAATTTTCGGCTCGTCGCAAACAATCAAAACACGCGCCGCTAACTAGCGGAGGCATTTCCCGATTTCGTGAATCTCGCCAAGTTAAATTACACATATTGCGGACGCGCTGATTATCTTGGTAATTGCAGCTCGATAATTGGACGTCGTGTGTCTTTTTTACAAAGATACCATGTCGCCTTATTATAGTATTTTAATAGTAACACGTATTAAAAACAACTCTATGATTACGTGAAAGAGGTGTCCTAGTTTTCGTCAAACTTCAAGAAACGTATGAATGTAGAAACATAGAAACACACATGTCCAACACAACTTCCCTTCTTCTAAACATTTTTCTAACAATTTCATCATAATTTATCGCCAACATCGTCAATTTGTGGATTTACGTGAATTAAGCATTAATAACAAAACTATTCTTCGCCCAATTGCTAGCCATCTTTTTTCAATAAAAACATTAAACTTTACTTATCAAAAAATATATATGTATTATGCATTGCAAATTTATAAATTATGAAAAAATAGGATGGTTGCCAATCAAATTAAAATAATTATCTTTAAATTATAAAAAAATATACAAATATCTGAAGATGTACATAACTTCCTTGCAAATTAATTCTGTTTGCAAAAACATCTGTTTTTGTTGCTACATTTATTATCCTCGGGGTACAGTAATAGATAGAAGACAGAACTGCCGTAAAATAAACAGCGTCATGAATATAACTCATGAAAATTCATATACTAATATTGCTGCGGATTTGAGGACGATCATATATGCGTGGCCAAAAAACTTCACAAAGAGAATAAAATAAGGTATGTATTTGTACTGTCCGAATCAAACGATAACCGAAAAAATGCAATCAGAGCTAGAAAATAGTGTAAAAAATAACACAAAGCAATGGCGTATTTATCTATTTTACGCGTTTTTATTGTACTTTATTGTTATTGCACTAATCCATTTTAATAATTAGCTTAATACTTAAATGAGATTTTAATTAAAAAACTTTGTTTTCGCATACTTTCCACTCTTAATCTTTTTTATTGCGAAAAAAATAAAATAAATGGATCCCTCTTACTGTAAGTAATTACTGACCGCTAACCAAAGTTAGTTAAGCTCTCCCGACTCAAAGAGAGAGCACAAGAATATATATATATATACACCTGGCAAAAATAATGCATGTTTATCGTCGCAACAATCGGTGCTACAATTACAGCGCGATAATCAGGATCGAGATTCATTGCGCCGATTGCACAACGAGCTCCAATCACGCGATCGACTGTACTTGTATTATACTGTAAGAAGCATTTCGTGCAATAATGCGTACGCCACGAATACAAGGCCGAATTGGAAACGCGATCGTAATAGGTCCTCACACCTCAAGTCGTTATCGAGATACTAGCGATTGATCTCTCTTCCACATGAAGCCAATTAAAAACAGGTGCAGGTGTGCGAGAATTCTGAGAACGCGATCCTCCCTCCCTTTCCTTTTCTTCTTCTAAGGAAATATTATTATCTTTCTCCTTCTTCATACTCGGCTTTTCTCCATTCGAGGCAATTAACGACTGTGCCTTTATGGCGTGTTTTATGTTCGACCGACATTCAATGATCCATTCTACGAGCGGTATGTACGAGATTCGGTAATCCGAGGGTTAAGATGCTCCTTTTTCGACCAGGCCGCTGCCGCCGCGATCCGTCCCGTGTGCCAAGTTCTAAATCCTTTAACTCCATTACGCGGCGAAGTGAATAGCTCTTACTATTTTTCTTGGCAACGATTTCCGCTGAGCTCCCTCTCCGGTTTGATAGGGAAGTTCATTCGGTATCTGTACCGACAGTAAATTGAGTTCGTACTGCCTGGCGCATATTTTAAGCGTTTGCGCGCATAACAGAATTCCCTTTCGCGAAATTATACGCAAAGTTTTCCAGCGGCGGCGGTGGCGGCGGCGGCGGCGGTCGGCAAATCACGACGATCGTTACGTCATTATCGCGTGCGGTATGCCCGATATCTCGGAACGTAAGATTCAATAATAGTGATTCACCTCACACATCGGAGCTAAATATAAATTTCAGCTAAATTTACGTAAATCGAGATAAAAATCTCGAAGGAGGATGCGAGTTAAATTGAGCTGTGCGGAATACATTTCCAAACGTGAGATCAGCAGACTAGACTATTATGCAAAGTTCAGAAATTAAGACGCAGCTAAATAGGCAGAGAACGTATCTTTAAAAGCGATCAAGGATCGCGTAATGGTAGATAATGACTTGCGCTACACGGCGATTTACATACGAGAAACGCCGAAAGACGAGAACGGAGCGTATATTTACTCGCGAATAGACACCAACAGAGCACAGCGATGACTATTTAAGTACTTGCGCAACGTGCGGATACACAATAGCCTATTTCACAAGGTTTAATCTCATTCGGGCATTCTACGTGCAATACGCGGAATTACGCATGCCGTTGACGACGACGCGACGATAGCTGGAGAAACCGCCTATTGCGACACGCGTAGACAAAGTCCGCATCGAACAATGCGCTTTTGAAATATCGAACGACGGTATCTATCAATCGTCGGGACGCCACGAAGCGTGTATAACGTGTGTTTGCTATAACGCAGCCGCGCGATGTACATACACACTGTGATTTAATAACAGCGCGCACTCAACGCCCCGCACCGCGGCGTGCGGTATCTCGCTCGTCCGATCTCGTCAGCGAAATACATTTCTTGAGTCGTCGTCTGAATTAAAAATGCGACCGCATTCGTGAAACGATAAGACGGATGCGATAATTTTACTACATCGCGCGAATGCGAATATAAATCGAGCCCGATATAAATTTCTTTCATGCAAAAGTCGTCTAATTATATTTCCGTATCTACAGCGCATCCATTAAATAAAATAGTAATTATAAAGATTATTTTATAATTACATTTGTAACATTTATTCGCTGAAATCATCTCTAAATTGGTCAAAAAAGCTATGGTTAACAAATATTTCATGAAAATCACATTATAAAAATTGTTTTTAATTAAAACTTATTATTAATTAGCAAAATTAAAATATTTTAATTTAAAAAAAGAAATATTACTGATATAATTTTTAAAATTCTATTAGTCCTATTTCTGTAATTATTTTTGTATCTATTCCTATGTCTACAGTAATAAATTATATAATTATTTATTTAAATTATTTTAAAAAATTCCTCTTCTCTAATAATAAAAAAAATTTTATTGTCTATATTATTCTACTAATTAAATATTAAATTTATGTTTGACTTGCAATAATACCGGACCAGCGGGTAGTAATAACTTTACTAGGAGAAAACCGCAGCCAGAGATAATTATTTTAATTAAATAATTAATATGAATATGTTTCAACTTTTTACTGCTTGCAGAACAAATGAAAGGGGGAAATTTCTCGTTTTTCTTTCTACAAAATTTTAATCGTGCTTTTAATATTACAAACCACTTCTGGATCTTTTTCCCTAAAGTTAGTATTTACCAACAAAGATTAAATGAGTATTATTATCTTAAAAGGTGAGTATTATCAACGTAACATATTAAACAAGTTCGTAAAATATATAAGTTTTGTAGCCCGCCTGAGAAGGACATAATCCGGAGGATTACAAGTTTGGTTATCTTGACGTTAACTCAATTAACTCAATTAAAGCAAAACTTCCACAATATATATCGAACAGAAGACAAGCGACGAAAGCTTTTTATCGTCAATTTGCAATATTATTATTTTATGTAGAAATAATAAATATAAGAGACATGTATTACTAAATTTTGCGTGTTAAAATATCCTGTCTGCATTTTCCCTTAATTTTAAACCAGGCGGAACAATTTCGCAGAAAATAACCAAAAAACTCAAAACATTTACAAGTCTAAAAGACAACAGAAAGATTAGATTTCAAGATATCTTTGATACACTTTTTTTAACGCATATCAGCATTTCTATACTAAAATAGATGGTTCGTGTTTCGTCAAAAAACGACACCCTTCAGTTAAACAACATGTAAAATGTGAAGCACACAAGCGTAAAATGTCATTTTCTGAAAAATGACTTTGATATGTCAGATAGAATTCTTTCAGTTAGGTGAGCAGCATTGTTCTCCGAAGAGCCGGGTTCGGGGCCGGCAGCTAAACGCATCGCGGTGTAGAGGCTAAATGGGACCTGACAAGCAACTGTCGCGGAACAGAGCGGAACCGCAAGAGGGTTAACCCGTCTCGTTTCGCACCGGAACGGTTTCCTCCAGCAGCAGCGAAAATGGCCCTGCCGAGAGGAACGGCCCGAGAGGCGAAAACATGTGCGGTGAACCCGGCCCGGGCCCTCGCTGCCGCCGTGTTCGCGCACGGTATATTCGTCTCGGGCGAAAATTGCGGCACCGGCACCACCACGGTATTCAGAAACTGTTACCAATAGCAATATTCGTTGCCGCGTCGGTGAAATTCGTTGCTGAGTCAGCCATAAAATGGACCCGGGGCGGACGGGCGGCGTTGGCAATGGCAATGTGCCCGCGAGAGAACGACGTGAGCGCAATTTCACGAAAATTCACCGGAATTACACGCGTGTTTTCCCCCCTCCCCCTCTTCCTCTTCCGCTCTATCCCTCTTTTTGTTCCGCTTGCTGTGTGCTCGCGCGAAAGATATGAGCGACTAATTTTCCGTGCGCGCGTTATTCGCGAGCTCGCGCGAACGAGCGAAAACAGATGACCGCACGCGAATGCATCTCGCCGGTCGCGCACGTCGTCGCGGCACGCGCGTTTGTTTTCGCTCCGCATGTGGGGAGCATCGGTTATCAATATTTTAAAGGCGAGCGCGGAGCATTGTTAAGCTTCTAGGAATATATATTTAAAGGCAGTACCATGCGCGCACAAAACATTCAAGTTATAGCTCGTATTTATAACTGGTAAAAAAATGTGAAATTTTTTTCCTCATCCATTGCTATATTTACAATTTATTATTTAAAATTGTAAATATAATTTTGCCTTGAATTGTAAAATATGCAGGATGAATTTAATTGTTCACTATTCTAATTATTTTCTAAAATTAAAAAAAAGTATTTAATACATAGAAATACAAGTTAAATGAAATAAGTATATACGGCGAATAATCTACATCTGTAAAGCTTGTGTTGAAAGATTGTGTCAGAAATGCGTTTCTATAAGTCGCAGTTAATGGCCTTGAAACGGAGCAAACATAAGAGAATGAAATGAAACAGTAGTAAAACCGGTATGTGATGTGAAAGTTACATCGGACATGGAAGGATTAAGTATTGGTTCAAGATCATTATTGCGTCCGTGCCGCCGCGGGTGTTTCTCTTTCTCGCGCGTTTCTTCTTTTTCGCCTACGCGCTGTACTGTCACGTTCGATAGTCAGTCAAAAATGGCGACCGTGTTGTTGTCAAGCCACGGGAATCGACGGGCCGCGAGCCAATTACCAAAACGATGCGTGAAGTGGGACAATGCGGTAGCCGCGTATCGCATCGCACGCAAATCTCGTCGCGAGTGTCGTCCTCACGTATCGTCGTTTAGTCGCGACGCGATGCAAAGCCGCTCACGTTCGTGGTCGATCACGAGAGGATCCACGGATCGATGATGACGCATCCATGGCTCTGCCACCGATATACCTAACCTCTCGGGAACGAGCGAGTGCAATCGTTCGTGTTGGACATTGCTTCGCACGGCGCTCTTCCCACGTCCTACAACAATCCTGGATTCTATCCCAGATTCGCGTTTCCCGCTGGTGAGAAGTATGTTCCCAGTGTGAACAGTGGGATAGGTAGAACGGAATTCCTTCTGGGGGGAAGCGGGTAGATAATTGCGTAGTTACATGTATTACGGTTATCGCGAATGAGCTCTTTTGTTCGGTTTTTACGCGATGAATAGGGGAATTCGTGCACTGTTTGCTTCTTATCGCATCATATACATATCTTTAGACGCTTCGCAGATGTGCTTTGCCAGTGTTTATCTCCGGTTCTCTTTGCGCATGAACGATGCTTAAAAGCTGTTTACAACAAAGCATACCACACTCACATAAGAGATATTTAAAAGCTATTTATAACAAAGCAAAATTAGTTGAATTTATTTTATCCGGTGACTATTGATTGATTATTAATCGCGATTCTCGTTAGTTTAATCGACGTCCCTCCACGCGCAAAGCTTATTTATCTTTTATCATTTTTCTACTCGCACACACTTTGCCGATAAAAATATGACATCCGGTTATACACTCGGACAAATCGAGAAAGTGGTCAAGAGAGAGAGAAACGCAAGCAAAGTGACGCGTTGCACGGTCGATGCGCAGGAGACATGTTCATTAGCCGTTGTCATTTCCCCTTTAAGTGACGTCCGTCGATTAAGCGTGCTGTTTTAAGAATAGTTCCCCCCTCTCCCTTCCGCGCGCCGATAACGTTCGTTCGCCTCGAGCGAAAACGACTCGACTCGAGTGCCCGCTGCGAAGCAAATCCGATCGTCGGGATAGAGCACTCATGGCTCGTCCCTCTCTATACGAGCACCGACTGCGTCTACCAATAATGCCGCCGATTGTGCGTTTCGCGTTAGGAGTGGCAGTCGTCTGTAATAAAGTCGGCCGTAATCGGAGGCTAATGGCCGGCTCGACGACGTTGATTGTCCCGATTGTGTATGGACCGCGTTGCACCTCGTCGCGCCACAGTTCCGCGTTATTAAATTCGGCGTCGTGCTCGAACTCCGCGAGCCGCCGTATATCAGTAGTCACTGCGTACCACGCGCATATATAGTGTGTCCCAGAATCAGCGACCTTAATTTGCATTCTTAACAAAACTAATTCTCTGGACAATTCAAAATCGATTAAAGAATATCAGATATGCGGGTTCGATAAAAGAAAAACACGTCGTATGCGTGGCTAGAAAAATATCACTGTAAAACGCAATTAAGGTGACAAGAAACCTTTGACCTCAATTCTAATCACAGGTATTTACAGAATACATAATGAATCTTTCTCTAAGTGCAAAACAAAGTCATTATTAGAATCATAAATAATAGAAAATGAGAAATTTTTTTATAAATTAAATTTTTAGAATATATTCAATTAATAAAACCTAATTACTCGCGTAAAAATTCTAATTCAAGGTTTAATATTAACTTATCATATGTACATTAAAATGTTCCAACAAATAATGGAGCCAAAATTTTCTCTACGAAAAATTTGCGCCAAAAATAGAAACAAATTTGTCACAAAATTTGAAATCGCGAATTGCAACACACCCTATATGCATAGAGATGTATCACGCTACGCGAACGTTTGGTATAAATTTTCACCTCAACGAATCTCGCGAATTTATAGCCGTTTTCGCGACAATGTATCGCGAACTCCCCCACGCACATGATGCAATTTTTTTTCCAACCGCTATAATTACATAGACTGCGGTAGAGGACCGCATTGTGCTATTACATGACTACCGTTAATTAGCGTTCCAGTATCGCCACTTGATATTATGTAAAATAATGGAAATGAGTAACTACGCGCGCTGATTAAATTACAAGCGATTGTCGCGTAACCGAGTTAACTTTAATTGCGGAATCAACGGCTATTTAACGAGATTTCGTCTCGTCGAGTCGCACTGATGCGACGACATTGTGCAAGTAATAAACGACTATGATTCATGGGGTCGAATTCCGCATCGCGCATTCCCCTCTTAATATCGCTATATCTGCTATCTTGTTGACGACTAACGATTGACTAATTAACTCCTGTTAATCACTACGAATTGCGAAATATGGCAGATTAATACTTAACAAAGTTAATAATTAGCCCTTCTCTCCGTAATCTCTCATTCTGTGCCATGCAGCGTGCATTTAACGAACAAAACTTGCACGTTTCACAATATAAATATTTTCATTATTCTCTTCATTAGTGATAATCGCGATTCGTTCATTAACAATTGACGACAAATATCACGGATGACGTACATCGAAACTTATCAAAATCAAACAATGAGAGGATACATCTATCTCGTTACAAAAATAACTTTATACACACAGACACACACACGCGCGCGCGTCGTTTAAAAATTGGGATATTGGAAACGAAGAGTTGTTACGAATTGATACTCGTATAGTCCATCGTACGACTGACAATAACAACGCGTATAAATTACGAGTGTGCGTTAGTGAACAATGTTTAAAGAACGGACTGTTGCGAAGATCCTAAAAAGAATTCGCTTATTTCGTGAAGTGGTGTCAACAGCGACGGAACGAGAGTCAGCTGTAGAAAACGGAACTGTACCGTTAGGCGGCCAATGCATCGCAGCACGTGCCATCGACGCTGTGTACATTTCAAACCCGGTAAGTAACTTTCCCGTAGCGCGTTTTTTAACTTTTTTGGAGCAATTCAATGTTGCTTGTTTGCAAAAGGCTTTGCAGTACGTAAGTTTATATTTTTTTAAATATAGATTTCAGAAGTAATTTCAAAATAAAAACAGCGAAGTAAAAAAAAGTTTTTTAATACTCAAGAATATAAATTGAAAATGTTCGTCAAGCACATACCTCAATCGGACATACATATTTTTTTTAATTACGATATTTATATGTGGTATATTCTATCGAAAGAAGATAGATTGAAGAAAAAACAAAATAATAATTTTTAAAAAACTTGATTTTGATTCTTTATATTTATTATTTTTAGTTGTAATTATATATAAATTATAATTAAATCCGATTTGATAGTTTATTTTATCTTACTTTCAAAAATTTGTTGTTTTGCCTTTACAATTATTGTTCAAACATCTTTCGACTTGGAAAATGTTAAGCGCGAATATCGATTACGTAGAATGAAAGTGCATAAAAATCGCAACAAAGCAAGAAACACAAACGTCCTAAAAAGTATCTGTATTATCTGTCGCGGTGTTTTTCGCAGCACGATTCATGTATAATTGCAGAAGAGAATTCCTCGCATGAGAAAAAGCAATTTCCGCGTATCGGATGCGATTGCTTGAAAATATTACGTCGAGTGTGACGTCCCTCTCTTTTACGTGATGCGTCGTCCGATCCGAATGCGGAACGTGGAACGTGCAAGTCGGAATGCGATCGTTTGCGACGTTGCGCGCGACCGATCCGACAAAGGACCGCGAGAACGAGTATCAACTTGACTCACTCTGGTAGTCTCATCGCTAGTATAAACCGGGGGGCGAAATAAAGCTACCAATGCACACACATGCCCCCGCCGAGATCGATATGTTTACACGACCGGGGTTACGTAAATGCGAAGAGAAGTTCGTTGACTCCGTTCGCTCATCCCGAGCTTGCGTTTGCTCAAAACCTCGCCTCGATTCACAGTCCTACCTTTCTGCGTCTTTGTGAATCGTTTTATTCATACATCTAAGTGTACATATTTCAAAAGATGACAAATTGAAATTGGACTCTATACGCAATTGTTATTTATATATTAAAATGTCTTTTTTACATTTTTACAAAAAATGATACACATCGTCTGTAAAAACGATGCGTTAAAAATATTCCCTGCCGCGTTATTATTGCATCATAATTGAGCCAAATATAATTAAGTATTATTGAGTACGATTACGGAATAATCAGTAATTTGACCATTAAATAATAGAAAAATATTCAGGGTAAAAATAATCGTCGAATATGATTAAATTACAAATCATTAATCAGGAAATAAATAGATATTGTTACAATTGCATAATAAATCAATGAATAAATCAATACGCAAATATAACAAACAAATTTACTCACCAGTCGGTGCACCGCCGCTGCATATGTTATTCCTTTCTGTTTCTGATTACCGCTTTGGTCCTTTTTCATGTTACTTCTTTCAATCCATCCTTTTCATCTTTGTAAATCCTCATCCTGTGGCATTCTTGATTGCTATGCACTCGCGCACTTTATTAATCACTAATTCACTCGTGCTTTGATAAATCAAATTTTTTATTATAGATGGCAAATAGATTATTTCAACGCGTTATTATGAATATCAAAAATTGATCGCAATCATACGGACTAATAAACACACGACTCGCATTCGTGATACTTGTTTATATGTGAAATGTAGTTTTGAAGGGTAAAAAACCGCGAGAGACACGGGAGAGCAAGTGAGTGGGGAAGGGGAACGTTCCCCTTGTAAACACGAGCGAGCTTCCAGGAAAGCCAGAACGCTACGAAAAATCCACTGCGGTATATCATCATTTTTACTAAATCACTCGCATTTCACGATACATATTGAAGTTTCAGCACTTTATTAAATCACTTATATTTCGCGAAACTGACAGTTTCGAAATCCACACAACATACAATGTCCTCGGCACAAATAGGTTATCTATAGATATTCTCTACACTTAAAAAAACGTTAATCACGATCGTACAGATTGATAAATACACTGAGATGATCGCCCGTCGTTCATATCTTAACACTCCCGAATTTCGACACTCCCGAATACTCGTTCGCACGCGGAATTCGTACTCGAAACGAATAAAAACAACGCGATCGCGTTTTACCTACGACATTGGAGATCTTTCGGCGCACGAACTGACCTACGCCAAGAATGCGAAAGTGTTATGGCGGACACGAACACTGCGATATTGTAGGCAACTTTACTTGCCTCACTCAGCGAGTTCATCGCGCATCAGCGAGTTCATCGCGATTCGTTGATGCTTTTGTTGATGCCCTTTATGCTTTCCAATGTAGATAGAAAATGGCATACGCGTCGCTTGTTGGAAAAGCGAATAACACGAAAGACGCGTACCGGGAAACGATGTTTCGCGGCAAAACGCAAGGCGTCAAATCAATTTCGGACGCCGAGAAACGCCATCGCATGGACATATTTGATGCCTTGAAACAATCGCCCATCGCCAAATTCGGCACTCGCGACACTTATTCGCACGCGGAATTTGTTCGGAATGGGTAAAGACACGCGAATGCGGAGCGATCGCGATTCAACTTGACCATAAGGAGCCTATATGAAGTTAGCCCCCCATTTTTCGATTTTGAATATTTTTTTAGTTGTTTCAGGTTGTTCTACGTTTGTTCTATATTGTTCCAAAGTTATGAACAAAAAAATCGAAAAACATGACGGGAAAAGCAAAAAAACGATTTATTTTTGTGGCCACCCATTTTTTTTTAAATTCAAATTTTTTTACTGTTCTGGATTGTTCTAATTGTTCTAAACATTGTTCTAAAATATTAATCCCCCTAAAAAAGAATTTAATAAAAAGATATAGCAAAAAATAGCATTAAGCGTCCAAATAGTATTTTTACATTTATCGCTATTATTATATTATGTTTTGACACCAAATTACATATTTAAGCTAAAAACGAATAGAACAAGCCAGAACAACTCTCAGTTTCACCAGAACAAACATATAAAAGGCACTTTACTCTTGAAGGTAGAGAATTATTTTGTCTTTTTCGACCGATAATGTTACATCAGCGACACTAAAACCTAGAACAATGAGAAATAGACACAGAACAATCCGGAACAACTCTCAGTTTTGTCAGAACAAACGTTTAAAGAGCACTTTACTCTTGAAGGTAGAGAATTATTTTGTCTTTTTCGACCGATAATGTTACACCAGCGACACTAAAACCTAGAACAATGAGAAATAGACACAGAACAATCCGGAACAACTCTCAGTTTTGTCAGAACAAACGTTTAAAGAGCACTTTACTCTTGAAGGTAGAGAATTATTTTGTCTTTTTCGACCGATAATGTTACACCAGCGACACTAAAACCTAGAACAATGAGAAATAGACACAGAACAATCCGGAACAACTCTCAGTTTTGTCAGAACAAACGTTTAAAGAGCACTTTACTCTTGAAGGTAGAGAATTATTTTGTCTTTTTCGACCGATAATGTTACACCAGCGACACTAAAACCTAGAACAATGAGAAATAGACACAGAACAATCCGGAACAACTCTCAGTTTTATCAGAACAAACGTTTAAAGAGCACTTTACTCTTGAAGGTAGAGAATTATTTTGTCTTTTTCGACCGATAATGTTACACCAGCGACACTAAAACCTAGAACAATGAGAAATAGACACAGAACAATCCGGAACAACTCTCAGTTTTGTCAGAACAAACGTTTAAAGAGCACTTTACTCTTGAAGGTAGAGAATTATTTTGTCTTTTTCGACCGATAATGTTACACCAGCGACACTAAAACCTAGAACAATAAGAAATAGACACAGAACAATCCGGAACAACTCTCAGTTTTGTCAGAACAAACGTATAAGGAGCACTTTACTCCTGGAGATAATTTTTTTTTTTTTTTTTACTGATAACGTCGCTTGATGCGACTGATAACGTCGCATTAACGACACTAGAAATATATAAAAGACATTCTTGGATATAGATATTTATGACATTTTTTCTTTTTTTTGTTTTAAAAAACGTATAGTTTCCAAGATATTTTACTTTACATTACTTTAAATTAAATATTTAACTTTTAATTTTATGCGTCTTTAGATCAATGATCCAGATTCTTTTTGGAATGCTTGATTAAAGTGAGTTTTCTTACCTCTCACGCTTAAGGTCTTGTACGTGTATATATAATTGAATTCCAATTCCAATTCTTCTACAATTGATTAAAATTGTAAGATTTTTTTTTTATAAAAATTGTTTTTGTAATTTTTTTTAGTTTTAATATTTTTTACTTTTTAAAATGTTTTTTAATTGTTTTTAATGTTTTCAAATTAAAAAAAATTTTTTTATAGTTTTAAGTTTTAGTTTTTATAATTTTAAGGTTTTGGAGTTTATATTATCTATAACCGCAAAATTATTATATATATATATATATATATATATATATATATATATATATTGTATAAATTTTTAAGTTTTTATTTATATACATATACTTCTAGGTTTATTTCTATATTATTCATAATATGTACTGGTTTTTTTACACATAAAAATTTTTTTTTATTTTTTTATTATTTTATTTTTTTAAATTTTTTAAAGTTTTCAGTTTTTAAAGTTTATATAATCTATAATAACGCATAATCTATAATAACGTAAAATTATGATATATATATATTGTATAAATTTTTAAGTTTTTATTTATATACATATACTTCTAGGTTTATTTCTATATTATTCATAATATGTACTGGTTTTTTTACACATAAAAATTTTTTTTTAATTTTTTTATTTATTTATTTTTTTTAATTTTTTAAAGTTTTCAGTTTTTAAAGTTTATATAATCTATAATAACGCATAATCTATAATAACGTAAAATTATGATATATATATATATATCATAATTTAAGTTATTATTACGTATATATATATATATATATATATATATATATATATATATGTATTTAAAAGATTTTTAAGTTTTTATGTATATGCATACTTCTGGGTTTATCTCTACATCATTCGTAACATGTACTGGTTTTTTACACAAGTCATCAAATTGCATCCACTCATTATTTTTTACGAATGCAGTATAGTGTCCTACAGATGTTATTTTTCTATGTCCTTCAAAATGAATTACTCCCGCTAATTCATATTGTGCTCTATTTAGTATTAAATTATTTTTAAAATTGCATAATTTAGTTTTATGGTTTGTACCATCCGTAGTTTCGATAAATATTATATTTCCATATTCTAAGTTAATATTAATCTCACTGCTACATTTTTTACATTTTTTATTTAATGTGTGAGTATATTTGTCTATTGCATCTTGTAATTTTTCATGTCCAAACTGTTTCAATATATCAATATTAATTGGTAAAATGATTCCTTTACGTTCGACAACAGTTTCACATTTTGTGCAAGTTTTATTTAGATGATAACTGAAGTCTTCCTTGAATAATTGTTCGGAAAAATAAGAAATATTCGAAACTGCGTTAATAATTATGACGCCAGGGATATTTTCGCTTACAAAAAATTCTACTTCACGTAACAATTCCGCTCTTTTTTTGTAAGTTAATTTACTTGAACCGGTTTTTAAAAACAATTTCAAAAATTCAAAGGTTTTCGTGGAACTTGATTCAATCACTTGACGGAACAAATTATGTATACTTGCAGAAGCTAAAATATGAAAGATACTATCAAATCCACATGTATTTTGTACGACATATTTTATATTTTTTTCTGCAATTGAGGGACATAAATTTCCATTTACAAGCATATCAATACCAACTACATTTTTTTTATTCAATTCCGTAATATTCCAATTAGGTCGAACATTGAGATATGTACGTTTAACTTTTTTAGGAGCATTTTTATTTCGCCAATTTTGTTCCAATGACAAATCATGAGGTTCATCAAATGAAGAATCCGGTGTTTTTAGATTAGAAGTATTTTTCATATCATAGATATTTTCTTTATTTTCTATAATGTCATCAGATGTTGCTTCATTTTTATTTAAATCAAAATTCTCTATTTCAAATGAAAAATTTGAAAATTCTTTGTCATTAATATTTGTCTCATTTTCCTTGTCTTTTTTTGTTTCGTAATTTACTTGTCCTTCCTTTAAATTCAAATCTAGTTCTTTTTTGGCTATAGCTAATTTCGCTTTTCCTGAAAATGATTTTAAATGGATGCTTAAAAATTTATCAATGCGCATCGGTCGACATTCATTTTTTAATATGCGATGCTTAAGATCATTGAATTCCGATTCTACGGCGGATGAGCTAATATGTATTTTTTCGAGTTTAAATGCATTTGTCATAGTACACGTAAACAATGGAAAGTAATGTAATAAATTTTTTATTTTAGTAGTTAAAGCAGGAGCATAATATGAATTAATTGCTTCACCCTGAGGGGCAGAAGTAACTGCATTTATGCAATCTTTGAATAAAACATTTAGCCAGTTATCAATAGTATGCTTTTCAAAACTTTCAGTATCTTTATTATTAAAAAGTAATGCTTGTGCTGTTGAAATGTCTTTAATAGTTTCATTTTTTATTATATTATTTATATCTGTATTACCCTTAATTATATTCTGTAAATATTTTAAAGCTTGCTCAGCTAAACTTTCTAATTTATTTTTATATAAACCACAATCTTCACTATTACAAAGTATTATAACGGATCTAATGACATTTTCGAATTCTTGAAAATCAGTTATTTTTGTTAAATAGGCCATGATTAACATATAAAATGTTTTTACTCGTGGATGTATACTTTTAAATTCATCCCATCGAGAAATTAAATGTACATAGTGTGAGATATCTAAATGAATAAGGCATGATGGTAAATTATAGGGTAAATCATTAAGATAACAAAAACATTGTTGTAAATAATCTTTTAAACTTTTGCATCTTCCAAATGATTTTGCTACAGCGCCCATCAATGCTTTATCAAAGTCGCAAACTACTTGTTTAGGATAGGGAAAATTTTGTTTGTGTGTACAACCTATTCTAATTATTTCGTTAAACCAGTACATAATCGCATTAGTATTTTGGATCGTGCTTAACATTTGAAATGCGGGCATTTTTGATGCTGGTGTTTCTACTACTATCTGATATAAGTAAATATGCGAAGACAATTCATTATTTGGTAATTTTAATTTTTTTACTAACGATCCTGTAGCATCGACACAAATAAAATTTGAATATTTAAGATATATTGCCATTTGTTCTTGTGTCCAGTAGTGGACAAAAAATGGATCTAACCCAACTGAATGAATGTGTCCTGCATGAATATTATATTTCATTTGTTTTATACTTTCTATTGGATCGCTAACAGATATTCCTAAATCTACATTGCGTCTTTGTTCCTTTGCTTTACGTATAACATCAACATTTGGTAAATGAGCTGGCTCATTATCACCAAAACTCATAAGTTTATCGGCTTCCTTTCTACGCCACATACATGGCAAAATATTTGCGTCGACCATTTCTTTGGAAACTTTAATTCTTCTTTCACCTTTTAATTGTCGTTTTTTTTTATGTATAATTGAATCATCGAAATTTTCAATTACACATTCCATCATTATATCAGTTTGCATTAAAGGTTTGTTAATAACACAACCTTTAAAAATACAATCACATTCTGGACATCGACCAGACACAGTTAAAAAAATACCAGTTCCAGATATCTTGCAATGTTTAAAAGTTAAAGGACATGGTAATTTCGTTACAGCATATATTTCTGCATATAACTCATCAGTCCATACCTTGCGTAATAAAACATTGTATCTTCTTTCCTTTAAAACATTATCTGCATAAAATACTTCTTCGGGAGCTATCTTTAACCAAACTTTATAAGATAATTTTAAATTAAAAGTGATAAGATCAGTGTTAGTTTCGTTTAAAGTAATATCTTGATCTGATTCAATAATTGATGAACCAATCTCAAAATTGAAAATCTTTAAAATTTTGTCCCAAATGCCATATCTATTTTTTTGTAAAATTACATAAATATACTTTGGCTTTAAGTGCTTAGAATTATCGGGATTTTGTTTAATAATATCGCTAATTTTTGCATAAATTTCAGAACTGGGAACAACGGGTTTTCCGCAAGGACTTATTATATCATGAAAATCTAGAGATGAAATAATATCCAAGATATTTTCTACGTGCGCAGCCATATCAAACAATTTTTCAGAAAATCGAAAAAAAAATAAAGATAATATCGCATACAAAATGCTACAAATATTATTTTTTTCCAAGTATAACTTTCAAATGATCTCAAGATTGATCATTTAAAATACTTTATAAAAGAAAATGCTGATCACGTGATATATCGCGGAAAGCTAACGACTAACGACAATAGAAGATCCGTCCGCTAAGCGCAGAGAGAAGAGAATAAATGCTCAACACTGACTACTGACTATGGCTAGACAGCTAGACGCGCTGGCGCAGTGAGAAAGAATGGTGGGGATTTCCTTGGCCAGCGTTAAGCGTTGCGTATTTGTTTTCTCTGCAACGTTATTATACAAAAAATACAAAATAATTCTCCACCTTTAAGAATAAAGTACTTTTTATATGCTTGCTTCAGCGAAAATGAGAGTTGTTCCGGATTGTTCTGTGTCTATTTCTCATTGTTTTAGGTTTTAGTGTCGCTGATGTAACATTATCGGTCGAAAAAGACAAAATAATTCTTTACCTTCAAGAGTAAAGCCTCTTTAAACGTTTGTTCTGACAAAACTGAGAGTTGTTCCGGATTGTTCTGTGTCTATTTCTCATTGTTCTAGGTTTTAGTGTTGCTGATATAACATTATCGGTCGAAAAAGACAAAATAATTCTCTACCTTCAAGAGTAAAGTGCTCTTTAAACGTTTGTTCTGACAAAACTGAGAGTTGTTCCGGATTGTTCTGTGTCTATTTCTCATTGTTCTAGGTTTTAGTGTCGCTGGTGTAACATTATCGGTCGAAAAAGACAAAATAATTCTCTACCTTCAAGAGTAAAGTGCTCTTTAAACGTTTGTTCTGACAAAACTGAGAGTTGTTCCGGATTGTTCTGTGTCTATTTCTCATTGTTCTAGGTTTTAGTGTCGCTGGTGTAACATTATCGGTCGAAAAAGACAAAATAATTCTCTACCTTCAAGAGTAAAGTGCTCTTTAAACGTTTGTTCTGATAAAACTGAGAGTTGTTCCGGATTGTTCTGTGTCTATTTCTCATTGTTCTAGGTTTTAGTGTCGCTGGTGTAACATTATCGGTCGAAAAAGACAAAATAATTCTCTACCTTCAAGAGTAAAGTGCTCTTTAAACGTTTGTTCTGACAAAACTGAGAGTTGTTCCGGATTGTTCTGTGTCTATTTCTCATTGTTCTAGGTTTTAGTGTCGCTGGTGTAACATTATCGGTCGAAAAAGACAAAATAATTCTCTACCTTCACGAGTAAAGTGCTCTTTAAACGTTTGTTCTGATAAAACTGAGAGTTGTTCCGGATTGTTCTGTGTCTATTTCTCATTGTTCTAGGTTTTAGTGTCGCTGGTGTAACATTATCGGTCGAAAAAGACAAAATAATTCTCTACCTTCAAGAGTAAAGTGCTCTTTAAACGTTTGTTCTGACAAAACTGAGAGTTGTTCCGGATTGTTCTGTGTCTATTTCTCATTGTTCTAGGTTTTAGTGTCGCTGATGTAACATTATCGGTCGAAAAAGACAAAATAATTCTCTACCTTCAAGAGTAAAGTGCCTTTTATATGTTTGTTCTGGTGAAACTGAGAGTTGTTCTGGCTTGTTCTATTCGTTTTTAGCTTAAATATGTAATTTGGTGTCAAAACATAATATAATAATAGCGATAAATGTAAAAATACTATTTGGACGCTTAATGCTATTTTTTGCTATATCTTTTTAAATTCTTTTTTAGGGGGATTAATATTTTAGAACAATGTTTAGAACAATTAGAACAATCCAGAACAGCAAAAAAATTTGAATTTAAAAAAAATGGGTGGCCACAAAAATAAATCGTTTTTTTGCTTTTCCCGTCATGTTTTTCGATTTTTTTGTTCATAACTTTGGAACAATATAGAACAAACGTAGAACAACCTGGAACAACTAAAAAAATATTCAAAATCGAAAAATGGGGGGCTAACTTCATATAGGCCCATAAGGACGCTCGACGTGAACTAACAAGTACCGTTACATTCGTGACGTCACGTACATTTGTCTAATTTCACGTCGCTGCGATAATGCAGCAAAAAATATTTTTTGGTAAAAAAATTTCTTAACGTTGCTATATATTATTAAGTCTAACATATTAAGAAAAGCGTTTATTATGATGAAAGCTTGAATTAATCTAATGTAAAATACTCGATCTTTAGTTTTAATAAAATACTACGCGAAAAAATGCAGCATATAATGGCAAATATATTCAGTTAGGAATATTAACAATATAATATTTGATCATGTGATTTGTTTAACTTTTCATTTCTATGCATAATGTTCTTTGTATTGAGATATTAATAAGAATTTTAATTATTTTAATCCGAATTGCCTATAATCATTACGGATTATAAAGTAAGGTTAAAACATAAGTTACTTTATGAGTTGCAACGCGAAAAATTTTGAAACAAATATAGTCTAAAGATAATTTCAAATTTGTGTTCAACTACCTGATATCCGTTCTTGTGCTGAAACGTGACACGAGAAAATGTGAAGTATAGTAATTTGACTCTGAGACGATATGTAATGCTGCCGAGCGATTGCCAAGGTCTGAAAGCGGGAACGCGGTTAGTATCCCGCCGTTGGAATTTCGCTTCCAGGAATGCCACACCTAAAAATGTCGCGCACACTGTAATACGCGCTTGTTTACGATTTGTTTGTTTACGAATTTTGAAATTCAAACTGTGATGTTGTATTTTCGTATGATACATCTTTCAATATTTTACACTCGTATTTTCCCCATCTAAATAAAATATACTTTTGTAATTAATTCTCCAATTCGCTCACTTTTACTACATGTTTTGTATTTTTCAAGTTTTTTACTTGCAAAAAATGAATTTGGCTGCAAATAATGCCACTCAAATAATACAACTTTAGTGATTTTTTGTAGCAAATCTGTACTTTTGGGAATCTAAAACTAATAATTGCTTTTTTTAAATAAGAGTTTTTTCCTAAAAAAAGAAACTAGGAAAAGAAAAGAAAAAATAGAATTTAATTTAAAAGTTTAACGAATTTAGGATTATTTGTAAAACTGATATTTTATAGCCACATGTACAACGTTATATATGTACATATAATCACAATTATTTCACGAATATTTAGAATTAACAGAAATCAGTAATTACATTAGGCAATGCTGCTCAAGATAAAAGATATTTAAATGTCGAACCGTTTCTCGAGATTACGCTGCACCGCAAAGGGTTAAAGTCGATTCGCGTGCAAATTCGTTACGCCAATAATCGAATGACGGTGCAGTCCATTGGAAAATTACGAGAATTACAGAAATTACGGAGATTAAATGAACCATTTATTTCGAAAATGACGATAGGCTAATGTTAAATCACAATAGAATTAAACAATCTACAAATTAACAAGATAGAAACTAATAATATTAATACAGGAATACTACGTAATTTATTATTCATATTATAAATATAAAGATATAAAAATGTGTTATGAGAAAATATATAGAATTTTGTAAAGACTATTTTCTGGAAAAAGTTATTTTTTATTCACGTTTTTTAAGTGAAGTTTTGTATTTTTTTTTTGCTGGATAGGATTACAGAATTAGATAAAAAGAAGATAAAGAAGAGTCATTTAAATTTTATTCCGAACGAATTTTTTGTCTCTCGTAAATGATTCCTATGCATGTTTCAACGGGTTTTCAACATTTATGGCTTATGCTATTTTCAAAACTTAAAAATATTAGAGAATGAACGATTCGTTTTCATTCCGTTTCTTCGGCTCCACCGAACTTTGTCTCGATTCACTTTAATTTTGTAGATCCAAGATCAACGTCGCGAGTTACGGAGATTGAAATAAGCCCCCGAGCGCGATGTTAGTCGTATCGGCGATATGCGGTGCGCCCGCGGAATCTCCGCGGAAAGAAGATATATTCAAATGTATGCAGGCTTTGTGCGCGGAGTTCCGAGATGCAAATATTTATACTAGAGTGAATTTACAATCCAACGGCGTTAATTATGCTTTCTCGCAGTCCTCGCTGGAATTGAATGAATACCGGTAACAAAATAGCAGCCGACAGGTATACTTTGTTTCGCCGGTAACAATTATCCCAGATAGCTTTTTAACAATTAGTAAGAAATGCCATTTTGCGTTTATGAATTTTATTTATGCGTGAAAAAATATTTTTATATTATTTTATAATATTTCTGACTTTTATACGCTGCTACGTTCTATTATTATTCGACTGCGTTGTAATGGTAATACGTAGTTGCGATGATTTTGGGATGCTTCTATGCTAAATTGTCGGAGACGGTTTACGACGCTCCTCGATACTCAAACTACCGAAAATCGATGCTCTTGTAAGCGCCGGCAATATCGGCCTTTCACAGACAGAAACGCTTATTCCGTCTGCAATCAGCCGCCGATCGAACGCGTCGGCTTACAAGTCAATTAGGCCGTATTCTTGCCCGGAGACCGAGAATTACTTTGAATATTGCCTCGCAATTAACCACGACCGGTCATTGAGGAATAATAGTGCGCGCGCCAGCGGTTACGACTTCCACCTGCATGAGCAAGCATTGCGGTGCCTTCATTCATTATGTTACCGTCAAGAGATATACGCAACATAGAGTCGCGTTTAATGTGCGTTACATTTGATATTATACTGGCGTTTCATGTAAGCCGCGGCATATCGAATCACCATCGCAACGATTTGTTCCGATCGAAATAACCCACACCACCTTCGATAAAATTGCGTTTGTTTTTCATTTTCTTCCAAACAAAAAAGCAAACTATCTCGATTGACTTTCGAACGAATAAATAATGGTATTATAAATCGACACATATATTCTTCATGATCTTATTGTGATAAAAATCGATGGATTATATAGTTATAAGTATTAGCTTATCTGTTTGGAAACAAAAAAAAGGTGTATAGGCGGCGCCCGCTGCAGCGGCGCGAGCGAGAGCGGCGCGGACTTCCGTGAGGCCGGAAGTCTAAAGGTGCCTTTTCACGCTGACGCTCGACGCTCATTTTTAGCGTCCAAATATGTCACGTGAACAAAGTTGACGCTGGATGTAAGAAATGCATGAAAAGAGTTTCTCGTAAAATTTAGCGTCAGTCAGGGTCTGCGTCGGTATTTATCAATATTCGTATATATCAAAACTGCTAAAAGTTTTTGTTACTGATTTTGTTCAGTTAATTTTTTCACTCGCTTTATTAATAATTATTGTTTTAAATATTAAAAAAAGTGTAATTAAGTAGGAATAAGATAAAAACCTTTGGTTACCAGTTCTACTTATTTTATCAAAAATGCTAAAAAAATGTTTATTAATAATTTTTTTATCATATGTAATATTTTTTATTATATGTTTACAAACATAAAATATTTACTTCATATCATATTATTTATTTTGATAAGTATACAAAATGTATATCTTTTCAATTAAACAAAGTTTCATATTATTGCAAACTTTGATAAGTAGAGTAGGAAAAACGATATTAGAATAGTTGTTCAGTATTAGAAAATTTCTAATGTAATACTTAAAAATAGCATTTTTCAAAGTTAGAAAATTAATTGTATAGAATAAAAATGCACAGCATATTTGTATATATTATATTTCAAGCTTTTATTTATAATAAAATAACTTTTTATTGAATTAAATTTACATAACATTGATATTAAATTTACATAATTAAACATATATAATATAAAGATAATTATAAAAATATATTTTGCAAATAAATACAATACTGCTGATTCTTCCAAACCTCAAAAAGTATCATTTTTAATTCATTACTTATTTATTCTTTTTATTTTCTTTATATATATGTAGTATTGGATAATAAATTCAATTATTACTTTTTATTACTTAAATAACATCCATTTTTATTAACAAGGTTGAAAGACCACATGAGACATATGCAAATCCAATAGCGAATAGCACGCACAGACAGATCATCGCACAGATCGCACGACTTGACGCTAAAGCTAAAAAAATCCAGCTTTTTTTTCTTGACGCTAGCGTCAACTCGAAGTCACGTGACTATGGGCAACGCTGAAACGAGCGTCCCATGAATTTGCACCTTAAAAAGACAATTGGTAACGGGACGTGGCGTGGGAGCCTGCTTTTCGCGCTCTTCGTGTATCGAGTGGTTTTTGGATGATTATTTAGCTTTAGTATATAGATCTTTACAGTGCATTGATAGTATCACGATTATTGCGTCGTGAAATAGTTTGATTCGGTATCTCTAAGAGATTTACGGGCAAAGGGTCCGTATCGCAATCGTTGTTGTGCGCTCTGTGGTAATAGGCCTGTAAGGCGTGGGAATCCATTCCATCGGACACCAGTCCCACCCTCATCTCGTTGTCATTCTTACTGACAACGAGACCGTTTGATGGAATCAGAGGCACAGCGATATCATTTCGATATCGTAACAGCCAAAGTGGCCTTGTATCACGCAATCTTCATTGCATGCTTGTTCGCTCATTACAGATCAGTGTAAACGTGATGCTAAAATTCTGCGGCCATATTGGATCGGCCCTCGTGACACTTACGGTTTATTGCTAAGATCTTGCTAGTAAGACTTGCATTGCCAAAGGGGTAAGCTGCACTATTTGTATTAATTGCATTGCCAAAGGTGTAAGCTGCACTATTTGTATTGATTGCATTGCCAAATTGGCAAGTTGCACTAATTATAAAATTGCATAGTCACGGCGTCAAGCCGTATCATTCGTATAATTTTGAATTGTTTAGGTGACCTTGCACCTCTCATATTATCTGGTATTGTCTAAATGACAATTGCATTAGTTCATTGCCAAGGTGGCATATTTGATAATATAGTTGTTTTCTTATTTAACGGGTTTAACAGTTATAATTTGAACACGCTCTGTGCGGCTTTCTTTACTTCTCTTTATTTTCAGGAATCACCATATAGCCGTAATAGCATCCTTATTTTCAGTTCTACATATTGATATACGCAAAAAGAGTTCATGCTTATTATTCAGTTGCTGAGTCTCTATACCGTCAAGGAAATATCAAAAATTGTCTCTTAATTAATTCTAAGATACCATATCAATTCTTCCAGTTTGGTGAGTGAATTTGATTTGATTACATTATGCAATACACACTAATGTGAATATTTCATTTATGCGCTTTTGTTGATCGTGCGTTGATTATATTGTATTTTATATGTACTTGCATTTATATGATTTAACGTATTCTATTATGTTAATATATATGTTGTGTCTTAAGAATATTACTTAGTCAACTCAATGAGTGAATAAATTGTTACAGTCTTTTCTTTGAGATATGTATAAATGAGTTTCCCTTCAAGATTATTCGTTGTTTCTGTATTTTGAAATTATATTTAACAAAGATTTTATACATTATCAATTCAATCTTGTTATTTCAACACGCGACACATGATGAAATTATCAAAATCGTAATAAGAATGATATATATATATATATATATATATATTTAGGCACTTTCATTATTCATGTATTTATTACTTAGCACAAGATCTTATCGCAATGCTTGATAACGCGCGATAAAAAAACTTGTACGTGTTATTCTGTACTGAATAATTCATAATCATAGAAGTTCCGAAATCGGAAAAGGAAAAAGTTTTATCCTTAGTAGCGTTTTCCACTTGAAGAGTTAGATGGAAAAAAGACGTAAGTTCGAAAACATTGTCTTGATTATAAGTTGGGTAACGATTGATATCTTAAAAAGAAAACAGATTTCTCGACTTTCAGAAAGTTAATCATGCTTATTTTAAAAACGTACTTACTAAAAAAAAAAAATACTCAAGTATTTTCACGTCCATTTTCCATCAAACTTCTCAATAATTACCAATTTCACTTAACTACACAAAGATCAGTGTCATCTGCATAGTTTTGGAAACTTGAGCCGAATTGATTTGAGGCTGAATAAGTTGTATCAACCAATTTTAAAAAAAAATGTAGACGAACGTATTATATAAATATGAAAACAATTTCCACGCTGTTTCCACGAAATTATAGAATAAAATAATTCGCTAAACAATATTGAATAAATTTACTTCAATTAACCGACAAGATTGTTTTGTAAGATAAGGAAGGAGACCACAAAGAGGCTTTCGCATCCTTCACGGTGGGCAGAAGTGCCGGTCGGCCCCCGTTTGCCCGCACTAAGCAGATGCCACTGACAAAGGGCACTCGATGGTGAAGCAGTACTCACCGGTTACTGGAGAGCGATTTGCTCCTTGCGAAGGATGCGTCCGTGCTTTTGCACACGTGGATCACGTAGAGTAGCCAGTCAACTCGATGCACGATTACACGTGCGCCTCGCACATGTCCGTCAGCTGTTTCATCAATGTCGCGTTAAAAACGCGCTTATCATGATTATCAGGCCGTGCATCATCACCACTGTCGAGATTGCACGACGCGAATCGATTCAGATTTTCCGGATAATAACACTGCGCGGTTTCATCTCCTCGCCTCGTAGCGCGTCCAACGCACTACGTATTTCCTCTCGGATCGTTCGTTCAGCACGGATGACAATGCGGCTACGGTGCACCGACGATGAGAAAGAGAGATCGAGGGGCGAGCTTGAGGGATGACGTTTACGTCGCAGTCGACAGTAGCCTGAGGGATGTGGAGCAGACCCTGCAAAAGATTCCGCCTTTCACACATGTGCATGACACAGTAGCATAAAGATATCGATCACCACGTCATATCACGTGCCGCCGATCATTTCGTCGGTATACCGAAGGTCAGAACGACGAAGTGAGACTCGACAAGTCCTTTGCCAAGACGTAATTAGGAATTTAAGAATACATTTCTGCCTCTATATAGCGCGGAATAAATTTAATACTAATAAAATATTACCTCTGAATGAATTAATGAACGCTGTGTACATCAATATTGATAAGTTTCGTCGTCGAATTTATACACTGGATGTATTCTCTATGCCCGATGTAACTTTTAAATCAGATAAACGATTTTGTTATAATTTACTTCCTTTTTTTATTCCTTTACAAACTTTATAACTTTAAAGTTATACTAATCTTCTCTTAACGCGTAAATAGTATAGTTAATAAGACTTTCTAACTCTATTAAGTTAATGAATTAATTAAAATAAATTATATTTATGCGTGTATATTTGGTCAACTTTTCACTCTCGAGTGCTCGCATCTCCTAATTACGCCTCTAACTTTTAGTTCCCATTAACATATTACTTTACAGGAAACCTTACGAGTCTCAGAAGTTGTAGAAACCGCGAAGGCGCATTTTGCACGTCGTAAACTGCGAAATCGAGCTTCACGCAACCGCTGAGCTTGAAAAGGTTTCCTTATAAAGACAACGTAAATGGGCTTCGGAGTCCTGACGAGCTGGCAGGATAGCTATTTTGAAATTCGGACCTGGAATGTTTTCATCGATCCGGCAGCCGAGCAATGGCCGAGGATCGTAACATCGAGGAGAAACGATATGCGTCCATCGTATTTATTGTAATTATTTACGATGCGCGTAAATTTTATCGCACAACGGCGAACGATCGCGAGAATGCGCCGTTAAGTTTTACTGCCGCGTCATGCTTGTTCCACGCCCGCGGCGTGTACACGTGCATTATATACATGTGACACGCATGCAGATCTGTGTGCGTATTGCAGCGAATAAACGGACGAATGTGCGCGGATTCGTGCTCGTGAACGCTAGCTATAAAATGTGAGAAACTCGTTCACGTACGTGACGCCGTCATTGCGTAACGTGAGGGCCGAGAAAGCCCGCATTCCTCTATCAGCGTTACACCGCGGCCCGCTACTGGACTGTACGCTATTGTTAAGAGCGACGCGACGACACCGACAACGCGACGCCGGGCGAGACAAAGAGCACACCACCTGTTACACGCACTCCGCTATTTACAAACGACAACGTGCTGTGCACACCGTTGAGTATTTACATATTCATTATATTCCACGCGCGCTTTCGAACGCCGCCGTATCCGGAACGATCGATCGAAGACCGTGCGCGGCAGATCCCCGAATTCCACTCCTCGGTCGCGCGTTGCGCGCGTTTACGTCGGATTCGCGCGTTCACCGTAATTCATTAGGATAATTGAAACGACGCGTCCGTGCTCGCGCGCGCGCGCGCGCGCGCAATTAACGCTAGTCCCGCAATTGAAATATTTCATTTTGCGTGCGAGCTATATTATTCGCTTTATGGGCCGCGGAGAGAGCCGCGTATACGGCTATACATTACAACGGGGCGACTTGGTAATATTACACCACCGCCGCCACGCCACCATCGCTGGCCGTAATAGAAAGGCATTGTCATATAAATTCATATTACGCGATAACGGTAATACGCTGATATCAGCTTCCTGTTTTACGAGCCCGGTCCGCGTAAGAGCCGTTAAAAGCGTCCCGTTCCGTAAATCCGAGTCCGCTACCCGAATCCTCGTCGAAAATACTTGCCTCTCCTTGCCCGATGTCGTGTAAACGCGCTGATGAATCATTCGCGAGTACGCTCACCAGAGATTCTCTCTCTTTACGAGTTCCCCACAATAATATATCCGGTTACAACGTACGTTACATTTCAGATAAACGCCAAATTACAGATATATTACGCCTCATTTTACTTTATCAATAATTTTATATTGCGCGTACCACATTTTTACCCTTTACATCCTTGCCATTGCACGATTTTTTTGTTTTATCTCCAAATTAGTATTTTAGTATTCGAAACCACATCAAAGTAACACACTCGAAGCACAATTTATAAAATTGAAAATCATAAAAGGCTAAACTGCTATTTCTCAAATACGAGTTTTGAAATTTTTATGAATTTCATATTTGCTCTTTATTTTTATTCCGTAATTTGCATATTGTTTACATTTTCAGTATTATGTTTGTTATCCCGTATTACGTACGTTTTGTTAAGGCATATTCTTTCATTATTTTTTATACTGTCAATTCTTTGTGATTTGCTCCTTATAATGCTATACGTATTTGTAAAAATCCATATATGTATATACAAACAGACGCGAACGTTTCTATATAAGCGACGTTTAACGCAAGCATTTATTCCTTTCGCGTTCTATTAATACGTGGTGTTATAAAGCGCGAGTGAAATGTATACATATATACTGAAATATCATCAGCTCTTTTAGTATTAATAGATTGTACAGAGAACGTGGTTATATATAAAACTTATCACTCTTTTGACTTTTAAATATGCACAAATAAACAATTTTTTTTTTAATTGCTGCGAAAGATATATTAATGGTATATTATTTTAACATTTTATTTTTATCATTTATATCTACGTAGCAGAACATTCTGAGAATGCACGATAATTACACGATCATTCCATACCTACAGTATATTAATGCTAAAAAAGACCAATGGTTACTTCCGATAAAGCATTCCATAAATATAAGAAAAAATTGAAAAGAATAAAAAATCTAAAAATGCAGCAAGTTAAAATAAAAAAAAAAAGGATTAATTTCTCATGGATATTATCGTTGCGAGCATACGAAATCAATAAAGAGGTGAGTTAAGTACGAAGTTATTTTCGTTGAAAAAGATAAGCAAGTAAATTATTACTGGACTTGTCACTTTTGTGGATTCGTATAAATATGAAGCTTGACTTAGTAGGAAATTAATATTTCCATCGTTTTTCACGTTAAGCTTATGCAACTCTCTTTATTCTCGCATGATGTATTTCATTATGCGATTTCCTGACTATTCTCATTGGTAAAGAATATGTACTTTTCTGGAGCTATAACAAGGAAATTCTTTTGCGGCGTTCAACAGGTCGTAATAAAAGCAAATTTTTACAATTCTTTTTTATAAAATCGATAGACCGCGTAAAAGGGTAATGAAAGCCTTTATTATTGATCAATCGCGAATAGATGAACGAAAAATATTGCAAATTCATGTGACATATTTTTACTTGAATACGACTGAATGATTCTTTTTTCATATATAAATGCAAATATATTTATGGATTACATCGTTAATCTATTAATTAGTTAAGTAGATGCATTAAAGCGTGCAATATTATGCCGTAAGTTGTGTTCTTGTAAAATATAAAATGTTATTTTATTTTTCCTCTAGAAATAAGTGTAAGAGACTATTTCTCACACAGTTTTAACATAAATGCTCTTGAATCCTTTCATCATAAAAGCTATCCATATATGTACATGCATTCATGTTGTAAGGATATATCAGGTGGAGTCCATTGATTCGTATTCACATTATACATTTAGTTAAATCTATTTAATTCTCATCCCACGACGTTACATCGAAGGCAGTCTTCATATTGTACATAAAACTTAGAATTGGACGGCAACATTTAACGGTGAACACGACGCTAAATGAATCCCATAAAGTGAAAACAATCCAAGTGCCAAGAATTAAAAATTGAATAAAGTTTGAATAAATGTTTAAAATAGGCTTTAACTGTTCTATTTATGTTTTAAAATAATTGCAAGGTGTTATATAACAAACAAATAAAAATTCTTTCAAATTACTTGTATTCTTTTGAATTTATGGGAATCAATTAACGACGCAAGCACAGATCGTTGTCGGTAAGATACAAATCGCGCCAGACAATAACACCACCAACGTGCATACATCGATCATCTCAAGTAGCAAATACACCAACAGTAATTGCGTGCAAGCGTGTGACGAGTACGTAAGAACGATTATGCAGAACATCGACAAAATCTCGTGTGAGTGCGAGCGAGCGAGCGAGCGTGTGTCGAGACGGGACAAAAACGTATCGGCTTGACGTACCCTCGCCGGGTGCCTGTCATCCGCCGACGCGTTGTTCACCGTCCGACAACCGCAAGGCGCGCTCGCAGCAACACGCAGGATGCGGCTTTTGCGCGTATACATATCACGCAATCCAAAAGGAATCAAATGATCATTCGGTTTACCGTCGTCGTTCGGAACAACCCTCGCGGTCGTGCATAGCATCACGTTCGAGCATCGCTATCTTCTCTGTCGTACGTCCCCCTCCCAGCCACCCTCTATGTCCCTTTCTGTCCCTCTTTCCCGCGCTCTCGCTCTAACGCCCTCCCTGCCCGTAACAGGCGTCCTAGCTCCTCTCTCCCACTCCCTACCTCCCGTTCCCTCTCTATGCACGAGAATGCCCGGGGCGAGGTTTAAGGACCGTCACGCGAATACATTTTCTTACACGAGTGTCCACCTCGGAGGTCCTGCGGACACGACAGGCACAACGCCACGGCGTTTACACATCTTTCGTCCTCTTCTACGCGTCGCGTTTCGCGATCTTCCTTTCTCTCTTTCTCTCTCTCTCTCTCGCTCGCTCGCTCGCTTTCTCTCTTTCTCTCTCACTCTACCTCTTTTTCTCTCCCTCTCTCTAGCGCTCCCTCTGACTCACTCCTCTATCCCTCACGCTCTCACTCGCCGTTCCACTCGCCCCTGCTGCGCGGTCGTCGTCTCTCGGCGTCGGGAGAGACCGGAACGAACAGGAGAACTCACGGGATGCATGAAATGGAGATCTGGAAACGCTATATGTCCGTAACGTAACACGTGAGCCAACAATTAGAAGACGGCGACAGTACGGCGACAGTACGGCGACCGGAGCACGGTGCAAGATACAGGCAGCGTAATTCCGTTGTGTGACGGGCGAGCGTGATCGAAAATGAGAGAAAGAGAAAGAGAGAAAGCGACGAAAACGGTGACCGCGGCAGCGGCGGCAAGGGATGCAACAGAGGGCGAGAGCGTGCATATACAGAGAAAGAGAAGGAGGGCGGAAAGAGAAAGAGAGAAACAGGAGAGGCAGATGGACGGAGTAAGAGAAGGGGGACAGGGAGGGCCAGGGTAGTACTGCACTCGTCCGTCTCTCTTCCCGCGCCGACTGCGACTCACGCACGGAACCGCCCGCGTGTCTCCCGGGTAAAATCGACTGTCTCCTGGATAATGTCGCGTATCCCCTGAGTGTAATCAACACGATCGTCACCGTATATCAAGGATGATAATGACGAATGAGCAATGACGGTGTCGATGACAAGGCCGGTGAGCACAGAGAAGAAGTAAAGGCCGAAGACAAACTTCGCTTGATCGAGATCGACCATAATGACGACGACGACGACGACGACGACGATGACGACGACGAGGACGACGATGACGAGGACGAGGACGAGGAGAACGTAGGGCCGTCGCCAAATCCACGCCGACGAGGACGACGATGACGAAAACGACGACGACGACGACAGTGCTGTTCTAGGCGTCGCGGCGCTCACACACCGGCTCACTGAGCCCGAGGTGGGCGACACCGGCGGAACGGAGGATCACGGCTACGACCGACGAGGACCGAGAGAACGAACCGAGCTTTCTGACGGAAAGCGCAAGCGCACCGGGAGGCGGCGTACGCGAGCGCTTTCCCCGTCTCTCCATGGTATTTTTCTCCTTCTTCCTCGCTCTTTCATGGCTGTGTGTAAAAGTATCAAAATATGCTGTACATACCTTTTCTTGTACATACCTTTTAATTTTGACTCAATGTTTGGTGTTGCTTTGTATATTTAAAATCCTTCTTTAGGAGAATAGTTGGATTTGACGGCATCGATGAACGAAAGCACTTTTGCCTTCTTCGTTTCTACTTCTTTTTCTTTTCATCATTTCATCGAATCGACCTTTCCCTTTGCGCGCCATTCGTAGGACACACTTTCTACGAACTTCGAAAGGTCGATGAGATTCGGCGTGGGAGTCGGACGGCGGTTGCTGTTGTTGACCGTCGTCGACGTCGCCGTGATTGTCGACGTCGTTGATGTTTGATGACACACCGGGTGCTCGGGGCGGCGCTTACGGACGTGCTTGTCGAGCGAACTGCGTGTAGTCGAGAGTTGTACTTCGCTTTGTGGCCCTATACTTCATGGCATGGTTCGGCGGTAACGAGCACGAAGAGGGGAATGGTCCTTTGAGCGATGCCGTAGGTCTGGTCTCTTCCAGCCGCCAGGATACTTCCGGCCCTTTTCCACGGGACTTCCGGCACCCTTCTTCCTAACCGGCCCAGAGTGGTTTCGTACCGTGCGCCTGGGCAGGAAACTGACAGAAGCGCTGTTATGTTGCTGGAACATAATCGACGAGGAAATTACGTGTACTGTGCACGTCACATGCGACGCCGGTACACTTGCCGCGGCTAATTTACAGTACTCTCTGAAAGTACGAGCAAATTGCTTCCAGTAATTGCTCTTAGAAAGACCACCGATTAGTTTATTTTGTACAAGTAGGCTAAAGTTATGTTTTGAAGAGGGATAATTTTTTCAAAGGTAGCTGAAGGCTCGACTAAATTATATTTATCAACTATTCTAATTGCGTTATTATATAGAGACCAAATACAGATATTAAAAACTGCACGAAGAAAAAAGTAATCATATATTCAAGCGAGATCGTACGATATTTCACATCTCGAATACGATTATTACACGAATTTCCATTAGACGAAGTTTATATGATAATATTTCGTATTAAACGCTGAAAGTAACTAAGGTCAAGGTGCACATTTCTTAGCTGCATTTCTTAGCATAAAACTAAAGTTGTTAATTATCCCTAATTATTATGTAAAGCAAGAACGCTACATGAACCTATTAATGTAACGCGGTTACGTTTCGCAATTATATCGTTCCGTCGACCGACTTTTCTGAATTGCTCCATATTCCGAGATGAAAAGCGCGCTCGACGCTTAATATGAACGACGACGTACCTAAAGCAGATAGTCTGAGACGCATATGGCTCTCGAGCGATATTTTCAAAGTGCACGTTTGGAACGAGGTACGTTAGTCTTCGTACGATTGCCCGCCAGGTAAACAAGCTCTTTATATACGTACAAGCGGTACGTACGACGAGGCACTGCAATTACCCTGTCTATCTTGCAGCGAGGTAGAGGCAAGCAAAAAGGGAAAACGGCCGCTTTCGTTACCGCCTCCTTGCTGTAAAAGTTCCAATATCGAGATGTTTGGAAGTAAAAATGCGCGGCATTCGACATAATACGAGAATTCCCGTTATGCGTTATATTACTAGATTATTCGTGCATCTCTCACAATTTCTCAATATTTAACACTCCTCGCGTAGGCGTATTCATTTCTCGACCTTCGACCTTTGACATCGGATATGCCGAGAGAGCACTTGAGACCTCTCTTGCTGGCTCTAAAAAATATGAAGATATTTAATCCAGATATAAAATGGGAAGCAGATTTTCTTTACACTCGAAGAACATATCAAGATGAATGCTGTATGGCTAAAAACGAAATACGTACTTGAGTTCGGAAACGAGATTCGCTCATTGACCTTATCGAGAGACATCTTCCATGCATACATCCGTGTACATCCAACACCAAATATAGCTCTCTGACCCTCATCCTGTGTTTATGTTGAATACGATCTCGATAATAAACGAGGAAAAGTCGGAATATTGGACGAGCACATGGGTATTCAAGTATTTTCAAGAAAACATCTTGAACTTTCTGATCTCCTGAAACGAGAAAAATCTTTCAACAAATTTGATTTTTGTAAAAAATGACGTTTTTTACGAATTAGTAAATAAAAGGATTATATCAATATTAAATTAATTTCAAATACAATTTTTACTAATAAACCGTAAATAAAACATTTAATTATATTTATAATTAATAAATACTTATTAAGAAATAATCACAAATCGTGGCAGTATTACAAATGGCCTAAACAATTTTTTACACTTGTAGATTTATCTCCTCCGAAATTAAAACCAATATGTTCACGTCGAACATCAACGAAGAGCTGTGTGTAAGTGCAAGTCGCTGTCGATTCGCGCAATTTTTATTCGCAAGTCGACATATAGCTTAATATTCGCGCGAGCGGATCGACGGGGGATGACAAATGGCATTGGCAACAAGCGGGCCATCGGTAGCGCTCGAATTGCGAATATTCGACGCGCGTATACTTCTTGGAACATCCATCAAACGTCCTACACGTGCGCGCGCGCGCGCGCGCGTCCGTGTATCCCCGCGACGCGATGTGCACATGCCGGTGAACGCAATCGCAAAGATCCGCGGATGGATCGATGCGAATCGCGAGAAGCGGCGCAGGCACCGTGCTGAGACCCGCGAAATGTATGAATATTCCGCGCGTGCATCGCTCTCGAATGCGACTCGAGTGCGGTATATAACACGACCCCGTTCGTGCGCGTCCGCGCGGCATACAGGCGTTCTAGCGATGCTCTCGCGCGAAATATCGAATTAGACGCCCGCAACTCGAACATGATAAAGTCAGCGAAGTTTGCATTAAATGTAAAGTTATACATAACTCTTTAATAAAATTCATTGCAATCACGAGAGACTGCCCAGACTCATTACTTCCATGTTAATTAAATTCACATGACATTAACAGCTTTAAATTAACTCATTGTCAGCGAGAAATCATTACTTCTCTTAATTATTTATTTCAAATTTTATTTTGTTTTATTGCAGAATTCTCAACGCTAATCTACATGTATAGCCACAATTAATCTATACTTTTAAAATACTGATACGGATATTTTGAAAAACTTACCTAATGTACAATATTTTATACTGTTCTCGCAATGTTGCATTTTATATTGCATTGAAAACTTTGTATTTTCTAATTACGATTCTGTTAAAATATTATTTTGTATTATTTATATTTATTAAGATAATGCAAAATTGGTATAAAGACTGTGTTCCAAAATGCACTGACAATGCCAACAACTTATGTAATATGAACCATGAATTGTCAGTACTGGCAGTGTACTATGAGTTAAATCAGTGTCACTAACCTAACCAGAGTATAGGTCATTTTTTTTTTATGATGCTTGCCCTTATTGGAAAATAGTATCACTCTTTTACTTATCTGTTTCTCCGTTTTTTTCCAAATTATAGATCATTACTGCGTAATCAACAGATATGATCAGTAATAGTGGGAAAAAAAGGCAAACTTATATTTACGCTCTCCAAAAACACGCGATTTCAAAACATGGTCTGTTGACTGCACTCGAATCGATAGTCGCCCCCGTTGCTCGTCTGAATTCTCGCGAGTCTTGCGGCTATGTTAATATTCCCGAAGTGCGTATCGATACCTATTCAACGAGAGCACCCGTTCTCCGGTGCTCGCTCGAAAATTGCGAGCCAGTATTGGGTTGAGTACCCATTGCTAGCTAGGCTAGGGTAGGCTAGCAAGCGCCCGCGCGTTTCCGTGCGCGCGTGTGCCCCGCGCGCCGCAATTACTTAATTGCTCGTATCTGATTGGGCCTGCCGCGGGGGAGGGATAACGGTGTCCTCGGTTCGTGATTTGCGCGCCGCGCGTGCAACGCGTTTCCATTGGCCGGGTTACCTGGGCGGCCGACGAATCAGCCATTCATTTCTGAAACCCCGCGCCGCCGGCGCTAGTAACCTCTGTGAGGAAGCGAGACTGACGGAGCGAGGAACAAGACGCGCGCGCGCGCGCCAGAGAGAGAGAACGACGAGTATCGAAGTTTCGAATGCGCCCGACATCGATAGCCGCCGCCGCGCTGCGGCAACGCCGCGCGCGTCCTCGCGACAGTACGAGACCGACGCGCTCGCGTGTCACAGAAATCGCAGCAACGAGACGAACGAAGGGAAAGAGAAAAGCGAGGCTGGAAAACAGGAAAAGAGAAAGGGAAATAAAGCGGGAGAAAAAGAGAGAGAGACCACTGTTGCCGTGAAGCGACAGAACGCATCGTGACAAATGCCGGATAACAGATAAAAAAAACATAGAAAAAAAAGGAAGAATCGAAGCGCCAGTCGGTGGTGGCGACGGTGGGGCGTAGTGCACGCTCTCTCGCGGTAGTCGCGCCAAGCGTCAGTGTTAATATGGCCGTTGACGTGAGCGCAGTACGTGTAGAAACGCGGACGCGATAGTAGTCTTGGTTCGATCCCCCTAACATGAGGTACATTGTGACCAGGAGGGACGCTTTTACGTAATACCCAGATATAACGGACGTACCCGCAAAATGAACTGCGCCGCGCCGGAGGCGGCGGCAGCCGTGAGTGGCGAGCAAATTGGCGCGGTACAAGGTACGTGGTGCATCATCCTCTACGTCGCGCGATCGAGCAACGTGTATATTCCTTTGCGTCTTCTCGAGGGAAGACGATCAAGACGATGTGCGCGATTCGTTGTGTTTACGAGTACGTTTCATGCGAGCCTCCGCACGCAATCAACTCGTCGCGATCGATTCACCGATTATCATCACTGTCATTCAACTATTGTTCGTCACGGCCTTCGACGAACTCCACTCGCGTCCGGTGCAACGCGCCAGCCGCATGGCATTCCCGGCTGCTCGCTCGCTCGTTTTCACGCGCGTGCCGCGTGTTTGTGATTAAGCTCCAACTTGATCTGTGCAAACAATAAGCCGACGATGCTTTTCGGTGCTGATGAACGGTGCCGACGACGTGATACGAAATGAAAGTGTGGTGCATCGACCTCTGGAGGACAACCGCGCGTCCTTCGGACGAAAATGAAAACGTGTTCGTGCGCGTCACGTTGTAGTTCGCGGTTTTACGCGTGCTCGCGCTCCGAACGAACACGCGTTGCGTCTCGATGATAAGCGAAAAATAAACGTCGTCGACGCATATTGTTATTTACTTTGCACTTTTTTTCTAAAAATAATTACGACAGAGAGGGTTGCAAACGAACACACACGCGAGGAGAATGTTCCACGAATTCGCTGGTCGCTCGACGTCCAAGACAATCGATACGCGTCCTCCGGATTTACTATCGGCATGTCCGTTCTTTCGCGACAATATTACTTTATCAGCTTTCACGGTGGCATTCGGCGACTCGCGCTAATCGTCGTGCGCTCGTTAACGGAACGCCAATTAATACAACTTTAATTCGGAAATTTCAATAACGGCTTTTACAAGTTTGAAAAGTTTGATTCGCGGTAACTTCGAAAACACGGCTTGGGAAACGTGCTGTTCAGTTGTGAACGTTACAGAAATGTATAACCGGCTTTTGGGCAATTTATAGTCTGCATGGGTCTCTCGGCACCTGCCACGGCAGATGTTAAGAATGGTCAGGGTTTCAAGAAAATGATGGGTAGTTTTAAAATGTACATGAATTATGTACGATGATCTAACGATTTTTGGCGTAGAATAACAATGAACGCTATTCTCTTTGATCGATGCGGCATCGTTCCGATGAATAAAACTCTGCACAAATCCGATTATTGCGATACGATACCGTCTGCATCGATTGGGCAATCGGCAATCGCTGTTTCGAATAAAACCGGTACGCGTTTCCTTAATTGGCGAAACCACTTTTTCGTTAAACGCTTCCGCACTTGATAAAATATGGTACGAAATTTTCACTTGCATTGGAAATATTTGCTACATTGATATTCTAATTGAAATTTAATATCTTTAAACACATTGTGTGTGCGAGGATTTTATGAAAACCCGTTCGTAATCGTTGTCCGTCTTTTTGTGTACGTTATCATTGTCCGATTTTTTTGTGTTTTCTGCGGCTGACTTGCTAAAGATTTTGTAAATCTTGATCGATGTTTAGATATCAAAAACGCAATGTTTAACCATGAAGGAGGGTCTAAACTAAACAGTGACGACGCAAAATCAACAATTATAGAATTATTTCCATGGGTCTCAGAATTTAAGAAAATGTGCAAATGTATATACGCAGACAAAAGTATGACTTCTTTGGCAAAGCTTATGCACTACTATATCAGGTAATTTACATTCAGTATTTCTTGTAATACTATGTGCACAGTTCACCAGTATATTACTGTTTTGAGCACTGGTGTCATGGTATTAATGCATGACATATGTTACAGTAGATGTTCAATATATAGCAATAATTGGTGTTCTTGTCTAAAAACAAGTAATAAATGCGTTTTTGAGAATCTCATGTAAAATTTGAATTATTAAATGGCTTTAAAATTTTTTTTCTTAAATAATATTCTAACAATGCCTATATAGTTTTACGATATTAGTGTTAATTACAGTATTGATAAACATAAAATTTCTAACAAATATTTTTAATAAATAACCTTTCTAAAACAAGTAATTTTTGTAGTAAACAGTTGCAATATATATTGCCAAAGTGAGAAGAATGGTTTTGTGTGTTTTTAAAGAAATACGTTTTAAAGAACATTTAATAATTCATTATATATATAAAAACAATAATGACCCATTAATGACTCTTAATGAATTTTTGAAATATCATATAGTATCTATAGAAAAAGTTAAGATTTCTGTAACATGTAATTTTTTATACATCTCTTTTTCAACAATATTGTTGGTTTCTTTATTAACTGGAAAAACCTTAGTTATTATGCATTGTACACACAATTTCCTCTACGCTGTATCATTATTGAACTGATCTTGAGGGTCATCCAGCTATTATTATTGTATTGACCCTCTCAATTGATTAATCAGATTGTAACAGTCTGAAGGTCGAAAAAATATTGTTTTATCTGTCACAAGGCAATGTTAGAGCAATGAAGAAAGTATTTAATTATTAAATTAAAAAGTACAACACATAAAGATTTACAAATATGGATTGTAAGAAAATAGATTATCAAAAGTGTTACAGGTTATTTTACAAAAATGGGACCAAGTTTTTATTTAGATTTTATCTTGCATCACATATCAAAGTAATTACCAATTGTTATTGTTTAGAAGATTATAAACTATATATTTAATATACTTAACATATGTGTATATATTCACTATGAATGCTTTAATAAATTTACTATTTATTCTCTACATAACTAAATTATAGCAATAATAAGTTAATTAGTGTGTGCATAAATGTCTTATGCACTGTTATATTAAATGTACATTTTTTATTACAGAAATGTAAGTAAAAGTGTAAATGAATGTTATACAAAGCCTTTAAGAGCAGCAAAGTTGAAGGATTCTCTTAGTGAAACCTTACTTTTGTTCTTATATATCTATCGCGAGCTTTCTGAGGTAAGTTGAGTCGATTACTATGTTACATCACATTCGTATAATTTTTTTTTACCGTACATAACTGCTTTCTATAGTATACTTTAAACAAATAAACAAATAAAACATTTAAACAAATAAAACTTACTTTTTTCAGGACTCTAATAGATCTATTTATTTAAATCACATGTCCGATTTGTTGGCATTGTACATAGATATGGAATTAAAAGCTTCAAGAAAAAGTAAAGAAGATCATAGCAAAATTTGTACAAGACTTACTTCTTGTCTTTATGTATATTTAGGTATGTATTTTAAATATTACTTATTTGATTTAATTATAAAATTTTTGGCTAACTGGTAATAACAAAATTTTTTCCATATTTTATTCAGAATATTCCACAGAGCATTTGTTAGATACTTTAATAAAAATACAATTTATGTGCCGGGGTTATCATCGTATTTTAGATCCGATAATGAAGTAAGTATACAATATACAAAGATACGAAATTTCTAAATTTAAGACTGCTGATAATTTGTTTTTTAACATTGTTTAATTTATTATTTTAAATTAAATAATTATTACGTTGAAATAGTATATATATTATTCAAAATATTTTATATCGTATTTTATACTGTATATTGCATAATATATATAAATTTTACTTACTATTTTTTATAATATATTTCATAATTTTATATAAATAGATTCTGGCTTCTTTATATTATTTAAAAGTTGATATTATATGTAAAAATATGTCACTAATTATTTATTTATAATTTTAAAGATATATATGTTAAAAATTCTTATTGTGTTATATATGGCTTTTTTATTTGGTTTCAGAAAAGTAATTGAAAATATTCCAGCGCATCCCGAATCAAATATTATGTACGTTCGTTACCTTCTAATTTATTCTCTTTGGAGAAAGGTAAATAGCGATATGGCCGTGAAAAGTCAAATTACTACAACCGCAATTGCCTCTCTGGGAGCACCACCAGCTGCTTTTCCACCATGCGTGTTAGAAGATGTATTACCGAAAGTGCCAAAGGGTCAACCAAATCCAGCAAAATATCTCATGCACCAGAAATTTGACATAAGAAAATGCTGTGAATTATTTATACAGTTCTGTAGAGAAAGCAAAGGAAATATCTGGCAACAAAAAAATGAAAATGCAGCTACTACTACAAGCCCATCCAAAAAAACTACTTCACAACTGGTATTTATATTATTATTATTATTATTCTATTTTCACACATTTTGTAAATATTGTGTGTTTTGAATTATTCAAATTATAATACTAAACTATTTTTGTTCCAAATGTAATGAAATTTTTTATTTATGTATTTTATAATATAATAATACATACGACATACAAATAAAAAGAGATTACCTTTATGCAAATTATTTATTAATTTCTGTGTATAAAATCTCTATTTCATCATATTAAATAAATTTAGCATTTACTAAGTATAAGCACAAAGTAACGTGGATTTAAAATTTATTTATATAAATAAAGTTTAATTTGTGCTTGATTGAGAAAAAAATTGCATAAAGATAATATTATTAAAATCAGATTTTTTAATAAGGCAATAATGAAGTTTGTATGTCTTTTAGCTGGAAGTTACATCACGCGAAAATGAAAATAAGTTTAGTCTTGTTTCTTCAGCTAAAGCTGTGCAAAATAGCTCTGTCCCATCAGATAATTTAAAGTCTTTAAATGTAAATGAACAGACAAATGTTAAACCTTTAGGTACAATTTCTTCAAATGTTTCTGTAACACGGACTATTTCTAAACCGATGAAACCAAAAGTGCTTCCTCGGAAGAAGATTAAAAAATCTGACAAAATTTTACTAATTGATCTTACAACTGATACCGCTTCTGAAAGATGTATAAAGAAGAGAAAATCAAGAAAAATTGTATGGCTCAAAGAAGCAATAAAAGCATCACAGAAGATTAAAAAGCAGCAGATGGCTGAAAGCGTAAACTCCTTGAAGAAAGTGACTCTTAATCAACAAGTAGAAAATTTGCAGTCCTTAAATGCCACAGAAAATACATGTTTGAAGAATGATTTGAGTGCATCTACAATACGACCCACGAAATTAGATAGCGATAAAATTAAATCTATGCAACATTTTGAAACGGAACATAGAGGTACATCAGTCAGTGGTAGCACAGTACCTACAAAAACGGTGGATATGAACAGCAATGATAAAAGTGAAATTGTTGAGATACCCTGCACAGTCTCTTCTTCTGTTATCGTTGATAGACCACAGTCTAATAAAGCTAAAGCTTCTACAAACTCGTTATCAGATGTTGCAAATGACACTAATAACATTAGCAAATGTCATGATGTTAACGCTATTTCGGAGGCAAAGAATGATCAAAAAATGAATGATATACATAATACACAGACTGTGATTAAACGACTGATAGAAAAAGATACTCTGCCTGAAAGTGAAACATGTAAAAGAGTTGAAAGTTTAAGGAAAATCTGTGATTTAGGAACAGAGCGCTCTAAAACTGTAAATACTCCTCCCGCGATATGTGCCCAAGGTGATTCCAAAGATGAAGATGATAGTACTAATCATAATGCTAACAATCTTAGTACAACTAAAGATAAATTATCTCCACATGTAATTACGTCTCTGGTACACACGCATCGCAGAAATAATGGAAAGGATGAAACAGTTGAGAAAATGGAGGATACAAGTGATAATGAAAAATCTCGGAAGGTAGAAGGTAAAGAAAATATTTATAACACAGTGAATAATGGGATACAGTGTTTGAAATCAATCGAGATCGATAGTGATTTAAATAAAAAGAAATTTGCAGTTTTTACAACAGTAGCTGAAACTCATACTATAACAACTGTAAGTAATATGGAAGTACTAATAAGTAATGCAACAGAAAATGCGGAGCTACAACGACTACGCATTACTGAAAATACAAAGCAACCAAAGGAACCTGAATCTCAGGATGAATATGTATCAGCAAAATACAATGTTGCAAATAATACTATAAGTCCTAGTATAACGAATGGAGACCATTCTAATGTACAAAGAGATTTAGAAGTTGGTACTTGCATCGAAATAAGTGACGACATAAGGGATAGAAAATCCTCTAACCATAAAATCAGAGAAACTATTTTTGAAAAACACACAGCTGATAAGAAAAATATTTCTGATATCATCGACATGTCACTGTGTTCACAGGAGGAAGAAGTCAATGAAGAAGAAGATATCGACTTGAGAGTAAATCATAAAAAAGACATGAAAATCGAATCTAACAGGAATTGTGGCAAAGAACATAATATAGAGGAATTAGGAAGATCTTCTGTACTATGTACAAAGCTTGAGAAGGATCTTCATAGGTTTGACCAAACACACGATCATAAATTACTAAAGGAACCGTACAAGATATCACACACAAGAAATGTTTCAAGTTCATCGAGAGATAAATGCATTATTCAAGATTCAGAATTACAGGATAATATGGATGGACTTTCTTTGTTAGCAAACGTTATTGCAAGTCAACACGTATCTCATCTGAAAACTGAGCGTGAGTTAAAATTCGAACAAATCAAAGTCAAAGACTACGCATCGTTACGAAACTCTCCTTGTAATCAAACTACCGACGACGAAGCGGATACCAATGATTTGTCGTCGAATACAGTTTCTCAAATTTTGGAAAATCCGACTACCGACGTTATCAATAGAATAGTTGGGATTTATCCGGAGGACGCGTTGGATAAAGTAGCGCTTCACGTGGAGGTAAGATCGACAACTGATTCCGATGACCGTGAAAACGATACAAGCAATAGTGTTCCACATATTGTTCAAACTTCCATAAATTATGAGACAGACACGTTATCCAATAATTTAAGTATAGTCGAGAACAATGTACAGTCGATAAAGGAAAACACAAACGTTATATTAAACGGGGAAACGGTCATGCTGTTACAAAAGTCTCCCAATAGTAATTTGTACATCATTAATAAAGCAGTGGAAAATGCACGAGATCACAATAGTGACGATGAAAGTTGTCCGATTAAGGAGAAAAACTGGATGATTCCACCAGAAGATTGCGCATCGTTTGAAGTCGTTAACACGTCGGAGCACATTTCGTTTAATTTGGATCTGCCACAATATAGCAAAGAATTATCGTGCCAAGAAAACAAGTTTTCCGTTGGGAGGAACAAAAGTATAAAAATCGAACCCGAAGAGGAAGGTAGCCTGATGAATATCACGGAGATAAAATCTTACGGCAAGAAGGGTTCTCTGTCGGCCGATGTGTTACCAGCAACGTCGCAGATCTATCAGGATACAAACGTCGCTAACGTGAGCATCAGCAAGTCGATCGACAAACGGAAATCCAAATCCATCCTCACTTATAGGCAGAATATTAAGCAAGAGTTTAACAATCACATTGCGCCGAATTGCGGAATACAAGGATGCAGCGGAATTCACTCGCATCCGCACGAAGTGATTGATCCGCAGCATCCGCTACATATTCCGGTCACTCATCCTACGACAATATCTTCAATTTACGGAAATTGCGCTGCCGGCACGGATCTATATATGCCGTACCACAAACATTGCACCTCCGTGTCGTGTAGTTTACAGATTAATTCCACTACTTCGCTCCATTCCCACAAGAAATCCGCTAATTCATGCGGGAGGTCGCACTGCTCCTGTTTAAATTGCACATACGACATAGTCACGCATTGTAGACAATGTATACACCCTGCCACAGACTCCCACGTGTCTTGCATTGAAAGTAATTCTTATTTTTTGCCCGCACACTCGTCAGTACAAACATCCGCCGTCCAAGAGCATGAGAGGACAAAAAGCGAAGCGGTAATAAGTAAATTGTATGACGATCAAATATTGTGTAAAATAGAGCAGAGAGTATCGCTACAAAATAACACATTGGAGAAGCTGGACGTACAACACGAACCAGAAAAGTTGTTCAAGGACATGGAGAACAAATTGCCGCTGAAGAAAAGGTTGAAGGCTCAAGCTATGATGTCCATGGCGTATGAGAAATTGCCTATTAAGACGGAAAAATTGGATAACTACCCTGGAATTCCCATGATGTCCATAGCAGCCTTAGAAGCACTAGATGGTACACAGAAGCATCCTTCGCAAATCATTAAATCATCGTACGAACTATCTCCTAATGAAGAAGACAGTCCACATGGCAGCTATCATTACAACTCGAATATAGTGCGAAGAGACTACTACAAAGATATGCACATTTCTAATACACATCATAATAATGTTACGAAAGAAAGTACAAGGAATCATGAGCGTCAATTTCGATCGAACGGTGATCAGTCTAACGCAGTGTGCCTGGAAACTTGTCAGGACAGGACATTCAAGACACCCGCGCAGCGCAGAGATGTAACGAGTCCGACATCTCTGAAGCGTATAATGACGGAAACGGAGATAGAGCAGGATACTGCGTGCAAAAAAGCGAAAAAAACGCAGTCATCTATTAGACAAACGAGAAGCTCAAAACGAAACGTTCCTAAGGTAAATTATTGTTACACCGATGTTGATCCAGAATGGAATTCGTCCGGTGAGTCAAAACGAAGGCGTAAAAAGACTAGTCGATGATCAATACTATTTCATTACGAGAAGTCACTGCTGTAAAAAAGAAAAAGGAAAATAAGCAACCTGTACAGAGGACAAATGTGTTCTTCAAGCTGTGGCACTGTAAATCTGTAAATACATGTATAAAACGGAAATGAAAACTCGTCCTAGGAAGATGTAGACATAGACCGTTCAACGTGTTCAAGATTAGCGTCAGCGAAGAGTTAAACTAGCTACGTAGGAAACTCCTGCATAAAATATTTTTGATGTTTGGTTAGATATCGCTAGAGAAGCAAGTTGTAGAGAATTTTATTCCGTTAAATATCATCTCTACCTTGCGATATTGTACATTACATAAGGCTTTGTAAGATAATATTTAAACTTTAACGTTTTCCTATCGTGGTTGCAGCGACGTCTGTCGCAAACTATAATTTTCCTAAGCATAAAGTTCTTTTAAATTATTATAAAATAAGATTAAAGTTTTTGTACAGTTTTCCGTATTAAAAAAATATATATATACATATGTACATATATAATCAATGCCAAAAACAGAAATTTATGAAAACATATTTTGAAGTAATATCATTTTTGAGGTAAGGTGATTTTATATATTACAAGCGCATAATTTTATGATTTGTTTAATTTTTTACAAGTATAAAGAATGTTAATTTAAAAAAAATAATATAAAATTAAATATTTTTAATGACATCAAAAATGTTTTATATAAATTATTAATTATGATTATTTTAACTACTTATATTACTTCTTACCCCAAAAAGACAAATATTATATATATTATTATTGATTATTGAATAGATTTTATATATATTTATTGAATAGGTTTTTTTTCATGTGTGCATGATTTTTATAACGAGATAATCATTACATAAACTATAAATTTTTTTCAGTTTCCTGAGGAAGACAAATTTAGATTCAGGATTGTAATACGACCAGGTTGATGATTGAAAGAGAGTTATATAAGAATGTATAAATTTAAAAAATCCAAATACACCTTGAATGGGATACACAATGTACCAGGAGCATGTTTGCATAGGTAATTTTACAATAATTATATATACTTGCATAGACTTGTATCATATATATATATATATATATATATATATATATATATATATATATATATATATACATATATACATATGTATATATATCTGGCAATAAGATTTAGATACTAGATTTTGTAGTTATGGTGTTATTTAAATTGTGACAATAGCATCTTTCGATTTGTATGAATTTGATAGAGATACACATACAAGATTCACATATATTTTTATAGCATATGTCTCTTATTTTATATTTCAGATTAATTACCCGCTTATACTTGAGTAACTTCGGGCAAGTGTTTAATGCAAGCACATAATGTCAATAAATTCGCCAAATGGTGCAAAATTATTTGTATTGCCGTAAAATTATAAAAAAACTGAAAATGTTTCATTTCTTCCACTTTGTAATCTGTCCTGTTACTATATATGGAGACGCAGCCCTATATTATATCGAAAAAAGAGAGCTATTGTTTAATATAAACTTACATACATACAGATACCTATCAGAACAAGTAGAGTAGCTAGTCAGATGATTCATATGATGACAAGAAACTCCAGGTCCCATTGAAGAAATTGAAAGATAGTATGCTACATAACACTGAAAGTAATCCATATATTTTTCTCGTAATACAAGTGTTCATCTTTTGTTAAAATACGAGTTACGCGAGGGCGCGGTATTCTAAAAGAAAAAAAAATAATAAAATGACCTAATCGAGCTTGATAAATAAAAGGAAACCGAGGCATGCAAGAAAAATGCACAATTTAGATATCGTATAGTTACCGAGATAGAGAAGCTTTACAACTAGCAAGCATCGTATAGCTTGTTCCTATGTAATTACTCAATATTTCAGTTCATTCAATACGTCTGAACATCTTGCTTTAAGAATTGCTTATCATGAATATATGGCGTTTAATGAAATTATATTAAATTTCAACGCGAATTAAACGAAATAAATTTGTAAAAACGATTGATATAATTTTTTAAATGCTGTATATTACATTGTAAACAGTTCTCATGAAAATATTGCTCATGCTCATTGAATTGTATGTTTATATCCTGTGTTAATGGTTTCAGAGTATCTATATTACTATTAAACTCTGTTTTTGTTATAATATGTATCTAAAGCAAATTAAGTTATATTGTCGTTCTTGTGTTAAACCTGAACCAGTCAGCAACATTATATTATTCTGATACAAATGTCCTAACTACGTATGATTATTCCGAGGTAGATTTGGTTCAAGTAATGCATAACTTCAGTGCCATATCCCTATACCTGATCTCATATCTGTGATCATTAGCTAAGCTGTAGCTAACATTTTGTTGTACAAAAAGGAAATGTACCTTGCTAAGTAGTCTATTCGATAGATTACTTGTCACTGTCACACTTGTCATTGTTGTACATTTATTCGTCTCTTTGTAAAAATGATTGTAGTTAGAGAATTTTTCATTGTAGAACGCAGTACCTCTTACGTTTACTATAACGCTGTTTTCTTACTTTCAAGAATTTAAAAATTGCTATATTTCCCATACTTGACTGATAAAGGCGTATCTTTTTCATTACTGAATGTGTTTCTTATTGTTACTATTTATTTATTAATCTACAATGCGATAAGTCTGATAGGCTTAAGTTTAACACAAATAAATTTATAAGTTACTATAGTTATATAAATATAATTAGTTCATCAAAATTGCCAAAAGTCTTCATACATATGGATCGAATATAAATAGATCATTAATCATAAATAAATTATTGTATGCATAAAGCATTTATTAAGAAAAGTCTGACGTCTTAAATATTAATCAAGTTAGTATAGTATAAAGTATTTTACATCAGATGCCTCATTAATTCGTGTTCATCAAAAATTCAGTATTGTGTATGCGTAGAACATCTCTTTCGTAATGATAAATAAACCTGTATTTACTTATATTTGTACATTATGTGCATTACATAAAATGTCGACCGCATAAAACTGAGGTAAATATACTGTGCATATGAAAATATACTAATATATTTACCTCTATAATACTCACTGGAACTATAGATTCACCGCTATTACCTATGAAGTAAGGATAGAAATGTTAGAAACTCTCAACAGGGTAAATGTTAATATGCTTTTGATGCTTGCAGAGAGCAGTGGGCGAGAGAAAGAGAGCATCGGGTTCATTATATTTTACATAAATATGTATACTTCTTAACTAAAAAATAGAATATAGTATACTTCTGAACAGGGTAAAAGCGAAAAATACTCGGCTTATAATGTCCGTTAGTTTACATAATACTGGCATCACCTTTAATTAGATGTTAGTTTATTTTACACGTGTATCTAAGGATCATAATTTTTTTTTTTCAACCTTAGTAAAGCGTACGTTTTCCACATGAATAATGCCACTGTCCAAGATCTGTAAATATATTTTTACGTATATGCCGATTAATGCCGTTATAATGCAATTAATTTTCCATGCAAACAAGATAATTGAATCTTTGGGCAACATTCAATACGTTTTCGATATACATAATATAAATATATATACATATATATATATATATATAAATATATATATACATATATATACATACACATATATTCTACGTTCTATACTAGATAATATAAACAAGTATCTGCGAAACATTAAATATATATAGTGAAAAAAGATGTACCGAATGCTTTAAAAATGGCAGTAGTAATTTAACGATCTTGCATACAAATACCAAATTCTGCATTTTCATGAAAATAGCGTACTTCTTTTTACATTGAACTCAAATGTCTCAGAGCTAAACACTAAACTTCTAAAATTGATTTTGTACAATTGCGCGTAATAAATGAATAACTCGATTATATTAAAAATTGAACTCTTTTATTCTTTTTTCAGTCTCTGCATTGTTGTACATTATGAATTTAACTTATCACAATACAATCTTTTTACACACAGGACGCAACCAATATCGGAAATTGGCTAATAATCTCTCGCAAGTTTATAACTATTAATCACGAGATTTATGAACAATTTCATATAGGAAATATTCATCTCTTCTACATAAAGATCTAAGTTACATAAACTTAGGGAATGTATCATATGACTACTTATAAAATACCCGTCTAAACATTATTATATTTTATAAATTTAAATGTGTATTTTAATATTTTACATAATAATATGAACGGCAAGTAAACAAACTTGTGTTAAAAAAATATGTGAAAGTATCATCTAAACATATTTTGCTTCTTTTTCATGTTATTCCTTTCGGGGAATATAACAACTTGCATAATTTGATACATAATTCAATAGTTTATATTACTCATTAGAACTTTTATAACCAGATCTACGACTTTTTTTTTACAAACTTCATAAAAAATTCCTTATACACTATATACGGTATTTATTACATATATTTTGTATATAAGGGCGATTTAAAAAAAAGATGCAGCTGTGTTCTTAGGCCTTAAAAAATAAAGTTGTATAAATAAATATAACATTTTACTATAAAACTTGCAGAAAGGATTTAGAATTACATATTAAATGGTTGATATGTAAATTCAACAAAAACATGTACAATATAACGCAATAAAAAGAAACTTTTCAAGCCTCCATTGACATCATCCCCAAAAAAATAAATAGTTGTCAAATAAAATAATATTACTGAACAATTCTGTTACAAAGCAATGTTGTTGCTTGTGTCAGAATTGGCGTTTATTTACTATTTATGTGTAACGATTGTTTGAATTGTACCATATTGAAATATTTATCTAAACGCAATTTTTGAAACCTGTTTATTAGAACATCATTGTTCTTAGTAGCATAAAATATAAACTTTGTCCTATAAATTATTTTTAATTTATCTACATCTATAAACTTTCAAATGCAGTTTCTCAAATTAAATTCTTTGAGCTATATCTTTTTAGAATATGAGTGAGGTGTAAGTTGCCTAATGGTGAGTGTGATTCTTGCAATATAAAATATTATTTAAGTTATACAGGATGACCATAAGTTTTTTTACGTACGTTCTACTTATACGTAGAGCATATGCTTGAATTTATAGCCATTCTGCATATAATCACATAATTTGTAATTTTAGAAATATAAAATATTTTCTTCTACAACTTATACACATGCATTTTAAAATAATTATTGGATATCTAAATCACAAATATTCACAAGTTTTTTACATATATTGTTAAAAGTGTGGAATTATCTTAAAATAATATTTGTACTTAATGTATTTTTAATCATTCAAGGAATTATTTAATATTCAACAAAAAAAATTATCCTCTTACAGCTCTAGGTATGACAAGCTTCAACCCAATAAGTTTATTTGAATTGTAAAATTTACCATCTAAAAAAATAAAGTATATGAGAAAATAAATAGGAAATATGACTATTCTTACGGGTAGGTTGTACTACTATTAAATCTTTTGCGTTATATCTCAAAAACGAGACAGAAACAAGACATACATATGCAAGAATGTATAACCTCATGATAACAATTTTTTATCTACGAAATTGTTTTAAAGCAACTTGCTGAACTCTATATGATTTATCAAATTGTCAGTAGAATTTATGTCGTATTTTATAAATTCATTTAAGCAAATTTGTGACGAAAAATCAATTATATGGACTCCAAAATTTGCATTTTTAATAACATAATCTATGAATATAGCTAACGTTGTCAAATTTTAAAATATTTTATGGAATACTATCAGAATAGTAATAATTCGTGTCTTTATCGGAGGAACTTTTATCTGCTTGTGAGATATAATATAAAGAATATAAAGAATCATCAGTCTCTAAATCAAATATCGACAAAAAAAAATGTACACAGACCAAACAATTCTCAACATTAAATGTCACAGTTCTTTATATAGAGAATTCATCAATCTCATCGACTAGATAGCAGAAATTCTAAGTTTCATCTAATAATATACAAAATATTTAAATATAAGATTATTCCTAAATATATTTCAAATTATCCCATTAAATAATTATTCTTAATAATAATCAATTATTTTTTAAAAATAATTTTATAAATAAATCAAGACTTCGCACAAATCATAATTTGATTAAGATTCGTTATAGAAAAGTGCACAGTAAAAATAAATTATATAAGAGTAAATACCTTTATTGCCAAATAGCAATAAACGCGCACAATAAAACAGGCAGAATCTTTAGTGATTCAGTTTTGTCTACTGCATACTATCTTGCTAATTATAAAATTAAGCTATCAAAGAAAAATATGGCAGAGATAGTGTGTGTGTGTGTGTGTGTATGTGTGTACTAGATGTGTGTGTGTATATATATATATATACTATGTAAACTATTTCTAATTAACTTTGTAAAACTGAATTGTGAATTATCCGGATTATTCAGTAGTAGCATACTCGGAGGCTGTTAGTTTGAATAATATAGTCATTAATTGTTTTGGCTTATCTAAAATTATAAAATAAAATATTCTATTTTTTTAAATATAATAATTGTGAAATCTTTTACTTATCTATTTCTGTTATCTATTTTCGCAGTAACTATTTCAGAAATTTAACTTTTACTTTTTATTTTTTTTATTATAGAGATCAGTAAAATAGTTGGTTTCATGTATCCTTATTTTTCAGAATATACTTCATTCGCATTATTTGTATTCGTTTAACAGTTAAGCACAACACGTATATATATTTATATATATATATACATAAAATATATGTTTCTAAAAAAATTTTTCAAAAGTACTATCTGATCATGTGACATGTTAGTCTATAATAAAGCATAACTCAGAGAAGCTGCCTTTGCACAAACTTCTAATGTTATCTAATATTATGGATTGTGTCTGAATAACTGTATGAAATGTAACGTTGTATGTAGATTTAGTTGTATTAATAACTTGAAACCTATTAAGATGCGTGTTCTTCGGTGTCGTACGTTCAAATTTCTATCACCATCAAGTTACGAGACTTAGGATGCATTATGCAAGTAGGCAAGAATTAGTGATTTCTTCAGGATTATACAACAATCGATCACGCTGCAAACAAATAAAACAAAAACGGTAAATATAGATTTTTTTAAAATTAAAATTAGGTATTTGCGGTCCGATTTTGCTACATGAAAATCATATCAAATATTTTACTCCGACAAGGTACGGAGAAAATAACTCATTCTCAATAGATCTATTTATGTATATCCTTATTACTTAAACAAAGTAAATAAAAATACAACTTTTTTTTAAACAAAAATCTTTTAATGTATTATGATCACACGTTGCCATATATATGTAAAATTATTTCAGGCTTGAAATATTTATATGTTAAGAAAATTAGACCGCAAAGAACTAAAACATATATTGTAATATAGTTCTCATTCCAAAACTCGCTATCCATGTATAAAAAAATAATTCATCCATATGTAAACAAAATTTAACATCTAGGAAAACTCGTTCTTTGTCAAAATAATTAGCAAATCTATGATCGATAAAAGTAGTTGCTTCAAAATTGATTTTTTATGGATGTTTTTAATAATTTATAAAAAATATTACAAATTTCAATTATCTGTCTTTGTGATACATTACAATAAAATCTAATTATTCTTTTATTTCTTTTTTGAAAATCTCATTATAATGGAGGTAGCAGTTTTGGAATAATCACATAATTTAATTAATTAGTACTCACCTACTAATATTAGTTTTCTTTTTTTTTTCTTTTCTACGTAAGCTCTGTAATAAAACAAAAAATTAGTGATAAGCCAGTATATGGCTCAGATCTTACATAAGAACTGGTTATCTTCAGACAGATGATTTAGATTTTACGATACTAATAACTATAAATACTTGTGACTTGTAATTATAAATAAATATCACAGTAATCAATCTTATATTATTCTAATCTTTGGCATGCATCATCTGTGTACTAAATGTATTTTTCATAATTCTTCAAAATTTTGCTAATACTTTCATAATAAGTTGTAAGATTTTTAAAAATATTGCGTTGTAAAAAAATGTACAAGTGTAAATAATCTTCAGAGGTATTACATCTTGATATTCTTCCATGATGCTGCAGATATTACAAATGTAGAGATAATAATAAAATATTATTGTATGATGTAAGAATATAGATAAAAATGTCAAATTACCTTTTATTGTGGATAGTGAAAGCTCTTTTTTTCGAACACCATATTAGTTCACAAAATAGATAACTTTGTTATAGCATCTAAAATGGACAACATAGCGATCCTTCTTTCTTTTATATGCTTCTTTAATAGATGATAACGTAGTTCATCTGATAATCTATGCCTTAATGATATTTCTTAACTTACGGTCTATGGTCATAATTAGTTATAATTCAGTTATAATCAGTGATTTAATCTTAATTGAATTGTTAATAAGATTCAAAATCTGTATCTTATACAGTTGATGTTTAAGCAGAATCTTTCCTTTGCAATATTAAACTTGCTGGTAGGTCTGAGTATATATATTCAATATAAAATTCCTTAGAAAATTCTTTTATCATCTCATTTCTCAAAACTCGAGATTCTTCAAGATAATTTTTTTCGTATAAACACCACTTTGTTAAAATTGTTATTGTAATTTCTTTCTTCACAGATGCTTCTTCAGTAGATGGTGATTTATTATGTCTGACAGTTTACTCCTTAGTGATGTCCATAAGTGTAATTCATGTTTTGAATTAACCATCTCGTTTGAAAAATTAAAAAAAAAAAAAAAAAAAAAAAAAAATGACCATTAGAATTCAAGGAAAATATATATTTTACATATTATGTTGAGGCCGATTTCTTCTTTGTGACATCAAGTAATTTGTTAGCAAATTTGATAGAATAGTTTTGGAAGTGGAAAATGCATTCAAATATTGATGCAATATGTTTATAAACTCTGTCTATAAAAGCCTTCAATATCTTCCTTCTTGTAAGAATACTTAATTAAGGTATATAGTTATTTAACTTATCAGGAAGAGTACCGAAATTCCACGACTTCTTGAAACCTCGAAGTGCAATATCTAAATTAATTAACAAAGGCGCTCGACATTGTGACATGAAACTTATTTCGATTTACTGACATAGACTTATCAGACTTGGCTGGTAATCGTAGAAAGGTATTGCCCTTATTTAAACAGAAGGTTACAGGTTCCACACTACTATCAGTAGCATCGTTTTGATTATTGCACGAAGTATCCTTTTTGTTTGAAAATGTATCTGTACATATAGTTTCTAATTCATATGGAGATTGTTTCAAAGGTAGTAAAAAGTCAGCGGTGTCATTCGATAAAATATTTTCCAGAGTCTCGGTTTGGTTGTGTCAGAAATCGATATTTTCAAAGTCATCTATACAATCAATTTTCATTATCTCGCTAGCTTCCTTTGTATCCATTTCGAAAGAATCGATATCGAATGCACAAAATTCGGAGGAATATAACCGATCGTTTGACATCGAAGTATCGCAATCGCCTCTTCCCTGTTGTTCCTTCATTGTTGCTTTGGAATAATTACTGGAGCTATCTTCATAATCACATTTTTTCTTATTATCAAAATTGACATATTGATCATCCCATGATGATCCTACAATTTGATCTTCGGTGAACGTAGTTGAGACGATACACATGTCGTTTGAATTATCTATACATTCTGCTTTTTTCTCAGCGTTTGTAGTCATAATACGTTCATCGGTAAGATTTGAAACATAAACGTATTTACTGTGGTCATCGTGGTTATCGTAGTCATTTAACATGTAGATTACATTTGTATCATAAGGTAGCTCAACATCATTTTCGTTATCGTTAAACATATTATGCAAAGTATCCTGTGTTTTTATCAAATCGTCATAATTAATTTGGGGCATGACTGCTGACGATTGCTGAAGAAAGTCCTCCTGAGTTTTACTTTGGACATTGTTGAATAAGTAATCAGTATTCGTTATCCCATCCATTTCTATCTTCGGGAAATTTTTCAATTCATAATCCTGCACTTCTGCATTTGAACCAATCTCGAAAGAATTAATATCGTGTGTGCAAGGTTCTGAAGGATGTATTCGATTGTTTAATATCGAAGAGTCACAATCGTTTCTCTCTTGTTGTTCCTTCATCATAGTTTCGGAGTATTTAGCAACGTTGCTATAATCATTCATTCGTACATTATCAAAATGTTGACTGTACAATGCTGGTTCTATAATTTGATCTCCGTTAAATGTAGTTGAAACGGTGCACGTATCGTTAGATTTATCTAGACATTGCACTCTCTTTTCAGCGTGCATGGGCATAATACGTTCACCAATATGATTCACGACATAAACGTGCACATCAACAGGCATAGGCACTGTTTTGCAAGTTATGTATTTTTGCGCTACATTACAATCTGCACTTGCTGGTAATTCTTGCTTGAAACAATGCTGATCTGCATTACTATTTTGGCACATCTTAAATACAGATATTGTTTCCATGGCACTTTCTTCCTGAGAAGTTAATACCTCCTTATTTTGCATTACTGGGTTGCTATACGAACTAATTACATTTCCTGTCACGTATGTTACATGTGATGATATATGATTCTCTGGTTTACTTTTGTTCAACACATTTGCCGTAACTTTGATATCCTTAATATTCTGATCAACAAACATTGGTGATTTTATGTAATGCGAGTTGTAATCATGTTGTTGTATTTCATTTTCCTTCATAAAATCCAAACAAGTATGTTCATTTTTTTGGAGATCAATACAATAAACATCATTCAATGAAGATTTGTTGCTATTTGAAATATAACTAACTTTGTTATCAGAAATGAACTTGTGTTCAAAACAAGTGTTTTTGACTGAGATTTTGCTGCTCTTATTAAAACTTTTCTTATTAGCTGCCACGAGCTGACTTGATGAAGATTTTAAATGATTGATATGCTTTTTGTTTTTTTTAATGTTTTCCTCCATGATTCTTAGATATCCCAATTTAATCTTCTTTCTTTTTACTTTGCTTATTTCGACATCTCCAGTTATATCAATAATTATAATTTTGTTTTGTTTGTGTTTCATTTGTCCTGCTTTTTTCTTATTTTTTTTTAATGACTTATTTCGGTCGATACTAGATGTATTATGACTTTGCAAATCACTTATATGGTCTTTACTTATTTCCTGCTTAGATCCATTAGAATTACTCCAATGAAATAGCGAATTTATTTGATGTTTCTGAAAAAATATCGTTCTATATATTAAAATTATACTTTTTGTACAATAAATGCAAATATTTATTTTTGCAAATAATGTAAAATAAAATACTATTAAAAGAGCTAAACAAAACTACATTACCTGAAATTTTGAAGAAGTCTGATTGATACAAATCATTTTAGTACGTTGTAAATCTCCGAAATTATTATCCATTTTGTCTTCAAATAGCAAAAAATGATCAAGAGTATGCTTCAGATTTACATGTAATAACCATGGTATTTCATTATTTGCATTTTTAGGCGGTTTAGGCACAAATTTTAATTCATCTCTCAATTTTGGCATGCGCGATCTTAATAGCTTTACAGCTAAATCATTAATTTTTTTCTTTTTGTTAGAAGTTTCTTCCACTTTCTCCCACATTTTAAAGGCGAGCAAATATCTGACATAAGCTATATCAGTTATAGATTTAGTTATAGATGTCATTTTTGTTTCAAGATTAGCGAAACTCTTCCTATATAATAAAATATATATTTAATGTTACCTTAAATTCTGATATTTACAAATTTGTTTGTTATATGTTAAGGAAGAGCTTACGTACATAAATATATGATTACAAATTTTTGTATACTTTTCCATGTTTTTAATTCTAAGTAATACCTTGAAAATATGCTCTTCCGAGTTATCTATAAACAATTTCATGTTAGATACAAGAATTATCTGTCAACAGAATCAGTCTGTATGAAATTATTTCTACACACTTACTTAAGTATATGTACAATGCTGCCAAAATTCTTGCAGCAATTTTAGAATCTCTAACACTGATTGGATAATGATTGGAAGTTTTTAACTCCATATCTATGTATACATTTAATAAAGCTGACATTTTATTCAGATATGAACTATGATCAGCTATGTCCTGAAGATGAAAAATTATAACACACATATATCTTTTATACTCAATTCTGCAATTGGACGAAAGATAATTAGAACTGATAATACCTGTTTTATATCAAACCAATACAAGTGAAAGAATATTAGCACATTATTAATGTGCTTTTTCAAATTGTAAATGACTGCATTACCAAACTTGACATTGCTTGAAATGTTAGAACGAATATTCCTGAAATGTGCAATTGTAAATATGTATCTATGTACTTTTCTAAAATAAACTGATGTGTAAAATTTGTACTTGTAAAAAATAGTTACAGATACATTTAGAGATAAAATTTAGTTCTTGCTAATTGGTGTAGATGATCTTACTGTGTGTAGAACAAAAGTGATTCTTCAAGATGTTGATAATTTCTACTTCCTGTGGATGAACGTATAATTTTATGGAATTCTGATAACCATGGAAAGACTTCTTCAATCGCATTTGGAGTTTTTGAACGCTCCTTTGCAGTTTTGCTGTTCTCATATTTAGAAGTCATATTTGTAATTGATATCTTCCTTTGTAGTTTCCTTATGGCATAAATTGTTTGCAATTATGACTGTATCGTAAAAAATTATAAATTAAGTTACCAAACAGTTTTACAGTTTAATATAAAGATAAATTGTTTGATCAATCCTTATTTAACGACTAAAACAGATTGAACAAACTAATGCTTATATCATATTATAATCATTATAATAAATTCTAAAAATAAACTTTCATAAAAAAATAATAATTTTTCTTGTACTTTATATTTAATGAAATATAAGATAATGTATAAATTAAATGTTAAAGTGTTATGTTCAAATAAAACAATTTAATAATAACTAAAAAAATAGTTTACCCAATAAATAATAATCTAACTTGCATAATAATTACTGGAAAAGTTAAATTATTGAAATCAAAGTCCTGATATATTTAAGAAGATACTTTGAGTGTCAATAAAATTCTTCGTTGTAGAAATCGCATCAAACACGTTTATAGTTACATGTTCTTATATGTGGAATATGCAAAAGTCATTTTTGTGCAGCAATAAACACGAAAATGATAAAAGTTTGCGAAAAAAATATATCTCTTACAATGCTTATCGTACCGTGACTTCTTCGTGTGTTGAAGCCTGTCAACGTAGAGACTTTTTCCCGGGCGATGTCTCTTCCGAGTTGCATCAGAATCACGACGGGGTTTCGTGCCCGGCAGTTGCCTTTGTATATTATGCGCACCGATTGGAACGAAGCTAAATTACAGCTTACCAAAGGATTGTAACATCTTGAGATTTGCAATTATTAATATCGATAGACACGTTTTTTCGTAGTTGCTACGATGACACATACTCAACTGCTGCATCGTGTGACCGACGTCACAGTGCGCCGCCTATAATCCTAAGGGTTGAAACTTGCACTTTACTTTGCAGGCACCATTGGCAGGCACGCAACCTTTCTCACAGTTGCGCAGACGCAAATGGTAAAACTTGACGCTTCGCGTCGATCTGCTGCGACGCCACCGTGAGCGTAGACTGCAGAGCTTGCGCAAAACGATCGTTGTCATCACATCAGGAATGTAACTTTCGCGAGGACATAGCTAGGGCAATTCGCGCACTGTAATTTGCAATAGAATGGGCGGTATTCATAGTCCGTTCTTATATTCAAGATCGTCTTAAGCACGAACTTATATTCGCTCTCTTCGTCAGACACAATCTATGTGTGACGAAGAGAGCGAATATAAGTCCGTGCTTAAGACAATCTTAAATATAAGAACGGACTATGAATACCGGCCAATGTCTATTCATTTCGCATATTAAATATTAGAAAAAATATTTTCAGTTAAATTTTCATCTTCGTACGGAAACAAAGTCCTGTTTTATACAGAACGTTTACAATACAAAAATTAATACAATTAAGCATACAATTTATTTTACTATACTCGTTCTACGTCATCTACAGAAAATTGCAACGTAACAAATCTTCAAATATTTTATAATATTCTGCATGTATATTATCATTGTTTGTACGTTACATTTACAAAAATTTGCAAAATTATTGACAACGATCATCATACGAGTGTATCGTGCATCCTTTACGTACCTGAGACTTGGCCGAAACCCCCACCATCATCGACTGCTCGACGGCACACTCCGTCGCATGAGTGGTTCGTCTAGATTGCCGGTTAGCGGCCGAGCACGTATGTGACATGGCGTCCGGGTAGAAAGAAAGTTAACTGCTAAATAAGCGTTAATGTTGTTTTTATGACATTGACCGACCGAAAAGGGAACATCCGAGGCCGCGAATTTCCCACAGACACTGGCATTGATGGTAATGCATGCGAGGAAACCGCAAAGGATCAGCGATGGGTAGGGCTCTGCCGTCAAATACCCGATACTGACACACGACCAACCTCTCTTTCTCTCTCTCTCACTCTTTCTCTCCCTCTCATTGTCTCTCTTACTCTCTCTCATACACCATCTCTCTCCCTCTCTTTGCACCAACTCGCCTCACTTCCGACGTCCGTCCATTCGTCCGTACGATCCACTCGACTGCACACACGCACCGCAACACTCACTGCCACAACTCGCTGCACGACGTTTCGCGACACGACGAATTTCCACGATGGGAATCCGTTCAGGTGCCGTTCCCCGTGGAAACGACCGCAGCAGCGGACAGCGCGCCACGACCTCCCTCACTCACGGCCCGTTGTCTTATGATTCCAGGTACTTCGAAAAGCACCAGGCCCATCCCTATCAGGTAAATATCTACCTCCGCCGGAACGATTGGTGGACCGAAGGTTCGGAGGGGGGTGTAAGATTTTCTTACACTTCGACGGCAACCTCACGTCGTTCTGATCGCTCGTCATCGTCGAACAACACGCATTATTTTCGTCCGCGAGTACGCGTCGTCGCGCGTGTGACACGTTCGAAGAAGGAAGGGCGAGATTGTTCCGGTTCTTGCGCGCAGAATACGTGACCGAGGGCGTCAGTGACAGCACTCTTCCCTGCAGAAGAGCTTCAAAGTTCGTATCCATCTCTTAACCATCGTCGAGCCGCGCGCGCGACGGTCCGCTGTTGCCTTTTCGCAGAAGAAACTCGCGGTTTCGGACAGAATCGATAACGTACGCTCGACGATCCCGCGAATTTGACGCGGTAAAATCCAGGCGACCGTTCGCGTTCGCGCTCGTCTTTTACGTGCCTACATTTCCGCGAGATTGTTTGTTTTTCTTTCGTACACGCTCACGTCTTGTCAGACTCGTCCTCGTCATTGTGTCGTCGCGATTCTCTCTTGCAACGGTGTTCCAATTTCTCCGTACGATAGATTTCTCAATTTCGTCGTTCTGCAGGTTGAAGGATCAACGGCGTTTCATCTAATAGTCGCGATTAACTTAATTACTAGCAATTTGGAGTATCCTACGTGTGAAACTCGGTCCGCGGTGCGTTTTAACGATGAGGCTTTGTAGGCAAAAAGAATCAGCTCTGACAAGTGGCATTTCAGAGAATGTTTTTGTCGATATGTACGTGCTCGTTCAATTAGGCGCATCATCGTGATGCGAGTAATTACGTTGAGGTACTTTAGGTAAATTTATGGAATAACTATAATTAGTTTTAAAGAGAGTTATATCCATATTTTTCATTGATTGTTCTTTCTTGAGTCATACATCATTTATGCTGAGTGAAATTAACAATTAAATATGCATGTTCGCTCCGGTGCTTTAAATCAATCCACACGAGATGCAAAGAACGGTAATTAATCAGAATATTGCTAAGTTTTTACGTCTAGTATACAATAATGTCCTGTTAGTCTTGTAAACATAACCTCACTTTTCGAAAAATCAATAATTTATTCTAGCAAGTAATGCTTCAAAAATGTTTGAGTATCACTTTATTTAGAATCTTATTCCAATGTCTTTTATTTTAATAGTTTTTATTATATTTTGGCTTGTATTTTCTGTTTAAGACTATTGCCAATGTAACAATTCTAATAGTTTTTTTGTATTTAGAACATCTTGAGTATATTTTAAGATATCTGTTTTTAGAATGCAATATTAAGAACTATTTGTCTTATAGTTTTATTGAGATGTTTAGACAATTAACAAGACCTGTTGGCATATATATATGAAAGTGATTTATTGATGTTTTTACAAAATCATTGGTGACGATGTAGAAACAGCTAACGATTTAGAAAAACGCAAAGATTTTGTAGAATTGTTAAATCAGTCATTTTTACTATGAAAAATATTGCTTAATATTCAGTATCCAATTATTTGTTTCAGCTTCTTTCCATATCGTTAAAGTCCAATCAATATAAACTCTTACACACATCATCCTCACCTATCCATACACACATTCCTGTGGACAGTCATCAGACCAAACAGTCTATTCTTAAGTTTGATTTATCAAATCTGCAATATTTAACGTTAACAAACTTACATATTCACAAAATGAAAAACATAAGTCTGTGCAATCTTGATATATCTTTAGTTGCATGAACCCCTTGTTCGCTATATTAATAATCTGATTGTAGAACGCGAAATACAGCAGTTCTAAGGGTGGCTACTCATCTTCGACCACATCGTCGGATAGTCGCTACGAGGGACGTATGCGCGACTCTCCAAATGGTAACTCTTACAGTCCAGCCGGCAGCTTGGGAATGGGCATGGGGATGGACCGGGATAGCCCTCGGAATTACACATCCAAGCCTCTTTACAAGAAGGAGAGAGAAAATAGAGACTATAAACTATCCTCCTCTAGGGACAAGTATTCCGGTAAATAATCTTTGTTGCTCTTCTCAACATTTCATATTTTATATTTTGAAAGACTAATGAGCGGTAAGAGAGAAGCGTATATTTGTAAATATTATTGAAATTACAAATACAATCAATTCAGTTTTATCAATTGTACATGAAATGTATAGGTTAATGATAGTTTTCATGTTTTTTGCAGTAATACAATTTTTCTTTTATTTGTGTAGAGTCTCGTCTCCCTCTTCTTTCTTCAGTATAAAAACAGAATTGTCTCTTAACATTTTCAGCTGTAACATGCTTGCTTGCATATGTGTAGATTGTGCACGATCCCCAAAAGACAAGAGAAGCCGTGAAAGCAGGGACTCAGAACACAGAACCAACCACGATAGGAGTAGTGGAGAGGTAACATATCTAATCAGCATTAATATATAATTTAACAATTGCTATAATGAATAGCAGAATGTGACGCAACAATTATAAATGTTGTAATTTCTCACAGTTGCTTTAAAAACTAAAGAGAATATTTGATTTATTATATTCTGTGCACAATGAACACATTTCATTTGTTATACATATTTGGTCTTACTTATTCCATGTGTACGAGATATGCATGAAATATAATTCACAAATAATATTGTTTTTTAACTTGTCAGAGGAAATGTATCAAACCAGCAGTGTACATGTCGCAAATTTTTAATTAAAAAAAACCTTTACATTTACAGCCTGAGCTGTAATATTACATAAATTGATTCTTTAGCATGTATACATATTTTAATATGTCTAATATGTCAAAAATATATATCCCTTGTATAAGAATGGACTGTTAGATAATTTACATATGGCCACAGTCCTTGAAAAATAATATTTACAAAATTATTTATAAAATCTTTCTAAATAAAGCATTTAATATGCATTATGAGAATTGTGCATTTTTATTGGATAAAATATAATTTTTGGATGCATGCAATATCATAAAAATAATATGCGTATTCCTGTCTCTATAGATTTTACATCCCATAAAATTATCATCAAATTCATCAAGAGAATCTTCATCTCAGAGAAAACCATCACACAATTCCTGTCAGGTCAGTGTGATATTTACATTTATTTCTGTCAGTGCATTAATCAATTCAAAATTCTAAATTTATGTCAAAGTTAAAATAATATAATTTACGTAGCATGATTAATATGTATTTTATTAATACATTTGAAAATTTTAATTGACTAAAATATTATTCGTTAATATTTTAAAAGTTTCTGTACATTATTTTTTTTCTATGTTATAGTGAATTATTTCTGTTTATTTTGTTTATAATTTTAAGCAGTTATAATGTATTAAGTGCAAAAGGAATTGATGAAAAATGATAGCCTCAAGAACGGAAGAATGTAGCTTCAACTTTTCGACCAAGTCTTGGAATTAATGCAAATACTCTCCATGTATTCAATTGTTTCCGGAAATTTTAGAACAGTCTGTTTAGGATAAACGTGGTGATGAGCGAGGAGGTGCAATGGAACGTACAGCCAGGTTTGGCGATTGGTCGGAACACATGAGTTCATCGGGAAAGAAGTATTACTACAATTGCAAGACGGAAGTTTCTCAGTGGGAAAAACCACGGGAATGGGTCAGTCGAACAGATAATCGTCAACGTCAGTCTAGTGACTACTCCTCTAGGTCAAGTAAGTCCAAAAAGTCTTCAAAATATCAATTTTTGTAATTATCAAATGTATGTAAAATATTATATAGTAACTGAAAAAGCTGTAAATTGAAATTTTTTACCCAAATGAAATACAAATTAAAAAATTGAGCTTTTTATTTTTTTGTATATATAGCTTAAACATTTAACTACAGAAAATGTATTTAATTTTTCTTATCTTGGTTAGAATTTAGTATAGCATGTCGTTTGTTTATACTGTTTATCGATTTAAACAACAAAAAATTGCTTATTGCATTTGCATTTTTAAAAAGAAAATTAAGAAATACACTAGAATTATACTAGATTATATTGTGTGTGCAATTGATAACATTTTATATATTTCGACAGAAAAAAAACTGTCAAATATACGGAACTGTTCAAAATCTGGAATTTTTCCTGAACAGGTCATGATAAACATTCCAACTCGCGATCAAATAGCAGTAGCAGTATGCGAGATGGTAAATCGTCGCGACAATCTGACAAACGGGAATACTGGAGCTCATGTGGCGGGAGCAGTGGTGGCAGCAGCAGAGATGATGTTTCTGCGAGAGAGAGGGAACGAGAGAAGGAACGGGAAAGAGAGCGGGAACGCGAACGAGAAAGAGAATCTTGTAGAGAAGAAGCTGGCGTGGAACGCCAAGCTCAAGATATGGATATTTCGCCAGGCGATTCCACACCTACTTCGGAACCTTTGACATCCTGCGCTCACGATCCACTGCCACAAGGCCCTGTTCTCTTGGCCACTGGTACATTCTTTACTGATTAATTTCCTTCAATGTTATATAAATTTGAATTTTAATGATTTTGTGCTGTCCTAAGCATTACCTCGGTTAACATCCCATCCACCGTCAACGACATCACAGACGCCTGGAAAACTTAGTTCGCCCACGCAACAGCAAGGAAACAGTAATGCGCCGGGACCACCGGTGTCACTGGCAAATCTCCCAAGACTACTGTCGCAAATCACGGGCAACAAAGAACAACCTGACATCACGCCACAGAAAGCATTACAGACAATTTCAACCATTTTACTGTCCAGACAAGTAAGAGAATCTTACTTAAACTCTGCTGAAATGAGTAACATGTAATGTTTTTGTCACACAATTTTTAGACAATTAAAATTATTATTTCAATAGCTGTATTCAAGAGCATATTCCTTGGTTTTCAAAAAAGTATATTAGTATTATTAATTGCTCCTTTTTTCTGCTTTAAAATGCATACGAACAAAATTTATAATGTTATTATTTATTATCTGCTTATCGCTTTTAATGTAGCAGTCTACCGGCGGAGACCGAAGTAATAGTGGAAGTGATGTGATGGTTCCGCTAAAAGTTGATACAAGTGGCAATATTACCAGCGAGGGTCCACCTACTCCCACACATTCAGAAACCCAGGATTGTGTCGACGCGCGAAAATGTAAGTCCCATTATTTGAAGTTCGAAAATATTTATTTTACTTTATGTCAATTAAACAAAAGTTTATTTTCTTATATTTGCTATATTTTGGCCAATAAATAAATAATATTTCTATAATTTTTGGGTAGGTTTATAAAATGTCTGCAGAATCTTATCGCAAGATTTATTCGTGACATTTATTTTTCTTTATTCGTTACACAATACTAAAATTAAGTTTCAAAGAGTTGTTTAATCGAATAATTTCCGTTTCTATAATCTTTTTGTTTCCAAGTATTTCTTTTTGCATATTTGTGCTCTCTATTTTTTTTTTTTTTTTTTTTTACAGTAACGAGTCCTGGGGGGACAAATTCCGGAGTACAAGGTCTGAGTTCGTTGCAAAGTCTCAGTACATTAGGTTCTCTTGGGAATTTGAGTAATACAGGAGGCTTACAGGCATTATCTAGAGTGCAACCTCCCTTAACACCCTCTTTAACACCATCGCTCGCTAATCATTATCGGGAAGATTTGACGCAACATGTGCGTGCCTTTCCCGCTGATATTCTCGAAAAACAGGTGAGAATTTGACATTTTTTAGATAAGAGTTTTCTTTAAAAGGTTTTTCTCGTCATTTCTTAAATGAAACAATTTTTATGTTCAGGCACAGAAACTTAGTGAGGAAGCACACACGATGGGCAGTTTACAATCTACGAGAGTATCTGCCGAGTTGAAGACGGCACGATCGATAGTGAGGCTGACAGAGATTCAAGCAACGTTGCAGGAACAAAGGTAAGTATCTTATTTATTCTATACTATTTACAGGACATTTAATAGATAGTTTATAAAATTTGTATTGATTTATGAACATCTCATTTATTCGCTATTTTAGGATATTATTCCTCCGTCAACAAATTCAAACGCTCGAGAAGTTAAAATCCCAAAATTCCTTCATGTCTGACGATTCTTAGTGTAAGAATCTTTATAAAATAATTATAATTACAATCTATAATTAATTCAAGCAAAAATAAAACATGATTATTAATATTCTCATTAATATTGAATAATTAAGATTGTACCTAAATTATAATATCGTAATAGAAGTGATATAATAGCGAATGAACATGGGCTCCTCAGAGAGGATCGGCTGGATCTAGTAATCAGCCAATGAGTCTTAATAATTAATTATTAACGAATTTATTATTAGCGAATTCACCTCTCTGAGAAGCACAGCAGGCCTATCCAAGTCGCAAACACAACTCTAAATGAATAGAAAAACGAATCAATTTTATCAGTTCAATGCAAACTACTGAATTGTATATCTGAATTGTCCACATCGTCTTGTATTTACCTATGTTATACGTGTCAATGTTTCATATCCCAGGATTAAGCGGCATTTTAACTAGTTGAAACATTTTCGTTGTAAATCTCGGAATAAAATTCGTGCCACAAGTTTTAATACAGTTCTTTATCGCCATAGTCTCACTTACCTAATCTCCCGAATTCTTCGTTGAGAATCATTAAAAAAAAAAACTTGCACGCATTAAATAAATTTATATTCAATACGACTGGGAAATGTATGTTTTATATTCAGATTTCGTGTTCGATCTCCAATCATTTTATTACAGGGTTTTCTTGACATTATAGAATGTATCATCGCTGAGCAAATATTGATATATTGTTACACATGCTCTCCTATTTACATCGTGTAATTAAAAACTATAGCAGTGACAAAACTTTTAGATTAACTTAAATGGCCACCGTTTAATTTCTAGTGTGTAAATAGCTGAATCAGAGTGAGTACTATTACTTACAATGACAAAACTTTATGCATGGCGATTTTCTTGAGTTAGTAAGAATAATTATTGTATCGAAACTGTGGATTTAAAATAAAAATATGCATTTTTTATATTATACACTTACAGACAACTTGTTTCATTCGTAATTCCCTATACAATTATATCAAGTAAAGAAGCAAAGACCCGTTACATGGTACCCATAATTCTAGTGTTAAATAAACATAACAGGTATACGTAATAATCAGTTACAATGCAAATTCTAATAGTTATTTAAGGGACTATTATTGTTAAGGAATCCTTTATTTCGAGGTATTTCGAACATTTTTTACTGTAACATATTTATTTGAATAATATACTGCAAGAGATGGAAGAAGTGTATTAAAGGATTCGTATTGTACTGAAAAATATCCAAAAGAAAAATGTTTACATATAATATTGAAAATGATCTCTTATCTTTTGAAACAGATTATTATAACAATTTGTAGAGCGACATATATACATACATATAACATATGTATACAATTTAAGATGTTAAAAATCACGAATGTGACACAATAATTCACAGTATGTATCTCTTATTTTGTATATTTCTTTGAGGAACTGTCAAGGAGCGATCCTACTAATTACAGGAAACGAAAAATGAAAGAACGTATTCGTAAAATATTACACTTTATCTAAACATTGGGGACTGCGATCAAATTTATACTTTTAATGTCCGTTTCTAGATTACTTTTTGACCCAAAGAATTTTAATATAAATTTGCACATTTTACAATTTTTGCTCGATGTAAACTCATGCTAAAGAAAAAAAATTCTAACGCTATTTATATATGCGTGCACATAATAAAATTCTTTAGTTCAAATCACTATTTACTAAACGCTCTCCTATATTTTTCACTAAATATGAAATAAAACTATAACCCAAATTAACATCGTCATCTTCAATTAGTATTTTTTTTTTATATCTTAATATGTTATAATTATATAATCATATGACTATTTATGCATGCATTATATAATTATGTACGTGATTATATAATTATATAATAATTACATGCATAATTATGTAATCATTATGAATATATAAACAGAGCAGATTAGTATTAAGAATAATGTTGTGGTATCCTATCACGGTGTTTCTCAACACAAGCTCCAAATAGCCCTTAAGTATTACAAGTGCTATCCGTTAAGGCAATGTCACCTTTATTCAATAAAGTTAAGAAGCAAAGCAACTCTGCGGAGAATCGAGTTACTTTTTGCACTTCTGGTCCACAAAAAAATCCACATACATATGTTACATATATTTTTTTATTGATTATTATTATTGCGAGTATTATCGACGTCGCTTACGTCTTACCTATATATTTTGCGAAAATTAAATGCGTTTAATAATACGTCGTCTTAAAGGAAGAAATCGTGATTTGCGGATTTTAAGACAGATATATAATATATTCAATAATATAAAAACAAAAGATCGATTCAATCGCGTAACCATTAAAGCGTACTTCGTCGATTTTTCTTGTGCGAATAAAGATGGCTTTTCTTACACTTTGCGCATTATATACTATAACAAGTGTCTTTCAAATTGTTCTATGATCCATCGATTGAGAAACACCGATGAGTTTTCCGTAATATTAAACTAATGTTACATCATGTCATGAGAATGTGATAACATCCCCATAGCACCTGAAGCATACAGTGAACATTCTCCCATGTATTATTTTATTTAATTACAGTCAGTCATTGGATTTATTTCATAACAAACTCCCTCATTTCTGAACTTCTTCATTAGACAATTGCTTAATATATTCTCGATAGAATCGTTACAGGCATTCAGAAAAATTCAGTACAATGTATAATTTCCAATGGACTAAGATTATAATAAGGCCTCGGAATATTTGACATATTGTATCATCCCATCACTCATAGGAACATTTACGTGAAAATAATCATCGTGAATGGCGATTAATATATATGTGTAATATAATTAATAGACACATAAAAGATGGATGTTAGTGTTATATAAAAGGACATAGGCTCTCTTCTAACGGTATCATCTATCTTGTAAGCTTGTGCGAATTACTAATTTTTACATAAAATAATAGACTTGAATAATATTTTGTTACACATTGCAAAACATGAAAATGAATATGAAAAAGAGAATTTCTATCAGTCATGAGATGTTACATATCTATTGTTGAACGTTTTTATAATGAAGTACTCTTCAGATGTTTATGCAAACATATTACAATGGAGAGTATATAAAGTGCTACAAAACAATTCCAATACGATTTGCTTTACAGTCGTTAATATATCTATGTTATACGTTCATTATGTATTTGTAAGGCCATATACGAAATTTAATATAAAGATACTGCCTTTGTAGGCGGTATTCGATATATCGATTAATTTGGAAATTTGCCTACTCATAGACAAATGGACGACACAGCCTCAACAGAGAATGTTCACAGTGTAAGACAGCAGCACAGACATATCTCAGCGCAGCCTCACTTTACCATTAATTACAATGTCTTCGTTTTGCCATCGTGTAAAACAGAGTCTTGCCGAGCACTTAGTTATGTCCAAAATATCCTTTGTAGGTAGTCAAGTATGGGCTTCGCTTAAAAACTAAAGTAATTTCACTTAAGTGTGAATTGATTTTTAACGTATTAAACTATTCTCGATTTTACATACATCTGCATCACAGAAAAGTTTTCTTGAAATCACCCATATACTAATACTATATAAATTTAATTAACATTGCTCACATTTGAAATGAAAAATTCGCCCACAAAGAATATTTTGACAATATTAAAAATACATGTTTAACAGAGAAACTATCGTTTGAATTTTTGTCTCTTAATATATATAATGTATATAGAAGTTAAAAAATCTCTTAATGTTTACATGTAAATATTACATAACAACGGATAAACAACAACGTCTAACAGAATGTTTTGTACCTAAGCGTCTAATATGGCATAAGATGGGTCATGTGCCGAGTTATTCTTGGCTACTGTCGAGTCTAAGCCAATATTATACACAACTAGCCTAATCTTAAATAAGACGTGTATGATTTCAATAATAATTCATTAATTTCATATCACTACACGTCATCTAACTACTTTCCGCTTTAGGGACTTCTAAAAAGAATGGCTTACACTATCAGCTGTTTTGATAACTTCAAAGATGCGTTAAATTAATATCACTCTAAGAAAATTGCATTTGCAAAAATTATTTTTTCCAACGAGTTACACCATTGTAAAAATGTCAAAAATTATTTTCTAACTAAAAGAAAGTAAACTTTCTGTGTAAATAGTAAAAAGAAACATTTTTTTCAATATTTAAAAGATCCAATAAATATTACTGTTTATATTATTCATAATAACGGAATGTTTTGACAGTATTTAAACGTTTTCGATTTTTTGATCGACTTTGTTTCAGCGATATTTAGAGTGATATAAGTAGAGAATTTTATTAATCAAATTGATTAACAGATCAAATTATAGTAAAACAAATCTTTATTTACTTACATCACCCTAATGTATAAGCAGATATTAATAATAAACGAAAAATAATACATATTTAAAAAAAATTAGAAACTTGTTATAAATAACATACAATATTTTAGAAAAAAAAAAAACTCTTTAGAAGCCCCGTAATAATTTATTCCCATTCAACATACCCTTTTTCAAATTTATTTCACTCGCTTTATGATAAAACACACAACATTATAATATAATCCTATCAAAATGGCATTCAGTATTTTCTTATAGAATAATTTCATTCAATATATAAAAAAAATATACAATTTCGATTACTCAATGGAAACATACAGTAATCGTCAGTTTGTACTATCCGAATGCCATTTTCGTGTATATTACACTTTTCCTGGACTAGTTCTACAAAGATTGTGTAGGGCTGCCCACGAAATTCTAATTAAAATATAATTAATGTCTATACGTAGTGGGACTTTATTGATATATAGTCAGTTCACAATGCTCGCAATATTACGATGTTACACAAGTGCCTTTAGGCTTATCATGGACACTTGAAGACAATTATTTGATTACATAGATAGAGAATCGTGTAAGATCTTGTTTGAATAATTAGCATAAAATCATAAAACAAAGGGAATATTATAATATACATATAAAAAATTATTAACATTTTTCCGCAGAATATATAAGATCGAGTAACTAAATATTACTTTCAATACACGAAAAAATATACGAAATATACGCTTTTAGATATACGAAAAAATTGCTCGAGGGAAAGCTGTAGCTACAGAAGGATGAAAAATATGTTGAAATTATAATAAATTCAAACTTTTTATACCGAGATATCTTTTCACATATTTGAAAGCATCGAAAATACTCGGATATTATTTAGTCGCTCTATTCTATACATAATGGGTTGAGTAGGAAAATTATTTGTGCACATTACATAATGCTTCTAAATTATATCATCTCCAAATAAGTCTCACATCAAGGTTCTCTTACAAAGAATAGTGCTACGAGCTGTGACTGACATACTTACCTGAGCGGGTGACAATTTCCCACTAGTCTTCACCTTCAATTGCACGCATTAAGTGCTTATTAGATTCCTTTATCGAGGTACTTTTCAATTTCGGTAAATATATATGTTATCTCGAGTATATCATGTCGCGGTACACATACACACTACATCTGGATTTTCCTTTTTATTTTTTCTTTCCCTTTTGGTAAGGTCTTAGTGATGCAACAGCATCACGATTCACTGGCTTCACGCCAACTCCATGGTATTATTTTCATTATTACTGTATAATTTAAATAATTTATAATTTACATTTTCCTGTAGAGAGAACACAAGTGGTTGTACGCAAGCATGTTCGGTTAGCTTCGGGTTACTATATTACAAAGATGCTTGGTATATACCACCACACTGATGCGAACGATTGATGATGACAGAATTTCATTGTACACCGTATTGTATAACGCTTAAAATACATACAGAAACACACCCAGATACACAGATAGATATAAGGACGCACCTGAGTGTATGCGTGAATGTTGTATGTTACATGCTCTCTACCGCATGCATCTTCTAAATGCTTTTTTGATTTTCCGTGATGTTGCCGGTGCTGGTTGGGGTGGAGCACTGCAAGGCGAGACAGTTTATTTAGTATATATTCTGCACATATAGACTTGGATAAATTACGAGCTTAGTACACTTACTTGAATGCTGCTGGTACATTTCCCTTGGTGAAATTGAACGAAGGTCGGCTGTTGGGATCAAAAGCTACCGCGGGAGCGGTAGTAGGAGGATTGAAATTAAATCCACCGGTTGGCGTTGATGTAGATGACTGCAACATTGTACAATGGTGTAATTTTATTTGAAAGAAGCTGGATAAAAAATTAATTCCGGCACTTGTGTATTATCTTGTTAATGTATCGAATATATGTAGCAAATAGCTAATATTTACCATTTCTCCAAAGTTAAAACCACCTGAGGTTGCAGCAGGTGGAGCTGTAGATCCAAAATTAAATCCTGTACTGGACGAAGCAGTAGACGAGAACGATGATGTTGCCTGAGTCTGTGGATTTGTTTGCGATGCGCCAAACATCGGAGGTGTCGTTGCATCCTGACCGAATGCCGTCGGTGCCTCTTGTTTCGGTGGGTTGAACGCAAAATTAGGTGCGTTAGTCGCAGCAGTGTTAGCCCCGAATGAACCGAACATATTGTTATTACTTTGCGGCGTGCTTGAATTACTACCAAAAGTGAAGAACGGCTTCGCAGACGATGCTGGTGGATTGGTGTTCGCGGAGAAGTTAAATCCGCCGCTTGACGGTTGCTGCGATGATGTCGAACCGAACGTGAATATGGCGGGCGTCGCTGCGGTATCACCGAAAACGGGTGTAGTAGTGTTTCCAAAGGCGGGTGTGCTGGATGATCCGAAGAGCGACGGAGTAGCGCTGTTGGATGGTGCGCCAAACGTTGGTATAGGATTCACCGCGGGTGTTTGCGCGGATGAATTAAATTCGGGCAATTTCGTTTCCTGCTTTGACGATCCGAAAATCAAAGGCGGCATTGTTGCTTGCATCGTCGTGCCTTTTGTACCAGCAGTGTTTAACTTTTGCGCGGATGATTCCGTGGCAAAATCTGTCTTCTTCGGGTTCGTTTTTAGAGAAGTGGGTTTGACCGTGTCACAACAAGGACACGCAAGTATGTTCGCAGCGTTTCGCAGCATGCAGCCGGAACATTCCCACGATCCTTCGGCAGGTTTAAACTTCTCCATTAAATCGGTGTTTTGGGACTTGATAGCTTGCGGCTTCGCAGACGATGCAGGTGGATCGGTGTCCGCAGAGAAGTTAAATCCGCCGCTTGACGGTTGCTGCGATGATGTCGAACCGAACGTGAATATGGCGGGCGTCGTTGCGGTATCGCCGAAAGCGGGTACAGTAGTGTTTCCAAAAGCGGGTGTGCTGGATGATCCAAAGAGCGGGGTAGCACTGTTAGACGGTGTACCAAACGCTGGTACAGGATTCACCGCAGGTGTTTGCGCGGATGAATTGAATCCGGGTAATTTCGTTTCCTGTTTCGGTATTCCAAAAATAAAAGGTGGCATTGTTTCTTGAATCGTCGTGTCTTTCGTACCAGTGCTTAACTTTTGCGCGGATGATTCCGTGGCAAAATCCGTCTTCTTCAGATTCGTTTTTAGAGAAGTGGGTTTAGATGCGTTACAGCAAGGACACGTAAGTACGTTCGCAGCGTTTCGTAACAAGCAACCGGAACATTCCCACGATCCTTCGGCAGGTTTAAACTTGTCCATTAAATCGGAGTTTTGGAACTTGATATTTTGCGGCGTCGCAGAACTACTTCCGGGTTTCGGTGTAGAGCACGCTACGCATTTGGCATCACTCTGCTTGTTTCTTACACAGCAAGTCGTACATTCCCATTGATCTTTGGATAGTTTAAATTGAGAACCGAAGCAATCGTTTGCGACTGGTTTGGATTTTACGACGGTTTCCGTCGTTGACGTTGACGGCAATGAAGTTTTATCATTGGGATTCGACCGGACAATTTTACACGCGGTACATTGTTCATCCGCATTGCTGTTCCTGATCAGACATTCACTACACTCCCAAGATGACTCGGCATCACGTGTGTCTGAGCTAATAAAAGTGCTGGCAATCTTATCCGTAGATGATCTTTCAGAAGCCGAGTTTGATTGCTCGACGAAATTAGAATCCATCTTGTTAGATTTGGGACTCAAAATATCCATGACACTTCCCGACTTCAGTTTCGATGCCTCCTCAGATTCATCCTTGCTATTTTTTACCTTTGCTTTTAATCTAGGTGCTGTCGACGAGCCGGACCAAATAAAATTCGGCATAAACATGGTCGCAGCGGGCGCAGTAGATTCCGTATTTTCTGTCTTCGAAGGTGAGTTTGAATCAATCATATTCACGTTGTCTTCAGTGTTAATCGGGTTATTAAGAGGTTCATAGTCATCAGACTGCAAATTTTTTCCAGAATCTGTCACCTTAATTGGGCTAGCAAATGAGAAGGTGTTTTCTTTATTTGCGGCAATTTTGCCCGCAGTGTGTGAAGCGGGAGGTGGTATCCCGAAATTGAAACTGGGTAACGTTGTTATTGGCAGAGGTATGTTCGGTAAATTTACAAGTGTCGCTGTTTCTTCTTGCTCCAGATTTATCTTCGATTTACCCTTTAATTTGCCGTGATATTTTTCACCGTCGCTGTCCTCCGTCCTAGAAAGTATACATTTAATTAATTTTATTTTTTGTGAAGCATGCAAATGTCGTAAAACAATATTTAATAAATATGTACCTCAGTTGACGTTTCGGTGTGGAGCACGCTACACATTTGGCATCACTCTGCTTGTTCCTTACACAGCATGTCGTACATTCCCATTGATCTTTGGATAATTTAAATTGAGAACCGAAGCAATCGTTTGCGAGTGGTTTCGATTTTACGGTTTCTGTCGTTGACGTTGACGGCGATGAAGTTTTATCATTCGAATTCGACCGGACAATTTTACACGCGGTACATTGCTCATCTGCATTGCTGTTTCTAATCAGACATTTACTACATTCCCAAGATGACTCGGCATCACGTGTGCTTTTGATATCTGAGATAACAAACGTGCTGGCAATCTTATCCGTAGATGATTTTTCAGATACTAATCCCGAGTTTGATTGTTCGACCAAATCAAATTCCATTTTGTCAGATTTGGGACACAAAATATCCATGACACTTCCTGATTTCAGTTTAAATGTCTCCTCACATCCTACAAACTCATCCTTGCTATTTTTTATCTTTGTTTTTAATCTAGGTGCTGTAGACGAGCCGGACCAAATAAAATTCGGCATAAACATGGTTGCGGCAGGCGCAGTAGATTCCGTATTTTCTGTCTTCGAAGGTGAATTCGAGTCAATCATATTAATTACGTTATCTTCAGCGTTAATTGGATTACTAAAAGTGAAATTGTTAACAGGCTGCAAATTTTTTCCAGAATCCGTCACTTTAATTGGGCTAGCAAATGTGAAGGTGTTTTCTTTATTCGCTGTGGTTTTGCCCGCAACGTGTGAAGCGGGAGGTGGTATCGTGAAATTGAAATTGGGTAACGTTGTTATTGGCAGGGGTATGTTCGGCAAATTTACAAGCGCCACTGTTTCTTCTTGCTCGAGATTTATTTTCGATTTACCCTTTAGTTTGCCGCGATATTTTTCACCGTCGTTGTCCTCCGTCCTAGAAAGTGCACATTTGATCAATTTTATTTTTTGTAAAGACGTGTACATGTCGCAAAATATTTAATAAATATGTACCTCAGTCGATATTCTTGCGGAGATGGAGGCGGATCACTGCGCGCTGAAACAATCCTTCTAGCCGCAAGAGTTGTATCTTGTAACTTCTGTCGTCTTTTTAGCTTCAATATATCGGGAACAGTTGGTACTGTCAATTCACGTGTCAAATGACGCAAGCCAATTCTAGCAGATGGGTTGGTTCTGTCCAACCCATCTTCTAGAACCTGCGCTCGTGTTCGCTTCCTGCTCACTGTCGAGGAAACGATATTATTTGTGTTCTTCAATGGAATTTTCTTTGCGTCGGTTATAGGCGAAGAGAAATGTTCTAATGCTTCCAATATTTTTTTGGCAGTTTGACTCATGCCCGATGAATCAACTGTTGAGTTAGGTGATTTAACTTCAACATTTGTCCTCCCTGGTACTTTAAGTTGCAACTAAAATTAACGTACAAATTAATATAACTCATTATATAAACAATAATTCTTAATTATTAAAGTAATTTAAAACATACAAGATCCAATTTTTTCTAAAAAAAATCATTAAAATACATACCTCGCTTGAATTATTAAAAACATTCCGACCTCGCTTATAAAGACCTGCCGCGTTTGCACCACCAAAAGTTGTATTACCACTATAAAAAGGGGAGGACAGAGGAGACGCCCGATCTAAAGCATTTGCTACAACTGACGCGTTAAAACTGGGCCTACGACTGCTTAAAGTATCACGAGAATTTATGTCTAGAAGCAAGGACCTTGAAGTTTGTAAATGATCAGCTGAAACAAAAGTAGAATTCACACAATATATGAATGTATCAATTTATTATCCTTTAAAAAAAGCAGTTTTTAATCTTTATGTAAAGTACGATTTGTACTCACTATATGTCAATTTATCATCAATATGTCTCTTTCTATTGCTAAACGAACTGTATAACAAATTTGATGGGCCCTCGTGTCTATTTATCTGCGGAATAAGAGAGCTACATCCACTGGTACTTTCACTCAATTCCGAATTATCATCCATCCCATTTGCTATCCCGTTATTAGTTGACGAAGCTAAAGAGTTTAAGTCAGATCTGTGAGATGTTACAGTTCTAATATCTGCCTGCACTGCAGGAGTCGAAGATATTAAACGACCTATCCCGCTTGGTCCAGCTATTGCAGGTTCCATAAAATCTTCCGTCTGTAAATAAGTAGTAATAACAAAATTGTTTCTCCTGAAGCATATCATTGCTGCAAATATTTAACTTACCACTTCATTGTGAACAGGATATTGCTCTTTAGAAGAATCAACTGTTTTTAATGTAGTTTTAACTCTTGATTGTATAGAAAATGTACCGGGCGGATGAATCACATCCATGCGAATACATGATCGTTTGCTAGGAGGAGGCTGTTGCACATCATCCTCCAGTTCTGTTTCTTCAGTATTCTCTCTACTTTCTAATGTATCTTCATTACCTTGAGAGGTATTAAACCACTTGCCGAAACCACTAATCCAGGAAGATTGTGGTATGAGGTCTTTTGCCTTATTTGCCACTCTTTTTACGAATGACTGTAAAGAATATAGACATACAAATATGAAATATACAAATGAAACATATATGCAAAAATTATTACAATGCTTTAAGTATTTATCATCTAAAGTGAAAATAATTCCGAGTGTCATCATATGCATATGTATTTTGATTAGTCATTCAAGCATATTGCAGATAATATCAAAATACAAGAAAATCTGAAATGTTCGACATTTGCCAAGGAATATTCGAGAGATTGAGAGAGGGATATATAATTCGTGTTTTTCAAATTGGGAATCTGGTGCCAGGTCAGACGCAATCTTTAACGTCTCTTTAAATGCGTCTTTTGCGTATAATGAGGTTGCGCTTCAAGGTTACAGCGCACATAATACACGAAACGTTCGTCTCGCGGCAAGGGTAAGATTGAGGTTATCATCATCAGGCACACTCACATAACCGTGACACCGTGGATATCGCGCAGGGGGAGTTTGTCTTGGGGAAAGGGCGGGCATGCGGGACATCTTGTGGCGAGAAGTCAGCGCTCGATGTCGGTTTAAGCGTCGTGCTATTTTGGGCCCAAAGTCGCGCGCGAACGGCGCGCGGCCCATCGTGGGCTCGCTCATGCCGCGACGATCTCGTGCCGTGGTCAGATTACTCACGTTGCTCGCGTCGTAGGGCTGCGCGTTCCGCGACGACGGTCGCTTGCCGGCCGGATTGCCGCTTCCCTTGGCCATGTTCCGCCGTTGTTCACTGCACTGCACTGTACGATGATGGTTACGAGACGCATACACGCGACACAATCATCGCCTTCGTGAAATTGTCACCGCCGGAACCGCACCACCTTCTTGCCTACGGATGAGAGACCACGAGAGGAAATATGGCCGCACTCGGCCTCAAAGACCGCCACTAGGGCGCTAGCAGACTTTCTTCAAATCGCGCTCGATGCGCTTGCCCACATGACACGCGCATTATGTGGTTCGCGCTCACCACGGCAGCACTTGCAACTAGTGAAGCCATAGAGCATATGCAAAAGTGTGAGCGTATCTTAGGGCGGTATTCATAGTCCGTTCTTAGGGTGCCGTCACATACAGCCCGTAATCCGTAATCCGCACCGGAAGTCCGCAAAAGTTACTAGGGATTGCGTCCGTAACGTTACGTGTGTTTTATCTCCTTGTGTCCCATGGAGCCGTAATTCCATGAAATTTCCGTAAAAGTTACTAAAAGTTACTAGTTATTACTAGTAATGCTTTTTTTAATTTTATTTATTTAACTAAATTTGACGATTTAATTAAAATTTTTGTTAAAATTATAATATATTCTGTAGTTTTCTTATGAATAAAATACAAATAAACAATTATAATTTGTTAAATAAAAAATAGTAATACCGTTACGTGTGTATTTACGGCTCCATGGGACACAAGGAGAAAAAACACACGTAACGTTACGGACGCAATCCCTAGTAACTTTTGCGGACTTCCGGTGCGGATTACGGATTACGGGTTCTATGTGACGCCGGCCTAAGTATAAACGACCGCGTTATATCGCGTTGTGATCGCGTTGTGATTGCGTTGTGTCACATTCAACGTATAAGGTATGTAAATAAAACAATTACTGATTCCGCAATTTATTTATCTAAGATGATAATGTTTCACAGAAGAATATTTTTTTTATATTTGGAGCATTGCAATAAATTTGAAAATGAGGAATTTACAGGAATGTTGCCACTGCTTCATAAATTACAATTTTTCCTAACCTATTATAAATATATTTAATAATATTGTGTTATACTAAATGTTATACTAAATACTAAAAGTTGTTTTTTGATTATTTATAGCAAAGATTTGAATATTTTCATATATAATTAAATTGATTATTAAATTTTTGTCTTTTAACTTAATGTGGTGACAAAAATTCTTTAACATGTGATGCATGTTATCTGTATCTATCAATACCATGTGATATTATAAAACTGTGTGCGATATATACATCTTACATTATAATAATATTAATAATTAATAAATATTTAGATGGAATCCGATTACGATGAGGATCGAAGTGGTTGGGGAGATGAGGTGAATCGAAGTACTGAGGAATGTAGTGGAGAAGATATGTTTGATAATCCACAAGAAGTATTGAATGAATGTTTGGATAAATTCAAAACATCTGACTACATTATGGAACCTGGCATTTTCGCCCAACTTAAGAGATATTTTCAAGCAGGAGGAAATCCCGAACAAGTTATAGAATTATTGTCCAAGAATTATACAGCTTATGCACAAATGGCAAATCTTCTCGCAGAATGGCTAATCCTTGCTGGAGTGAAAGTCACTGATGTGCAAGCAATGGTGGAAAATAACTTGAAGGATATGATTCTTAAAACTTTTGATCCCAAGAAAGCAGACAAAATTTTTACAGAAGAGGGTGAAACTCCTGCTTGGTTGACAGAAATGATACAGCATCCTACTTGGCGATCTCTTATTTATAGACTTGCAGAGGAATACCCGGACTGTTTAATGCTAAATTTTACCATTAAACTCATATCAGATGCAGGATTTCAAGGTGAAATTACAAGTATCTCAACTGCGGCTCAACAAATTGAAGTCTTCTCACGTGTATTGAAGACTGCAATTGCTGGATTTCTTCAAAATACAGAAGACTGGCAATCGAGTATCCAAGAATGTGCAAAAATGGTATGTCACGGTCAACATACTTATGTGTACAGTCAAGTCCTGTTGCAGATTTTAGCACAAGAAACTCGTGGTGGTTTTATGATGAAAAGACTATCTCAAGAAATCACCAAATGTGCTCAACAAAATCGACATGACGTTACTCCAATAACAATGGCTCTGAATGGTGCTGCTAGTAGTCCTGGAGCATGTCAAGCACTAGCATCTATGTTATCAAGAAACACTTTAAATCCTGCTGACATCACTGTATTGTTTAGAAATTACTCTGCAGCAGAACCACCTCCTATTGAGTTGTTACGTAACCCTCAATTTTTGGGTAAGTTGATATAATTATTTACAATAGTAAGAAAAGAAATTGAATAAGAGGAAGACACAATAAAATTTTAAATTATTACCTTACAGAATTATTGGTTGATGCACTTTTTAAGCCTGGTGTTAAGATAAATCCTGAACACAAATCGAAGTATATATATTTATTAGCTTATGCAGCAAGTGTGTGTGAAGCAGCTCCTAAAAAAGGCAATACGCGTAAAACTAATAAGGACGAATTAAAAACAACTATTCAGGCGATTGAGAAAGTACACAATATATGTAATATAAACAAAGGATCGACTGAGCTAATAGCAGAGTTACATACCTTGTATCAATGCATACGGTACTTGTTCATGCATAATATTTATTTTGTGTATTAAAAAAATATATAATTTACTCATAAATTGTTTACTACAGATTTCCTGTTGTAAGTGTGGGTGTAATAAGGTGGGTAGAGTGCACTGTGACTGAACCATCATATTTTAAATTATGTACAGAGCATTGTCCTGTACACCTTGCTTTATTGGACGAAGTTGTTGTTTGTCATTCTCTATTGCATCCAAAAATATTGAGATTGCTTGTGCACTTGTTTGAAAGTAAACAAGATGAACTGGAGATACTTGTACAGGTAAGTTTTCTCCAAACAGCATCAATTAAAAAATAAAATTATTAATTCTTTAAATAAAAAAACTCCCCTTTCTAGCTGGAGATGAAAAAGATGTTGATTGATAGAATGGTGAATCTTTTGAGCAGAGGTTGCGTAGTACCTGTTGTGTGCTACATTAAGCAATGTTGGCAACGTGGAGATACAGATGTATCTCTAATCAGATATTTCGTCACCGAGGTGAAGTATAATACCGTTCTTACAATCATTTATATTATAATAAATAGTTTAGTATAATCGGTATTTTTATATATTAGGTGTTGGAAGCAATAGCTCCTCCATACTCAACTGAATTTGTACAATTATTCTTGCCAATGGTAGAAAATGAAGAGATTACTGGGACTATGCGTGGAGAAAGTGAGAACGACTTGGTTTCAGAATTCACTGGTGAGTATAAGAGCAATAATTAAAGAAATATATATTTTTTCTATATAAACAAACCATGAAACTTTCAGTGCACTGCAAAACTCACTGCCCTGTTGTAAGATGACGTTACAAAAATTAATCACAGGTGGGTTAAATCAAAGAAAAATAGAATAACACGAAGAATGGTTTTATTTTATAAGGAGACAAAGATCGTCAGAAATATTACATAACTTATGGCTATAAACATGTATTGGATGAATTCTATATCCATCTGTGATATCATCTAGGTACTTTCTGTAACAAAAAAAAATATATATATATATATACTGTCAGTGCTATATATATACTATAAATTTTAAAGAATGAATGTTTATTAATGAACACACACTAAGGCATAAATGTTATTTGCTTAAAAGAAAAGAATTTTAATTATTTTTGTTATATCTGTAGTTTTAAATTCAAACAATCAATCAATTTTGTGGTTTAAAAATGAGAATTCAAATGTCATATTCGGGTATAGAACATTTGTTTTATCCTCAAAGTTGCTTGTTGGAATTGGGAAGTACAGACATAATAATGCTGATTGTTAGATCTCTTTATATATTAAAAAAATGCAAAACCAACTGCTAATAATGGTTAAATAAGAGGACAAGAAAGTATTTTCTAAAAGATTGTCATACTTGTGTATTAAAAATTATTAATACTATATTAAATAATTCTATTAAAACAAACACTTGTAAGTACGCAATCATAACACAAATTATAGACTTACTGATCGTTAAGATCATATCTTTTCAGCTGTAACAAAATATGTATTCATGTAACAAAAACATTTTTGAAGAATAAATGCTTAAAGAAAAAAAAGAAAGCAGTAATGACAAAGAGATGACTTGAACTGAAAGATCATGAAAATAATAAACTAAATGTTTAGAATTACATCCTATTTTTTATCGTTAACTTGAAATAATAATAAGTCTTAAGAAATGCATACTAATAGGTTTTCCATCCTTCCACTGAGTAAATTTCACATTGACTTCATCACGTTTGGCCGCCTCTGCTCTTAAGTCAGCTTTTAAAGCTTGCCTGACTAACCTGGCTGCGATCTGAGAGTAGTTGATGTAACTGTAATAAAACAGAAAAAAAATTTGTACAAATGCATTTTTATTTTTACATATTTTGTTACAAGCAACAATCAATAAGATAAAATTCCACATTAATAATCAGGTAAAGATTAGGTTACATAACAACCTTGACAATTTTTAAAGAGATAATATACACAGGAAAAGAAATGTAAAATATGAAATGTAATAACTACATTATTTCCTTACTTCAATCCTGCTTGTCTCCACGCTGACATTTTTACTGTTAATTTGGAAAAGACAAGACAAATTTTATAGGAGCTGTGACAAATACAGACCACAACGCCGCCTGTAGCAGAAGACTAGTTATAAATCTTTGCTTATGCCAAATACACAGTTGTTAATCATCACATTAATTCTCTTTTTCTATTGGCTGTTACCAAATTGCAGATGCTACATACAAATGCATCTAAAGAGACCATTACAATGAAAATGCAGCATAAAGGAGCTGTTTGGTGTATTGCATATGCGTGGATTTATATGCAATTGTTGGCACTGATGGCGCTGGTGTCTACTTACTTTCGGCGGTTCAAAAGTTACGTAGATTTCATCTCCGTATCAAAATAAATCTATTTTTGCTGTGTGAAGGTATATTATGCGATGTTATTATGAATTAAGTACTGAGTAATTATATTTAGCATTAGATGTGAGATATAAATACGGATTGTACTAGCATTTGTGTCCCTAAATCTGTTGTCGACTTGCTTCAATTGGGTTCTTAGAAGTAAAGCAATATGGCGAGAAAAACACGAAAAATGTCCGTTGTTAGGATTGTACAAACGACTTTTTGTTAATAAAATAATTCTACACGCAAAACAAGTTTTGCGCGATGGACTTATTTAGTAGTATATAAAGTAGTTGAATATTGTAAAAACTTTTATATTTGCCAAGCACTTCGATAATTATTAAAAAATAATTTAGAGTAAAGGAGGACATTACAAATAAATTAATATGAACATACAGAATATTGTTTATGGTTGTTCTGGAAATACTTATTGGCCGGTATTCATAGTCCGTTCTTATATTTAAGGTTGTCTTAAGCACGGACTTATATTCGCTCTCTTCGTCACACATATAGCGTTTTCGATTATACAGGATTTGAACGACCCAGGGTTGATCAATCACTATTTTACTATAAATGCAAGTCTTTCATTGGTGGAGAGGTTGCAATGACGTCATTAACCAACCCTGGGTCGTTCAAATCCTGTATAATCGAAAACGCTATAAGTGTCACCCTGTATACGCTATAAAGCCGAGAGCACAAGCTTTTACATAAAGCATAACGCATAAGCATAAGGAAATTGATTGGTCTATATATAAGCATAAGCAAATGCATAAAGAAATGGACCAATCAATTTCCTTATGCTTATGCGTTATGCTTTATGCAAAAGTCTGTGCTCCGGCCTTAAAGCCGAGAGCACAAGCTTTTACATAAAGCATAACGCATAAGCATAAGGAAATTGATTGGTCTATATATAAGCATAAGCAAATGCATAAGGAAATGGACCAATCAATTTCCTTATGCTTATGCGTTATGCTTTATGCAAAAGTCTGTGCTCCGGCCATAATTCTCCATCTAATAGGAACCAAAATGGCGGATGAGAATACCTACATATCTAGTGCCTTAGTGAAATGCACCCTAAAAACAAGTTACGAGTCAAAAGAATGTAATTATAATTTTACATATTTTGTCATCACATTATCAAAAGCTCAACAATGTTAACACAGAAAGAAGATTGATATAAAATTCCAATAACAACACGCGTAATAAATAAGTCCATCGCGCAATAAATCCGGTCACATAAAGAATATATTTTATTTATATGATTTTCTCAGAAATAGAATATTACTAACCATTAGCAGTAAAATACTGGCCTTCCGCTAACAGATAAGCTCCGCCAATCTGCTTCGCCAAAGAACTATTAGCGCAAAGTTGCGCGTGATGTATTCAAAGTGTTTTTAGATTTTTTCCATTTGCTCCTGTAAAATTATCTACCACTATTAAAATTGACAATGCGACGTTTACGTGAAATTACTAACATGTTCAATATTTCATATAGGTGGAAAAAAGGATTTTTGTGCCACGACATTGCCATAATCTGGACGATGCAGTGCATACGTGACAGGTACCTGTGCCTGCCTGTGCCTCAAAGACGATGGAATGAACGAACGATATGTAGCATATGCACGTAAGTCTATCACAGTTATGTTTAAAATATTTTAAATAAAGAAAATCGAAAAGATTTAATGTGATAGAAAATCACAATAAAATGGGTCACTGTACATACATATAATAACCTCAAAAAAATTAATTAACGCCGAAATTTATTACCAATGTATTTTATACATTGATCTATTTCATTTTTCTTAATAATTCGGAAAGATTGGTTAATTTATTATAAAAAATGCAGATAAAATTTAAGCGCCAATATATTGCTTTCTAAAACTCAAGACATAAAACCATAATGCGCATTAATTATTATATTTATAAACTATAGTTATACATACAGTATAAATACATTTTGCAATAGCAAAATGTTTTTAGAATACTGTGAAGTTAACATTGCATTAAATCATATATATATATATACAAAATAACAGTGCAAATTTAATGAAAAGTGCTATCGTAATTCGTGTTTTGCGTTTAACAATATATTGCTTTTAAACGTTTACCATATTCAGTGAATATTATTCACGATACGGTGTTTTAATAATATGATATCTCTTGTTTTTAAGTAAAGGTGTGCAAAGTGTTAAAAGTATATAGCATTGGACACTTGCTTAAATGTGCAATTATGTATTATTTAAATTCAACATTTTTTACTTCCTTATCTTATCAATTTCCATAATTATCACTGGACAGTTTTTCAATGTATATCATTTTATACCAATTCCACATTATATGTCGGCTCTTATTTTTTTCAGTAATATAAATTGCTTCTTAACGTTGTGATAACATGATTCATGTTTTTTTTCAAGGTAGTGTTCAGTTATTGTAAACACTTTTAAAATTTATAGTTTTTTAATTATCTCTGATTTTATATAAATAGAATTTTAGTATTTTTTGCATTAAGCTTTGTCTATTGTTGATCAAATTTTTATTGCAATTTATTACATTACAATAAAAATTTATGATTGCAGCCAAAATTTGATCAGCGATAGATGAGGGAAAAAACTTATTGCGGAAACTGCTAAAGTTTTATTTATATAAAAAGTAGCCAATCATGAATTATGAAAGTTACTACAATATTTTGCGTAATATAAGACGAATTTACTTGTATTCAATATTTTACAATTTATAATACATTATATCTTTGATCGCTTGTTTTTAACAAATTTGTTTTATCAAACACTACAAAATAATATATTTTTAGAAAGATTGATATTACACGTTAACTCAATTTCTTAGATAGTTCAGAAAAACTTTGGTTTTTCTTTTCCGTCGAAATTGTCAAGATATAACCGATAAAAATTTATGTTAGATGTCGATGTACAGGACGTGTACTCGAAAGCGTGTCATGCTTTTGCGAAATAATATTGTTTTGCTAATGTTTGTGGCGTTCGCGCACCTTCGCTCATAAGTACGACGAACGACCGTGTTATGTAATCGCAGTCCATCTTCTTCCTTCGGACGGTAATGCTACATTTCGTAGACGGGAACAATAACCTCAGATGACGTAAAAAAGCGCGATAAAATCACCGATTGGCATGCGTGAATGCACCTGTCGCGCGAATACAATGTTGCTTATTATTACATTTTCTATTAATACAATCCGATGTCTGACGTACAATACGTTTTACATATTACATGATTACGTTTATTGTATCACGAAATTATTAACATGAATTATTAAAATCTTGCTATATATATGTAAAATCGATAGGCATGAAACCTTGTATACATCATTCAGTATTGATAGCTGAATCCTTTCTCATGATGCAATTATCGGTCGATGTTACAAATGCAAGGTTTTCAAGGCGTAAATATATTATTTGTTACTTAAATATTTATAAACAAATTAAAATAATTATTATTTGACGAAATAAGATACTCAACTTGTTTAATTATTTACAATTGGTATTTTTTATAGCAATAATGAGTATCAGAAATTTTTTTATTATTGTTATGTGTTAATATACATAAAAATGACAAAATTATATATACAGGGTGACCCATTTTAATCTATCACTCCAAATATTTCCGTTCCCTTGCATTTTACAAGAAAATGTTTCAGACAAATGTTGTATGGTTTCAAGGGGGCCATAAAATGATTTTATTGATTTGACCTTGGATAGTCGTTTAAAGGTCACACGAAGGTCACCTTTAATTTCTTAAATTGAAACCTCCATTTTTCATTACATATTCTTATAGCTTATTTTGAGAGCTTTCCAAAACACTATAATAAAGGTATTTTCCATTAAGTATTTGTCTTGTTGTTATGAGGTTTAAAAGTTACGATACTGCCGGCATTAGCGTTATCCGAGATAGTCTGCCATATCACAGATCTTCTTAAAAAAACTTTCTACGTATTGAGAAAAATGCTATGGTATCAAGAGAAATCAAACGTGATTTGACTTAAGGAATATTTTTCCAAACTACTAATCGAGTTCTTTTGTGTAACCAATCATTTTTAAAGGTCACATTGATTTCTCTTGATACCATAGGATTTTTCTCAATACGTAGAAAGTTTTTTTAAGAAGGTCTGTGATATGGCAGACTATCCGCTTACAGATATCTCGGATAACGCTAATGCCGGCAGTATCGTAACTTTTAAACCTCATAACGCGACAAATATTTAATGAAAAATAACTTTATTATAGTGTTTTGGAAAGCTCTCAAAATAAGCTATAAGAATATGTAATGAAAAATGGAGGTTTTAATTTAAAAAATTGAAGGTGACCTTCGTGTGACCTTTAAACGATTATCCAAGGTCAAACCAATGAAATCATTTTATGGCCCCCTTGAAACCATACAACATTTGTCTGAAACATTTTCTTGTAAAATGCAAGGGAACGAAAATATTTGGGGTGATAGATTAAAATGGGTCACCCTGTATATATATTTTATCTTATGCACATATTGCGCATGGTAATAATAACTAATTGTAAAAAAAGAATGATATTAAGTTGTCATAGCAATTGCCTGATTAGTCAACATCACAAATTGCATCTGTCAGGTATATTAGAAGTGACGTCATATATTGTCAGCAGATATTAAGCTGTCCGCTGATTGCATTGACGACACCAAATAGGTCGTAATTTTTGTTTGCGTAAAAGTGGTCAGAGAACGCTGATTTTCCGGTCAGAAAAAATGAGATTATATTTGAATTGGATTTTTCATATCTTCAAATACACGTTTATTAAAAGCAATTAAGAAAATAATCCGCGGGAAAACCGTTCATTACTTCTTGTTCTTATTGCGTAAAGGCGGTTAAGAGATATTAGATTTCATCAATTTTAATATTCAATTTAAGATTATTTTTCAATAATCTTAAAATAAATTTATACAATGCAAAATAGGTTACATAGCAAAGAAATAAGGACTATAAAAATATTACTGTGAGATATACGCGAATGTCAAAATTCGAAAATAAATATTGCAATTAATTGCTATCAGTTACATTTTAACTTTCTGTTAAAATGTAACTGATAGCCATAAATTTTTTTAGATACTATAATATTTTTTGTCACGCCAGCTGATTTGGAACCGGCCTAGACAGGTCTGCTCGTGCCCGCCCAATTATAATTGCAGAAAGTGGATGAGAGTCAATTAATTAACGATCCATATATTACAATCCAAACTAGGTTGTTAACACTATGCGAACGTTCTGCAAAGAGTTGAATATTTTACATTTATCATCTTGCTTCTTTAAACTTGAAAGACATAGCTGTTTTACTATACTTTTGTTCTGCAAATTATTAGACGTGACTGCAAGATCTGATCGATTTACAAATGTCAGATACTACAATTTTTTCAAGTTTTGCTTGATAAGTGTTTTATAACACGTGGTCAATTCCGATATTTAGAAACGCAGAAGGAAGAACGCTCGCAAATCGTCTTCGATAATACGTGCGTAATCATAATTTTGATCGTTGATAAATTTCTCTTTTTACAGTCTGCGTCATGTTACGTTGTTGTATTCGCGAGTGTCGGTATTATTAGATAAAAATCGTAAAAAATCTTGGTTGATAGTAATTTAGATCTTATTTGTTGCCACGTCACTTTGTCGCGTGCTCCAGGAAAGTTGTATATAAAACAATTGTCGCGTATATGTCGCGAAGAGAGGGCGTAAATAGAGTAGTCGGTCAAGTACATTCACGTGATTCAAAAAGACCTTAATTCATCATACATATGTTCGTGCTACTCTTGAAGATTGCATTTATCAAAGATACGGTTATTATTACATTGTTGAAGAAGTTGGTACCGCTAACGGTATTTGAAGAAGGAAGATACGTCTCACTTTCGGACGACTTTAATATTAAAGAATCCAAGCGTCAAGGTTTAATTACTTTTGATAACGTTTCGAGAATTTCTGTGCTCTACTTGTGTAGAAAAGAATAATTTTTACCGTTTTCTGTAATAATTAACGTGAAATGTACGATACGTATTTATAGAGAAATTATTTTAATTTCCTTGGTTGGCTCCTTAAGAACGTCACTTGCCGAAAATTATACGACATATTATCAGCGACTTATATCGGTCAAGGTTGAGATATCTGTGGGGAATTCGTTATATTACACTTCGAGCGAAGAATACACCGAGTGATTCTTTATTATGCGTACAGGAGAGCGTGTGTATACGTGAGTGTAGTTAAATTATACAGATTCGCGCGTAAGTCGTGCATAAATCGTTTGGCACTTTTCGCGATCTCAAGGTGAAAATCGAATCACGCGCCAATCGATGTACTGTATGGTGTATTTTAATCTCTTTGCACTTTATTTTGTCAATACTTACGACCAATTTTCATTCTAAGCGCGAAGCGTACAACAGAGTTATTCGTCGTCAATATTTTAATCGTCTTCACATTTACGTGTTTTATTACAACTTTGGTTTCTAGATTGCATCATTGCGCGGATCAAATCATTAGAATCTTCGAAGAATAGATTTTAGGAAAAGAATAGAATAGATTACGGGAAAACGAGTCGGTTTACGACAATACGATTGCCTTCAAAATTGTCAAATGCTAGATTGGATGAGCAATAAAAATATCCACTTCCAACTGGTACGAACCGCCACGCGGAGGAAAACAGGTGGGAATTATCGGAAAACATTGTGTTTCTCGGTATTTACTGTTAACACTTCATGCGAATGATTTCACTCTTTCTTCCATTCATGAACGTTCGACATCGTCGCTTGAGACACTTTCTGCGTGTACAAGTTATTATATCGTTAATCACTATGTAAGCGCAATCCAGTCGTACTGGATTCAACATTGCATCGGTAATGTTGGAAAATTACGCGACAGCTTTAGGAATATTGGGTGTTTACGATAATTCAAGTTCGAGTTAGTTTCACTAGGGCCGAAAAATGAGATAGACATAACCATCTAGAATCTTTATGATTTATGACAACTCGACGCTGTCTTGTATTGCTTGAGTTAAATTAATTGAATTTGTTGAGTTTATAGAGCAAATTTTATTGTAATAAAAAAATGTCAACTGCAAATCAGTCTATGAAAGAAACAAATAATGTTGGTATGTATGTTGGTATACTTCTTTAATAGATATAATTATATATATATGTATATAATTATATTTATTAAACTCAACAAATTCAATGAATTTAACTCAAGCAATACAAGACAGCGTCGAGTTGTCATGAATCATAAAGGTTCTAGATGGTTATGTATATCTCATTGTCGGTCCTAGTGAAACTAACTCGAACTTGAATTATTGTAAACACCCATTACCTGCTCACCTAGAAAATATCAGCCGAGTTAGACGTGACAGGATAGAATAGACGTCTCGCTTCTTCTGAAGGGAGGGAAACGTTCGTCGCGCCGTTTAATGTCCATTGACGCCTCCGTGAGTCATCCGCCGTCTTAATAATCTGACAGTTTTCTCGACGCTCACAAGACGTACGCATACAATGCGGATTCGCAATACACGAAGACACGACGGATGCAAATTTCTGCTTATACGTCCTTTGTATAAACATACTTATCATAAATGCACGGAGATGAATGTGTTAAATTGCGATACGAATCTTATGTATTTATGCGATCATACATTCTTTTTATGTAATGAAAATTTTTATTTATGGATATTTCTAATGGAGCTATTTTACATTTGCACACTAAGAATATAATTACGCTCGATTAAAATCTTAGAATCTACGTAAATACAAATTCATGAAAGTCTCAATATTATTACAATACTGAGAATCAATCGAGATGTTGCTAGAATGTTCATTATAAAATCTCGCTTATTGCTTATCATAACGCGTTGCACTCACGACATCAGCTTCGTTGACAATAGCAGAGTACATGAGGAAAATTTACGAAGATGAATTTCCTGTATAAATCGTAATACTTCCGGCCGAGTGATAACACGAAACGCGTTGCATCACGAGCAGTAAAAGTGACAAGTTCCGCCGATTGGCCGATTGCTTTGCATATATTTTCCACGTGGCGTCGAAGCATATATAAATCAGAATTACGCAACGTATATCGGAAGTCCTCGCCAGAGTGCTTTGATCCTCATAGCGATCACGAGAGATCCTTCCGCCCGATTTATGCGACCGGAAATGCGCCGTAAAGAGTTTTCGAGAAACTCTCGGGAAATAATAAATGCTTCGTATGCTGGTACGATATTGTGGTATCACTATAATAGATCGATTGACCGCATTGTGAAAGCTAAAACAAACTAATGTGAAAGTTAAAACAAGGAATTATGTACACATTGTTATTGCTAATTGCTACTTTTGCACGCGTACTAAATAATGATTGAATTACACCGGAATTACAGTATATAATTAATATAAATGTTGGTTTAAAATTACAAAACGTATTGATACAATACTTATTGTTTCTTAAATTGTTTACAAATTTGATTCTTTTAATTAGCAGAAATAATAAATGCAAAATTGAGATATAGATATTCTTAATTTGCCATCGGTAAATATTACACGATAAAAATATATGTGTTATCTCAAAGTACACATTGATACAAGTTTCGTGCAAATTCTTCATATATATCTCAGGCTTATCATTCAAAATTAAACAAGATTTTTGACATACAAGATATCTCACTTCGCATTATTTTATAACGATAGATTTTTTGACCAATTTGGAATCGAAATTATCTTAGCAAAAATCAATGTTATCTTTCAGTTTATATTTCGTAACAAAGTCTCAAATCAAATTTTGTGGCCGAAGAATTTATCTTTGAAAAATAATACGGCAGAAGTGAATTATTTTATATTAAAGATTACGTTTAAATATTTTTTGTGAATTTTTTGTGAATAAAAGGCGGATATAAAAACACGATAAATTTTTTTTCTCGGAAAAGCAGCATAAAAACAACACAGAACCGTGAGAAATTACTGCTCGAGGATGTGACGCATCGAGAACATGCTTCGGAACATGTATTCATTCGCAGGAACGCGTTACATCGTTATTACATGCGAACGGTGATAGAATGAGGTAGGCGCCAGACACGATGTCGTCCTTTTCTGTACTGACTGTTAACGCATCGGCGATAATCATGCTCGCATAATTAGAGGAAAATATTGATCTTGGTGCAAATTAATACGGCAAATAGTTTAGCGCGAATATACGAGTATTTAGCTCGCGTTAATTTCGTGTGAATAAATCTTGGTGATTTCCGCAATACGCAACTCTTGTCTCTCTCCGGGAACTCTCCACTGAAAAGACTTGATCACATAACTTCCGTCTCGGGGTCCAGCTATGAATAATATCAACAATTATAGTTAAAGATTGACGTATAAAAAAATATTACTGGAATTTAGAAATTGGAAGATGGACAGAAAAAGTGATTTTGCATTCTGAAAAGATGATAAAATTTTATATTATGTCTACTTTCGTCAAAATCTAACATAAAAATATTTCAACCGTCTATTAGGGTTGTTATTTTTTATATTTTCGAAGTTTCAAAGACTTCGAAAATAAATTCCATTTAACATTTGAATATACTCGTTTCAAACTAATTGTTGTTATTTTTGAAGCTTCGAAGTTAACTTCGAAATTTCGAAGATTAACGTGTCTTCCAAGATGTCAAAAGTAACAACGCTACCGTCTATGAAATGTGTGCTTTAGAAAGAATTTTCTAAAATACACATATCTGTAATTATTATGTTCAAAGTTTAGTTTTATAGCACTTGCATTTTTTTTTTTTTATTTTAGTGTAAATATAAAAAAGTTTTCTCTGTTCTTGCATTCATGATAATTATACTTTTAATATGTTACTTAAAAATACTATAGACTTCGCGGCCATTATTGTTGCCAATTGCTCGTCGAAATTTTCAAATATTAATTATTTGGCTTACTTCTCATTACGATAAGAAACAAACTCGGTTTTGTTATTTTTATCTCTTCAATTAAAATAAGCAGCGCGTATTCGATTCTGGGCGACACTCGTTTCAACCAGTTTTGCTTTCGAAAACACAATTTTGAGTAATTTATCGCACTGAATCAATGCACCGAGTCTATCCTGCTTTGAACTGCGATACGTACCCTCTACGTTAATTGAATGACGTTTGCATTACGTGTTCTCGTCGCGTCTGTCCAAACACGATCACAGTATTTTCTCAAGTCAGTTTTCGGTTGCACCTGATTACGTTATTATGTATCACATAGTCTGGTTTGCACGTGCGCGATAATAATATGATCGGAGTATTACTTAATATTGACGCACACGGTTAACATTTTGCGCATAAAGTATTTTTATTAAATGTTAAAAAAACATACGCAGTCTTGCGACTCCCAAGTTTTTGATCGTCACTGATAAGTGAACTTTTGATAAGTGTCACACGGTACACCTGTGATTTTGCGTCATGTGACATCTCGATTAACTCACTTTGACTATTAATTTATTTTTTTTGTTCGATATAATCTTATCTGTGTTCATAGATAGACAAATGAATATCATGTTTATTTAATTACAACTGCACGTAACAACGTAGTACTGCAGTTGGCACATTCAACATTGAAATGTGTTTGTAAGACATGTGTGCTGTTACAACGATTCTGGGTATGCTTATTATTAAAAGCTATTAAGTTCATTAATTAGTTTTAGCCAAAATCAATCGGACTGTTTATATGTTTTGTAACGTGATAATGTTTGATACAAATTACGAATTTGTTCCAGTACAATCCGGTTAAGAATTTTATTATAATTACCACGTGTCTCGACAGTGCGAAATGACGCAAAATCCGTGACAAGCGAGAATTGCTATCCCGTTATTTCGACTGATGTGTAAACTTTCACGTTCTCTCAAGCGCACTTTCCGTCGAACTTCACGTTTCATCGATTAACAAAAAATTCGATCGACGGAAGTGCATGATCTCACAGTAGCGGAAGTAGTAATGTCATAGAATTGGTTGTAGCGGAGTTGAGTAACATCAATCAATTATTTTTAATGTAACGTTATTATCAATAATTTTTTCTTAAATTATTTTATCACATATAGGTCAGTTTTTTACGAGTTATATTTAACAAACTAATGATACATTAATTTTATGTGATAAATAAAATTGTTTGTCTCATCTGCTTGATGACAACTGATTATAATCTCGCTAATCTGTGACGACAGTTTCGATTTGATCGCGATAGTTCTCTTCCAGATCGATAATATCTACAGTTGAGATAATTAAGTACCATTTAATTTCAACGCGCGACACACTTTCGTATGCAAATAATCATAGATTGAAAGCGTAATGTCTGTATTCATCGCGATGTTTGTTCATCTTGTCAAAGGATTAAAGGACCGTGTACGGTAGCGCATGATTTACTGAGATTTTTAACGCAAAACTGTAACACACGAAAGTGGAGCATTGTACCACCTTGAAACGATATGCGCGAATTCTTACGATCGCCTTGAGCACATGGTGCGTCGGGGGAACCCTTGACCTCCGCCGCTATCATTGTCTTGGCCCATATACATATGTCGCACCTTGTTATCGGTCGCGCCGTGATAAAACCAGTTTGACATTGGGACCGAGCAAATTTCTTAATTTTTCTGTTTGCTCCTTGAGGCGCCGTAAAGACAGACTTTTTTACATTTTAGAGAAAAAAGAATTAATTTACGGTAGGCAACGAGAGATAAGCTCGTTACAATTTAATTACAATCGTGCGGCATTTTCGTACGCATTTTAATTACAATTGTGTTTAGTTCTTATTTCCATATGTATCACACATTTATTTCGCCTAAATGACGGATGCGTCGTGTTTGCTTTCCAAACATCGCCGATTAAGTTTTTTAGTTTAAGCATTCGCTGGAAAACAAAATAATTGCTCTTCTGCTATTGACACACGAGTTGATTGACACACGAGTTGATCCGTCCGTTTAACATTCGAAATTCTCACCAATTGTTAATTATGTACTTATATGCCTTGCTAAAAAATCAATCGTTTATTTTCAAACTTGAATTTGCGTATTCTGAAGCCGTAACGATTTTAGGCAGTGATAAATTAATTAATTTTTGTTTGAATTACGATCACGATTGATCGAGAAAGAGCGATTATTTGCCAGGCAATTATAATTATAATATATCGTGCGAGGAGCAGGAGATATTTTTAAAACTTGAGAAGAACGCTGCAAACAACTCTTTACTTGAAATAATTTGCATTTTTCCGTCGTGAAGTTTCACAAATCAGATGTGAATGTAACGAGTTTAACGACGCGACAATCATTTGTATGGCTTTTGTACGTGGTCGCAGTCTCAGCACAAACACCGAGCATAATTTGTGTTGTCTTTCATTGAAAGCTTGCATGTTGACATGCAGCTATTGTTCGATAACTCGCCGAACGGAGTACCTCGTTATCTCGCCGAATAGCAAATCCGTTGGAAAAAAATATTGCGACAAAATCAAACGTGCAACAAGAGACGATTTATTATTGAAGTATCCCGCTTATACTATTTTAAGACGGTTCACTCGTCTTCTCACTGCGATATGTTCTGAAAGAACTTATAGCACGCGATATTTTAAATTAATTTTTGATATTATAAATATGTGAAATTATTAAAAGTAAAAAAATTAATGAGAAAATATTAAGAGTGAAAACTATAATTTATTAAAAATAATATAAAAATATTAAGAAAGAGAATGAGAAAGGTTTGCTTGTCACCGTAATTCGAGCACGGCACAGCAAACACGTTAAACAAAATGCCAGAACTCATTGAGGCGTACAGCGCACTAAACCGATCGACAATCGCGAATAACGTATTAGGTGCACCTGTTACGACATGCGAGTGACGAATTCGTTTGTGAAAAATTTATCGCAAGGATATTCAGGTGTCCATCACGCATAGGCCTTTACGATTCCATCAACGGTGCAGACCTCGCCGAATCTCAATTGAAAATTACATCTCAAGGGCCGATTATTAAGCTACGAATACATATTCGATTGTATTCGGTTGATCGCACAATGAGAAACGTGATTCAGTCGGTGATTATTAAGACGGTGTATTATTCATGCGAAATTTCTCGAATACTGCAAGCTTATTGTCGCTAAGCCCTTGTCCTTCTCGGAATGATTTGTAACAGACTACTGATAACCTCGAGGTAATTCTCAGACGGTAGCTTGTTTAAGCAGCAAATCGCAAGCTAGCGATGACAATGATACTTTTTACGATTTGTTTGCGCCGTGACGTTGACTTGACACGATGTGACGACACTCCTCGGCTGCTAGTCACGATGACAACCAGCACGGCGATAACGGTGGTGCAAATTAATGTGCACTCGATAAGTGAGCGCCATATTTTCTTTGCGATCAGCTTGAAAAATGTTGCGGAGAAAGTATTGTTTGCCACGATCACGCGGCAAATAGAGAACGCCTTCTCCGTTTCGGCTTTGTTCGGTGAAAGGCATTAAGTTATTTTATTGATTTCAAAAACTTTATCATTGATTGAATTTCGAATCGATGCGGGTATCAGTATGACTTATGGAGAGATGTCGATTGTTTTGTATTTTTCTAGCTCTATCTTTTAATATTTTAGTTATGTGATTTAGTTTTATTTTTCATTATGAAGGTAACAATTCTAAATGAACAAAAGATCACACATTGTTATAATAAAACAAATTTAATAGATTTTTATAATTTGTATATGAGATTTTCGGATATTCTATGCTCAATTTTACTTAATATTTATTTTTTTAAATTGTGTGTGTGTTATATTTAGTAATAATATTTTTTATTACATTTTATTATTTCAAAGTTTCATAAAACAATAGCGTCCTAGAATTAAAACTGCAGACTTGAAAGTTGGCGTATTCGCAATAATGAATAGCGCGCACGATTGCGCTAAGCCGATTAAAATTACAAGACGTGTTTAAAGAGCAGCAATGATTCCCGATACGATGTCGCGGTAGCAACTATTAGAAAAGGACAAAGAAAGACGAGGTGCGAGGTGATCAAGGAGAAGTAGTGTACGCGTACGTAGCCGGCATCTGAAATAAGTGACTCTTTCACCTTGCGTTTAAGCACGGTACACCAATATCGATTATCGTTACGACTCGTGGAAAAAAACCGATGACATCCTATCGATTTACATGTTCAACGAACAGACACTTTTCATTTTTTTCTAATATAGGTTTATGTTGAATATTAACGTATCAACAATCAATTTTGAATAGATGTAGGAGGAAATGCAATTAGTATTTTTTTTTAAACAGCCACGCAATTCTTGCCTGACTGGAATAAGAAAGCTCGATTCATATAGGAGTCACGTAATTGAATAATAACTACATACACTAGTAAGAGGTAATGAACGCGTCCGGCTAATAGCAGACTATTATGTTTGGAAAAACGTTACGAAACACTATCAGAAAATAATGAGGTAATGTGCAACCGGGCAGTTATCGAATACGTTGTACCAAAATGCAATGTCTTCTTATCGAATGGAATACTTAAGAATATTCGAGAACATTCGAGACATTTTTTATGCGTCTGCTATTTTAATTTGAAACAATATTTTTTTACATAACTCATTCGTTAATTGACAATTATTAAAACACGTGAATAAAAGAGAAAATTTAAATTTTTAGAAAACCTTAATTTAAAATAAATACATTTATTTTACAAATTTTATATTAATAATAATATTTCTCACACGTGAAAGTATAATAACATTAATAGACATAGCGTATCTTTTTTTATGTTTAATAAAATGTCTTTATGATAAGATAATTGATTGAATTTATGGTTTAAGATAATTAATGCGCGCGCTTTTATTATCCTGTTTTAATAACCTTCTCTCGCATCCGAAAGTAGAGGGGACAGCATCCTACCAATACTTACTTGGTGGTGTCTTAGGTCGTTTCGCGTGACGTCACGTGGTAACGAATCTTCAAGTACTGTCGCGAGTGATAGGACTCTCCGAGTTCTTGCGCGGACGCGATACATAGTGCAACCGGCGATCGGCGAGTGCAATTTCCGAGACGCGCTCCGTGTCGTCGATAACGGGAAAATTCTTTTCGCGAGCGGTGTATAGTCTATGTATAGTCACGCAGAAACGTGTCGCGTCGTATACATCGATAAACTTTAATTTTTTTCAAGAGAAATTACCGATAAAAAACTGTGCAACTTGTCATCCTGTCTTCGACAGACTGGTATGTCTTTCAATTTCAATATTTACTAAAATATTGCGATACTTGACTGTTGTATCATTAGACTCGATTGATGGCTGATTTATTATTAATCTTAATCTATTTTTAATCACATTTAACATTTTGATGAAGATGATACTTGCGGCAAATTATTTGAATTTTAATTCTTTTGACTTTTATTTAAATTTAAATGTGAAATATTTGCATCCTGTCGAAGAGTTATAAGTGCTTTGATTCTGGAGCAGATGCGTGGGTTATATATGTCACTCATTATTTTAATTCAATATTTTACTGTGCCACTGAAATTCACAAACCAAGCCTTTTTTAGCGAATTAGCTCTATTTTATGTTTGACACATACAAAAACGTACAAAAGATTTATTAAGAAAATTCTATAGATATTATTCGACGATAAAGATTTAGTTTAAATATTTCGCGTGGATCCGTATGATATTTTTCTAAGTACATTTACATATTTCATACAAAGAAAACTGTGTGAAACTGTTTTAATAACGTGATCAGTTTCTAGAATTTTTATTTTAGATATATTATTGCGAATTATCTTGGATATTTTAATTGCTGAAACATCTTTATCATTTCATCGTTATATTTTTCTTAGCATTGTATATAGTCACGCGACACGATAATATAAAACAATTTTAAAAAATTGCTGAGCACTTTAATAACGCGACTTGATGATTTTAATCATTCAGCCTTGACATTCAAACAATGTTTCTTGTTATGTGGCTGCTTGGTCGAAAGTAATTTGCACATTGAGGAAAAGTACTCCGTGGAAAACAGAGTGACCCAGTGACATGTGAAACGCATTGGTGCAAAACTTTCGTTTTTCTGTTCGTGAAAGTGTGACCCATGTTGTTTAATTATCGTTATTAATATGAGCTCATCTCTTCTTCATCATCGCGGTAATATACGCGCGACAACGAGCAGTTCACGTCCAAGCAATTCGATGCATAATCAAGCATGTATCCAATCACATATCTTGCGACTCATTATTTTCCGCTTGATGCTTCATGTAATGACATTTCCGAAGGCAGATTTGTTGTAAATCCGTGGTAAAACTTACTCGCGAATTTATGTGTTACATCAATCGAGAATGTTTGATCCCGAATTTTTATACAATATTTACGTATTTAACACACTATATGTCTATTTAACATATTGTGCTTCTTTAATATTAAAATGGCATTTATACGTAAAAAATAATATATTTTGCTTTTTGTCTCTAAATATGTATATTGATTTCGGTCAAATCCGCGCACTTTTTTAAAGTTGAAAATATCAGAAGTCATCAAACTAAAAATTGATAATTGTTTTATTACCGAAGAATCAATATTTCCAAAATTACATAACGTGGAAAATAATTTTTTCCTTATAAGAAGGAAACAATTTTGTGTAGAACATGTAGCATTATTGGAATTACCTGAACCATTGAATCACATAATTGCAATAAGCACAAGTAGAACGGCGCTCCGAGCACTTATTAAAATTTGGTAAAATTGAAAAGTAAGAGGAGACTTGAAGGGGATAAGTGGGAAGTAACTTTAGGGAAATACGCTGGGCGCGCACGCGATTTAAGGCGCCGCGAATTTGGTCTCGTGTGTGTGCAAAATTTAATACGCACGTGCGTGCCCCCCGGCGTTCGCCCGACGGCGACACGGCACGGCCAGTGACACAGAAGAGACACATGAAGAGACAGTAAGAGTGAGAGAGAGGTTTCGAACAGGTGGAAAGGAGGAGGTGGAGGAGGTGGTGGTAAGGGAGGTGGGGGAGGAGTAGGCAAAGGCGCACCGTGTGTACAGAGAGAAAACGACGACCGCGACTCGCGAACGAACCCGCGGAGCAGAGAGTCGGCGAACCGCTCACCGATTCCAAAGTCCATCGGCAGTCAGGCAGGTTCAGTTGTCTCCGAACCCCCGAACTGTTCGGACGCGTTCTGCAAAGGTAGATTTTCATCCCGCGTACGCGAACACGCTTCTCGGGCGACTCACAATCGACACACGCACGCACCGCCGAAAGATCGAAAGTACACGGGCGCAATTCGATCGGACGAAGGAGACAAATCGATTCGGAAAAATTGATTCGTCCGACATCCGCGAGAACGAGCTAACCACGGCTGTCAAAGAAGAGGTTCTCACCCTCTGGTGCGTCGATAGAGCGACCCTTCGCGAGAACCAACCACCTGTCTTTCTGTCTGTCGTTTCCACCGAGACGAAGGGGAAGGCGAGATCGTCGCTGTCTCGAACGATCGATCTGCTAAGACGTGAGTATCGTAACGGGGAATGTATGGGATCGCTTCCGATAGGGGTGAGTTTTTGCCAGAACTCTTCATTACGAACCACGCGTACACGCGCGTAATCGATACAAATGAGTCATGTTTTAGACGAGAGAGAGATAATTCCACCTCGCGTTTAGAAAGTAAAGATGCCAAAGTAGGGATCGCGAATACCGCGATGGAGAACGAGAATGCATATAGATAACACGTGTCCATTGGATATTTATGGTCGGCATGAATGCAAAATCAAGTGACAGGTTTTCGAAATGTTTCACGTTGAAACTTAACCACAGAACGCGATGATAATATTATTTAACATGTTGAATATTCGATATTTGAGATGAACACTCGAAGAGAGTGTGGTTTTTTTTAGTTTTATGTGGAATATAAAAAAGTAAATAAAAAGTTTCCATTATATTCCGCAGCAATATTATTATACAAAACTTTAAACACAGAAAGAATTGAGAAAAAATATGTATAAGAAATAATACATAATTGATTTAACTCTTGAACATTTGATATTTTATTTGTAGCCGGCAATAATATAAGAAATAAATTCAGAAAGTAAATATTATTTGTATAATAATTTTTTTTTCATCTTTTATTTCTTATATGAAAGTGAAAACAATATATTCAAGATACTTTTTTTCCTACAAAATATCGTGCATTCTGAAAAATATTTGTTTTGTCTATAGCGAGGCATTCGTACGCGTGCAGTTTTACGTCGCGTACGATATATGCGCGAATCGTTATGTTCGCTTGCTACAAGCAGTCCGCGATACTGGACGCGCTTCGTTCCAGTGATGTGGTGCTACGATTGCTCTGATATATAGTACACTCGATGCTACGAAGAAAACGTGATATAGCTATTGCGATTATTCCGCGCGATTGTTTTGGGACGGACTTTCAATAATGAATAGATAAATCCCCTTCACTTCACGATGGCATCGCATCGCGACATTCATGTGTGCGTTGCATAATTTATCGTCGCCTCATTTTTAATGTCATTATAAACGATGGTTATGTGCAAAACTACTTAATAAAATTTCTATATTTCTACAATATTTGCATTGTAACATTATAAAAACCACCCACTTGTGTGACAGTCACAAATCAAACATCAAATATTAATTGTATATTGTGTAATTAAAGTCGAATTATATTTTTATTATTTAAAATAAGGAGCATAACGTGCCGCGATGTGTTCAGAAATACTTTTTTAAATTTCTAAAAGGATCGGGAAAATCGATTTAAGCTCTTTGCAATACGAACTATCTTAATAGCCATCCAATTCTGCTTTCGTGAAGAATAGTTGTATGTAGTTGACACAAAAAACGAGTGGTTTTCGCACTGTAATACATATTCATAGGTGTTCGTAGATGCTTTCACTTGAATATCAGATGTGTTCAGAGAAAAGTGCGTGTTGCACGTGAGTTATAAATGATCGCCCGGTTATATATTCGATATGCTTGATCGGATTATTCGCCTGATATGTATTATATATTATGTCGTAAGACAGCCAATGAAATACTTATTAACGATTATACTTATTAACGATTATATATTTCTATATTGTGCGATTAAGAGACATTAAGACCGATTATATCAATTACGTTTTCAATTCGAATTACGTTAGAAATTCTACACGAAAGATAAATTACAGAAAGTGTTATTACTTAACTAATTTCACTTGACCGGAAGTAAGACTTGAACTTCGATTCGCCGGCGGCCGTTTTTGATATACAAACGCAACGAAGGAAAGCTTTGGCGATCCTTTCTAAAGAAACGTATAATTAGCATGACACATTCTGCAGGAATTTCAATAAGGATTGTTATACTTGCGAGTGAATTTTCTTTTGCAGCACGTTGTTCGTGATATTACGACGTTTTTAATGATAATAATTTTGCAATTTTGTTAAGCGGAATTTTTTTTTCTGGTAGAATTAGAACGCAATTTTATTGCATATTGCAAAAGTGAGACTATTTAACCCAGTCGTCAGAATTTTGCCTCTTACAATTAACTCGAGAAAAAATATTGATCAAATATTTAACAATTTTGGCACAAAAAATATTTTTGTATATTTAAAACCAATCTTAGAGAGAGAGAAGTGTTCAAAATCTTTCTCTTTTTTTAATTGATGAGTTTTTGATAAAACCGCTTGTTTAAAAAAAATTGAACAAGTTGTGGCGAAAAAATTTACATATATACTTCCGATTAAGCACACATCACTGCTATCATTTTATTTTATATTAATCTCACAATTACGAAAATGATTTATAGTGCTCGTTTGCGTATTAATATCAACAGAAATGATAGCGCCAATTGCGCTATCTCTCTAACATATTCTATATGACTAATTATTTCTATTTGTATCACACGATTATGGATGTGTTTATATAATATTGAGGCGACGAGGCGACTTGATAATGACTAATTAAAGTCGCGATAAGAATAATGAAATATTTCAAAAGCCACACGGGAGGCTACGTGATGTGCGCTATGATGCGCGGTAATGTAATGAGGCAGAATGGAGTTACGAGAGCATCTAATGATTGCGTTATACTCGGCGATCTTTTACAATGTTAGAATTTAGAGTCCATAGTATGTGTATAATCACACGTACCGACGTGTGCATGTGTTGGTCTTCCTGTTTTCGAACGCGCGTTCTTTATAATCACCCGAGATGTAAAGACTTTCAGCTCGATACACAGTATTCGCCAGCACTGAATAATAATGATTTATCCTTTTTTCGACGTAACCATATCGCTCGCAGTCCGAATAGTCGCCCTTCCTTATATTCATTAGGTGTTCTTATTCCTCTTCTTTTCGTTCGACGGGACATTACGAAGAGCGAGTAACAAAATCTTTAGCTTTGATGTGTTGAAAAGACGCTGGCAAATCGTTAAGACGTTTACGACTGCGAAGTACGATACTTAAAATAGCGTCGTGTGCATTTAAAGGCACAAGTCATAGTTAAAGAATAAAGATAACATTATGCTTTCCGGCTTATTTGACATGCTGTGCAAGTCCGCCGAAACTCTGCTTGTGTATATCTTATTGAAAGAGAAGAATACAAAAATTTATTTTCTGCATTCGTAATACAATACAAATTATCTTGATCAAATTATTTGCAACTGCAAGATATTAATATATTACGGTAATATAAAATGTAGAATATTTTTTATTTCCCGCAATTTATAATTCAAATTTGATGTGTTACATCATACAAGAATTGAATTTTTATTCAACATATTTGTAAGATATTTAATACTGCCGTGTTACTATTATTTAATTTTTCAATTATTAAAATAAATGAAGAAGGTTTTATAAAATATATTTGGCAGCGTGATGCTGCCCGGCGGCTGACAGCATGACAGGTGGATGGCAACTATAGCGTGAAACGTAAGACTCGTGTCTCTGCGTCTCATAATTTGGGAGAATTTAATTTCTTATGAATTTATTTAATTAAATAATTAATTAAATTATAGACGTTAGACGCGCCGAGATATAAAATCAATCTTTTAATTATAAATTAAACTTATATCAAATACACAACTATTCCAATAAATTCTGTATGCCTGTTAGGAATTTAAATTTGAACATTAGTAGATTTAGTAGCTAGATTTACAGAACGAAAGTAATGTTAATCACTTGTCAATATTTCGATGATAATCGAGACTTGATATTTTAAGTAAATACACACGCTTTAGCGTAGGCGGCACGCCAATCTCATAACGGTTATTACATTTACAGTTAGTTTTACGCATTTCTCGCAGAAGTGCTAATAAACGTCAGTTAGTTAGCTTCGAACGAAGTTCAGGATTGATCGCTAGCCGATGCTGGCGTCAAAGATTTTTGCACTAAACTATTATATTCTTTTGCATGAAGACCGCATGTTGATGAGAACATATCTTGCCTGGTGATCCGTTGTGAAACGGTTGTAACATTCACGAGTCGATCGTATCGCGTACTTTCTAAACCGTGGTGAATATAATATCCGGCCACGTGCGTGCATTTGTCTCGCGTCTCAGTCAGCCTAACCGTACACGCGCATGCAGATGCAATAAAGTCACGTAGCGAGTACACGAGTATGTCACTGACGATACATCGATGAGATTATCGACAGCGGATTGTGCGTAACGATTTCGTAGAAAATCGCACGCTATCAATTAATCAGCAGTTCTTAATTATAATGTTCGTAAAAAAATTACCCCCATTAAACAATTCTTTCTGTCTGTAAAACTTGGTTTTACAATGTATTAATCCGTAACGTTTAAGCACAGACTTTTTCTTAAATGAAAATTTCTTATTATTGTTATCATCTCTTTATTTCCTCATCAAGAAAATTTTGCTGGACGCTTGTTTTGAAATGCATCGATTTTTTGATAAACAGTGTGTCTTTCATATGACAGAAGTCGCAAACAATTACTCATGCTGAGTTTTGCTCGTTAGATTTTTGTAGAGATTATTCTAGAATGGCCTTTATTAACTTTGCCTACTCTTTTTTTTTTTTAATTTAGCCGTTGGAGGAGTGTACTTAGTTTAATCTTGTTTTGTATAGAACAAAATGCATATAAATACGTTTGCTATATTTAACCTGCGATTGCACGCGGAGATATGACGAAATTAAATTGCGCCAGAATGAAAACGTTGTATATGTGAAAAATTAATAGGAAGTGAGTGGCGTGTGTTGCGTGTTCAGCCCGTGTTCTACATCGTGTTTGGAGACGCGCATTGGGCATTAGCATGATGCGAATATAATTACGATTCACATGGTTGAAAATTGTTCAGCGCTGCAATTATTTTCCGCGCGTTATTCTCGCTGTGTTTAGTCATATTTCATGTGATACACTACGACGGCCTTGCGCGGTATGAAAGGCATTCTCGCCAAGTACGTAGTCGGGTATTAATTTGATCGAACAGCATCGCCTTTCACAGTTTCCCGCGCATCGCAATCGCCGGAGGAGTGTCCGGGGCGAGCATTATTGAGAAAGTTGAATGCAACGAAGCATTGTTGTTAATAAATAATCTAATTTAACAAGGTGGAACAATGCGCTGACGCGACCGATGTGCATACGCCAACGCATGCACGCAGCTGAGTTTTGCACGTGTGCAAATAATGCGTAATCTTTTCATGGCCGAACGTGATATACAAAGTATGTATACGGGACTAATGTTTCACGAAACGCATTCCGCGAGACATTTTGTCAATTACGCACCCTAGTTAACATCGACAAATATATGACGAATATCATCTTGCGCGAAAATTCGCGATGTGCGACTCTATGCGGCCGTGTGCATTTAAATGCCCGCACGCACTGAATTCGCCTCGCGCATGCATGCCAAAGCACGCGGCACCTTTTCTTTTCGCAAGGACCTTTCGTGTCGCCTCCGTGTGTATCGAATGGATCGGTGCCATCTCTGACCCTGATGACGAGAGGAAGATACCCGCGTAGAAACTTGCGCCGAAGGCCGGTTGAGCTATAAAAAAACATTTATAATATCGTGTGATTTCTTTGACAAAAAGGATAAAAAGAAATTAACAAAAATTGTCGATTTTGCAGTCGTCGCAATGGCGTTCGACATTGGGCAATTCTAAGTGAGTCGTTTACGCGTGGATTAAATGATACATGATTGGTAAACATGATTACGCCCGTAACGAGAACTGTCATCATTCGCTGCACGTGTTAAAAGGAACGTCTACTCTTTTTTCGCTTTGTAGATCGATAACGGTAATTAGAATGATTAGCGAGGTTCTTTAAACGGCCGATCGTTTTTCGATCGTCGATCGATGATCGATAATATAGCCGCAGGCTTCAATTACCGTTACAGATCAGTTTATCTTTCTTGTGCGTTGCCCAACGACGTGTATGACACCGTCTGATCGATCGATTTGATTCGCTAAGAAAGATATTCGCGCTTCGAATCTTGTACTCGCAATTCTCATGACAATTGAAAGAGAGAGAGAAAGAGATTGCCCGAATAATATAAAGTCCGTATCAGACTATGCATTAGAGATCGAATATTGCGAATTGGAGACTGGAATTCGATTCATCAGGATAAAATGTGCTAAGATTAAGATTACTTAACAGGTTGAATTCTAAAATCTATAACTTGCAATCTTCAGTCTCCAATGCATATATTTTAATAGTGTGGCAATTGGTGAATTTCTTAAACGCCTTATAAATATGCGATTTCTCTCAGACAATATTACTTTGAATAAGGTCATTTATTTTAATATTTCGACGCGTGTTTATCGAATTAGAGAATCAACCAATTAACTTTTTATCACACAATAGTCTGGCGTCTAGTCGTTAAAATTAGAAAAATGACTAGAAAATATACACGACACTGGATTTGTTAATATTTTCCCAGTCTTTTAGTTTAATCCCAGAATAACTGGCAATTAATATTAATATAATTTTACAAATAACATATTTTCAGTGTGGAGACAAATAATATTAATATTTTATTTATGAAAGCCACGGGAGAAAAAATTGATACAGAGATTTACAATATGCCATGACATTTCTTTTACTAATAAACTAATAAAAAAGAATTTAATAACCTAATAAAAAGCTTTTGAGTTCTGTTTACTATTTTAACTGGTTGATTGACTGCAAATTTATGCGTACTTTTTGCATATATGTTTTAATATAATAATGAAGGTTAGAGTGTATTAAAGAAAAATTATAGAGTCGAAAAAGAATTTCCACCGGATATTTCTAATCACTTCGCAAACGCGGCCGCGTGTTTATTGTCATTTTATTGTCATTAGGAATCATTAGTAAACTGTTTTATCAAGTTGGATCTTACGTAAGGATATACCACTTAAATTGCGGTGTGTGAATCGCAACGATGAAACATATCCTGTTAATTTTCTTTGTCTTTCGAGGAAACCAAACGAATATAAAAACAGGGAGATTGCGAAAAGTATAGGTTTTACACCTCAGGCGCTGTAATTATATTACAAATTATTTTCGTAGGCAGCCACTCACATGTTTTTTTTTTATACACTACAAGCGATAAATTTTTATTTATTTATTTTTTTCCATTTATTATGCTAAATATATGTTTGATCAATTTCTATATTTACATGAATAATAATTAGTAATATTACTACCATATATTTCATAAAGCACTTTATAGATTTTTAATGCGATGCAAATTAAAATTATAAAAACCTGATTTGCATCGAAATAGGAATGTTTGTTGATCATATCGGCGATTCGTACACAAATTGGATTATAATGCGTGAGCGATTCGACAAATGTCGCAAAAAAAGAAGTGAATCCGAAAGAGTCTCCGTAAGTGATTTGTTTGCAATACTGACGACATCCAAAGCCGATAATTTTAAAGATTCTCCGTTACCTGACCGTTTCACTGTCTTCTCCCCTTTCGTTTCACCCGGAAACACGCGCACGCGGTTATGTCAAATTGAGCAATCGCTGAATGTAGATATCGTCGTCGGGATGGAGTGGGAAAAACACAGTTTGTCAATTTAATAGCATCTCGAGATAAATGCAAACAGTTTGCGCGTGTACATCCTGTGTAAACAGCCCCACGTTCCGCGGATAGATTCTCTTTTGCGCTCACTCGCACCTTGTGGCCTCGATTCGTCGCTGCGGCCTTCCTAGATTATCCGAGACGTTTGTAGACTCCCAAAGAGAGGACGCGAAAGTGTACCAGTGGTAATTTTTTTTATTTATAGAAATTTGAGTACGCTTTTTGTTTCTCGAGCTCTTGGATCACGTATTTAGTTAACGTATCTTAGATCACGTATTAACGCTGCAAATATTTATTAATTAATTTGTCATTAGTATTGTCAAAATATACCTCATTTTTATTATTATCATTATTATGCATAAGTCACTTATTAATATATTTTATTTCTGAATAAAAATATAAATTTTGATCCAGTTAACAATAATATGCTTATTTTTTATATTTTAAATATATTTCTAATTTCTTAATATTGCGCAAACTTCTGGAATCTATACGTGTTATAAAAGCTTGAGAAATGTTATCTTTTACATATAATTGCAACAATACGTTGCAAAAGTATGATTATTATCTAATCACACGTCTAACATCTCTGTTATGATAGTCGCTTTTTCATCGTGAAACCAAATGCAATCTGGCAATAGTACAGATATGATATGAGTGAACCTTCGTAAGGGGCAGGAGAAAGGCGAAGGAAACGGAGAGAGATTTGAATGTCGGCCGAGAGGCTTTGCTATACCTTGACTTTATCTTGACCACAGATTATATTCCGGCTTGTTTTAAATTATGTTTTTCATTGCAATTAAAATATATATTAATAATTTTTTTGGATTATATACATTAATGTCTCACTATGTCACATCTCAGGTAGCACATGTTCGTTTCATATACGTTTAAGAAACATATATGAAACGAACATGTGCTACCTGGGATTAGTGTCATTCTGAAACATCAAATAAATGATTCATATTTATGAAATCCTTATTTGATTTTGAATAATCTCTGAAGTCAAACAACACTTCATAAATAATATTTTTACATCTTATTAATATACGACGTTCGAAATAATTAAGTTGTTAAGTTAATAATTTTTCAATGTAATGCAAAATTCATGAAGCATAAAGTCGAAAGTTCTTTTCCGTTCTACACTTACCCGAAAAAAAAGCGGTACACTGAAAATGTGGGAAAAATTCATCAAATTTCAACTGACGATAACTTTGTAAATAATAAAGATAGAAAGTTCTATAAAATATGGAAATGAAGCTAAAAATCTCTACTTTAAGAATCAATTTATTTCAATGTTGCAAAATAAATTTATTGAAAATGGCGGATGACAAAGCGCGAGCATGCAAAATTGAAAAATAATGGTTCGAGTTTGCGACGGTGCACGGTATAAACAAAAAATTGTAGCTTATTGGGATCAAAAGCGTACGAAAGTACAGAGTCTCCTCTTTAAAATGCTTTTTTATGCATCTCGATACGATGATTTTTCGCCGAGAGATTCGCATTTGAAGAAAAAGGCAGATTCTTACTTCTAGGCCTCTCACTTACAGTACAGTCTGCAAATCGTTCTCCAACGTGACGGTATACTCGTTCTCGTCCGTCTGAAGAATACAGACAAAAACGAGATTCGTCGTTAAAAAGAACGGTACTCCATTCTGCATATGTCCAGCCTGCATGCTCGACAGCAAAATTGAGTCGAGTTACGCGATGGCGACGCATAAGCGAAGGTACATTTGCTGGCCTGCGCGGAAAAAGACCGTGTTCCGCTAATCTGTTTCGAATAGTGTCAACGGATACATTACATTCGCGGACATCTCTTAAATTGTTTCAAATTTGAACAGCCGTTCGATGTCTGTCTCTTAATGAATTTAAAACAATAAATCGGTCATCGTTTTCATTCGTACAACGAGGACGTCCCGAACCAGGTCTTCTTTGGACAGAATTAGTCTCCAAGTACCTAGCATAAGCACGTTGCACGGTTGACACTGATAAATCAAGTGCCTCAGCAACGTACCTTCGACTTCTCCCATCTTCAATTAACGCTACAACTTGAGCAGCTTTTTCAGGACTTATCGTCGCCATAATTGACCAATAATTTCAATGCGAAAAGATTAATTATTGTTTACTTTGACGAAATCGTACGAATAAGTAACGCGTCTCAAAAGAAAAAGATCAAGAGAAATCAAGCACTCTTCTCGCAATGTGCGGTCGAGCATAAACAAAAAGTCAGGGCGGAGAAATCACAAAAGATCTGCAGACATCTTCGGATGCAAAACAATTGATTGAAAAATAATGGTTCGAGTTTGCGACGGTGCACGGTATAAACAAAAAATTGTAGCTTATTGGGATCAAAAGCGTACGAAAGTACAGAGTCTCCTCTTTAAAATGCTTTTTTATGCATCTCGATACGATGATTTTTCGCTGAGAGATTCGCATTTGAAGTAAGAATCTGCCTTTTTCTTCAAATGCGAATCTCTCGGCGAAAAATCATCGTATCGAGATGCATAAAAAAGCATTTTAAAGAGGAGACTCTGTACTTTCGTACGCTTTTGATCCCAATAAGCTACAATTTTTTGTTTATACCGTGCACCGTCGCAAACTCGAACCATTATTTTTCAATTTTGCATGCTCGCGTTTTGTCATCCGCCATTTTCAATAAATTTATTTTGCAACATTGAAATAAATTGATTCTTAAAGTAGAGATTTTTAGCTTCATTTCCATATTTTATAGAACTTTCTATCTTTATTATTTACGAAGTTATCGTCAGTTGAAATTTGATGAATTTTTCCCACATTTTCAGTGTACCGCTTTTTTTTCGGGTGAGTGTAGATGATAGAGCGACTAATGCGCGGTCATTGCTTTCATTTGGAGAGTTAGACAGACAGATGACATGGTGCTAGGAAACGATTTTGACTAAAGTTGGCTTGAGGACAATTGCTTCTGTCGAGTAAGAATAGTATACTTTATTTGTCCAAATAATATTCGAATGACCCGAAAAGAATTGATTGTTGATCTAAATATTCTTGCCAGTTTTAATTTCTATACACACAGAAAAATATCATTCTATTGCTAAGAAAAGTAATTACTCGGCTTACTTTTCTTTTTTTAAGTAACAATTATTTTTAATAAAGAATATTTTCTTGATAATAGTCTTAAAATATACTCATCACAAATTTTTGATAATCTCATTATCATATACTCAAAAAAAGTAATTATTTTTTGGTGAAGAATATTATAAAATTGTATCGAAGAAAAGTCAGATTTGGCTAATTTAATAAGCAAATAGAATTCTTTTTAAAATTTAATATTCTTGATTGAAGTATTAAACTTACTGGGATCAAAATATATTTTGAATAAATTTGATGCTTATGATGAACTTACGATAGATTTGCGGATATATGAACTTATAAAATATTTAAAACAAGTAATATTTACTTAAATACAGTATGTATTTTTCTGTGTGTACATATATATTTTTCTAAAGTATGATTTTAGCCATTTTTATGTGATGTAATATCATGAAAACATTTTTGAATATTCAACATTTTCAGCAATGAAATATTTTTCATGCTGACGCAAGCATACGATGATAATGCGAATTTTCATTATTTCATCATTCTCAAGTTTTATCGTCATCAGAATTTCTCAATAATTTTTTAGCACAATCGACATGCGACAATTACATGCGGGTATCTCTTAGGACTTTTAATTTTAATATAACGCTAAAAAAATAGTTTATGGTCGTGATGCAGGCTCAAGTTTTAAGCTTAAAGAATTTTGCATAAAATTATTAATACACATAAATTTTTTTCTGATTTCACTGAATAATAGAAAGAATTGTGCACTTCGTTGATATACTAAGAATCGGTGCGCCTCGTACACTCATGCGTAATCGACGGGCGCGTTTAATACCGAGCTCACGATTGTTGAACGCCGCACGTAGCCGTTAATAATCCACTGATAACCGCGCTGAGTCAGCGGTGTACGCGTTGCGGCGAGCACAGATTTGTCGTTGGTTACGCGAAAGCGGTTAACTGAACTGTAAAACAATCATAAACAGCAAAACATTTTTTTTAAATATCAGAATATTAATTCACTTTTATATTTATTTAATATGAAGAAAGATTCGTACAGAAAATATATAGATTTAAAACATTGTGTGTGCTCTTCTCGTTCTGTGGCTTCACTACCCTAGACGAGCATTGTCGTATCAATACATCACCGATATCGCACTTTCGATGACATGTCTCAGTGACAGTTTGGTAAAACCGGACTAACGCGCACTGACGCACACGGTGGGAGGGAAGAGGAACCGTGCGATCGTGCGTTGCGTTCTACCGTTGCATAATCGAGGTCGGCTTAATGAGCAATCTTTGATACTTCCAAATAGCCGATGGCCGTGGCGTACAAGTGGCGCCTCGTTTATGGCAGCGCAATTCTTAATTGATCTTCTCTTTTCCTCCTTTTTCGGCCGATCTCTTGACGTCTTTGTGATTCCTCGTGCGTAACATTCTACCGTTGCATTATTTTCCTCTATTTGCATCGTGCAATTCTTGCGTCACGCTCCTTTGGGTACTTAACATTCCTCTCCCTCGTATTTCGTGATTTTTGCATAGAATGCTCGAATGCTGGAAAAACCACGCACGAGTATTCGAGAATAAGAAAGTGTCGTTCGGAATAGACGCGTCCGCGGGGGCATGAAGGAGTGGTCGATCACTTGGTGTGAGCGCCGCTTAATTGTGATGCACGCCGCGACACGTGTCACTGCGTGGCACGGCCGGTCACGCATTCGCATCGATTACATTGACGACAAGCGAATCTACAAGCATCCTCGTACGTGCCAGTTGAGCGCCGTTAATGAGATTTCGAAGACGAAAGGATTAACTGTATCGCGTGCGAAATAGCGTACTTCATCGTAGATTAATTAGTAATTAATATCTATAAAAAAAAAAAATTAAAATCTGAAATAAACATTTTTATTTGTTAAAAATGTATTTTGTTGTCAGGTTTCAGAATAATGTATTATTTTTATCTGCAATTGAACATTTAGATGAGATTAACTTGGATAATAGATAATAAATAATAGATAATGCTTATTATGGTTGATTTTCAATCACACACGATCGTCACATTCGAATTATTCACATTATTACGACTTGATCAGCGCGTGGAAAAAATGCCAGGTTGAAAGGATGCTACGATTCATGGTACCACGTTACACCAAGTACACAGAATTGATGTGACATTCAATCCCGCAAATGTCTGTGATAATTGGAGAGCATATTATCAATCATTGTGGTGCCGATTATCTCTTATTTCTCGTGTGATGAGACTTTGTGGTTTCCTCTGATCTTCGATGATTGTAAAAATAATCATTAGAAGGTAGAAACCCGCTGTTTTCCATCGGGAATGTACGGTTTATCTGAAACTTATATACATTTTTTCGTGTACATGCGAGAAAATATGCATGTATTTGCGAGGAAATATTGCGAGATATTCACACAAATGCATATTGTAGAATCGGCGATGCTCGTATTTATTTTTGCTCTACGGCTTCATGAAATAATCGCTTCGCTTAAATGAGGGAGTTATATAAACGGGAAAAAAGAACATTGATGAGTTACAATCTATGAAGCTCTTTAAAAAGAAGAATAGCATTTACTTGGACAGCCAAAAAGTAAAGAGACTTTTCTGATTCTCAAGTCAATTGAAAATGTTCTTTACTCGTTGACTTTCTTTCATATTATCTAGTTGTATTGTGCTGGCAGAAACATAGCTTAATGAGGATGCAGCTGAGCGGAATCTACTGCAAATTCATAATTGAATCTGCTGGCATACTGCTGACATACTAACTACTAGCATTTTGCTGACTGAGTGACTATATAATCACCATGGTGACTGTTTTCATATAGGTAATAATATTATTAATATTAATTAATTAAGTGGAACAATTATGGATAGGCGAAGGAGCAATTGAAGAGCAATTCTTTAGTGTATGTTTCAACATAATTACTTTTATTCGTAGCGCCAACTTCCGATTGATTCCGAGAACTCAAATTAAGTTTCAGCATTGTAGACTAACGCCACACAAGTGGCAAATGGTTGGCGCACTAGCTTTATAAGCTAGAGGACCGAGATTCGATCCCCGTCTGGATCTGGTTTTTTCTCGTGGCATTGGTGAGAAAACTTGCCTGCGAGAGTATTCTTGCCTTTAAACATGGTTGGTAATGAATGGTGGTAGTGCCAATTGAAAGATTGGTATTTGACTCGATGAGTTATTCACAATTTTGTTATTTCATTGTTGTATAGAATACGACATAATAAAAATAGAAGAATTCTTCTATTTTTAATTTTTTTTTTGTAAATGCTGATTTTCAATCTTCATCAAAGTAGTACTCGGAATTAGTTGAGCATTTCAGCGGTTGACACTTCCTTTCCTCTCCTTGACGCGCGCGCCGCAGTCGCCAAGACCTGTTCTACAATATGTCGTATGTCGGAGTCGATAAAACGTCTTTTATTTTAATAAAAATACATTTTTCAATTTTAAATTTATTAAAATACATACGTTTTAAGCTCAAATAATAAGCGCGTGCCACCGGTGGTACATGCGGCCTGACTGGAAAGTCACGCTAAAACGGAGCTTCTTTGTTAATAGTTTTTTCTTTAATATTTCAAGTACATTTTAATAAGCAAACTCTCAATACTTAATGTTGCAGTTATTAGTATAAAATAATACACATGTATTCGAAATAAAGAATAATCAATGATGTACAGATTTTTCTAGATTATCAATACATGAGTAATAACAAAATTCTTAATTAGAACAAGTTTGCATAAGGGATAAAAAAAACTGCATATTTATATATTTACTTCTCAAATATTGTATGACAAAACTCTACTATAACATAATATTATTCTTAAAATAATATTTGTAAACACTCATTCGTCCATTATACACTAAACGAACAACAAGTCTTTTTCACAGGAAAAATACACAATTTCTAAGTGTTTGACACAAAATTAAATTATATGGACTTTGTACTGAAAATGGTCATAACGCGACCGAAACGTTTACTTGTAATTAAATCTGGATCAAAAATTTACCTTTTTCTTATTATTAATCTTTTTATGAATACTTCTTTTCATTTGTTTATCATCGCTGCCTTTGAATTTTTGTCCCGAACGGATATTACTTATCTCGTTCAGATATGACAGTATCAAAATTTTTCAGACTTTGTGCCTGTCTAAAGAGATTTTCGGTTTCGAGAGATTGTTTTTATTATTTTATTGTTATTATTATTATTTGTTTGGAATGGCATTTTAAGCTTTTAGACGGATAGTTGCGCGTTCGGTTTTGGTAACAGGACAATTTCCATTACCGAGATTCTCTTTGAATTCTGCCGGCTCTCGTGGGAAAGTTGCGCAAGGGAAAGATCGTGCAGGACGTAACAGTTCCCGAATTTCGGATGGTTGTCTAATTCCGGGTAAATGCTTTTCTTGACTCTTCAGCTCTTAAATGCTGCATTCTGCAATTGACTCTTGTAACTGGAGGAAGGTTGAGTGGCACCCATTGTGAGCCGAGTCGTGCTATCGCGTACATTCATCACGCTGCTTTCGATTTTGTGATTTAGGCAAAGAGAAACATTTTTCGGAATTTCTTCTGCAAATCCACTACTTACAATTAGTAAGAAATATTTTAATAATCTTTATGTCAGAAAGTAGTTTACTGATTTTATGTGTTATTTCAAAAATACTCCACTGCTATTCAGAGTTAGATTATATTGGCTAACCAGCAGACAGGTGTTTGTTCCTAATTCTAGATGATAGAGAAGGTTGCTCAATATTGAACTTTTAATTGCGTTAATTCTTTTATTGCAATTAAATTTTAAATGTTTCTGTTACTTAAATTTGTTATCTTTCTTAAAGTTGTTGACTTTTTATTTCATTTTATATTTAAAACATATATTTTAATTTTTCTTCAATTTTGCAAAAATATTGTTTTTTTTTCAAGCTTGTAAGTTAATTTTTTAGCAATAAATTTTTGCTTTTTTAAACAGAATTAATTACAAGAATTAAATAAGGACTTCCGTTTCCGGTGCGACAGCGTGTGACACGTGGTAATACAGCGAAATTTTTGGGTTATTTGAGAAGCGTAAGGAGAGCAAAAGGAGTGATGAGAGTGAGTGAAGGAGAAAGTTGAGATGCGCGAGAGTGTGTGAATGGAGGGAGTTTGAGGCACGACAGTGAGAAAAGGGAAAACAGTAAGGGAAAAGTCGGCGGATAGACAGGCATAAAGTATAGAACATAGAGACGGGCTTTGTCTGTATTAGGTAGAAAAGGGAGGGATTAACCACTTCAGTGGTAGATTTTTCCAAAGAATTTGTGCCAAAAGTGATAAGAGTCAAAAGTTAAAATATCGAAAAACGGTTCACTGGTTCAAAGTTTTCAAAAAAGCTACTTTTCGGAATGGGTGTGGATCGTCCCCCATGCCCTGGGGGGTTGGGGGGAGGGGGTAGAATAGGGTGGAAAATATTAAATGGCACTATGGGTTGTGTGGGAACTCATTTGAAAGAACTTTCCAAAACGAGAACAATAATTTTTGAAAATGTTTACTACGACCTTCCAATCAAAAGTTACGATCGTGTAAATCAAAATGTGAGGAATCGTTAAAATATTTAAACAGCTAATGATGGAGGTGAAAAAGAATTCTTTATTTCAATATTTGAAAAAAGTTTTCATGTACCAAGTACTATGCAAATATGTTAGAAATGATTGGTTTAAACCAGCGCTCGGAATTAGTTGCACATTTTGGATCGATTCCCGAGACGATGCCTCCTGTTCCCTCACCACCGCCCGGCCGCTGGCGACCGAGCCGCCGATAGTTTTGGCTCAGAAGCGTTTTATATTAGAAATAGGCTGGGTTGTTTAGGCATCTCTCAGGAAATCGTAACATTTTCTTCGCTACATAAATAATGTTTATTTTCATTAATAATTAAATATATATATGTATACAATATTCTGTATTAATAAAACATTACCACTCAACTGGTTAAATGGGTCATAGAGGAAAATAGAAGTAGCGGGCTGACTGATGGCGACATAGCGGGATGGAAGGGAAATTAGAGATGGCAGAAGGAATAAGGGAGGCTAGAAAAGGAAGAGGGAGATGTGGGAGCTATGGGTGTATAGTGGAGATGTTGAAGAGGAAGAGGGGGGAAGAGATATATTCAGCAAAAGTAAAAAAACGCCGAGATCACCGGAAAAGGGAGAGACAGAGAAAGACAGTGGGATGATGAAGGGTGAGAAGGAGAGCAAGAAATGGAAAAAGGAGTTGGAGGGTGTGATGAAAGAGGTGATGAAGATGGGGATAAAACAGTGCTAGACACGGTCTGCACATTTTGAGTTTGCACATTTTTTTCCGTTTTTGAGTTCAGACCAATGGATTAGATAAATAAAATAAATTTTAATATATAAAATTTTGTATTATTTATGATTACATTTATCTCTCTATTTTTTTTAATTATCTATTATAAGTTCGAAAAGTAATAGAATAATACAATACCTATATTCTAAATATAGAATATACTTTTCCTATTGAACAGATTATATTTACGAACTAGCTTTATAGACTAAATTTATAGGCTTCATTTACAAACTACATCATACAAATTAAATTTTACAGGCTAGGTTTATTGCTTATGGACTGAGATCGTGTACTCTACTATATAAACCGAAGGAAGATTACTCAATAGTTGTGCATTGAAATCGTAAGCAAAATTAATTTTTTATTACAAATTTTTAAAAACTGAGATAAATAAATAAATTATAATAAATTATCATTATAAAATGTAATTATGCGACAAAAAAACAACTTTCAAACACTATTTTGTTATTATTATAATTATACGTATTAAAATTATTATATCTGAGCATCGATCGGAACAAATTCTAGTGAAAAGAAAGTGTTTAAAGGAAGCATTCATTTTATTTAAATAAAAAATAAGTTACTTATAAATATTTTTTAAATATTTTGTATAAAAAACACAAACAGACTTATAATGTGAGTCTTTGAACTGTTCTCTTATGCAATGTTTTGTATGTAAATTTAACATCATGTGTTATACAGTTCGCGCGAAATCATTAATTTAATACGAATATTGAGCAGAAAGAGAGAGAGAGAGAGAGAGAGAGAGAGAGAGAGAAAAAGAGAGAGATCACAAAATATATATATATATATGAATCTATTTGAACCAATTGAACTTACCATTTAAGTCTTTAAGCTTCGACAGGTCGACGGCGATGGCAAAGCTGGTGCAATGCTTTGAGGTTGTTCGCAAGGACGCCCGCATAACTTGCGCACGGTTTTAACTAAACCCGATTGACACGTCTGCTCACGCGATTCGAAAGTGTAAAGCGAATGGAATTTTTTTTTCCATCTCGTTTCTTGGCGATGCCTTCCCTGCTCGCGTTCGATTTCACCGCGTAAAAAAAAAATTCCATCCGTTTGTGTGCCCAATTACTTCGGAGAAGAGGCGCGCTATCCCGCAAATCGCTCGATCTAGGTGATAATATCTCGGGGCCTTAAGAACCTTTAATGAATCGCTTAGCATAAGCAGTTAGGATGCTTATAAAGCGATTTTATGTAGGAAGTCACGTCATGTTGTAATCTGTATTAGAATCAGTCTTGGTATCGATGACTTTCTTATCTTGTTCACGTTACGTAGTAACTATCGATCTTGAAACATGCTCACATATCATATTTGTTGCTGAACGTTTGATTATTTGATGCTGACATTTGTCTACGGTCAGGCTTTGCTAATAACGGTTAATTTTATTTTAATCGATTTTTTCTTGTTTGCAGATTAAAATCAAATTTAATGATATTAAACTATAGAAAAAAATATTAACTTATATTAAATTTATTTTGTAAAAGTAGACATTAGATGAAAATGACATTTCATTAATGACGATTTACGTTTAAAATTCAGACTAGTATAAGAAACTCCCAAATTTGTGAATCTATAATTGTTTCTTAATTATATATGCTTTTTACCGAATTATAATAGTATTGCTATACTTTTTAATTTAATTTTCAACTAAATGTCACATTCTCTATATGTTGTTTCCATTAAATCTCTTAGAATATGTGTTAAACTCTACTCAGTTTTACGAGCTAAGATTTACATAATTGCATTTTGCATTTAAATATGAGATATGAATACGATTCACTGTTTCGCAATTCGTTAGTTTCATTCTCTTTTACGAGAACTGGAAGATTTTTTTGTGAATATCTTTTTTATGAACACTTTTTTACATCCGGAGCACGGAATGATTATCAAAAGCGATATCGGCTGTCCTTGCGGCAAATGTTTACAAGTTTACTCGTACACGCATTCTCGACCATTGTGCGGCTTGCACAATGCACGGCCTCTTATTGTTGGAGATATTACGCTCGGTAATTACGACACCGGCGAATCTTGATTTGCGAACGATACGCGCGCATAATGACAAGGTGAAAATAATTAAACTCCAGTCGGATAAAATGATCGCTTTTCTCAGTCTGTGTTGAGTTTCTAATTTGCGCTTAGATATTCGTACGGCCGATCGCGGCTGGAGAAGCACGATGAGGAAAGCGATGAGAGAGTATCGATCTCTGCGCAACGATATTGATTTATAAAGGAGCGTTTTGCGGATGATGCAAAATTAGCAGAAGTGACCGAAGGCGTCGGAGAAAACGAAACAAAAAAAAGAAACAGGCCAGGTTTGTTGATGGATGTCTCGTCGGCGTCACTCACGGCATCTGCATAGCATTTATCTCGCAGCCGGGTAATTCGTGGCTGAGGTAACCGCGGTTTTCGTCACTTACGAATAATAGCTGCACAGCCTGCGTCGTGCACGCGGAAAAAAATCTAAACGCCGTTCGTGCCTTCTGTTTTCACGGGGAAATATGTCAAGGTAATTAGACGTTTCATCACATCGCCGTCCTACGAGCGCGCGACGTTGTCTCGAGATTGAATAATTGTCGCGATTGCAGTCGCCCGTCTTATCTCTCCGCGAGATGCACATTTTTCTTTGGCGAATTCGAGAAGGATTTGGTAAGATCCCGAATGGAAAAAAAAACTTGCTAGTTCTGCTGCGCAAGCTTTCTGGTAGATTTATCAGATTTGTTTTTGTGTATCTTGCGCGACGATTCGCCGTTAAATTCACGAGAGTTCTCATATATATGAGATTTCTTTCCAACTTCTTTTGAGGCTTCAGGACAATCCCCTCGCCCGGTATGATTTGTGCGATCATAGGTCCGATATGTAGGCTCCGAGCGGAACGCCTTCAGTCGTCGACACCGAATGTATACTACCGTTCTAACCGATCCAAACCGGCTTTCACCGGCGACGAATCGCCTTAATTCCACCGGTTTCTGGTGCTGTGTCAGCCAATCCATTTTCACGATCGGGATTCGTCGAGCAGATTTAATCATGATACTGCGAGATAAATTGTCGGCTCGACCCTACATTGTATCTCCTAATCGCAGCGGGGCTAAGACCCCAATATTTTGTGTGCGCTTGTGACAAATGTTGCAAAGAAACAGCGACAAGACATGAGATTATATTTTGCGTGAAAAAAAATCGCTTTCAATGAATTTCTATGACGCATAAGAAATTCTGACATGTTACGGCAAAAGCTGATTCACACAGATTCGAAAGAAATTGGATAACAGTAGATGCTTAATATAAATATTATTTTTAAATTGTAAATTTTGCAACGCGTAAGATTGATTAAAATCACAATTTCGAAATATGAGTATTTTATAAATTTTATCTAATTTTTTTTATTTTTCCGTGTACAAAAACTTTTACTTCTTTTCTTTATCTGTAAGTAACTTAAAAATGCATAAATATTTCGCGGAAATAACTTTATTATCACAAAAGACGCTTTTTTTGTTTAATTTTATGAACTATTTTATCTTCTATTATGATTATTAATAATCTCTAACTTGCTAAAAAAATTTCACGCGTGCGGTGACCAACGTTTTGCAAAAACTGAAGCGCAAAAAAACGTCGCGTTGATTATTTTGACGTGCACTTGTAACGAAGCGTGTCTATCTTCGCGCCGCATAATTTTCACTGCTAGTGACGCAACAGAAATGGGTTTACGATTTACTATGCTCGCGGTTTAAGTCCGCATGCACGATGCAAGTTTAATAAGATTATTGGCACACAATCGGTAGATCGGAAACACTTCGTGTCGATAGGGCGTAAAGAAAAAATTACAATCTTGTTACAGAAATGCTTCTATTACCTCATCGATTTCTTTCGAGGAATGTAATAGCAATAATTACGAAGTGTTTCTTTTCATCGTGCGATTGTGTCAATAACGCTGACGATTTCAATTATTTTTGTAAAACATACGCAACTTTGCTATTCGAACGAATTGTTCGAATCGACGTTGACGTGGCCTTAGACGTGCTTTTGCACAAGAAGTCGACAGTAAAACTATCATGGACACGACAAGCAATTGCTTTTTATCGCACGAGAGATATGACGATTGTTCAGACAATCGCACTCAATAAAGATTCGTCGAGCACGTACGAGCGAAATAAAGCCGAGTAGATTCTGCCTGATTGCACTTTTTTTCCAACACATTTTCGTAATAATTTCTCGTTTCGTCATATTGGTATCCATTATTCAATCCTCAAAATTTTAAAAATATTAAAAATAATTTGTAAATAAAATAAAAAGATGCGAGTGAAAGATACGGATACAACTTGCATCATTTTATTTTCTCTTCCTCAAGAAGAGTGCAATGTACGCATAATTGCGCGCTCCTTGTCGATCGAAGCGAAAGATCATCTGTCAATCGCGACAATCTTTCGCAATTGGTATACATGTCTGGTAGCTGATTAATATTTTCGCATCCACTCGCGCGTACACATAAAACGGCGCTTCGCCATATAGATTCTAGATTACGCCGCTTTTAAGATTACGCAGTCTTGCCGTTCTCTCTCGAAAGGTTATCGTTTGTCATGTCGTACTCACCGCGATTCGCAAATTCTTGTTTGTGCAGCGATGGCTTCAAAGAAGAAAGTAAATATACAAAAATAGATTCTAATAGCGTATTGCAATATCACACTATTATTTGCTAGATGTCTTATGCTAAAAGTGTTTGTCAATTTAACAAAAAGAAACAAAAACTACGACAAGTAAGAGTCAATCGTGTTGATTGGTCAGAGATTATCGGTTTAATGGCGAAAATATTATATTACTCCTGATTTAATGCAATATCAACAAATAAAGTATCATAATTAAAAATTTGTTTGATCATAGTGCTGAGCAATGCGATTACATATGTCATAGATGAATAATGCGATGCGCAGAGACGGTAATCTGATGAAGGAATAATACAGGAAGTGATGCGCGCGATCTTATCATTGTGAAGGGAATGACGTGTGGGTGCAAGCGCAGTGCGCAAAGCGCGTTGTGTATATGTGCGTCATCATATATATGAATGACCTCACGCAATTGTACACGTGACGATCTCATTAGCACGGTGACGAAATTCCCATTTAACGCGCGTTAATCACGGATGCTTACGCGAGAATGTTTAAGTGTCTTCTTAACTCATAAAATATTGATAATTTATGGACATAAAGACACTCGAGTGATTTTTGCCTGAGCATTTAAAAAGATCCTACTCGATGAAAGGCAACACACGTTTTTGACACGCGTTAATAATATTCCATGCGACGTAAGCGCTGTCAGTTACCATGCAAATATCATCGATTAATCTACCATTAATCTTCGACCGACAAATGATTACAACTTGTTCTTTGACTGGTTGTACTTTCCATCGAAATGTCATCCACACAGAACATTTCATAATATTCGCACTGAATATGACTGGTGGTTTTTTCAGCGCACGTTGAATTATTTTTGAGTTTTTATAGCATTAAATTTATAATTAATTAAAAATCTTATGAAATTATTATAAGAAATAAAATCTAATTAGCTCCTTTAATATTTAAATATCTTAAGCTCAGCATTGATAATCACATAGAATTATCAAAATAATTCGTAATCTGAACAAATGCATGTGAGGAATACTTTTTAATCATGCAAACTATACTTCAAATGTTTCTAATTATATGTCCAGGTAGTCGACACATAGAATGGTGGCATCGCAAAACGACGGCGGCAGAAGTATGGGCGACGGCGGCGGCGGCGGCGGCGGCGGGGGCGGAGGCGACGAAACGGTTTACACGGTGACCGTGAGCGGGGTCGGTTATAGAAACGAGGGCTACAAGGACGACGGCACCGATGGTATACCGCCGGAGCCGCAGAAACCGCCGCAATTGCCGGCTGCGGACGACGACACGCAATCGCGAAAGTTCAAGCTGTCACGCGGCGAGAAATGGCGCATCCTGAAAAACATCGGCACCGTGTCGGTCGCCTTTATGGTGCAGTTCACCGCGTTCCAGGGCACGGCGAATCTGCAGTCGTCGATCAACGCTAGCGACGGCCTCGGCACCGTTTCCCTCTCGGCGATCTACGCCGCCCTGGTGCTTTCGTGCATCTTCGTGCCGACTTTTCTCATCAAGAGGCTCACCGTCAAATGGACCCTCTGCGTGTCGATGCTGTGCTACGCGCCGTACATCGGCGCGCAATTCTACCCCAAATTCTACACCCTGGTGCCTGCTGGCGTGCTCCTGGGTCTCGGCGCCGCGCCCATGTGGGCCGCCAAGGCCACGTATCTCACGCAGGTCGGCGGCGTTTACGCCAAAATCACCGACCAGCCGATCGATGCCATCGTCGTACGGTTCTTCGGCTTCTTCTTCCTGGCGTGGCAGACGGCCGAGCTCTGGGGCAATCTCATCTCGTCGCTTGGTAAGTCAACAGCTTAAAACTAGTAAAATGTTAGCAATGTTGATAGATTGACAGTCAATTTGGAAGTTATTTATTAATTGTTGTTATCTGAGCTCTTTTAACGTTTGTGTCATGTATTTATATGCACGTGACTAATAGTTATTACCAAATCCAATTACACTGTGGATGTTGCACGCGTGAACAATTAATTTCTGAAAATAAAAATTTTCTCATTGTCGAAGCTGAAAGAGATTAATGATCGTTTCTGAGCGATTTGACATATCGCGCTTGAATCAGACGTCACATGTGAGCGCAATAAAGATATTCTATACATCTCAATAACACGCAATATCTCAATACTATCGCCGTCTGTTTTTTACGCTCAATTAGCGGCTTATTCAATATATCCGTTAATATTGCACAAACATAACCGAATGTATGCACAATTGTACGCCGACTTATCAGCTTAAGCTACCTTACTCACTCCAGAACGATCTTTGCGATCAAAACGTGCTTCGTTAAAAGAATATAATATAATTATAATTATAAATATTCATATCTAATTATAAATGTTGTTAAAAATTGTTTTCTAAATTTTCTACCAACGTAAAATATAGAAGTTAACACAAGTTGTACATTTTGCAAAAACAATTTTTGTTAATATTAAATTTTGTTATTTTAATGTAACAAAATTATTTTTTGAATATAATGAAAAATATTATTTATTTTTATTTCTGTTTCGAAAATATTTTACGTTGATCTACAAGTTTTTCGAAAACTCTTCAAAGTCAAATTTTCCTGAAAGTCAATTTTTTAAATCAATAAAATTTTAAATAATTTTGAAAGAATGAAAATACAATGATTAGAATATTTTTAGTTTTTTGAATTCGACAAATTTTATATGACGCAGTAGTACGTGTTACATGTGTGGAAACGGACGTTAGAGTTAGACATGGTCAGACAGTCGGACCAAACGCTCGGTCTTTCTCCTTACGCTCATATCCTCCCGTCGTTGCACGCGCCTCGTGTCCCTCACGTGTGTGAGGAACAACGTGTCGGTGAGATTCGTCGTGCGAGAGAGGCCGTGAGAGCGACAGAGAGCAACTCGCCGGGAAGAAACAAGATTTATCCGGTATAAACCCGCGGCAGTCGGTTTCCGTACTACCTCATACGCATTCTCCGATACCGCGTGCACTTGTACACACGCGAGCAGGTATCATTGTGTTGTTCTTACATGCGAAGAAACGTTTCTTCGATTTCTTCGCCGATCGAATAGAGCCTTGCAACATTTTGGACGGCGGAATCCAATCAACTTGAATTATAGAGAAAATAATCGTTTGTGTTGGAATAATTATTCAATTAATACATAGATATATGAAAGAGAGTATACGATTTTTTGTTATACGCAAATTTTGGCCGTGAACTTAGGTAAAATTTGCAATCATTAAATACAGACATCACTTGAGTTCATGTTAACAATTGATTTAAAAAAATAATAAATTAAAGATAAAATAATATTTAAGAAAGAAATAATACACTCTCTAGACTCAATATTAAATAATTTCGATGTTTATATATACAAAGTAAAAAAATAATAAAGCTCTAATTTATAGAAATATTATTGTAGATAAATATAAACATGATTGTATATGGACAAACTCTTTTTAAATCATATACAAACGCGTAAAAAGAATCAATATGCTTTTGTCGCCAGGAAATATCTGTAGACGCACGACAAAGGTCAAGATTCTTTCAAGTCCTTGTGAAGTTGACGTATGCGCAATATTATAGGATGAATGACCGGTAGTGGTATAGAAACCACAAGTTGCGGGCAAATATTGCTGAATAATTCCAGGAAAATTCGACGAAATTTCCGTAGAAATGATTCGGTAATATTCTGTCCGTGTACGAGTTTTTTATGCATTATAACACTGATTGTGAAAGGAATCTGTTAAGTAAGTATCACGCATCAATCGCATTTATGTAACAAGAGGAATTACTAAGAACTATACTAAAGAACTCAGCTTATTTTGTTCGAATTATATTTAATTATGATCTTTTTTTATTACAATAAATTGTAATAAATATTAATCTTTTTAATATTACTTACTTTTTGAAAAAATATAGAATCAGAATAGATAATATTAAAATCAATTTTTTATTACGAAAAATTTTATTCTAGTGATCTATTTTTTATAAATTTATATTTTATATACTTTTTTTATTTTACATTTATAATTAAAAATATATTAATTGCTCTTTATTAAGGCAAAATGGAAAATAAATGTGAAATTGGTTGAAAAACACACGTAAATTTTGGCATGCTTGCATATGTCTTGGATTTTTAATTTTTCACGGGTTTTTAATTTTTCTGATTATGTACAGGCATTTTCTACTGCGTAGTCATTTTTATTATAATAAAAGCACGGAACATTTTTCAGCGCTTCGTAAAATGTAAAAAATACGAAAACAAACAATTGGTGATCTTTTTAGCGAGGTTTCCATTGACATATTATTGCATAAAGCTATATATCCTGCAATCGCGTGACTAGACCGAACGACTTCCGCACATATCTTCGTGCTTGCACGATAACTGCATCGTTAAGAAACAGATTTTCCAACAATTGATGACGATAGTGAGGAGGATCGTAGACACAATATAATATTATTCGCGCTGCTCCGGTGAAAGTTCCTCTGGTCGACTTGACGGCGCCATATAGATTAGCTAACGCAGATTCCAGAACGACGATAAGTCGTGCTCAGAGCCATTGATTAGTTCTCTTTCGCAGAATATTTAAGTGCCCGTGCAAAATTGCGAATAACAAAATTTCAGACACGCCGCGACGATAAAAGATGAAAGTCGCACGCGTTAGTAGTTTCGGTCGATGATTTAACCGGCGAGAGGTGCGCGGCGGTTATAATTTCTCGCGGCACAACGTAACGCATGCCGTAACTTACGAATGTATTGCATGATTTCTCATTACTACATTTAGGAAAGTTTTATAAACACCTAATTACTCATATCCGTTGCACAATGTATTATACGCGCTGATAATAATACTTAACACCTGTATAGTCGCTGATTTGAGAAAAATTGTTGCATTCTTTGAGGCGCGGCTTTTAATCGAGGTATACTCGATTTAACTCTCGATTTAACTCTCTCGAAGAATACAAATGAACTTCTTCGAGAAGGTTCCTTACAAACGAGTCTACTCGAACGCGTGTTGTGCGCTTCCTCATGGGCGATATTGTACGTGGGCTGTGTTTGCACAGCTGCGCGGGAATTTTTTTGCGTTATTACGAACACTTCGCTGCGCTTCGTCGATCGGTTGAGTGATTTCCGCTCGTTAACAAGCCATCAACATCGACGGCTATCAGAGTTAAAATAATTCAAATTTTTCTGATGACACATAAATATTGTGCGAATATGACATGAATTACATATTAATACATTCTATTTGGATAATTTTATATAATATTTGTGTCGGTTTTGATTGTAATAATCAGAAGTCATAATACATTTGTATTACTTACAAAATGAACCTATAACATAAAATATAATCCAAAATGCATTACAGTAAACGCTATTTGTTATAAATTAATTGCTACTTAAATCATAAAAATGTTATTATTTGCAAAAATCTTTTTGCAAATTTAATAATTGATAGATTTTTGTATAAAGTGCATACAGCATCTTTGCATAGAATGGCTTAAACGTAGCAAACTTAGTTAATATTTTAATAGCGTTAAAGAAGCAAAATAAAAACACGAATTCTGTTACGTCTCTATCGAATTTATTCATTTACATCCGGTAAAGGTCTTTTCCGACTTTACGCGTCGTGAATAAAGATATACAATTACGCAATCGATTAATTCCTATCGAGATAAGTGCAACCATGACCTCAATGCTCGTCATTACCTCCACGGGACGAAACGACGTGCATAATCGATTTTTTGATCGTGGAAAGGTAAACCGCAAGGCGATTAGGGTGTCGTCAGCGGTGAAACTTGCTCATGAAATATTGATTTGCGAGGAGTTCAGCCTCGCTCACGCGCGCATCTTGTTCTCTTCTTCATATCCTGACTCTCTCACGACGCTCGAGACGAGCCGGCGATTTCCGGTACGGCGTAATAGGTTGACCTCTCGATTTACCGCTCGCGCACCTTCACCGTGCGATTATTCAAGCGCTCCGGAACTAATATAATGTGTATAGCCATAAATTGTTATTTAAATGCACAGTTGTCAAGACGCGCATCAAATTTATGCTATTAATTTTATTTCTTGACTGTGTACGAAAAAGTTTTTTGTTTCATTGCGAAGATGTCATAGAAAAAACATACATCAGATTACAACTAATTAATGATTCAATTAATGATTCAAATTTTATTGATTAATGATATTTTTAAAAATGTAGTATAAGAAATATTTGTAATAAAAAAAAAATTACAGCTACTAAATTTACTAAACTAAAATTACTTAACAAACGATAAATAATGAAAATGGCGATAAGAGCCGTTGCAGGATGTTCGTGCTAAATTTTTAATTTTTCTTAAAGAAATTAGTAAATTAGTCTACAAGAGACAGTTAAATTGTACACCGATCTCAATTCGAGATACTTAAAGTGTACGAAAATTTTAAAGTACATTGTTCTCATATATCGAGAAACTTTAATGTACGTATAGGAATTATTGTAAAGAAAGGAAGAGAGAAAAAATATCAGGGCGCGAGTGGCTAAGCCGGGAATTGAACCCGGGTCTTTCGCTTGCCGGGCGAATGTTCTGACCATTAAACTACTCAGACCCCACGCTTCTAACATTTATCTCTCCTAGATTAGGAAATCAACAATGCTGTAGGACATAAACGCGTCATAATGCCCGCGTGATTTAAAACTTTAAACCACATATAATGGAAGGCTCCATATGTTTAACAAACGATAAATAATGAAAATGGCGATAAGAGCCGTTGCAGGATGTTCGTTACGGCTCTTATCGCCATTTTCATTATTTATCGTTTGTTAAACATATGGAGCCTTCCATTATATGTGGTTTAAAGTTTTAAAATTACTTATATTTTTAAGTTAAAAATATCTTTTTTTTCTTCTGGAAAATAACATAAAAATCATTTCTGTCAAGCATAAGAATAGTAGTTATCTTTGCGTCACTCGCGTAATGTATATTAGTTTTTTCTTTCAAATGCGATTTTTTAAAAAACCTATTTTCTTTGCAACAAAGAGGTGCAGCCATTAACATAACTCAAATATTAAATATATCTTAAAAATAATTTTTAGACTAGATATTTTATCAGTCCCATATTTTTTTATATAAATTACGAAAAGGAATAAAAAACTATTTTTTTTTTTTAAATTAAATATTTTATTAGCAGCAATAAAATTTAATATACATCTTCGTAAAATTTAAAAAGTAGAAAATTCCGCTGCCAATTCCTGTTGCGTTAAACTCGAAGAAGCTTAACAGTGAAAGCGCGAACGTCCGAGAAAATCACTCAGAGATCACTTTCAAATTGCAGTACTGAGTGACAGTGGCAGTAGCAGCGACGGCAACAGCACGACCAGCTGGGACAAAATCAAATTATGCGGCGCCGATTTTTGCGTTCTTAACAACGGAGGCCACGAGAACCTGGAACGGCCTCCGGAGTCGGAGATTTACGAAATCTCCTCGATCTACCTCACATGCGTCATCGTCGCAGTGATTATTGTCGCGCTGTTCGTCGATCCTCTCTCCAGGTAAGTGTCGTGTTTCCACGAAAGTCATCACCTGAGATACCTAAATTGTTCGAGAACGGCCTGTTTTTATTGTTTTATTAGCTGACTTAATGATCGCCATCGTAATACGTTGTAAATTACGCGTTAAACAAGGACAGTTGCGAGAGCAGCTGTATTGAAAGATATTAGAGAGTAGTCGGAACTGACAACTATCTGGTTGCCTACTTTTTAACGTGGCAACAATTTAAGATAACGCGCCGAATATTAATCGAACCGATTTACATATTCGCGCGCGCAAATGTTCGGACAAATTGAACCAACTCGCTTGTTAACAATATAGTTTTTTATTCTATCGGAATACTTAATCAAATATTCCTTCAATACATTGCAATTTATTATATTAATTCAGAATTCAATTACAATTAGAAGTATTATTGCTGGCTCTGTTTGAAAAGAAATAAGATTCAGTGAACTATCCATTTCTTTCTTTCTGGATCATTAATACAGATCGAAAACCATAAATATGCATGATGCGTTCGAAACAAAAAAACAGACAGAATTTGTTCCTTGAAATTTAAATCTACTATTCTGTAGCAAACTTTAACGGAAGTATCAAAGGAAAGAAATGTAAATGAAGATTTATAGATGTATAAGTTGCTTAAGAATGTAAATATACATAATAACTTGTATGTATAATACTTAGCTTGATTATAACTTTTAAAAGCTGATAGCCTTTACTCAAAAAAACATAAAAATTTTATTATTATATATTTTTTCTATTTTTATTTCTATTTTCTCACACATATGTGTAATATTTGACTGAACGCCACGATTGCAAAATATTCGGATTATTATCTAGTGTTGCAATTAAGCGCAAAACAATTAGCGAATCAGTTAATGTGTCTTCGGTGCGTAGAGTTGGAACAAACACTTCCATCAATGCTATTTCGACATTGATCCATACAAGTAGGATGCGAAACTCGTTCGCCACAAAGAAGCGCTTATAATTGCGCATTGGATCAACAATGGAACCTAATTGTAAAGATAGAGCATACCGCAATTGTGCACTGTACGAAAGGTGACATACGCGGCATGTAACAAAAGAAGCTGCCTCCAGCGTGCGTACCAGTCTGCCTTATCGGCATGCACGATCACTGACAATGATATATTTTATCCGCGATTTCGCGTTGAATTGCGCAGCTCAAAGTGTCACCGTCCGCGATGCAGTCGCAATCGCTTTGCGAATATATGGCGACATCACGCGATCGCGTCGTGCTTTCGCTTGTCTATTCGAAATATGAAGCAACGGCCGAGAGAGAACGAGAAAGAAAAGATTTTTCTCTCCCAATTTGATAAGGAATCGGGGCGATGTTTTCGCGCGGTGTCGTTGACTTGCCGGCGGCCGAGAACGTTCTTTAGCGAAACGCACGTCGCTTTGCGTAACAATCAGTGCGATAACTGAAGTCGCAGAAAACTCGTGTTTATTAACAGATGCGTCGTTTCTCGGAAATAACCGCGCAACGTGCAATTCAAACGTTTTCAGCCATTTTTAAATTTGACACGCAAGATTTTCCTGAGAAAAGATTGATTCGTCCGACCTGCTCGTCAAAAAGTTGATTCATGTCCTGTCCGCGACACTAACTAACTTAATTATAATCGCGATTGTCGCGATGACACGTCATTGACGTCACGTAGATTATCCTATCGGGAAATCACATTGAAAAGTCAGTTGCTTCTTTCCTGTTGTTCTTCAAAAGCAGCTAATTGTGAATGAGCAGCTAAGTTTTCGCGATACTGGCGATTTCCGGTTTCGACCGCTTCGTCAACGACTCATCGGCAGAACGTACGCAAAAGAAAAAAAAAAAACAGAAAACATTCGGCGGTTTTCGCCGCATTACGAAACGCGACTTGATAGACGCGAAACGTCAACCCGAATTCCCTCTTCTGCTCTCCCTCTATTTCGGGATCGTCGTAACCATTGCTCTGCTTATGATTGCGAAATAGCGTACATCCGACAACACACAGGATGCGTCGGCGTATGGCTGGCAACAGTTGCATAACGCTATACACAAACACAAAAACACATATACACACACACACACAGGTAGCGTGAACTGTACTTATTAAAAGTCGGTAAGTTTCTGGAGGCTCATTGCGTCAACGCTAACAACGTATCCTTCAACACACACTATATTGAACAAATCTTTGTATTTTTTTACCGCTGAATAATTAACTTGAGATTTATTTTTCAATGTGGCTTCCCAGTTGTGCTTGCAATGGCAAAAAATTCGAAGATGTCAAAAATTGATGAAAGCGCTACTATTATCAACCTTGATATTAGAATTACGATGGATATATCGTAATTATTATCGATTGATTGAAGAAATTGGTTTGTGAAATGTAACAACTTTTTTGCTGAACAGATAATTAATTATGGCATTTTTTTCGTAATTAATTGAAGAATGTTCAAACCTGAACAACATAAAGTTGCGAGGGTTGACGACTTCGAAAAGAAATAATTTAATAAATAGATATCATTAATATGAAACATCGCTTCTGCAGTCGAGTTGCGCAGAGTCATATTTTTACTACTCTAAATATACGATGCTGAATAATAATAGCTAAAGAATAATAGCGGATGTATCTATACTATTCACGCGGTGGCACCGTGTCTCGTTCCTGTCGTTGGTAAAATCATTTCCCTCGTATTCGTTCCACCGCGGGAAGATCCCCAAGGACACGTCCGTCCGGATGTAAGCAACTCTTTAATAACACATCATTCGCCAAATTATTATCGGAGCTGGAGATTAGGTAGCAAATCAGCATTTACAAAGTAGTTGGTCTTGCAAAATACATACTTCGGTCAGTTGCGCACGACGTCGGCGCGGCGCACCAACCACCCCCCCCCCCCCCCCCCCCGCGTTTGCAATTAATATAGCCTAGCTATTTCGTCATCAAGATGAAAAGATATCGCTAATGCGAACGTGACATTAACGACATTTTAGAGGATCTGTGTATCGTCGGCCGTCAAACGCCGAGAGAAAGAGAGAGAAAAAGACGCGTGTAGGTCTTGTTTCCTGGCCGCACACTTGGCCGATTCATTTAATGAATTGTTTTTATGAACAGCTACGTTGAAATATGCGTTTACGCTTTTCTCGTCGCGCGACATCAAGGCTTCGTTCAATGCGACTTCTCCGATAAATCAGCCGGTTCGGACTATTCGTGATTCACGGAAGGAACAAACGATACGGCATTATGACGCTGGCAATTAGACTGAGCTGATAGATGCTATCGTGCCCGGACTTATTCACGGTTGTAATTACGGCGTTACGGTTCTATGGCTTGCGCGACGACAGATTCTCGTCGTTTCTGCAGTCGTCGCGCAGGATTTTGCGGTCTCCTACTGTTCAATTCAATTCTTTCGCGGTTTCGGTGAATATAATTTTATGTGTTCAGACAATGAGTATTCTTATCTGAATGATCTCTCTAGATTTTATCGTGCATAAAAGCTGCTACATTGGCAAATAAATGCCACAAGTGAATCTGATAAAATCCATTTCTCTATTTTTGATCACATTTCAGCACCAATATTTTATTTTCAAAAAATAAAAAAATTTATGCAATCCTTTATGCATATAAAAAGTTTGCACTTTGCCGTGAAATGCTCTCATTTGACATCAGTTATTCAAATATCTTTTAATTGCATTATTAATTATTGTTGTTGCTCTTTCCAAAATATTTTTATAGAATACATTTAATTAATCAGTTTTTGTTCTTTTATCTATAATAATAAATTCGTCCGGAACTCTGTAAATACGTATTCTTAACTGCTGGGAAAATTTACGACTGCCCAAGTGTCGTAATTCGCAGATTGTTTTTCGCAAGGTCGCAGCTTTTCTGATTTACGTTAACGCAGGTTTTGATAACGAGAAACTCAGTCCGAAAAGAAAACGATGATAAAGCAGTGCCCGTGGTTTGCGTCATATATAAAAGTGTTTCAGAAGTCTGCTCTGTAAATATTCTCGAATTTGTTCCATATTTTTATTGTCATTTTTCGCACATTTTCAATTTTCTAAGTATTGATTTTTAGTATTTTTATCAAACTTGAAAAAGTTGAAGCGAAATCTATTCAAAAGTTGATGAAAAATTAGATTTGATTATTGCTATTTTAAATCTCAAGTTGTTGTCCTTCAATTTAGAAAATTACTTAAAATTTAATAAATAAAAATAATTGATCTATTTAATTTTACTTTCTAATATTTATAGTCGAAAGAAATAGGAAAATATTGCGGTGAAAGACACTCTGTACATATGCATTTTATCGCTGTTTGTGACAAAACAAATGTATTTAGGACGCGCAACAGCACGTACCGATACAATAAAAGCTTCCCACACACACGTATATTTTGCTTGTATTTTCATTTAAAATCTGCTACTTCGAATAGCACTTCTTCGTTATCGCTTCGGGAGCACACATTTTCTTTGTTCGCAAACGTGTGCGCGTTATCGCATGTGTAAGAAACGCAAGTATTGCTGAAATCAAACTCCATTATAATTTTTCATAATTTTAGCACGAGGTGATTCGAATATTTTGTATCACGTTAAAATAATGATGTGTAAAAATGATGTATAATAGTTACAAGCTAATTTAATTACTTTGGCTCATAACTTGCGCTACTAATTCGCTCAATAATTCTCTAACTAATATGTTTTTATATTTTTTCATTAATGATTGGGCGACTTGCGCCTGAGGCTTGTATCAAAGTGTCTTTTTCCACTTCTCTCCGAGCATTGAAGCTCCTGCGATCGCCGATGTAGCGCGTTGCGTAATACGCGAACTGATGCATCATGGTACGGCGCTGCCGTGCTTCATTCATGCGATCGCTTGCGAAGATACGTGCTGTCGTTCGATAATCGCCCACGATGAGATGCAGCGCGATCGTAACGCGCATAATACCAGTGCAGTTAGGAAAACTGACGTTTCCCCTGCACACACATGCGCGTATCCCTTTCCGGTCGCCTCGGCGCGCATATGCACGCCGCTAATTTGCGTTCGTAAATAGACAGACGCATGTGAGGTACTGAGGCACAAGGTAAAGGTGTACGTACCACGTGTCGCGGACACTTGACTCACTTTCGATTTCCGGTACCGGCCGCTTTGATGCTCAACAGTCCCAGACGTGTTGCGTGTCGGCCGTTTGCTACGCTGTAAGCTTAGCTTGTAATGCAGGCGTTGTAGATATAATTAGTGATAATAGTTTCCTCGGGAAATCTGTGTTAGATTAAAAGTAATTGAAGGAGCTTAATTATAGAGTGACGCGGGAAAAGGAGACTTAACATCTTTTGTAATATATGCATTTGACTTTATAATTACATCGAAGTCTTTAAAAAATTAGACTTCTGTAAAATACCATCGCCTAGAAGTAGTAAATTTTATACTTTTTTTTTTTTTAATAAGTTGAACAAAGAAAATTTGATCTCTGAATAGCGTAATAACAAACTTGATTACTCTGCCGAAAAGTCGCGTGCGAATATGCTAAGCATTTTTTAAATTAGCAGCAGAAATTGATACAATTTTATTTTAGTTTCCTAATTCTTGAGAAGTTTATATAATATTTTGCAATGTGAGAATTTTTTAAACTCATGTAACGTAATGTAATATATTGCTTTAAAGTCGTACAAAATTAATCATGGAAAATTAATGATCATTGATCTTCAAAAGATGAAAGTGCGTAAGAAATAATGATTGAAACACTGTTGTTTCCTCCAAATAAAATCTATGCTAATGGATTTCAAGAAAACCGTGAACCTGTTTGACAAGTAGCCAAGTTGCTAACGCACAGTAGCTAATGTGACCATACGTTGTTGCAATCCAGCAGGCGACATCATTAACAGAAAGACAGTCCTGACCCGCATAACGTTCGTCGAGTTATCGAGGAAAGCAAACCGCAGAACAAGACCGCGAGGATCGTAAATTGTCGGAATCATGCTAAATATATAAATTATAAACTTTTCTCTCTTCTTAGTCTTACAACAATGTGTTACGATGTAAATAGAACGGTGATGAATTGCGCGAAATATTATATTTTTCACTATAACTCTCTCGTAATCTTGTTTCTTTTCGCAGTTTGTGATCGAATATAAATTATATAAATATTGAAAAAAAAAAATAGGAAAATGTGTTACGTGCTGATTCGAAACAGCAAATTGTTGCATTCGTATAACTTCAAATGCAAGAAATAAAGTATATTTTTAGAGTTTAAAAACTTCTGGGAAGATATATTTAATATCCGTCAATTTGGCAATCAAAGGTTCGATTGAATACTCTCTTGGGAATAAATTATTCGCGAAGTGTCGAAAGAATTGACGATATTGTAGGTGCGCGTTATTATCCTCTTGCTCTCTTTCCTCCCACTACGCCGTACGTCGTAATGACACTGTCGTCCGTGATATCTGCATACTACGGGTAGAGCGTTACGTAAGATGATGCATGTTAGATCCGTAGATCGTCTCACTTAGCCGCTATCTTCCACTCGCGCTGCTTCCAAGGTTGCGCCGTAACGGTTCAGGCCGAGTCTGTGGAAAGCGCCGCGGAAATATGCACGTCGTGAAGGTGCAAGTCCGCTTGGAAGAAGTGAAAAGTAACGCTCGGACTACGAAATATACGCGAAAGTTCGCACGATCACGTATGAAAAAATTGCGTGGAACAAAAACGCAGAAGAGGAATAGATAATGCGAACGTGAAAGTATTCAACTGTAGACGATGTCCTGTAAGTTGCGAGCAAGGAGCAACAAGTTGATTCGCGTGGAAGAAAATTTCAAAAGAAAAAAGAAAAATTCACGTGATGAATACGGAGCACTAAAGAATCTGTAAAAAATGTTCAAGGAATGCATGAGAGAACGTTCGATTGACGAGCTATGGGAAAATAGATATATTGCACGTGGCTTTTAGAATCGACGATTAACGGTCCGCGATCAATAGTTCGCGCTATGTCAGCGCTAACGATCGATCAAATATTTTTCCACGTCCTCGAGCGGATCGAAGAGAGCCGCGAGATTGGCCGGTAGCCGAGTCCATTGAGTCAGCCGAGTTCTTGAATTATGTATCTGGATTATGCGCGCGGCAACCGGCGTGTGCATAAATATCTTTTCGCGAAACTGTATAATAAACATCCGCCGACTCGCTTTATTCTCTCCGGCTGATTGACTAAGAGAGAGGCGAATCGCTGTAATTTTCAGAGAATATCGAGTTGCGTAAGTCGGCAAATGCAAAGCAAGCCGCTCTGCCAAATATAGAACTCAAATAAAACTAATATCATTTTTCCTTTAATTTAATGTCGGTGGAAATAGTTAATTAATGATTCGTATCGTAATGGGGTTTAAAATAGCAGCGGATGAAAACCGATAGATCTGACATAGAAATGCAGGAAGGCGTCTCGGCTCAATTAAGCAGTCGCCAGTCAGGCAATTTCATCGCTGGGATTTTTTCTGAAATAAGTATGAATTCCCTCAGAATCCACGCGTGCGAGGCGCATAATTTAATCGCTGTCATATTAATACTAATTGCCTCTACCTGACGATACGCTGATGCGCTTCAAACGAGTCACAGTGATCTCTCCTCATTTCGACTTGGTGGCGCCACGAAGGAATCAGCGTACGGGAAAAAAAGTGCGAAGTACATACAATAATGATTCGTCTTTAACACGTCCGAAGGGAACGATCATCCCTGTCGTGGTTATTCATCAAATTGTCAACGCGCGACTAATGACGATTCGCGATTCCAAAGCAATATGGAGCAATCACGCCGTCCCACATCCTCCTGACGTCTCCTTCCGCCTGAAAAAAACACGTTTTTTTATACTTGTTTCAACGCAAGTGTCGATTCGCACCGCGACGATGGCCGTGGCTTCGGCCGGGCCCAGAAAATCCAGCAAACGTGTTCTCAGGAATGCCGTCCCCCGGAGTGGAGAACGTTTACCGAGCTGTCGGGCGTGCGCCGAGCGTTTAGCGGCTTCGGGAGATTTATTTCGCTAATTCGTCGACGAAGCACTGTTGGCTGTTGGCTTACTGGCTCTTGTTGTGTCGCCTCGGGTTCTAACTTCTCGCGAGCGCTTAGGGCCGCATTATCTACACCTGACAATGAGCTATATTTAGCATCGCGATTGTAGTCGCCGAATTTCGCCGCCGGAGCTCGTGTCAATGACTCGTGTCAATGCTGCAACATTCCACTCATTCATTAATCCTACGATATGTAGTACGAATTTTTAAGATCGTAAATTATTTTTTTATTTTTCTCGTTTTTAATCAAATTTTTTGCCGTATTTTCTATATAATTTTTAGTTAAATTTTGAAATAGTTGCAAATCATATATTTTACGCTAAAATAAATTTATTTTTAAATATAATATATAAGCAAAATCTATTTTCTTTTATTTCTTACAAAATTCTGTTTTGGTCTACTTTTAATATTGAATTTCTTCGCGCAAAGATGTTACACAAAAGCAAGCTTTGACTGCGTAGCAAAACTCCTTCCAAGTTTTTCTTAACTAAAGTACCGTTCACGTGCGACTTTAATAGCGCATAAATCTTTCAAACAGATTTTACTAAAGATTAACATCTTGACCAACACGGTTCACAAATGCGGCGTAACATTTCAAGAGATTTTTTCTTTCTTTTTTATCATATTAATGAAAAAATAATATCAGATATATTTACGCTACACATTATTTACATTAAATTAAATTCTCTGTTGGTCTAAAAAATTTTTTCGGAATTAATAATATTCTATAAAACAATTTTATACCGTACATTTTTTTATTTCTCAAAACAGGAAAAATATGATTTATATCACTGTTCCGCTCTGTTACTGATTTGCTATACATAATACACAAAATATGAATCAGCTTCTATTTTGCCCGGTGTACATTCATCCGATCACGACAAAAATGATGAATGAATGTAACTTGGGCACGCGACGTCGTTCAATAGCAATGTACACCGGTACGAGTTTGCTAATTGCGCAACCCACTTCCGCGTGGCTCGCGCTGCACGGACGCTGAATAAGTACGTGGATGGTACAATTGCGTGATAATTAATCGCGGTCGTCATTAATCCCCATCCGAGCGAGTGCGCTCTTCCTCTTTGCGAATAGCGGCGCAAAAGTCCGCCGGAAAATCATATGTTCTAAGCGGTAGCCAATCATCATTGTTCATTCGCGTTTCCCGCTCTTTTGTTCGCCTGATTCTTGACTTGTGTCGCATTATCTATATACACATCGTATGAAATTATGTTCAGCGTAAAATATAATTGCATGAAATATGACGCAGATAGCTGTTTCGGGAAAAATTTGAAATAATTTTTAATTTTGATAAAAATCAAACGTGAATGCTACATATCAATTTCAACAAAACTTTTCAGAAAAATTAAACTCATATTATCTTCATAATTAATTATAAATATGCTAAAGAGTGATAAACGACAAACGTAGATACTTTATACTATTCGGCTGAAATTGATTAAATTTCTGAAATTGCGCAAATTTTTTCTGATTGCGGAAAAGCGAGTGAATGAGAATTCCTCCGTCATCGCTAAAACGTATTATTAGATGAATCGCTCGACCGATACAATTCTGTCTTCCTGGAATCGGGCCGATTATTCCACACACTTGTTTTGTTTCCGTGCGTGTGCTCCATCACGAGAGCTGAAGATTCATTCGTATTTGATGGATAAATGAAACGCAGATAGATGACCTCTCAAGGGGATATGCCGATGCTCAAAGAATTCTCGATTATCTGTCCTCAGGTACGGCGAGAAGCAACGACGTTCGGACAGCCAAGAATTGAGCGGCATTCAATTGCTCTCCGCTACGGCTTACCAGCTGAAAAAGCCTTACCAGCAACTGCTGATACCCATCACGGTATGGATCGGTATGGAGCAGGCTTTCATCGGCGCCGATTTCACACAGGTGAGTCCTTGAAATGCATAATTGAATTTTAAATCGCACTTGTTCCACATTTCTAAATCTGTTGACGCGTTCGAAGGACTGGCTTGCAACTGTCCGATATTAGAAATTTAATCGCAGTTTCTACAATGAGAAATCCGATATTTAAAGACAAGTAAAATACAACTTATGTTTACGATGCAATATTAAAACTTTATTTGAAATAATCGTCTTTAGTTTAATGTGAGCTTAAGAGTCGTAAAAAAATTATTTTCTCTTAAAATTCAAAATTTTATAAATTATTCGTGTAATTAACAATAAATTTTATCTCCGATACTAATATGCGTTAGTGTGTAAGTGAGAGAGAGAGAGAGAGAGAGAGAGAGAAGGAATTTATCGCGATAGATGGATTCATTCACATACATGTTAAAACGTACAATACTTTCTAATGTTGGCTTCGATCACCTGTCGCCATATAAATCACCGATCACTCTCTTTCGCATTAAACTGCAACTTTAAAACAATGGCATTCTATTTTGCAACCAACACGGCCGTGCCGTTTGTTAGCGTGTATCGACCTCTTATTGCAAGATTCACATGTTCCCGCGGGGCATTGATAAGGAGACGGCCGTCCTTGGTTTCGTACCAGGATCCGACATCGACGAAGCGCAATGACGTCAGCTCGATCCGCCTCCGTAATTATCCGAACTCGAACCGTCATCAAGCGTGGCGGAGAGATGAAAAAAAAGAAGGAAAAAGCAGAGTTCCGTATTCTCCCGTTTATAGTTCTCCTTTCTTATTCCTGGGCACGTACCGGCCGGTCGTATTTTATGGCATTGCAGACCACGCGCGCGAAGATTTATCGACGCCACTTCGCAATAGCGTAAATCGTCGCGGCCCGTAGCGGACGTAATTATTCGTCATGACGAACGGCAGTTCTTCGGGAACGGTAAAAGCTCGACCGCGAGAGGAATATTTCATATGGGATACGTGTTGATACAAAAGCTGTCAGCAGGCCGTGCAAGAACGCGGAAAAAGCATCCGGTACTGTGTTACTGACGTAACTAAACTAACGATTCCACTTGCGCGTCGCGCAAATTATTTGCCTTGCTTCAGATCTCTCAATCGATCTGCAAACATTTATTTAACGAGAGCGCTCATCGCGTGTCCGATTATTTTTCAAAGGTCATGAATTGAATCTAACAAAATTATTCGACAGAATTATTTAATTGAATCTGATAAATATTATTCAATCCTTTATTCGACAATTTGGGAGGAACGGTTCTTTTCGATGCACATTTTGTGAATCCGCGGGTAACCTACTTCCGACGAGGCGATATGTATAATGGAAGCCTGTCGTCGGCGTGGTTGTCGAGCGCTGTAACTAGTCAATCTCTCTGCTGGATTTTCTCTTTTTGCGCGCTTCAACTGGCGCCAGTGTCTATCTTAATCCGGTCTCGAGCCACCGCGACGACAGTCTTCATTTTCTTCTGCTCCGTACTCAGCTGATAGTAGGTGTCTTCGCTCGTAATGGGGACCGTAATGGGGCTCGTAAACGGACACTTTTCTTTTCCTTGGCGCAGAAATTGTTGACTACGTGCCTGCATGTCAGATTTTTCTAGATCCTTTCGATCGTCGAGGTTTGACTTTCCATGATTATTGTTAGCTTTTGTTCGAATCAATTTTTTACGGCTTGCAAAAGGTCTTTTCTCGATTTTTCTTTGCTCGAATAACGTCACGATTAATGATGCAACAAGAGATCGATCTGAATTAATTGGATACGCGAAAGATGTGGAACACCGGCTTCTCGATGCGTGACGGACGGGCGAGGATGTACGATCGTCCTCCGGAAGCACGTGTTACCGATAAATACGGGACATGCGGAGATCCAGCTTGTGTTAACTCTTTCGGCCGCGACGAGACTTTATTGAAGAATTATTTATGCACGTAGTGCATTGTTCGATGATATGCTCTGAAAAAATTTCAATATTATCTATAATGGGAATATTCTGCAAGCTTTTGTTATTGTGTGACACATATTTGTCATATTTACGATCTTTAATGAGATAAATTGAAAAATTTATTTCAGTTTGCATTTGCAACAAAATTACAATAGGACATATATTTTTTTTATTAAACATAAAAAGCGAAATACGGCGAAATGAGACCTTGCTGTGCTATGCGGGCATTGAAGTCTTTACGTTTAAAATCGCGCGCGACTGATTTGAGCAAGACACGTGAGGTGAAATCAATAGAAATTTATTGTATTCTTGACAAAAACTTCTGAAGCTCAAAGCGCACAGCAAAACGTGTCAAGATATAATTAGCTAAAAATAACAGCAACAAAAAATTGGAATGTGTTGCAAAAGAAGAAAAGTAATCCGTATGATAATTACACGGAGTAGAGTTAGAAAGTAAACATACATTAGTTGAGATATTCACTATGAAAGCGAGACAAGAAATATGAAATAAGTAAAGGTATAATAAAGAGACATTAAAAGTAAGCGTTCATAGCAGACGTTTTAGTCTGCCAATTTGTGCGTCTGCGTCTGACACGCGAGCGGAAGCATCGTTGAACAAGGAGATACTTGAAAGCAGGATGTAGCACGATACTTGTTCACGCGTAACATAAGGGATGCAATTAAAAGCCTCTCTAAGTCGTTGAGCATCTGGCAAGAGAAAGAAATCGCGCCGGTAATCACCGGCCGTGTGCGAATTACTTTTGAAAAGATGGATTTGCGTAATTTGTACGTTGTCTACCTAGTAATCGAACCGCCTCGCGATATCCTGCATCTTTTCTCGGACAAATACGGTATTCCGCGACCGTAGACAAAAACACGTCTCGCGACGTCGAGCGGCGGCGAGTTGGTTAATTTTTTGCGATTGCGATTGCGATCGGACCGCGACGAGGTTAACGGATCAGCCTTTGCATTTTTTTTATCTCTGAATGAAAAATCGATGGATCATTATCGGCTCGAATTCCACTTGCTTTGATATTTTTGACGTGAGAATATACGATATTTCTTGTAAAAGAATCATCTCCGTGGATTTATATAATCAATAATAATAATCAATAATAATAAATCAAACAATAATATATACATTTGAAGTAAAAGAGAAAATTTTTATTGTAGAAATATCTATTAAAAAATCGATTGAAACAATTTTGTATGATTAATTAAAATTCCTGAATGTTTTGCATAAATTTAATCACATAATTTTTATTAATGAATATATATTGAAAAAGCTTCACCTTTTTTATGTAAGAATTATTTTGATCTAAAAATAGATTCTATTTAAACATTGTTAGATGCGTTTTTCAATCAATGTGTGTGTGAATTGTTAAGCTTATTACACGCGCATATAATAATCTATATGGAAACAAAAATCTACATAAGACGTCGAAATTAATCGAGAAAGGTCGCGCGTCGGGTAAATCCCCTCATTATCGAACAACCCTGCATTACGACAAAAAGTTGCAACTCGTTCGAAACTGGTTTGGACGATGTCTTCGACTCGCGGAGCCGGATAATTGGGCAATTAAACGCAAATAGAGAGAAAACGGGATGGGAGGAGAGAAAGGGAAGAAAAAAAAGAGGAGGACGTGGTGGATACAGGCTTCGCTGAGTCACGTGCGGCGCTGGACTCGATATAAATAGCCCCGTGAGCTTATTCTCGCGCCGATCCGGCGATACCGCTTCCATATCTGGAATCCCGCACCAGTATTTCTTCCACACGTGCACGCATACACGTGCACCGCTTGATCGCAATTCGCTCCGGGTTGATTTCACGAATGATTCGGAACACATAAACTGATTTCGACGTCTTAGATATTGTTCGTCAAAAAGTCACATTAAATTATTTTTAAAAAACGCAATGACACGCGTACATTATTTGATTTGCGGTTTGTCGCAGAAAATTTTAATTTGCCGCTGATTGATGCAACAAATTGCATGATTATTAAATGACAATTGAAAAGCATAAATTGTTAATCCTTCAAATTTTTTATTATTAAAAAATTTTGTTTAGTATTCGATCTGAAATATTGTAATATATAAAACGTGAGTAAATAACATTTTATATCACATTTTTCAATTTTTGCATTTTTTAGAAATATATTTTGTGTTACTGAAAATGACTTAACGCTTATTCATTGATTTATTAATAGTAAATTTATCGGTTTGCGTTGAGCAGAGCAATATTTATCCGTTTTTATTTCTTGCATTGATTGAGTTGTCTTTGAAGATTTACTTTACTTCTTGAAATGGCTTAATGAGATAGTTGCTTGCCTTGAACTACGGGATGATATAATATGACATGCGTCATGCTTGTATACACGGAAAAGAAAATAGTCAAATGAATATGGAAGACGAAGAAAGCTGCTAAGCTACACGAGTTACGGCTGGCACAAATAAAATGAATTTTCTATTTATAATCGATGAAAGCCGTAAGAAGCTTTTGATTGACAGATTAATAAACTAATGATTAGTATTAAAATTAACAATATTTGTAGTGCTTATTTGCCAAGTAAAAAGGAGTGCATTAGTCTCTTTATTAATTTATGCAAGTTTTTTTTTTAAATTTTTTTTTATTATAATTAATGCAAATATTGCAAAAAAAACAGTTCTTTCCGTTAAAATCATGCAATTCAAAAAATAAAAGCGGAATCGAGTTTTCATTGAATTATTAAATGTTCTTTGAAATGCTGCACAACTGTCGTAAAAAAATCAAACTCGAGAAGGGCATTTAGCGTTTAATCGGACACTTACGCGTTAATGATCGGTTCGGAATGATGTAATTAGCGCATTTAATGCACTTTTCCGTTCAAGATGTGAATATCGCGGTATATCGTGAATATATAATAATTCAAGGTTGGTCAAAAAGATTAGTGTGGTTTTTTTGGTAGTTTATAGCACTTAGAGAATGTTTTTATGGCGCTTTAACATCCAATTTTTATGGAAACGTATAATCAATTGCTTAATAACGTTAGGATTTTTCGATACATTTATGTCAAATAATGTCGAATAATTGAATATAGCGTGTGTGAAATAGTAAACATTCTTTATAACGTGTGACGCACATAGAATTGACAAATAACTGCTTTATACAATTTTGCAATAAAATTTAATCGGTGCCTTGTTCGTGCACGATTAATGAACGCCAGTAAACAATTATTCTTGAAGTCATTACTATTTTCTCGCATTGATCATCTTCGGCGCAAATACACAATTGTTATCTTGCTCAACGTAATAACACATATGTAACATAATATCAATTTATTTACCGCAAAACATATTATCATCATTTTTCTTCCGACATATCATTATTGATCATTATTAATTTTTTTTTTTAAAGAAACATAATTATAATATTCCAGCACATTGTTGAAAAGAAGTCCTTGTTGGTAATGCTCTCGATTCAAGGACGTGCGTATCCTCAGGATCGTTATAATGGATTTGGACAAAGACACGGTTACTGAATCTACAGGTTGAAAAAATTTCGCCACGATCTTTATTTGTTGTCATATTGTGTAAAGGGTTGATTAATGAGATTATAATTGCACGGAGATGCGTAGAAAGCAGACATCAACTTTATTCAGAACAAGGGCATCAGTTTATTCATGCATGGGAAAGAATAGATTCCGCTACCCAAAACGCGTAATAGTGCGTCATCGAGATCGATAACCGGCCGTGCTTTGAAAATCCAATTAACATCGGCACAAATTCTGCCAATGTGTGTGTAAAGGCAACATAAATAAAAGAAACTGATCACAACTTAATTTTCGGCGCTGCACGAGTTTGAGACATCATGAGATATTCATTTCTCACATTAGAAATTTAATAATTGTAATTTGTCATTATCGAATCATCTTATTAATTTTTTGTTCTTTACAAGTCTATTAATCGATCCAATTTGTTTTCGCTCCTTTGCGTTGTCGCTTTTCAAACAAATTTCGATAAAAAATTTAAAGATTCATCCTGCTTATTCCGATAAAAATTTCAATTGTTCGTTGATTGTTTAATACGAAAATCAACGTAAAAATTCAGAATAAAAATTAAAAGAATACATTTTGCAGTACGCGATGATAAGAAGAGCCATTGTGTACTCCAATCATCGATCTTTCGCACGCGGGATGTACAATGAACTCGAAATACTGCGAGTCGTCTTCGACGAATTGGAAAAAAAAGAAAAGAAAACACTAAATCAAATCCTTTTGTGTCTGCTTTCCAGGCGTACATCTCCTGCGCCCTGGGTGTCCACAGGGTCGGCTACGTCATGATCTGCTTCGGGGTGGTCAACGCCGGCTGTTCGTTGCTATTCGGCTCGCTAATGAAATTCGTCGGCCGACAGCCGCTGATGGCACTGGGCGCTATCGTTCACGCCTCCCTCGTCGTCGTTCTTCTCATGTGGAAGCCTCACCCCGACAATCCCTACATCTTTTACTCGGTCTCGGGACTGTGGGGCGTTGGCGATGCCGTGTGGCAGACGCAGGTTAACGGTGAGTCAAAATAAAACAAAAAGTCAAATTATTTATATCTGTTTAGTTTACTACAGTTTATCGAATCGGAATTTATAACGGCAAAAGTTAGCGAGTCGCATTAGGCGCACGAGTGTAGGCAGTACCTTGTCGCCTCGAGAACCGGATCCGTGAATTTTAATCGTGAGCCAATCGTGGTCCGTCCGTGATTTACTGGCTACTTCGCGTTTGCTCACAGTCGGCATAGATATTAGTAAATTGGTCGAATACTTGACGGGAATCTTTAATGCATACATAGCTGATAATATTTGTCTAAAGATACTTTGCCTCTCATCAATATTAACGTCGGAAGAATGCTACGCTAGGGTCACTGATCGACCCAGTCAGAAGTAGAAATTAATAGACGGTGGGGTTTTACGCTGAGTTCATAGCACCTATAAAACGATCGGCTCATATTTTGCATTATGCAAGCGTTAATTTATCTACGATTTGGAGTGGATATCTGTAGAAAAAAAATCTACTTTTTTATGAAGTAATGGCATGTCATTGATAAAATGGAAAGTCCAATGATGTAATTTGTAAAAAATCAATCAAGCTGGAAGGAAGGAATAAATTGTGAATTAATGAGCGACTGAACTGCCTCGACAATTAGCGATCGTTACAGCGATAATAATTCTCTTTACGGTTTGTCGCCGCCGTATAATCAATCGAATTAATGAAAATGCTATCCGAAGAAAATATCGGCGAATTAATTAACAGGGAAAACAAAGCGCTTTTATATGATAATTTTGTGACGTATAAAATAATTTAACGCGTGATTAGAGTGAATGTACGTCAGAGTTCTTTTAAATAAAATTTAAATGCCGATATCTTTGTTCTATTCATCGTTCTTAACGACAAGATCGATAGTCACAAAAAATTTACTTACGTGAAGTCGTGCAAATACTCGTGCAGCGTTAGTGAGAGATTACGATTCTGGCCTTCGTTGATAGAATCTTGCTTAAACATTCCGAGATAATCGCAATGTCACAAAAAACTGGTGAATATTAATTTTTGGTTTTTAATCTCGGGGCTTAATTTATACTTAGGAATATAAAATATTTTGTGTTTGCATTCATTTTGCCATTAGCATGTTACGATCAGCAAAGTATTATAAATTGATGTCCGTTTTTATAATCTTCTTATTATTGGAAAAAAATAATTGCCGTTCTCGAGGCGACAAAAAAATATTCAAACGGTATTCATAATTTTGATTTAATTTACAAGCACGATTTGCACGTAATAACGAAATGACACAATCTCGCGTTGCTTGCGTGTAGCATATTCATCTTTACATATAATTAGAGTTTCTGGCATAATTATACGCGGCCAGAAAGCGAGTCTCGAGCGTTCGTTTTTCGCTCGATATATATAGTTCTTGTGAGATTAATCAAATTGCATCCCGTGATTTCGCAAAAAAACCGATATGCAAATCCATCGAGCTACGTGTATATATTGAAACACACAATGTAGACAGCTCCACTTATTTCGTATCCGGCTTTGTCGGATAATTACACGCGTCGCGTGCACCGTGCGAATTTCTAATTTTAGTCCGCTAAATAATTTACAATTATGTATGCGATATCATCGCATAAAAATATGTCTCTGAAAGATTTCTCGGGAGAATCTTCTGCAAAAATCTTTCAGAGACATATTTTTTTGCGATAATATCGCATACATAATTATAAGTTATTTAGCGGACACGAGACATTTTACGCTACAGAAGCAATACGTAATATTTAATTTCAATGCCTTTGATATTTGAAAATCCACTTTTTTGTGCGTGGGAAAATTTTTTAGATAATACATCATTAATTTTAAATTCGTTGTACAATTGCCGCTGAAACGCGCTGGTCGCTGATCGATTTTGCAGGACTGTACGGCACGCTGTTCAGGCGCAACAAGGAGGCGGCCTTCTCGAACTACAGGCTGTGGGAGAGCGCCGGCTTCGTGATCGCCTACGCGTACAGCACGCACCTCTGCGCCCGTATGAAGCTGTACGTGTTGCTGACGGTGCTGATCACCGGCACCACGGGCTACATCATCGTCGAGCTGCTGCACAGGCGCAAGCAGCGACGGCTCAAAGCGATCGCCGAGGACCCGAAGGCCGCCCAGGCCGAGGCGAATCAGCCCGAGGAGACCGACGACGAGAAGGACGATCTCGACGACGAGATCATTATTACCCACTTGTGAGCAATAGTCGAACATAGTCCTTTCTCGTTAAGAGTCTCCACGCATTTGCGTTCGCGCCGCTCTCTCGTCCTGTCGACGGCGAAATCGAGACGACGGTCGGAAGATTTGGTCGATTGATTGCGCGGGTGTCTTTCCTCCCGTTATAACCGACGAATCCTTCCGTCTATTGTCCTTTCGCATTTGTCATTCCCTCGATCCTCCCGATAGACCCGCGTTGAGATCGGTGTGCGACCGCGATGCTCTTCTCCGTCGACGATACGGATGAGAAAAGCGTGCGCATTTAGGCGGCGAACCGATATCGTCCTCGGGATAACGCGCACGCGCGCGCGCAGGAAGCAGATTTGTGCTCGCGTCGCGGGGGGTCAGAATTAGGGACCATGTGCGCACCATTTACAATGAAGTAGAAATGTCGACTTCATCCCGCGATCGAGACACCCTCGAAGGAGACGCCAGGCTGCACAATCTGGCTTCCATCCTCCTCGGCGAGATCAGAACGAGTCAATGATCAATAAGTAATACATTTATCAGTACTTGTGATGCTAAGGAACACATAATGGACGTAGAAATCGCTCTTGTGCAACTAGGAATATAGGATTCCCGCCATCGTTTACGTTAAGCTATCGAAATTAGCAACAACGAGAAAAATTGTTCCGACGACGGCGTTTTCAATTCCCGCCATAGCGATTAGTAACAGAGCGATCAGCGGAAGTAGCGTGCGATATCGCGCGAAGACGATAAGCGCGTTTTGTTGTGTGCAATTCGTGTGTGCGTTTGTACGGCACGCGTGGAGAACAGTTTGGTAATCGAGCACAGAGTGCTCAGTTTGTATCATATTTATTACATACAGGACTGTCTCGTGACGAACCGAAAACGGCGATTGTTATTCGTTATTGTGAATCTTTTGAGAAGAATAATTAAAGACAAAAACAGAATTGTTTTATTTTTCAAATCTCAAAGATAATCCTAAAAATTCTATTCTTATTCAAATTAAGAATAAATATTCCGTCGTGTAAAAAACAATCAAACAATCGTCGTACGTCGGGAAACGGCAACACAATCAAAGAATGCCGTATCAATCACGTTGACAGTCAAAATCCTTCACATTTTTCTTGCGAGAGAAGCACGCGAGACGTCAGTGTGGATCTTATATTAAAACAGTATTTTCCTTCTCGGAAAAATAGATGGATCGAAAGGAATAAAGAGATTTATTCTGCGAAGTTTAATTTTTTTTAATTTTAACTTATAAATATTGTTCTCTAATTGTGTTTTATTTTCTCTTTCTATTTAAGAATGTTATTTTAATTAAATAAAAAAATGTTATTTTTCGCAGACATTAAAGTGAATCTTCTTTTTAGAAGAAAGAAGATTATTTTATGGAACAAAACTCTGTCGATTTCTGTCTTTCGATTTATTTCCCGCAGGAATTTTATCGCGTGACACTTTTTTGTTCGTTCTTAAATCAGGCGTAAGAAAAAGGCGCGAGGAACATATCACGTTATTATAAACCACTTGGATGCGATTGTCCTATCGTACGGTAGCTCAAGAGTCTACAAAGGGAAACGTAAGCTTAGGATTTGGATGCAATCCTAGCGAGATGCTATTCTTGCAAGTCGTCGTGTCGATAGAATGTTGATCATCTCTCTGATTAAAATCGCAAAACTATAAAATATGAATATTTAATGCGTTATGTGGGCATGCGAAACAAAGAATGATTACGAGGCTTCTATATTTTGTCGCACGATTACCCGCGAAAAGATAGCCGGTACGTGAGAATATTAAAAACTCGCCATATCTATCGCATTGACAGTTCACGAGACTGTAATTATTTTCTGGAAATTCTGCTGAGTTTTCTGATGCGTAGAAATAAAAAAATATTTTCCGCAACTGAAAAAATATTTTAGAATCTGAATTCAGAGCGTAACGTTACACGATCGACGTCGTAATGTTATCAACTTCTTCAAATTTTGCGAAGCTCATAAAACGCTGCGAAAATTGAGACTATTTTCTTAGTGTAGAATTGTCGTAAAACCAAATATTTCAGCCTGTTCCACATTCAGTAATTATCGCGCAGTCCATGGATTAATTGCATGCGCACTCTTATCCGGCTTTTACGCGCTTCCGTCGTGCATTTTGCACGTGTTCTCGGAGCAATGCGATAAACCAGTGCGCGACTCCAATCACGTTGCGTCCGCGCGACCACTTTTTCTCCACGGCGGCGCGGCGACCAGAACGGGACAGGCAAGAAAGCCGGAGACAGGAAACTCGCGAGATTCTTGTCCTACGAGCGGGATATATTCAGCCCTGAGAGTACCGGCCGCCTTTATTTATAACACTCGCGGTGTTAATCCGTCCATCCGACACCGCGCCGTACTCGCTTCGCATCGCATCCGCGTGTCTTGTTTCCTTTTTATTATTTGCCCGCGTTCGTCTCGTTCGTTTTTCCGTTTTTTTCTTGTCGGTGAGAACTCGTCCTGTCGGCGCGGCGCGATACCTCGCACGATCGGCGCCGCCGCCACCGTGAAGAAAACAGCGTAATGACGGCGTTGAGAAGCCGCGAACGGAACGCGCCATGTAACGTTTTGTTCGCTTTTGCCCGCCAAGTTTTACGCACGTCGTCGATCCTTTCCCTTCTTTCATTCGTCTCCTTGCTCTCTTTTTCTCTCGTCTCTTCAATGCCGCGAAAAGTATTACGCTTCTCGGTGGAGCCGCGCTGTATTCTTCTTATCCGTCGCGGCGAATTCCTCGCGTCGCCTCCGCTGAAATCCTGAAAGCGGAATGAATGTAAATTACTTGCGCTATTAAACACGGTATTAATCGCGCTAATAAAGTGACGACCGGTCTCGCGCTAATAGTTTCTTCGCGTATTTCACTCGACGATGCACGTATGAACTGTGCTTGAAGGGGAATGAAACGATAAAAAATCGAGGCACCGTAAACTGTTTTTATTGATCGCATTTTAATTGAAACCCGACGATGACTGTTTGCGTAAAAACGGCGTAAACATTTATTATGCATGTTTTATTTAAAAATATACAACGGACTCTGAGAGAGAAAAATGTTCTTAAAATAACTTCAAAGCAATGTCGGAGAGTTGATACGTTCTATCGCACACGATACACACATTATATCTATGCCTTATTATATACAGAACGTCTGGTTTCGTAATCGCATCGAGAATGAATGGGCGCGTTCAGCAGAACAAATCGCTTGGTAGCAATCGAACATGATTGGCTCTTACTTTTAGAACCAACAAATCAACAGTCGAGATTCAACGGAAAGTCTACAACTGTTGAGTCTGCTGAACGCAGTCAATTTTCCTGTATCGCTGTGTTTGCTCCATCCTATTCCCTCTTTGTTGTATCGTGAACATTATAGATTTAAGTAGCTTATGTGATACAGCAGTGGCGGATGAATGAGATTAGCAGTGGAAAAAACCGTCCAACAAAAGTATATTGATAGCACACATAACTAATTGCTTCCTAGCGATTAGAAGAATTGCCTTGAAGCCCGCTGCGGTCCGATTCGCCCGCGACTGCTGTATGTATTAATATTGCAATTAAGTAACTTTACAGCACGAGACACGTGAGCGAATGATGGGGAAATTTAAGCATCGAGAATTCGCGATGAGAAGGGCAGCGAGCGTGCCCGGGACAACTGTACAGTTCTCGAAGGAGCACCGATTTGTTGAACTTTAAAAGGGACTCACACGAATCACAATTTGCACGTTGAATGCTTCAAGAAAAAGACATGGTTTTAACGGGGACCACGCTCTAACATACATTAAACCTGTGCGAGATTAGACTTCCTAGATGTTACTGAAGGATATTTAGATATATAAATATACATATACCTAATTGTTTACGAAACGATAGATATATATATACAAAAGATTTCATCATTCGGGCCAGCAACACTGGGACCATTCTGGTTTACGTTGTTTCCGCTCTTATTGAGATTTGTAAATATTCAACTACAACTAGTATTAGTCGCTAGGCATAATTGCGTAAAACGGAAAGGAGCAACTGGACGTTGCTTTACATATCGAGCAAAGTCTTTTCAACGTTGTTTTCTGTTATTTTTATTTAACTGCGTTCATGCGCGCCAGAAAGGTAAACAAATACTATTTCTTTTTCTTCTTAAGATTATTAGATTATTTTGTTCTCTTCTTTTATTCTTGTTCTATACTCGTCCTCTTGTGTTTCTCCGAAGCACTATACTTATTACGTTTTAAGTACGAAGAGTGTATGGAAGAGTGTCATACATTTATATTCGCTACTCTTCCGACACGCATGAACGCGGTTGTTATACATATATCCTTAAATAAGCTAAGGGAATCCAGTGTATTTACTAAATTTGTTGTTTTATCTTACGAAGATGAAAGAGAGATCACGGCACGCCGATCGTTGTTTTTTGACACGTCCGGCAAATTGTACAGTATATATTATTATATGTTCACTACTTATTATACTATCGCGTTTTGATTGTTATCGTACATTATGATGACACGCTGATCATAGTTACAATCATTGTTATATCGTCAGATATTGCTGCTATATAGTTAATAATATATTATATATATATATATATATATATATATATACATATGACCGACACGTAATGTTACATAACAGTAAGGAGCATTTTATTAAAATTGTCGATAAGATACAATTGATGTGTGAACTTTTTATTTCCCCAACTACCTTTCAATTTAATTAATATAATGTGTTTTTGCTCGCGCAAGTATTGATTTTCCAGAAAGATACTTCTTAAGTCAATTAAATTCTTAAGTTAATTAATCTCAAGAATTCTCATTATACTTACATACGAAAATTCATATATGTGTCGAATAATGTTCTATAGCATACAATGAGTTAAAAATTTAACTTGTAATATTTATTTACTGGTCTTTATTATAATCTTTACTAAATAAATATACAATAGCGTAATTGTAGACATAAAAATATTTTTTTAAATTCAAATATTTCCGTAAAAAAGAAAACATACGATATAATTAGACCAAAAAAAAAAGAAAGAAAGGACAATAAGATGAATGTTTCATACGATGGCTGATGATTAAAAACACTTTGCAAACGCAATACAACTAATTTATTTTAATAGTCAGTTTAATATGTACATGGTTCTACTTATATAAGCAAGTTTATCACACAGTAGTAATTTATTCGCATACACGTTAGGCGTTATAAGAACATTATAAATTTTACACAGCTACTGTATAGAATATAAAAATATTTTATATTTATATATCCCAGTTATATACAACTGTGATTCTGATTATTTATAAAAAAAAGACCCATATAAAATCATCACAATTATTGGAATATAAGATGTAATATATCTATAATTCTACATGTAAATATCTTGTCCATAGATACTATTGTTATTTATTAAGCTAAATATTATTTATACAGATAAGTAGATGTGTGGCAAAGCATAAAAAATAAAATAAGTATATTTATGCAATTTATAATAAACATAGAATATATCAGGAGACGCGGTAGTGTCTCTGGCCAAGTTCAAAAAACGACACTACTAAGTCAGAAAAAGAGTCTCTGGCAAAGTTCAGAAAATGACACTACTAAGTCTCTTATTCTGCGCGCACAAAGTCGACTTTTCGGAAGTTTGTAGCAACTAAAATATAAAAAATTTTATAAAAACACATAGTATATCCTTAAAGGCGGCATCGCCACGACTAATTTGAGCCAAAAAAATTTAAATTGGTCCAGCTGTTCCGGAGATACAAGCGGTCAAAAAGTGATGATGGTAATGCAAAAATTAAGAAACGTCGTCTCCTTATTCTTCTCCTCTGTCCGCAGGGATGAAGAATTTACATGATAACATAAAAGTTTCATAATACTTTAAGGTGTAAAGAGGGTTGGTGGGGCGGAGGGGCCCCTCGACGGGGGTGAAGGGGGATGTTGCGAAGGGTTGCGCTGAGGAGGGAGGCGATTAAAGGGGAGGGGCAAAACCCGTTAGCAGCGCCAAGTTTTTGTATTTTTTAATAAATATTTTGTTATTTTAATTAAATTTTTTTAAATCAAATTTTGATCAGTTTTATTTATAGATTTTATGTATATTTTATGTATGTTTATTTTAAATTTGCACCTTGAATAATATATCAGTTACTTTTCATGTTGGTGATATATTAAAAATTTAGATAATTATCAAAATATAAACATATTGGAGTGTCTTTTTTGGAACTTGGCCAGACCTTATCATTTATGAATTTTTAATACATATATTAACATATATTAAAAACAGATGAATTTATGGAACAAACGTATCACAGAGATGATGTTCGCGAAAAAAATGATTTATACAAAGCGACTTTTTGCACCATGCGCAAGTAATTATTGCAGGTGCGCCAAATATCGCATGTTGGTTTTGTCTGTTTATGGTAACAAAATTTCACTGGTGTTTCGAATTCTTCGGGCTTATTTATTACGTACCCGCTTTTATGCGTATTTCAATAAATTTTTGAATCTTGACAATGAAAATTGATTATGGGTCAATAACTGTAATTTTAAGATGGTGTTTCTTGCATGCAGATTGACTTCCAGATCTAAAAGCATTACAGTATCAGAAAAGTGTCTGATGAAATTCTTCCACAAACGAAAACCATATTCATCCAATGGTATTTTTCCTGTTGTTCCAGCTGGTATAGTCAACAAAATGTTATCTTCTGTAGATTCTGGTTTAAATTCTTGAATAATATTTGGACAATGACCAGTCCACGAATGTAATAGTAAAACAGATTTTGGACCTACGTTTGGAAAAAATACGTCTCGCAACCAAATTTTAAAATAATGCGCTGTTAATTTCCCGGATTTCGAAGCCGTAACAAAAATATTAGGTGCCTTAAACATTGTTTCTTGCACTCTGGGACCAAATGTTCCATTAACTTCTGTCAATACGATAAAAAGAGGCGATAATGATCTACCATCGGCTGAAACAGTAGGCTGTATAGTATAGCTATGCATAGTTGCCGATACGGATTGCACTGCAGATTCAATCTTTTTTGTTCCTTTATATGCCAATGTACGACCGGCATGAAGTTCTAATTGGAATCCACTTTGATCACTGTTGTAAATATTTTCAACTTCATATTCTATTATTTGATATTTAAAGTTTTCAATAAATGTGTTACATTTTTCTTCAAAATCGACGTTAGACATTATAGATGTTTTTCTTATAAATTTTGTTATTTTACGAGATACAATATTATGTATTATTTTAAATTTTTGTATCCATCGCGATGAAGCTTTGAATCCTGGTGAATTAAAATTTTCCTGTACCCGAACAGTTCATCGAGCTAAATCAGCGTCGTGAATAATAATTCTATTTTCAAGAGCTGTATGAAAATTATTTAATGTATATTCCAAAATTTGTTTTAATTTTTCGAATCTACTGCCACCTTGATTCATTTGAATTTCCCATCGTCGTAATTGACGTAATGAATATACTTTCCGAAATCTTTGTTTTACTCCTTCTAATGTTCTTGGTCTTGTTGTACTGTTTTTCCAAAATTCGACTGCATTTTTTTTATATTCATGCGGAATACGTTCATCTGTAATACATATAACTTTAGGATTTACGTCCAATACCTCACCTTCTTCCTCTTCATCTCCTAGTTCGATTTGCTCTGCTGTTGGAATATCGTTATCGTTTTCATAATCTAAAGATTCTTCTACTTCCATTATCTCTCATCGCGCATTTCTTTCAGCATAGATTCTATTTTACGTGCTATTTCTCGTTCTTCAGATGTTATTGGACTTGTTTATAGATTTAGAGCCGAAAAAGTTACGTATAATAACATTATTACGTTAAATGGATTTAATTGAACCATTCTGAAAATTATAACAATTAAATATTTCTCCCTCCTTTTTCCATCATCTTGGGTATCCACACAACTTTGTGCTGATAATTCTTTGGGCACATTATCTTCTCAACCATTTGACTAAGTTGACATATTTATTCCTTTTGATTTTGACACTTCGGTTTTAAGTTATAACGAAATAATTTTATCATGAGTGGAAACCAAATCATGGGGCAACATCTATCTCTGGCTCTTTCATTATAAGTATGTACCAGTTTCTGTATTATCATGTTACATTAAAAAAATACCAAAATGTTAATTTACACGGGCAATAAATGTTACAGTTCCAATTGTATATCTTCTCACATTGGATTTAAATTATTAAGAAGAACTCACTGCGTATTTTATAGTTTCTATTTATTTATTTTTTCAATGTTTCGACTATCAAGACAATGTTTTATTATGTATTTTTTGTAATGTTACTGAGGAAGGCCTAACATAGGCAGAAACGTTTGATTGTAATTGTAATTTGTATTCATAATATAATTTAAATTTATGCACGAACACCTTGCAACGGCTCTTTTATTCTTGATTATTGTTAAATATTTCTCCTTGTTTGTGTACAAAAAAATAATATCTACTTACTTTATAATGAATTTGCTGTTCTTTTTTTGATGCTGTTTTATATATTGTTTTTCCGTAATCACTAACAAGCGCACAACTTTAAAGCGTAATATGCACTGACGGAATATGACAACGCGTTGCGCTATAAATGCGCTCAAAATGCGACTATAAAAGTGTAAAATAGAGAAAATGCCTTGACAACAACTTTAGTAAACTTTGTTCTTTGATCAGAACATTTTTCTGTATACTTCATAAATCTTTATTTTTTATTTTATTTGTTTTATCGATTACAAGCGCGGCACAAACGATGCGTTATGCAGCGCGACGCATATAGTGCAACATTGACAGCTCATTCTGAAAGATGCAATTTCGAAACATAATAAAATTATATATGGTTGTATTCAGCGTAAACAATGCTACAACTTTTTTCACAATAAAAATTTAAAAATTCGTAAAAATAATAAGAAAGAGTGGAAGTAAATTAAAAAATATAAAATTTTTTAAAAATCGAGCTACGCGGTTATAAAGCTCATAAAAGACCATGCAACTTTTATTCAAAACATTTTTTTATATCTCTTACAGTTTTGACGATATTCAGTTAAAACCAAAAAACGTTTTAGCTTGTAGGGGTTGTTTCAACCTTAAACGTGCGAAAAAGCAGATAAAAAAATACGTGTCTCTTATTCTGAGCTACTTTACAACATATTTGAAGCTCGTCAAAATCGGAGGGGAACACTTGGGTCTGTTTCTTTGTTAGCAAAAATTGAATAAATTTTTAATTATTGAATATATTTAATATTATTTTCGGTTATAACGATTTGATCAGAAATGATATTATATCAGAAGATTTAGAAAAATGCAGAATAAATTCATAAAAAAAATATTGCAATAAATAATACTTGGAAATCTTTTTTTAAATTAAATAAATTAACCACATCATATTTCTTTTCAAATGCCATTTTATTAATAAGGAATTAATTTCTATCATAATTAGTCTTTAAAATGTCTCGAAGACATGCATGCTGTATGGTTATATTATTTAACACAATTTTCGAACAAATACAACTAGAAGAATTAAAAATTGACATATTTTACTGACCATTAATGTATTACTTTTCGGCGATCTCTACAGAAGTTATTATAATACATTTAAGAATAAAATATGAAAATTGCGTGATCAACCAATTTTATATAAAAATAATATAGAAATAAAGTATTTATAAATAATCTTAAATAAATCGTCGATAGTTTGGTCACAAAATAGTCGATAATTAATTCATAAAATCGTCTTACTTTATAAACCTAGAAGCATAATTTATAAATTGAAAACATAGTACACAAACAAAACTTATTAGCGCATTTATTAAATTTCAAGAATGTAGCTTTGTATTATCAATGTGACACATTGATTTATAAACATATTTATAATTTATAAACGTAAAACGAATTATACGTCAGGAATAAATGTACGTAAAAAGACAAACCACTTTTCTCGTGTAGGTTCTTCAAATCATTTGAATCGTCAAAATTAAAATTGTTAACGTTGGTTGTGATGCTACTTGAGTGTCGTTATCATCATTCGGTTGTCAAAATCTGGATAAACCAATGTAAATATTTTAATATTTATTAAAAACAAATTGTCTAGTTATTGCTCATCACATTACACATTTATTAAATTAAATGCAAGTCGAAACAGTAAAAAATTAATTATACATCAAAGTATTAACAGCAATATCAATAAAACATATTGTCACCTGTTCCTTTTCTTCAGTTTGGTTGGCTTCCTGATGGTCCAGCTGCGTCATGCGTTCTCTGTGTAGTTGTCAAGCTGTTCAAATGTGTAGCTACAATGTGACGATGAAACTTCCATAACGGAATGTTAAGTGATATTCTACTGTTGGGACAAACATTACATTGCACCTCAAAATCACTAATTTGTGTACAGTATTTCCATACCCAGCTCTCGTATAATGATGGGTTAAGAAAGTACTCGAAAGGATGCTCGTCCAAGTGCTTTTTTAAAGATTTATCATTAAACTCAAAAACATTATTACAGCGATTATTACATTTTAAGAAATATGAAGTCAAATAAGTGAAATGCATTTATGGAAACGTGTGTCCGTGTGCTTCTTCGTAATTGTATATATCTATATGCTTTTCTTTTACGTGTTTATTAAAGTTTGTTGTATCTATATAACAAGATTCAAAGCCGCAAGTTCTTTCGCCGCAAGCAACTCGGCACGGTGCTTTAAAATCTTTTAATGTGTAATTATTGTGCTTCAGTTTACCGTGGCTTTTTTAGAAATAATTGATTGCAATTCTTCCGGATGACGTCCCATTGTATGAATAGACATTACACAATTAAAATTAATGATTATCTTTTTGCAACAAATAGTATACTTGACCTCATCAGTGTCATCACATTGTTTAAAATATTTCATTGTCCAATAATCATCTATGAAATTACGTTCTTCTTCCACAGAATGCTTCTCTGAGATATGAGTTTTTATGGATTCAGAAACTGTCAGAAATTTACCACACATGAGACATTCTGAGTGTGGTATCTCTTTATCGAAAATATATTCACACGAATACTTAAAATATCTACATGGTTTTTGATTTTCGTGTTTATTTTTTCATTTTAATATAGCTGTATGGCTTTGGTCTATGCGACCATACAATACATTAGAAATATACTTACATTCATAGCGACAGTATTTGCATTTTGCTCGCAAAAAGGCAGTTTATTATAATATACTCATATGTTTTCCTTAATTTCTATAATTTTTGAATTATTAATAGATTCTGACGAAAGAATTATGTCACATTTTTCTCGCACATTTTTTAATTTTTCCTTATGTGTAGTTACTACATGGTTGTTTAAACTATTATTTAGATAAATACTTAATTCTTTGGAACAATCAATACATCTTATTTTAAAATCAATTCCCGTACAATATTTCCATATCCAATCGTAAGGTACGTAATTCTTCACTTCGTTAACATGCTTCTCGTGTAAATGTAATGCTAAAGATTTAAAAGCAGATTGACAATTCTCACGACAGAAAAGACATTGTGAAGTAGAAGTACCGTTGTACTTGAAACATATCCATGGCCATTTTTGTCGTTCTTTATGTGTTTTTTTGTATTTTTTTATATAGGGATGCTTTGTTTTTATATGTTCAAAGAAAGTTGAATAGTTGTAAGTATATTTCTGTCTACGAAACCTACATTTTGCTTTGTGATCCGAGACTTTTTCGTAATATTGCTACACGTTTCCTTTGGTTATAATAATTTCTGCCATTGTGTCCGTTTTTCCTTACAGAACGCAGATAACTGAATACGGCACAAGAGGACAAAAAAGCACGTATAGTTTTACATATGAATGTAAATATTGGTACGGCAGTCAAAACTATGAAGTCTAAGTCATAAAGAGGCGCTGTAACATCAAACCCAATTGATATAGCAGTTACTATTTGTTACTATTTGTCTATTATCGCGAAAAAGACGTTACAACATATCATTTATACGAATGATGTTTAAGAAATAATGCAGAACTAAATTTTTACATCTCAAATAAAACTATTTTCGAATAATAATTTTATGAAAGAAATACGCATAATTTATCCAACTTATTGATACTGTTATAATTACAATTAATACATTAATTGGAAGAACATAAATATGCATAGTTTTCTACTATGTAATGTATATATATCTACATTCAAAATGTATATATGCGTGTAAAAAGTTAAAAGTTTATTGTTCGTGTTTTATTGATAATATTTCTTTCTTTCTCATTACCTAGAGTTTTGTAATAAAAAACAAAGTAACATAAAGACAAAAATTTAAAATAATTAAAAATAACTATTTGTAAAAAAATTATATTTAATAATTATATTAAATTAAAAACATCTAGATAAAAACGCAATAAGGTGGTAAGCTAATTAATTGTCAATTTATTAATCTGTAACGTTATATTATATTGGATTGTAATGAGTAATTTTGAATTTTTTAACAAATAATGTTATTATTCGTCACGTATTTATCTGGATGAAAGGTAATGGTACGAGTACAGTTGATTATAACTTTGACAAATTAATTGACAAATAAATATTTAATTTTCGTGTTAGTGCAAATGCGTTTTACCTGATATAAACTTGGCAAATTTATTTGAAAAATGCAACATTACTTATTGCACAACCCAATATTATTCCCATTTCAGATGTGCAAGTAATATTCATAAAACAGACGTATACTAAATTATAATTTAATTTTTTCTCCGAAAAAGGTAATTATATTGTATTAAATAATTTCATATCAGATTATATTCCAGAGATTGAGATTATAAACTGAATAAAAATTCGATTAATTAAATAATCTCAGTCTTATTGTTATCTTACTTTGACTCGAAAATTCAAATTATAATCGATTTGTTATTTTTAGTTTCCAATAGTTGTTTGGCTTGAGAAAATTTTTTAGAAAAAAAATCTTGAATGAAACACTTCCAGAAAAAATAAAAATCAAGAAAGTTTTAATTTTTATGTAATCTAACTTTTCAGAAATTGTGTTATACAATATATTAAAGTAAATATCAATTTACGGTATTATCATACATATAATACAAAAAGAAAAGAAATAGCACGATTGTCTTTGCTTGTCAAGCAGTCTTTTACCAGGGAAAGTTTATCGCAAGTTGCACGTTATATACATATGTAGTTTAATAATGTTCATAGATTAATTTGTAATCTCTAACTCATTGCTAATATTAAAATTTAAATGCAGCATATGATAATTCATACTTATTATACAAGATGTCCAGATATCACTATTAAAAAGAAGAATAGAAAATTTATATAAGAAATAATGATAGTGCTATCTTTATGTCTTCTTCAATCAAAGTTATAATTGCATCGCGATATATAACTTGTTTCTTACTGTACCTTATTATGAATTAAAAATTATTTGGCCTTAACAACTTTATTCTTCATAATTCTACATTATGCTCAGTGTGTTTAACTCTTAATTAAACTTAATTAGAAATGAGTGATAAAAAAAACACGTTGTTATAATTTTTGTAGTTTGCTCATTTTCTTAGCAACAATTGAATAAGCTTTTAATTATCAAATATATTTAATATTATTTTTGGTTATAATTAGATCAGAAGGTTTTGAAAAAGTGCAGAACAAATTTATCAAAAAAATATTACAATAAATAATACTTGGAAATTATTTTTTAATTAAATAAATAAACCATATGATATTTGTTTTTAAATGCCATTTTATTAATAAGAAATTAATTTCTATCATAATTAATCTTTAAAATGTCTCGAAAAAATACATGTTGTATAATTATATTTTTTATTGATTATATTATTTAACACAATTCTCAAACAAATACAACTGGAAGAATTAAGAATTGATTTATTTTACTGACTATTAATGTATTACTTTTCGGCGACCTTCACAGAAGTTATTATAATACAGTTACGAATAAAATATAAAAAATGCATGATCAACCAAGTTTATATAAAAATTTATATAAATTTATATAAAAATGATATAAAACTAAAATATTTATAAATGCTCTTAAATAAATCGTCGATAGTTTTATGGTTACAGTAAAGTCGATGATTAATTCATAAAATCGTCTTACTTTATAAACTTATAAGCATAGTTTATAAATTAAAAACATAGTACATAAACAAGATGCGCAATTATTAGCGCATTTAAAAAAAATTTCAAAAATGTATCTTTGTATTATCAATGTGACACATTGATTTATAAATATATTTATAATTTATAAACGTAAAACGAATTATACGTCAGGAATGATTATACGTAAAATGACATGCCATTTTTCTCATGTAGGTTCTCCAAATCATTTGAATCGTTAAAATTAAAATTGTCGTTAACGTTGGTTGTGATGCTACTTGAACGTTATGCTACTGAGTCGTTATCATCATTCGGTTGTCAAACTCTGGATAAACCTATGTAAATATTTTAATATTTATTAAAAACAAATTATCTAGTTATTGCTCATCTCATTACACATTTATTAAATTAAATGCGATTTGAAAAAGTAAGAAATTAATACATAAAAATATCAACAACAATATCAATAAAACATATTGTCACCTGTTTTCTTCAGTTTGGTTGGCTTTCTGATGGTCCAGCTGCGTCATGCGTTCTCTGTGTAGTTGTCATGCTGTTCGGATGTGTAGCTACAATGTGACAATCACAATTCCATAACAGAATGTCAAGTAATATTCTACTTTCGGGACAAATATTACATTGCACCTCGAAATCACTACTTTGTGTACAGTATTTCCATTCCCAGCTCTCGTATAATGATGGGTTACAAAAGTACTCGGAAGAATGGTCGTCCAAATGCTTTCTTAAAAATTCATAATTAAACGTATCATTAAACTCATCATTAAACTTAATAACTTTATTACAGCGACATTTTAAGGAATATGAATCCAAATACATAAAATGCATCCATGGATACGAGTGTCCGTGTTCTTTTTCGTAATTGTATATGTTTATATGCTTTTCATTTACGTGTTTATTAAAGTTTGTTGTATCGATATAACAACATTTAATGCCGCAAGTTCGGCACATTGCTTTAAAATCTTTTAATGTGTAATTATTGTCCCTCAGTTTATCCGTGGCTTTTTTGGAAATAATTGATTGCAATTCTTCCGGATGACATGTCATTGTATGACTAGACACTTCAGGCTTAATATTAATGGTTATTATTTTGCAACAAATAGTACACTTGACTTCATCAGTGTCATCACATTGTTTAAAATATTTCATTATCCAATGATCATCTATGATATTACGTTTTTCTTCCACAGAATGCTTCTTTGAGATATGTGTTGCTATACATTCAGAAACAGTCAGAAATTCACCACACATGAGACATTCTGAGTGTGGTATTTCTTTATCGAAAATATATTCACACCAATACTTCAAATATCTACATGATATTTGATTTCCGTTTTCCCATTTATATGCTTCATGGTTGTTTAATATGTGAGAAAACAAGGCATCATCATTAATATAATCACATTCATAGGCGCAGTTTTCCCATTTGCATTTTGCTCGAAAAAAAGGCAGTTTATTATAATGTACCCACATGTTTTCATTAACTTCTATAATTTTTGAATTTATAACTGATTGTGACAAAAGAACTATGTCACGTCTTTCTCGCGCATTTCTTAATTCTTCTGAATGTCTAGTTACTATATGTTGCTTTAATGTCATATTTAAATAAACACTGAATTCTTTGGAACAATCAATGCATCTTATTTTAAAATCAGTTCTTGTACAATACTTCCATGTCCAATCGTAAAGTACGTAATTCTTCACTTTGTTAACATGTTTTTGGTGTAAATGAGATTTTAAAGATTTAAAATCGGATTGAATATTCTCACCACAGAAAAGACATTGTGAAGTAGAAGTATCGTTGTATTTGAAACATATCCATGGCCATTCTTGTCGTCTCTTATGTTCGTATTTTTCTATATAAGGATGCTTTTTTCTTATATGTCCACGGATATTTGTCTGGGGGTAAGTATATTTCTGTCTACAAAACCTGCATTTTGCTTTGTAATCCGAGACTTTTTCGTAATATTGCCACACGTTTTTTTTTGTTATAACAATTTCTGCCATTGTGTCCGTTTTTCCTTACAGAACGCAGATAACTGAATACGGTACTCGAGGACGAAGAAGTACGTATAGTTTTACGTTTGAATGTAAATATTGATACGGAAGTCAAGACTATGAAGTTCAAGTCATGAAGAGGCGCTGTAACATCAAGTCCAGTTGGTATAGCAATTCCTATTTGTTACTATTTGTCTACTATCACGAAAAAGACGTTACAACATATCATTTATATGAATAGTTTTTAAGAAATAATGCAGAACTAATTTTTTACATCTCAAATAAAACTATTTTCGAATAATAATTTTATGAAAGAAATACGCATAATTTATCCAACTTATTGATACTGTTATAATTACAATTAATACATTAATTGGAAGAACATAAATATGCATAGTTTTCTACTATGTAATGTATATATATCTACATTCGTAATGTATATATGCGTGTAAAAAGTTAAAAGTTTATTGTTCGTGTTTTATTGATAATATTTCTTTCTTTCTCGTTACCTAGAGTTTTGTAATAAAAAACAAAGTCACATAAAAACAAAAATTTTAAATAATTAAAAATAACTATTTGTAAAGAAATTGTATTCAATAATTATTGTAAATTAAAAACATCTAGATAAAAACGCAATAAGCTCGTAACCTAATTAATTGTAAACTTATTAATCTGTAACGTTATATTACATTGGATTGTAATAAGCAATTTTGAATTTTTTAATAAATAATGTTATTATTCTTTACGTATTTATCTGGATAAAAAATAATAACACAAAAATTCATAAATGATAAGATCAGGCCAAGTTCCAAAAAAGACACTCCAATATGTTTATATTTTAATAATAATCTAAATTTTTAATATATTACCAACATGAAAAGTAACTGATATATTGTTCAAGGTGCAAATTCAAAATAAACATACATAAAATATACATAAAATGTATAAATAAAACGGATCAAAATTTGATTCTAGAAAGTAAGTGATATGTTATTCTTAGTGCACATACAAAATTTAAAAAAATTTAATTAAAATAACAAAATATTTATTAAAAAATACAAAAACACTTGGCGCTGCCAACGGGCTTCACCCATCCCCTTCTAGCTCTCCCCCCCCCCCTAGCGCAACCCCTTCACGCCATTTCTTCCTTTTCCCCCACCCCAGTCAAGAGGCTCCACCACCCTTCCACCCCTTTACATCTTAACACCTATAGTATTATGAAACAACAAAAATGAGTAATAATGTAATAATAGCATGATTAATTGACATCATGTAATTAATTGACATTATGTAAGTTAACATGTTGTTCGGTGTGGGGTGATCCATCAATTTAATTGATATAATGTGTTTTTGCTCGCGCAAGTATTGATTTTCCAGAAAGATACTTCTTAAATCAATTAAATTCTTAAGTTAATTAATCTCAAGAATTTTCATTATACTTACATACAAAAATTCATATAAGTGTCGAATAATGTTCTATAGCATACAATGAGTTAAAAATTTAACTTGTAATATTTATTTACTGGTCTTTATTATAATCTTTACTAAATAAATATACAATAGCGTAATTGTAGACATAAAAATATTTTTTTAAATTCAAATATTTCCGTAAAAAAGCAGAAAACATACGATATAATTAGACCAAAAAAAAAGAAAGAAGATAAAGGACAATAAGATGAATGTTTCATACGATGACTGATGATTAAAAACACTTTGCAAACGCGATACAACTAATTTATTTTAATAGTCAGTTTAATATGTACATGGTTCTACTTATAAGCAAGTTTATCACACAGTAGTAATTTATTCGCATACACGTTAGGCGTTATAAGAACATTATAAATTTTACACAGCTACTGTATAGAATATAAAAATATTTTATATTTATATATCCCAGTTACATACAACTGTGATTCTGATTATTTATAAAAAAAAGACCCATATAAAATCATCACAATTATTGGAATATAAGATGTAATATATCTATAATTCTACATGTAAATATCTTGTCCATAGATACTGTAGATATTGATATTTATTAAGCTAAATATTATTTATACAGATAAGTAGATGTGTGGCAAAGCATAAAAAATAAAATAAGTATATTTATGCAATTTATAATAAACATAGAATATATATATATATACACTTATTTCGTGAACCATCTGTATAAATAAATAGTAATTTAGACAACTGACAATATAGAATTTCAGATAATACTAGATCTTATTACAAAAGAACTTTTTAAAATTAATATACATATAATAAAGTGTACTGCCTATATAACAATATTCATATAAAATAGTCGGGTAATTATAATACTGTATAATATACAAAATGCTATTATTTAAATTACATTTTGCTGCCAAAAAATAATTTGCATATAACCTAATATGATTAGATATATAATAAGTACTGTGATTACGTTGAATATATGTATAAAAAAAATATTAATAGCCTCTAGTATAGTTTAGTATCACTTAACAGTTACGAGCGTTGTAACTACGTTGCATTGATTATTTTTCTACTTTCGATATTGATATAAATATTTTATTATTAGACATTAGATATTGATATTACGTATCAATATACTTGCTGTTGAAAAGTAACTTTCGAAAAAATTTCGTGATATAGGCAACAGTCATTGTGCATACTGGCATCTAAATGGCAAATGAATTGGTGATCAAATTCATCAATAAAAATCGTTAAACCTAATGTTTTAATCTACATATTAGCGCACACTTTTTATACATATATTATATGTATATTTCTTCCTACATAAACTTGAAAATTATAAAATTTATAATGTTGTTTATCCAAACTATAAGTACTTGTTCTTTTTTTTATGTTGGAAGACTTGGTGCAAACTAGGATACTTTGGATTATTACTATTCATCGTAAAGTGATATGTCACTTTCATACAATCTTACATGACAATAATGTAAAAGGCACTGTTATTAGAAACGTATAATCTTTAACCAAAACTTGTGTGATAATCTTTGTTCTAGTAAAATCTAATATCTATCATTCACATGATGACAAGCTTGAATCGTGCAAGCTATCTCCTCTAATTGTAAGTACCAAGTTTCAAATGCTTTCAACATTTCACGAAGTTAAAGATAAAGGCGTTGTACAAAAAGTCTTGAGCTGTATTCAACTGGTGTTCGATATATCGATATCAATAGTTTCTTCTTTAAGCAGCGCTCGTTTCTCTTCTTTCGTGTTATTCTGCTTTTTACCGCCGCTCTTACGTTTTCCCCTATTAAGTACACCATTTTCGTCGTCCATCATGCGCAGAATTTGCGTCTGATCTGAACTTTCAATAGGCGCTATCGAAATATCGCGTACGGCGCGGAATTTACCACAGTTATTCAGATGTTCGTTCTCCAAACGGAAAAAGTTCCATACAAATCGTCTGAAAAATAAGGAGATTGTAAAAAAAATACTTTGGAACAAAATCAAATAGCGATGAAAAGTGTGCTCACCTAAAGACCTCAAGAGGCGCCACAATGGAAGTCATTAAATCGCCAGAAATGTATCTGCATTCAACTAGAATAAAACTCGCAATCCATATGAATCGTAGTATAAAATCTTCTATTATTGCGAAGTAATAAAACCACTAAAAAAAAACACACACATGTGAAATGCAATATTTCTTCTTACAGTTTAGCATATTTTCAAGTAAGTACTTACAGCCGTCGAATAAACTACTTCTTCGCGCAGAAAACGATTTTCACCAGCGTTGCTATCTAAAAGACCCCAATCCATTTTAAGATCCCATGTGTACGAATATATCGAATTAAGAAGGCAACTGCACAACCACAGCCATAACCATGGATTTTCCCATCGATTTTCATACTCCGCTGAAAATATATATTTTCGTTATTATTTTTATATTTGAACTAAATTTCTATTGATATAAATATACTGATGCAAGCACAACCTGCGTTATAAGCGTATAAAGTGCTAAAGGCAACAACGAGGAAGGTTGTAGAGTATTTTCCAGCGTTCACCAAATGCGGAAACGCCTCTTTAGAGTCTCGGTATCGACGAACGCATTGCGCGAAACGAAACCACGCTGGTAGGCAGTTCACAATAGGCCTGATAATGAGAGAGCCAGACATGCACTGCGTAGTGTCACCCGCTTTCAACCAGTCACCGTTCGTGATATAAAAACATATCAAAAAATGAAAGTCCAGGAATGCAGTCGCTAAACTATTGAATTGATCCGCCAACCAGAAATCAGCGAAATTCACATAGGCAAACGGTGATATTAAAACACGACCCTAAAATAACACAAAAGACTATATTCAATTTTTTTATTTACATGGCAAAGACGATGCTGCAGGAATTATACTTACTATGATCTTCAACAGCCAGAAACGAGCTTCGTGACGAAACACTTTAATCGGATTTATTAGGAATACCACCATAATACAAACAAGCGCCAACGGATTCACGTATGGCGGAATGCTTAAACTGGTGCTGTATAAGAAACTTAATAAACTGAGCGTCCAAACAACTCCGAGAACAGCAGCTAACTCCATGAGATGTTGCTCTGACAGGTGATTTCGTGGATCTAATTCGAAGATCAACACGTGATTGACACCTGAGGATCTCCATCCGTACACATTAATTCCAATAAGGAATAAGAATTCAATAATAAGAAAAGGACCTCGATATAATCTAAATGCAATCTTCAAATTCTCTCCACTATCGTGAAAGATCGCTGAAAATAAGACAAGATTTTACACAGTGCAGTTGCAAATGCTTTATAATATATGTGTATGTTATTGCAATACCTGAAAGAACAACTGCAACTGACAGAATAATGAAGCTGCCAGAAAATAAACCAACTTTGAAAGTAGTCCATGGACTCTGATGTTCACCAAGTGGAGGTACGCGAAGACGTTTCATGGCACGTTGCCGATCGCCACCCTCGAGATCGTTCGTCACAGTAGCTTCTGTTTCTTGTATTAGCCTGTCTATATCTTTGGATGTGTAGAAATGTGATGTCTCTACACACTCGACTCTCCATTTTGAACCAGCATCAACCGATAATAACTGAAAAAATAAAACGCTTTTAGAAATTGGAGCTCATTGTACGAGAAGACAACACACAGTATGAAAACGATTATTGGTTTTTACTTTGATGTACAGGGAATATGGGTATTATGTCATGCATAGCACAGTCATTTCTTGTTTCACTATTTTGCGACTAGGAAACATACAATGGTAATAATATTAGAATAATTGTGGTCTCTGAAATTATACACGCTATGACTAACACACATAAAGTTATCAGTAGTTATATAACATTATTTTGCAATGCAAATACCTTGTCGTGTTTCTTGAGAATCTTGCGGAAACCAGTATGATTAAGATTCTGATAGTTCTGAAGAAGTATCAGGGAAAGGTAAAATTCTGAAAATGCAAGTTTTAGGTCCCTGAGTTTTCTAGCAGGCAAAATTGGCTTCATGCTGGTCTTTCCTTTGTTCTTCCCACTTCCCTGCTCCAATGCAATTTTCAATTCACTTTGCAGAGCTGCATATTTACGTGTGGCTTCTGCTAGCTTCTCTGTAATAAATAAATATTGGTTAGTAAAACTATTCATAGAAAAAAATATATAAACTTATCGCAAGCGATTTTAATGACACAGAAACTCTTACCTGAGTAAAATGTATTAATCTTTTTTAATTCACGATCACAGAATGTAAAAAACACCTCGTCAAATGAAGCAAAATGACGTGATATCACTTCTGGTTCTACACTTTCATCTGAAGGTGCTTCTTCCACTGCTGTGTAAAGCATCGCTTTCATTTCCTGCAAATTGAAGAAAAGGACAATTAAAAATAAGTCTATGTAATAGTATCCAAAAGTTGTTTGTTTTAACAAGTTTCAAATATAAATTTTATATATGCATTACATTGTTCTATTATAATGGAGTCTAAATTTAAGTGTCTATTTACCTCATAGCTAATATATTGCTTACGCCACTCGGGTGTAATGTGTGCAGACAAATGTTCTGCGAACTTCATGTTATCTTATATATTGCAGTTGCACTAATCTGTAAAAAAAAGTATTCGAGCACTCATAATCCAAGGAGAAGGATAATATTAAATAGTAAAGTAAATTAATAATCCAAGGAGAAGGATAATATTAAATAATAAAGTAAATTACACAATAAAAAGCAACAGCACAGTGAGTAAAAATGAAGCCATCCTTATACTCACCTCAACTGATCTAAATCTCAAGCGAGGTTATAAACGGTATTTATACTGATCCAAGAAACTTTGTCGGTGTCGGCTAATCAAATGCTTTATCCGTTGCTGTTTGTGATGATAAATATTTGCTCGATACTTAACGCAAGATAAAACTATTTGACGTTTGTTAGCAAAAGGAGTCTGCAACTGCCGAGAGAACTCTTCTAAACTGCGAGTTCTTATCACGAGTTCTATTAATTAGGCTGCTGATTGAACTAACCGGAGCTAACCGAGATTCTTGGAATGGCACGCGGACTTCTCGTGTATATATACACAAGCGTAGTGAACAATGATAATAATGGATACGTGGAGAAAACACAATAGAGTTGCGTTGAATGCACGTGCGAAATGAGCCCTCACTAAATGCTCTTTGAACGTTTGTCTTCTGAATAATTTTCATACATTTGAACAAGAATACAGCGATACTTTTTCATAATAGTACAAGTTGCCATGTCATTTATTACGTCGCAATTAAACATAAATACTTAACTAATTCTTGCTGAATTATTAAATGATGATAATATTTTACACAAGAATAAGAAGAACGAACAGTTCCTAGCCAGGCCAGGCAGAGCGCTTCACGTGGCGAAAACAAGTGGGAGATTTGTTTCTAGTAGTTCAATAATTTCACGGTTTTTCCAAGGTCAGAGGAATTATATTTATTGCATATCAATTAAAGATCTTAATTAGGATTCAAATTTAGTTGCTAACAATTATAAACGATTATTGCTATTAATAATGAATGCACAAACCTGTTCTAACCTGTATTGTTGATATTTCAGATTTTTTTTAAACACATATCTTTTTACAGAAAGCAGTGAAGAATAAAGACAGTTAAAATATATCTCAATATGCAGTTTCCACTTTTATTATTAACTCTATTGGGTGTAATAAATATTAGTACTGCATGGCGTACTTTCTTGAGAGGCCGGAGTAAACATGGCAATTTGGGAGAACCACTTTTGTCTTCTAAAACATATGTGCTTCCTAAAGAACAATGGTTTACACAGTATTTAGACCATTTTAATCCAACTGAAACCCGTGTTTGGAAGCAGGTGATATATAATTAACTTTTAATATTTATTAGATTTGATTTATTTCTAGAAGCAAGTTTTTTATTATTTTTTCAAATGAACTTTGATCTGTCATTAATAATCTGTTATTCCTTTGCAGAGATATTTTGTTAACTCCAATTTTTACAAGCCTAATGGCCCAATATTCTTATTGATTGGTGCAGAAGGTATGGCAAATGCCACATGGATGGTGGAAGGTCAATGGATTGAATATGCCAAAGAATTTGGAGCAATGTGTTTTTATGTAGAACATCGTTTTTATGGAAAGAGCCATCCTACTGCGTATGTGGAATGCAAATGGTTGAATGCAAAAAAATGATATTAAAAAGATTTACATTTATGTTTCAAATATTTGCAGAGATCTCAGTGTAAAGAACTTGGTGTACCTAAGCTCGCAACAAGCATTAGCAGATTTAGCATATTTTATTGAAAACGTTAATATTGGATACAAATTTTCGAACAACACGAAATGGATTGTATTTGGAGGATCGTACGGTGGATCTTTAGCTGCATGGGTGCGCGCAAAGTATCCTCATTTGGTACATGGTGCTGTGTCTGCTAGTGGACCATTGCTAGCACAAATTGATTTCCAAGGTATAGCATAATTTTAGCTAGTGTGTTCCTGGCCAGTGTGATATTTACAAACAATTCTATATTGCAGAATATTTTGTTGTTGTTGCAAATGCCCTGAAAGAGTATTCTCAAAAATGCATTGACACAGTAGCAGAAGCTAACAGAGTGTTCCACATATTACTACATCACGTCGTCGGTCAACAGGAAATACAGAAAAAATTCAAGTGAGTAAACTCAAAATGTGAAAGATTGATTTTAGTATGTTGTCTTCTCATAAGTTATGTTTCACAGATTGTGCGATCCAATTGATCCCGGACATACAAAGAAAACAGACATCTCTAATCTGTACGAAACATTAGCGGGTAACTTTGCTGGCATTGTACAATACAATAAGGATAATCGCCAAAACTCCCAAACTGCCAATATCACTGTTGAAACTGTATGCAATATATTGGAAAACGATAAGATAGGAAGTCCTATTGATAGACTCGCTTATGTAAATAGCATGATATTAAATGCTACCGAAGAGAAGTGTTTAGATTATAGATATGGCAAGATGATCCGTGAACTTCGAAATGTCACATGGGCTAGCGAGCAAGCGGAAGGAGGTAATGCATTTAATTCCTTAAATTACTTTGAGCCGTTAACGGCAAATCATCTCCTATATTTGCAGGACGTCAATGGATGTATCAGACTTGTACAGAGTTTGGATTCTTTCAAACCTCAACTGCGCAGACCAAGATATTCAGCGATAGCTTTCCAGTGAACTTTTTTGTACAGCAATGCATCGATATCTTCGGACCTAAGTTTGTTTTCATTTGAATATACTTTGAATAGAATTGTATTTCAAATAGAATATTGAAGTGACAGAAAGTTCTTTTGCAGATTCAACTTGGATTTATTGGACTCTGCCGTCTATCGAACGAATGTTTTATATGGCGCATTAGATCTACAAGTGACAAATGTAGTATTTGTACACGGTTCTGTCGATCCTTGGCACGTACTGGGCATTACACGCTCTTCTAATCCACAGGCACCTGCCATCCTCATCAATGGTAAGTAGAATGTAATTTCTTATTTACTGGTTCGTTAATTTATATCAATTTTTTTAAAGGCACTGCTCATTGTGCGGATATGTATCCTTCGTCCGAACATGATGTGCCTCAGTTAAAAGAGGCTAGACTACAAATAAAAGACCTAATCAAACAATGGCTAAAAAACTGAAGCTCTCTACGTGTGATATTATATGTGATAACGATGCAAAATACAAAAATATGTAGTTTAAAGTTTTCAAAATAAAATTTTTTTAACGGTTTTTCTCAAAATATTAAAACAATATAAATTTTTCAAATTATTTTATATTATACATATCGTAAATATTTTAAGAAAACTATTTTTCTATCTCTTTTTTGTTTATTATTTTTTCTGCAGGATAAGAGAACATTTATATGCATTTATATAAATATGTTTATTCTAAATTCATACAATATGAAAATTAAGTCTAATATATAGATATATGTAATTTACGAATCTATAATATCCATCATCATGTACCATGTTTGAATGACAAAATTGCTTGTTCGATAGATCAAACAAGTTTGCCCCAAATGGCACTATCATTAATTAATTTAATTTAATTAATTGCGATAAATAGAATCACGGAAATACATATACAAAGTTAATGTACATTTAATTCAATCAATAAATAAAAATATTGCGATTGCAAAAAAAAATTGCATTATTTCTTAATTAGATATTAATTCCAATGAGGTTGATAGAAACGTTCGACAAGTAATAATCGAACTAGCGTTACATATTTATAATACAAATTCGATAAAAGTATATATTGAAAATATATAACATAGCAATCCACAAGGCAATCATATATTGATCTTCATGAAGTTTGTTCGCCTTTATATTCTCGTTTATTTGCGCACCGCGAAGCGCGATATTTTTTTTCACTTTTAAATGGATAACATCGGCCTTTCCTTAATGATGCCTATATGCAGTATCCTGTTTTCCTGGAAACATAGTAATCCTTTTAAAGCGAGGCCAAGGTACCCATAACGGATACAAAATTTTGTCGTTTCAATATCTCCGTAGACAATTGTTTTCGAACGTGTAAAAAGTTACATAAACCCCCAAATCTTACAGTAACCTATCTTTAAGAATTATGTTAATGTTTCTGTTTGATCGTTATTTAGATATTACTTCTTTTGCTTTTTTGGCATATCCTCTGACCAGCTCCTACTATTCTCCTTACAACAATCCATTCACGCGAGCGACGATCCATCTTACTTTTAAACTATAGCATATATAATATTTACATTTTGTAACAGACTGACGATAAATAATTTATGACATAACAGAACAATATATGCAGGATCTATTTCGGCTACTCCCGTTCTCGATATCTTTACCTAGGTACTTAGTGGAAGTTTCGCTGTGCTCCCTCGTTTAAGGAAGATCTTTAAACCCGCGACGACAGTATATATATTGCGAACATCCGCTATGGACTCTCTGCACATTTCCTACAAATCATCGTCCGCGAGTGCAGATGATGATGTAGCGCGTACGTTTCAATGATAAAATTTTCTTTCGCCCGTTTTACAGTTCTATCTTGCGTTTAATATCGCTTTAGTATCTATGATGGGATTGCGACTGTCTCCAATCGGGCGTCGCGCTTCCGTGATGATGATGATGATGGTGATGATGGCGCTTCTTGTCGGAGATGCTGGCGTGCTTGTTGGACGGATAAGCGGCGACGTCGCTGACGACCAATTCCGAGCCGTCGCGTTCGGTGTTGTTACCGCGGAAGTTCTCTCGGTATCCTGGTTCATCCAGGGTCTCCTTGCGACGGAGCGGCGGATGATTGGCCTTGTGGCCGGCGGTCTCGTGCAGATTCTCCCAGGCTTGGCGGTAGTAGCGATTCAGACCTCCTCGGCTCTCCGAGGAACTGCTGTCGAAACTGGCGACGGTGTTGCAGTCGGGCGACGCACGATGACGGTAATGCTTGCTGCTTCTTCCGCGGTTTCTACGTAAGAATGTGGATTGCGTCAGTCATTTTACTTCCTGAATATTCAGTTATAAATTTTATGAGCATTTTTACTGCACAGCACTAAGTATGATTGCGGTGAAGAGAGAGGCAAGCGTTATGTGCGATAGCGGAGCAGTCGGACCAATCCTTTGTGCAAATCATTATCTATTCACATATACAGTATACAATGACGTGTGTTTTTAAGCAGAAAGTTTGCACGTGGGTAAAAGTGCATTATTATATATGGGTGAGAGAAAACTCGGAATGTTATTACGACCCAAAGCGGTCTTTAAGCAACCTGCGACCGAGGGTGAAGATGGAAAGAAAGAAGAGAGAATAAGCACTAACATGACAATTCTAAAAAATTTGTATACAATACTGAGCAATGACGTATAACGCGGATGTCCAACACTTAGACGGTGTATCTTAGAAAAATAATGTGGAACGTGCATAAGAGCTCAATGTACTACCTTCCGCCGCGGTTGGCACGATACTAAAGACTTCTAGACCGCATTTCGTGATAATTAAGCAATATAAAAAAATAATAAAGATATTAAAGAAATATATTTTAATTTGGATGTTTGTCAAGCATCTCTTATGCGAGTCTTTGTGTATTCAAGATATGACTATTCTCTAGAACACCTTGAATACGCGGCGAGACTTGTTTGATTTCGGTGTAAGGTGTTGGTGCGTCCGCGTGCGTGCAACGCACTACAAAAGCGATTTTCTATTCCGCAGGTGTGACGTGACGTGACACGACGACGATACGAGCTAAAGAAGGTGCTCAGTAGAAACCTTGCTCTCGTTTACCTTGACTAGTATCACTCGCGAGGGTGGCGCGTGGTGGTTGGTGGTGGTACGTGATGATGGTTGATGTAGTGGGCGGTGGTTGCGTGGAGGGTTGAGGTGGTAGTGGTGGTTGGCGGGCTTTATTAGGGGAGCGGTTCTCTCATTCACGAACGGCGAGGGGGGGGGGGGGGTTGAGAGGGAGGGACGGCGATGAGACGGTCTAGAGAGAGGGATTCGAGAAGTAGCCGGCACGGTGAGCCGCCGACAGGCTGAAGGAGTAAGGATGATCGCTACCGCGGCGGGCCGTGAGGTCGCGGCGCCCCAGGTGCTGGTCGGGGAAGGGCAGCGCGAGTAGCGTATACCAACGCGAGGGCATTCCGGTGTCGCCCCTCCCAAGGCCACCACTACCGCCACCCCTCAGCGCGCCAACCCCACCGAGCCCCCTGCGGCGCCTTCCTCGGACGCTGCCGCTGCCGCTAACCACCGCAACGCACAAATGGACTGTGTTAATCGTCATCATGGGTGGACTAGACAATCTTGTGGGATTCTTTCGCTCTTTCCCTGACGCTACATCTTGGATCTCGCAACTTGCTTACACCAATGTTTCTCAATTTCACATTTTCGGTCACTAATCACTCCTCGCATCATCTACTCTCATTTCCAATGCTCACAAAGAGACAAACAATTTTCGCCTTTTTACAGATTTTTTTTAAGTTTCTAGGTGACCATATATATGTGAGTTATGTTAAGAATTGGAGAACCATTGGTTTAGTTGAAGACAACAAATTGAAGGAAATTAGAAACGTCTCCTTTGCAAAAGCATAATTTGAGGCTACGTTTTAAAGTAAGTACGGGCTAAGTTACAGAAAGCTTAATGATCAATGAATGAAGGGGCGTACAGTACTATTATCTTTGCATAGTCTCATCCATACATGGTATTGCGAGATGTTAGAGAACTCGTTTGTTACATCGGGACTCGTCGCCCGAGACATGTACACGCGGTTTTTCAGTAAGCAAAAATCATTCTCTATAAAAGAAATACAGATTACAATGCAGCATTTACGTATCGCAAGTTAGGAAGAAAACAGAGGATAGAAAGTAGATCAAACAAATACAAAGCGATACAATGTACAGATCCGGTCGAACGTCGTCTATGTATATCAGAGTGCGCTACGGTATCATCAGAGACAGAGAAAATACACGGGCCGAAGATCGGACCCGATCGGATCGGAGATCGCTCGGGGTTCGTTCGACGCGCCGCTTCTTACCTGCGTATCAGTATAACGACCGTCGTGATCACCGCGGCGAGGAACACAAAGCCGCCGAACACTCCTAGGGCGATCACGGCGCCCAGATTCAGCTTGGCTTGATGGGCGCCGCTAGGCAGCTCGGCGCTATCCACTCGGAAGGGACCGGACGGTTCCGGCACAGCCGCATTGATTCCCGCCTGAGCGTGATCCACGCCGCTTCCGGATATCTCGTTGTCCTGCGGATGATCGCTGCCGGCATCGTTCGCCACCGACGAAGACGGCGCGTGTTTGTTTAGCCCGATGCTCGGCCTCCTCGAGACGGTCTCTCTCACCGTTGCGGGCAATTCCGCAGTGTTGCCCACGTTCTTCGGCGGCAGCGAGGTGCTAGTGCTGACCGTCGACGTGCTCGTTGTGGTCCTGATTCTCGGGGTGAGGTACGGCCGAATTTTCTGAGTCGATGGACGCACTGTTGGTCGCGTAGGAACGCTTGTTCGTTGTTCTTTTAATAAAAAAAATTCGTGCGTTGAATAAATATATAATATATAATATTTTGTAACAATTTTTAAATATTTACATTAATTTTAATCAAACAATTATTATTATAATTAATCAGCGCTACTTTGACGTTTCTGTTTTATACTTTTTGTTATTGAATTTTATGAAACTACTAAAAATATCTCATTTCTAATTATATTTATTGCTTTAGACTATGCACAGAATTATACTATCACTACTTATTTTCATTAGAAAGTTAAATACCTGTGCAAGTGGGTGGGACGTGATCGTACAATCCAGTAGCTAAACAGAGTATTTGCCGGACACCATCGAGCTGATAGCCTTTGTCGCACGTGTAAGTGACGATACTGCCGACCAGCAGACTTTGATTGAAGTTATTCCGTGCCGGAACATTTTTGCCTTTGTTGCCATCGTCTATTCGGATGGAACTGTGCGCGACCGTGGCCGGTGGATCGCAGCGAACCGGCTCGCATCGCGGCGGCGGACCGTTCCAACGTTCGTCGATGTCGCAGGTCAACCGGGCGCGACCTGCACGATTACAGATACATTTGTAAACATTTTCTCGCAAGATTTATTTGACGATTGACGCAAGATGCTTTGCAAGATTCTACGTGTTCAGTCGCGATCGACCGTAATGCTCACCGGTCATCTCGTATCCCTCTTCGCAGGAGTAAAGCACTTGGCTGAGGTAACTGACGGTGTTATTGATGAGCGTGTAGCCACCGTGTTCTATGCTCGCGGGATAGCCGCACTCAATACCTAAAACGATCAGAGCGCATTGTGCTGTGAGTCGCGTCCGTGATAATTTCAGTGCGGTTTTCTTCGACGATCGCTTACTTTTGCACACCGGCGGAAACTCGTTGTAGAAACCGGTGTCGAGGCAAGTGCGAGTCGCCGGCCCGATCAGAAGGCTGCCCGCGTTACAACTGTACTCCACCGCCGCTCCGACTTCGTACACGCCACTGGAAATCCTGGTGGACGGGCCAGTGGACACTATCATCGTGGAATTCGGCGGCTGCTCGGGTCTGCCGCAGGCCCGTGGTTCTAAGAGAGCAATATTATTATTATTTCAATAAAAAATGGACGGACAATGCTTCTGTAATAAAATGCATACGAGCATAGCGGGGAAACAAATCAGGTAAAATTAATTTCGCATAAAGTAATTGCAAATTGATAACAAAACGTTATCAAGATGAAAAATTCTAACAATATGGTAATACAATAAAAAATACAATTAAACTTACGATGCTGACAGATGAAATTAAGCCGGGCTACGCAAGGTGTAGCCGACCAAAGCCAGCCTTTGTTGCCGTCGTACCGAGCGCAATTGTTTTCGATGCCTTGCGGCGTGCTCCAGAACGAGACGGACACCTCCTCACCACTTCCGGTCCACCTCCACAACGTCGGATCTTTCTCATCCCTAACCGCGCCCATCCAATACTGACTGGATGTGTCGCTCCTTCGTTAACAATCAAGCAAATTTGTATTAATTATGCTTCAAAGCATTAGTTTTTTAATATTTAAATTTTAATGTTGTTTAAAAATAACTGTTCCGTTCGATTTTGCATACCTATGCCGCCTCCACAGCTCCCACGAAACGAATCCCTGCAGAGCGGGATTACTTTCGTCCACGAGCGTGCCGTCTCGCTTGCGGCAGAAGTTCAGAGCCTCGCCAAACATCAACGGCTGGTGATTGTAAAATATGTAGCACTTGCCGTTGTAGGTCGCCGTAGATCCTGGCGGCTGATCCCGAAATTGAGGACACCTCTCGATCGGCAGAGCCTGCATTTATTTTTCTCATAATCAATTGTGACAGAGGCGAAGAGAAGGGCAGAAGACGTGCTTAATTTTGTCTCGCGATGAGTCCCTGTTATTTTGCATATTACTAAACGTACTTGATCGGTATAGACGAACGCCTCGCACAAGGACAGCTGCACGGGAATATCGGCGGATACTGTCGCCTCGAGGTGCACCGAGACGAAAGCTCCCGGCATCGGCGGGTTGCAAGGCAGGAAGAGGGACTGCCCTTCCTCCAGAGTTCCGGAGAACCGATTGCAAATGGGATTCATTCCCAAGTCCGGCCGATTGTTACCAACGCGAACGACGATGGTGCCGGAGCTGCCATTAACTGTAAATTAAACAAATTACTCGTTAAAACCCAATCGATCAAGTGCACTGCAGTATTTTTATTTCCATCGCATTCTAGATATTATCCAAATTATCGTCGTCTGAAATATATTTCGTGGCGAAATACACCTGTTCGCAATATCCTACAACGTTGGAGTAACGTAGTTTCACCAAAGAAAAACTCTGAAAATTACCGGTTGAGCTCAGAAAGTTGTGGGATGCCTATAATTATTGCGAGTCCACCGAGAGACTGTTTGAGTGTGGCGCGTGTGCGTGTAATTAACGGTATGCACTTACGATACGGGACGTCAGCTTAATCTGTGTCAATACCAAAAATAATTGCACGCCGCCGACAGCCTATTAGATTCAAATTAAAAGATTCCTTTTAGACAGAGTGACTTTCAAGCGATATCATAAGAGCAGGTTTCACAGCTCGCAATGTAGATTTTATCTTATTTCGCCACAACCATGTCATACATCCACCTTTCCTGTTTACATATCCGCACGTCATTAACCGCTCACAATTTTTCCACCCCGCTTTGTTATTTATAGACGGCGGACTCGTGATACTTGTACGTCTGCGGGAAAATTTTCCACTTTCAGACAGGTAATAAAATTGCCGCGAAGAAACCGAGACGCGATCTATTTTTATTTTTTTTTGTACGCGCATCCAGCGATGATCTATGTAAAAAATAAAACGACGCAGAAGCGATGTGGAAACTCTAACCGGACGATATCGCGCCGATGTACTTTCTAAATAATTCAGTCGCGCTGCATCGATATACTCGGATTAATGCGAACCGTCGAATGGGTTCTTTTATTTGCGGTTCCGTTTAAAGGGTTAGAATTCGCGGCGGTCGATTACAAACGTAGTATCTGGACAGATAAAATCATCCCGCCGTGCAGCGCTACATCTTCTGACCGAGAAAGCATTCCGACTGTGACCGTGGCTACGGACAACCGCCCGTTCGTACTCCGCGCAATTACATGCTTTCCACGTTTTGTCCCAGCAGTGACGATCGCAGATCCGAATCCGCGCTTCGCGCAAAGCTCCGTTAAGAGATACGCACACGCGGCACGTCCGTGCGTACGGGCGCTTTCTTATTGCACGCCGTAAACCTCCATTCTCGCCTGTAATGCGTGCGTAGACATGTAGCGCATGAGTGAGGAGCAGCGCCGAGGTAAAGGAGAAACTCCGCGGCGTCGCGAAAGGATTCGAAAGACACTCGGTCGTGAATTGCGCCAAGTGTCACGAGCGGCGAGATAGACCGTGTCAATCATAAGTATTTACGAATAATCACAGTTATTATTTATTAATTTGTTTTGCCAAACTTTTGCCGAGTGACGTTTCCGGTTAAACGTTTGCACGCCGGAAGAGATCACGAGAGTATCTTTCAAAAGTGTCACGCAAAGAAGGTTAATGCGAACGCGCTCGTTTTCTACCGACTGTGAGAACTAAGCTATCATTAAATCGATACTTTCATCTTTATAAAAACTAATTAATTATGCAAAAGTAACTAATTATTCGTATGTAAAATAAAGGATCGCGATTCCGTGTTGGATAAACTTTTAAATAAATTACAAGTTTCTTCAGTTAAAATTTAACAGAAAAGTGAAACTTAATTAGGAAGTGTTGCTTGATTTTAAATATTAAAGAATTCTTTCAGAAATGCAAAGTAGATTTTGTTCTCTCGCGTCGTTCTCAAAATTTCGAAATTGTGTTTTTTAAAATTGCGCACCAAATACATTTATAATAAATCATGCATAATCTGACGCTTAATTTAATTTCTGCAATTAATTGTGCGCGGTGATGAGTAACAATGTACGCAGGCGTCACTAATACACAATAGGTACGAACGGTTTGCTGTCAAAATTAAACGATTCAATTCTCCTTCGCCGCTGGGGCGTAACGTGAAAGTTGCTCCTTCGCGCTGAGAGGCCAAAGTAATTGTGATGCACCGTCCGTTTAATTATAAGCGGCCGTGCGGACTGAAGCCGGCATGAGAATTATCGTCACGTATCTCATCGTTGCTGGGCCGTGACTAAACAGCTACTTAAGATGGGTCACATTATGCCGGCCATTGTTTCCTCGCCATCTCGCGCGGCGAGTCGACTCCGCGCGCGCGTGTCTATCCGCGAGCACAAAGGCTCGCGATCGTCAGTTATCGCATTTGAATAATTCATTTCCCCGATGTGTAGATTATCCAATGCGATTGCCGAGGAAATCGTCGGCAATCCACCTCGCGATTATCCTACCCGCGAAAGCGCCGCTCGAGATTAAGACGCAATCGATTCTTCTCGTCGCGCTCGCATTATTCCAAATCACTTTATCGTTTTCCGATGCATAATCAGGCAAACTTGTTAATTTGCCGAATGGCTGATTCACGTAAGTAAAGATCGAAGTACTCTTACTCGCGAGGAAAAAGCAGCCGAGAACATCTTTCCTGAACAGCGAAACGCTCTCGCTACCTTCGTTTGCGCGAATAGCATCCAACAATTTTTATTATCAGTCATTTGACGGTGAAAGTTTCCCTCATTCAACTGGCCAGCGGTAAGAACAAAGCGAATGAACTTTCGAAACGATAACGCACAGCAGCCTTTATTAGTGAAGAAGCGCAAATGAAATCAGAATATATAACTTATTGATGCGCGAAAGTTTCGTGCTATTAGTGTTGCGGCCGTATCGAAAGTTTTCTTCCTGTGCAGCGATTAAATACTGTCAATTACATCACAAAGTATTGAAAAAATCGAAGCAAAAATAATGTGTATTGCAAACAAACAATGAACAGCCTTATACTTTCGATTAATTTTACGCAGATGTCAATTTCCGAACTTTCGAATTATTTGATGTAAAGTTTGAACTGTGCGAATTGCTTAATCATCTAAAATTTCCGAGCACTAAGTTTGAATCTAACGCCATGCTTAAAGAAAAGAAATTGGCAAAATAATCATATATATTACATATATTCACAAAATCAGACGCTTAGTATTTCGATTTTTATAAAAGCAGTGTACATATATGTAATCATTGTGAATTAAATTTATATTTGAATCTATATTTAATCCGAGAATGATCGCGTGAAGGTTTGTTAGACTCCAGAAATCACTGTAATAATGTAATTAGTTACTTAATGTACTCATTCCATTCTCTTAACATATATTTATGTATTTTTCCGAGTATATATATTTTTCTTCCCAGAAAACAATAAAGAAATCCTATATCCGTAATGTCTGAAGAACACCGCATGCAACTTTCTAAACAAAAAAAACTCGCTACTAATTGCAGATTAAAAGGAAAAAAACTGACGAAATGAATTTAGTTCCAGAGTTTAATGTCTGGCGTAACTTGCCGTTGATTGATGACCGGGCTCGCGTTTCTCGATCAAACGTTGCCGAGGAATGCACGCGGCGTATCCGCGAGAGACGTATCACGATGGTTTTCTAACAATTGAAAGTGGAAAGACTCTCACTTTCATGGAAGAGTTTCTAAATGATCTCGCATGCGAGCAGGGCCTTCGACCGGGTCGGCGGAGAGGGAAGGAAGTGCGAATTTTACGGTGGAGTTTTACGGCTCGTTTACGGTTTGCTGAAAATAGTTTTTTTTTCTCCGCGGCTTTATCGTCCGCAGATGAGATTTATTCGCTTTAAACCGACCGAATTCGAAAGCCGGCAGGCTAATCGATCGTCCACAGCCGCCATTTCAAGTCGACGAGTGCTCGCTGAAGCGTCGCCGATCTCTTCGAGGGTGAATCGCTGCGAGATTTATCGCGACCGGAGAACGCGAATAGACGAACGGCCTTCATACCGACAAGTTTGTCTTGCGATCGCACTTGCTTTGTACCGTTGCGGATAATACGATCCGTGAATCAACTTCGCCAGCGGGCGCCGTTATTTCCAGTAATTACCGGTAATGCCTATTTATCGATAGAAAGTCGAGAAAACGCGCACCGTGGAAACGAAAGTGTCGGACGACCCGACCGGGTATTTACGATATCGCGGAAATTCTATCGCAACAATGAGCCACGCATTAGAATTCATATTGGAGGAGTTTACCGTCAGCGTTCATCGGCAGCAACATCGCTGCAAGAACGGGACGCCTCGCGGCAAATTGCAGTGGATGGCTCTTTACAACTGTTTTTTTTTTTTGCTGATTTAAATCGAGCGGTATTATAACGAGCGTCGATTCAATACCGAGATTGAGACACTGTGAAAAGAAACAGGTATCGCGATTTGAGAGTGGATCGTAAAATTACGAACGGCAAACGGTCCAATTATTGCGGCCATCGCGCGATAGTTTGTTAGTTTTTTTATGCTAGATGAAGGATCTTTTAACGCCGCAAATCTTCTGAACTAGAAAGAAACCGTCGGTCATTCCGGTCAATCCGAGGCTGTAATTTAAAACAGAGCGAATCGTTGCTTAAAGACCGCAATTGCAAATATAAATTTTTTGCGGTTATAATACTTATTACTTCGTTCAGCATTGAGCAAGAGAAATGCTAATACATTTTTTTTTTTTTTATTCGTACGTTAATATTAAATTTAACAAACTTTATTACATAACGGTTCTTAGATATTCAATCAAACATAGCAAGCAAGAAAATAAATTATGGAATGCGTTATAACATATGTGACCTAGCCGAATACTGTGTTAAATCATCATTTTATTAAATGCATCAAACATTTCGATAATTTTTTAATGTTTTTCCGCGATGGAAACAAAAAATTGACAAGTGTAAATTAAAACGCAGAAAACATTACTGAAGCAATAAATCTAGCAAAACTTTTATCTAGCAAAACTTTTATCTAGCAAATTCATTATATTATATAAAAAAATATTAAATTGCACAAGAAAAACAATAAAGATATGGCATAATATATACTATAAGTTCTTCTGATTAAATGTAATCGTCATTAATAGGTAGAATATATAATCTTCTCCTTTAAACATGATTCTAAATTATCTAAAATTATCCGTTACTTGTAAAAAATGATATTTTTATGGAACGCGCACTAAGCCAGCGTACATTAAATGCGACGATAGGACTTGGAATCATCGCTTATGATTTGTAAAAATTCTCTCACTGCACAAAACGGTAAATTCTCACAAACAGCAAGGCGCTGAGAAATATACGGTATTACTTACCGCAACACGGTTTGCCGAAGTCCAGACGCACCAGCTGCACCATGTACGGCTCCAGCAGGTTTACGTACCACCACGGCTTGTGCTCGAGCCTCGTCAAGGTGCAGGTTTGCGGCGTGTAAATCTGGCCGCTGCTTCCGTCGACGGCGCGTTGCGGAATTCCGCCGTCCATACTGCTGGACTGCATCGGTGCTTTGCCGCCGGCCACGTTCAGAACTGCGATGAAAAATTAATACAATTGATATTACATCCGCACGTCATGTTTGTTAATTGATACATTGATGTAGGCTACTTCCGCAAGTACCGGAAGATGATTAATCTTCTTCGCGCAACGATTGTCACAATCGAATTTATGATTCAATGTTCACGATGTGTAAAGTTCTACACGATTAGATTAATATCAAGAGGCTCGACAACATCTTGTGCCTAAATGTATAATACAAACATTCGTTAAGCACGTTGTTAACAAAGAAATCATTGTCGCACAGGAATCGCATAACCTTAACGAAAAATAGTTGTCAAATGTCTTGCATTAAAAATTCCTTATAAAATTTTCATATAAACTGCTGTAGTTACAAAATATATATATACGACGTCTGGAAAATGTTTTTATGAATTCATATAAAAAAACACAGTCGTATCTCACGCAAAATCACGCACAGTAAACAAATATGTGCAACTTAACCTATAAATTCAGCGTGCCGGGCGGTAATAACTGTTTCGCGTTTTTATGCTGCACAGGAAGAATTAATTTTATTTCCGTAATTAAGCAATAATATTTCGCAAACTACTCACCCGAAATAAATAATTCTAACCATATTTAAAAGTGTTAGAATTTTATCTTTCAAATGCGACTCGTCCGCTGCGATTTTTCTGTGCGAATATATACATTTCTATCATCGTATCCCGAATGAATGTCGATTTCGGCCGAAGCCGACGGCAGTCGCATGGCCGAAGCAGTCTGCGACGATGCGACTGTGTGTTCTATATAGGGCAATGACCTATATATAACACGTGGTCTACTACTCCCGTTCAGCCGATCAGCTGATCCGTAGTACCGTAATAGTTACAAAACTTCCGCGTTCCGCGCGCACGACACACGCACACACTCAAAAGCGGTGTCGGATTTTTAAAACGTTAGAATTCGGCGAAAAATTGACGTAGCGACTCGCGGTAAAAAGCAGTATTCTGTGCTTCGCGTTCCGCACATGCATATGCTCAGTATATATGCTCTTATCATGACACGTATATATGTGTAGATAAAATATAAAACAGTAGATTATAAAATATAAAGAGATCTCATCTGGCAGTTATAGAATACAATTAGAGTGCATATCTGCGAAGGGATTGTAATTAAAAAATCAGAATCCGCGTATTTTATTCTTAGAATTTAACACGTGTTTTTTAATTTTTATTTCAAAGAAATAAAAAAAATCTTTTTTTCTACATGTATATAGCGCGTAATAATATAACATTTTAATTAACAAAGAGAATGACAAGCACGAAACAGATATTTTTTGCGTCAATGAATCACTAGTCATTTTTTATCAAGCTTTACTAACTTCTTTTTAATAGATACGAAGAGTTCTATTAAAATTTTCATTAACAAGTACGTTATAGTAGAAGACAGGCGTGAGATTGTACATCACGTATCGCACGCAGCTAAATATATTATCCGTTTTAAAGGTAATCTATATTAAGGGAGGCGTGATTATACGGCAAAAACGGACGCGACAGATGATCGCATCGGTCGCGCATTCGCATGTATGCAACCGTGCTAGCCATTTTTTTTCCTCACGTCAAGTGCATGCTTCGATGACGCGACGATAACTGCATGTGAGAAAATTGCCGTAACTCATTGCCATATCCGTTCGATAAAAAGAAGGTCGGCCATGAGCTACCGCCGCCGCACGGGTGAATAGCCGTACGGCACGCAGATGCAGACGATTTGGCCATCCGTGATCGCCAGAAGTTTTGTGCAGCAAGTGCCGTGCATTCGTGTACACAAGTTGGCGGCCTTGCGGTAGTTTTACTGTACCGTAACGTGAGAATTTTATCGGTGTTAATGCGTTGGTGCAATGCCGACGACGGCGGCGGCGCGCGTCAGTCTTAAGACGCTTGCCTCGATTATGTCTAATCGAAATGACAGCCAAGGATACGATCGGTATCCTTTATTGTAGGATTGACTAATCAGACAAGCCCATGAATTGCTCACGCTGCAAAAGCATCACGTAGAATAATGGTGGTTGATTGCGCTCGAGACGGACGAGTCATTTCGCGACCCAGTATCGTCCATTTGACATCTTTTGCGAGATCGAGCTACGCTATTTTACGGTCAATTTATATTTTTCTGACTTATTGTTTCATGACCTCTTTCGTCGTCGTAAAGTCAAGCAGCAAACTGAATGCATGGCACTTTAAGAGAACTTGGTAAGTGTCATGTACGAAAAGCAGACGGGTGAGATATCGAATTTAATTTCTGTCGTAAAATATTTATCAATGATTTATGTGAGGATTATTGCCGTACAACTTTATCGCGTATTATTTCATACTATTATACAATGTCAGAAATAATGTGTGTTAATACAGATTTCTCACGTATGTATGTAATATTCTTCACGGCCGGGATAATCTATAAATTACTTGATGTAAGCATTTCATGGCGCCGTTCAGAGGTATCTCGTATGCGTTTCTGCATGCAATCTGTTACCACGGCCCCGAAGTATCTCGCGGAATCTTCCGCGGAACAATCGAGAGATGCGCCAAGTCCGCTCGGCGAACGGATCGCATGCAGAAGACCGGTGCGCAAACAAAAGAATGTCTGAAAGTTCGCCCGTACGCGTCGAGCGCATCTGCAAGATACCCCCGTGATAAGCGCGTTGCGAAATACCGGCCAGGTTTATTCGGTAAGGTTAATCTTCTTTAATTGTACACCGCGTCCGTGCGGAAGAAAATTCGCCGGCCGTAGGAAAAACTTGCACAATCGGTTTTAGGTCAGCGAATGTTTCTGAAATTAGTGCTCAAGTATAATTACGGATACAAAAAAAAATCGAGTTCATCGTTCTTGAACTTTAACAGTGCGTTCAACGTTTCAAAGCCTCTCACGAAGGTTGAAAATAATCCTTCGGTTGCGACACGCGAAAATTCTCGGAAATGTCGATAAAAATGCATTGTAAACATATGTGAAAATTCGTTATTCTTACAATCGGTGCGCGTGCGTTCGTGTCAGTCGTGTCTGTCGTGCGCGGATATCTTAACAAAGCAATCGAGATTCCGACGGGTAGGCGTAGGTTCGACACATAAAACGATAATCAATGCATTCTCGACCTAAACCTACATACTAGCTAGCGCCCCCCCCCTCCCCCCCCCTCCCCCCCCATGAAAGTCCGCGTATGCCGCGCACGTTCCCACAAGTACGTATACGTACGCCGTGCCTACCTCATAATTTACAGTTATTTCTTATACACGCGAACGCGAAAGGTTTTTACGCTGCCGTATCGTTTCCGTTGATATCGCATAACGAGGTATACGGAAACCGTATAGGCGTAGGGAAACCGTCCAATTGCGTGCACTTCCGACGCATCATTGTAATCACGCGCAATATTGAATATGCACGAATAAATTGTTTTCGCGATTTTTATAATACAATTGATATTTCACATGACTCCAATATTTGTAAGAGAGAGAGAGAGAGTTGATATTTTTATCGAAAATTTCATAGAAATAATTGTCGATTCAAGAAAAATAAAGATAATGAGAAAATTGAAATGTCATTTTATGATTAATAACGATAAAGCCGGTTAAATCTAAAAAAAAAATTTTTATTGCAAGTTTAAGATAAAAATTAAGATTATTTTTAAATATATATTAATTGTGAATCGTATAATTTTTTATTTTGACAGAGTAGCGCTGTTTTATTCCAATATAAGATACATCTATAAAATCAATTACTTAACCGCTTTGTATTTGATTGTTTTTCATTGCAAAACACAATCTGGCTAGTCTGACTGTCGAGACGAGGCATACTAATCGCTCATATATTCTTGTGTGCCATATTCCTAATACGTGATGAGAATACCAATGACATAAATATATTCCAGACGCAGCAACTGTTAACGTTCGTCTCATAAAATTGCTAGTTTTAAAATTGCAAGTTTACTAAACCGCTTTTATATTATGATAATAATATGCAACAAGTGCTCTAGCAACTTATGTCTTCTGCATTATGCGCGGCACGATTCGACGTAAAATCAGGAAGTTCAATTCTATATTGAATACCTGAAGAAGAAAGTGCGACTTCACTTTCGCAAAATACTGTTTATGGGTTTTTAAAATAAAAAAAAAAAACAGGAAACGCTTCATAGGGGCCAACGCCGACTTTATGTCTGACTGAAAGTTTTACTATGCTGTATACAGGACGATGAACGCGATTGCTACAGTGTGTAATCTTTATAACTTGAAATATTTCTTTATAACTTGCATTAAATTTTAGACAAAATTTGGAACATTTTTGAAACGAAAGCAAAAGATGAGACGCCTGAAATCGAGACTAGTCAAAAAAAGTCATAAAAGTGAAATAAATGTGCTTTGATGTAACAAGAATTATAACCCTATTGAAGCGAAGAAATAAACGTTCAGCATCTCACACGGAGAGCAAAATATTATGAAGTATAGAATATTATAATATAAGAATATTATAATATAAGAATATTATAATATAAGAATATTATATTATAAAAAATTATGTTAATATATTAATATGCACACTGGATATAATAATACTTATATAAAAAATTATTATGGACTGGATATTTATTAAATGGATAATAAAATTTTTTATTTAAATATATTACTAAGATAAAAAAATTAAGAGCAACAATTCAAAATTTTAGATCTAGAGTACTTTGTAAATTTGCAAAAACTTGATTTGTCTTAAATCTCTGAATCTGAGTGTTTAAAGTTGAAAAGAAAGCTTCACGATAGATATAATATCAAAATCTTTTTGCGATCTTATCAATCGGATATCACGCCGAGTCGCAAATAAATTTTCTGCAGAATTAGCGCACGTTTATTGTGGAAGTTGAACGAGAAGCACGCGTTCGAAAAGTCAAGTTTACGCACAGCTGCGCAAGTGGCAACCTCCTCTCGCGGTCGGCGGATCACGAGAAACTGTTGCGACCGTCTTGGGTGGGCAGTCGAGTAATTTCGCGCAAACATTACCTCGCGCGCACGCTTACCTCGCAATCGTCGAAACGACGACGAGAAGACGCCCGGTTATTGCCCGGCGCAAGAAATGTCGACGCCATTACAACGTCATTAATCTGTTGTACGGTATTTCCTCTTGCCTCGGGAAATAGGTAGTAAAAAATTACCGCAGGAATGCGCAGGATCCTGCTCTACTAAAATACCGAATCCTGAACCATTCGATTCGTGATTCTGAACTGGTTCGGCCTGTCGACATGGACATCCAATGGAAACACTAATTTTAAATCCCATATTTTCTAATATGATACGAAAATTTCTTTATGAAACATTTACAAAAGTTATTGTAGATAAATCATTACAATGTCGAAGCTATTTATCATCTAAAGAAGATTCGCACAAATAGTAATCATGATACACACACAAACACATTGTGCAATATTTTTTTCTTGAAATTCTCAACCTAATTTTTATTTTAAATAATATCATTTGCGTGTTGTACGACAGTTAATTAAAAACACAATTTGTTTTCATATAAAATAAATTTGCCCCCATTCTGCAATTAATAGTAATAATTAATGTAAAGATGTTAAAAGGGCAAGGTGCTTTAAATCCCCGAAATATATTTAAAAATATTCATTGATTCTTTGTATTGTAATATATGTAAAGTGCCAAAAAAGCATTATATCGCTGAGTTTATTAGCGCGAAACATACATGCAATTAGTTGCAAAATAATACTATTTAAATAAAATTAATCTCACTAGAGCATTGTATTAAAAAAATAAAATAAGTTTTTAATTCTATATAAAGATTAAATTAAAAAAAAAATAGAATGATCAGTATAAATATACTAAAAGATCAAAAACCGAGGATAATTGGCAATATTATCATAGAAGAACCGTGAAAATATTTGAGTTCGGAAAGTCATTAAAAATTTCAATATACAGACCGTGAAATATGAAAATGATTCCAGAGATAATCTAGGTCAAGACCATTTTACTTATAACTGTCCCTTTTTGCTCTAATCAGTTGAAAACCCCGTGACTAATAATTTTGTCCTAGTAACAATGCATCGTTTAAATATATCTAGGATATAAATGTGCGCTGGGACAAAAACTGCGCGTGCATCGTCATCATCGATCGGCACGGTTATAATTATACTTCATCGGCTTTATCAAATTATTTGTATCCAACGTTATTTTCACAGATATAATTTGATTTTAACGTCAAAGTATGATGTGTATTATTATTAAAATTTGGCGAATAGAGCATATAACAAATTAATTTTTTCTTTTTTGCGTTTTGGTTGCTTCGCGCCGTGAAGTCTTCGCGAACATCGGGGCGTATTGACATCGTGCACTCGTAATCCGCGCGACCCACTTCCGCCCACATCGCGGCGCCGATTCCCGTGGTCCTGGACCAGTTCGGCCTGTCGTCGAGCTCACGGAGCGTGACCGTGAGATCTCATCATGAGCGATTCTCTCCGATCATGCTCTTTCACTTCAATACATTTCGCACGAGAACACGTGCAAGAATTGCTGAGAGGAAGAACGACAGGCACTTCCGGAGATAAATGCATTTCATTCTATCACCGGCTAATTGCACAGTTTTCTGTCGAAAAAGAATGAGGTCGGTTCGCGGTTTAAATACGTCCTCGCCAATCTTAGTTCTACTTCTTCTGTGAGCGAAAATCAAGGGGCAATTAAATAAAAAGTGAAATAAGCAAAGTAAGAACATGAATTCATAAATTTTGTAGATAATTTAAATTAAAAAAAATGCTCTCTTCTTAATGCAGATATTTTGAAATGCAAATTTCTATCCGGAAGCATTTGACGATTGTGGCGTGTTTGCTTGAGAATTGAAGGAAGGAGAATCACCTCATTCTTGAAATGATTAATCGCAAGACTAGAAAATACATTCCGTGCTAAAATAATTGCATGCACGCAACATGCACGGAATGCGAGGCATCCACTATCGATCGAATCTTTTGCCAATAAGAGGCACAGATATTAGCATGCGCAAAACGTACGTGAAAAACACGTGAGATATTCATGAAATAAACAAGTCGTTAACGGGCGCGGTGACCATTTTGAGCTCGACAGGTTTCATCGGCAGCGGAAAATTAGCATTCTATGCCGCATAAAATAAACCAATCATTTCGCTTAACTTAATGTGCATCCGGTTGCACGTACGTGATGAAATAAAGGCAAATTTACGATCGAGATAAACGGTGAATGACGACAGAAAAGATGACATGAGATGAAAACGTCGCAAAAACGCGTGAAAACGTTCTGCGAGGTCGTCTGAAGAACGAGGTAAATTCGTCCGGGCACAGGCCCAAGGACAAACGGAGAGCCTGACGAATCTGTGGCCGAGGAATGCGTGTGAGAAGGTTGGGAAGGCCGCGGGCGCTCTTAGATGGTAACAGGTTCAGAGTTAACGGTGCACTGCCCCCACTGGCTGCTCGTCGGCATACCATTTCTTGCGGCATCGTCGTTGCCGAGCCTGCTCGGTCAAGGACACGTGAAATCGGGTCACTTGCCTTCCCAAAATGTAAATTCATCGCAACTTCATCCGGCCCTTATTGACTATTCGCGATAAATTGCAAAATTTCGAACGATTCCCCCGCCAAGATTTCTTTCTATACGAGAAACGTCTCCATCTTACCGAGTCCATTAAACTCTAACGCTTTAAATTTGTGTCAGAAACGAGCAGAGAATCGGAGTTAAATTTGCGTGATTCAAATTAAACAAATCGATCAAATCAAAATAAAATCAAAAAAGTTTACATATGATAATAAAGTGTTATAATTTTAATCTTACTTTTTTCTATAGTTTATCAATATCAATATTTTGATCAGATTTTGTCATGATTTATAATTAAGATATAAGACGTAAATTCGACAGCATAATTTCGTGAAAAAAAAAAAAGAATTGTTTCCAACATGTAAAATAAGAATGTCAGAAAGCAATTTTACGAGCGTCGAGAGATGCATGGTTACTTACCGCAGAAGGGCACGCCTTCCGGCGTCCACGTGCCGTCGGCCTGGCATTCCCTTCTCGTCGGTCCGAGCAGCTCGAATCCTCGTTCGCAGGAATACGTGGCTACAGTGCCCTCCGGTAACGCGGTGTCCTTAAGCAGGGCATCCTCCTCGTCTATCACGTCATCGATGTCTGTGCCGGTGAAACGAACGCTGCTGTGCGCCGGTGCGCCTGGATAACCACATCCGGCGCCATTGGTGCCTGCAACACGATTATTATCCTGTGATTATCGCCGGGTTTTCCGTGAGTAACGGAGGCGCGTGTGTTATTTGATTTGCGATTTAAATCAATGCGAGAACTTTGTATTTTAATTAATTTTGCAACTGGCTTTACATCATTGTTCTTATTTACATCATTATGCCTCAGTAGAATGTTAATGCGGGAATTGTCTGAACACTGAGTAGACCTAGTTCCTGAAAGTTTCACTTCGTGTGCCCTCGTATGACGACGACCCGAGTTATCGAGAACGACGCGCTAATTAATGCAGATCGCTCTAAATTCCCTTTCTAACGCCGATCCGTCGCGCGTTATCGATTCCACCGTAATCGCGTGTCTATGGGAGATTATATGTATAAATGAAGTAAATTGCTTTCCGCGGCTCGACCGGACTTTTGGAATGAGTTTCTAGAAATGCAGAATATGCGAAATAACACCATTCCAATCCCATCCTTCCATACTCGATAATCACGCACCTTTTTCTTAAACGATCGTGCACGGTTTCACCGCGTTTTTCTCGCCGATCACGTTCAATCGTGCGCGTCCGTTTCACGGGGCAAAATTGCCTGAAATACCAGCGCGCGAATTATCGCGCGCAGGCTGTTAGAGCCTCGCGAAGGATACACTCTTGGCTATCTGCGCGATTCAATCTCTCGTGACTAATTGCACGAATAATGCAACGCGTTTTCTGGCCGGCCATCGCGGGCGCTAGGCGAGAGTGCTTCTCAATCTCCTCGCCGTATCGAAGACACGCAACCGCACATCATCACGCACCGAGAGCGCATCAACCATACACGATGCAAGGCGGGACGTTGCCTCATCGGATTGCCGCTGCCGTTTTCAAGCCGATGATTTCAATGGGCGGCGAGTCTCGTCACCTTCCTGAGCAAAATGCTCAAATCACCGGCGCAACCTAGCAGCTTTACGTTATCCTCGCACGGAACAGAGTTTCAATTATGTAACCCGTATCGTCCCTTGCACAACGAAAGCGAGCACAGGAAACCAGCACTCTCGTAAGTGCTTTACACTGCTTTTGCTTTTTCCTGCGACGGATGAAAGAAAAACGCAGGTTCGGTCTAAGTACACATCCGTTGCCGGCAATTACGCAAGATGTTGCGAAATGAGGCAAGTTTATGATCCCGGAGGTGCCTCGTATACAGTATGATTTTTAGACATTAAACGGTTATTACAGTGCAAAAATAAATATGAAAGATAATGCTGAAGAAAGACCACTTGGGAAACTGACGGAGAATGCAAATCCAACGCTGGCTTTTGGAATTAACTTTTCTCAACGAGGATATTGAGAGAGATCGGTATTTTTTACAATCTGCTAAACTTCATAATCAGCATTTGAGTAATTTTGCATCGAAAGTTCTAAAATCGAAATAAAAATAGAAAAAAAAATTAAATTTACTTCAAATTGCTCGACGAACATTTCGGTGTTACTTTTGCTTCTACAATTTGATTCGCGAAGAAATCTCCATTTTCAATATTTCATAACTCGAGAATTATTAGTATCTCTTGTAACACTCTCATTATCGGTAATAACAATCAATTTCATATTCCACAGGTTTCACCTGTGTGTTTATTTTCCAACAATTTTGACTTCTATGTATAACTATGATGCGTACTTCAACCTTATGATTGAAGATGCAGAAACGCTCACATAGCAGACCCTGATTATACTATGCCCTTCCGTCTCGTCACGTTTCACCGGGCACGCGGGCAGAAATAAACGCAGAAACACACACACACACACACACACACACACACACACACACACACACACACACACACACACACATGCGCGCGTGTGCTCGACGCAACCCGCTATCATGGCCAACCCTGTCATTTACGTGCAGTACACGCGGCTGCCAGGCGATCCAGAGTGCAAAAGTGCAACATACCGAATTGCCGCTCAACGGTCGCCGCGAAGAAGCGAAGGATGTGAGTAAAACGCCGGTGAGATACGTAACGGAAGCGATAATGCAAGCGACTCGCATCCTGCGGCGATCGCGCAATCGTCTAGGAAGTCATCGGCTATGCAGGCGCGCGTTATCGTGTGTGCCAATCCGAAATATGGTCTCCGAGGGAAGTAAACTTCAACGGCTTGGCAAATTTCACTCGTCATCTTGCGTAACTGCCGTCGCACTCTATTCTTTATTCCGTCGGCTATTCGTCCTTTCTAGACTGAAAGGAATTTGGCGCACGCACAAATCGCGTGCAATCGCGCATTCGTCCGACGAGCGAGTTTTTTCTCACGAATTGTACAGGATACGTGAGTTCCATTCTAATTTGTTCAATAGATTCTTACGAGAAATATTCGCCGATTATTTTTCCTTAACTCTGACGAGACTCAATATATTTATAAAAATAACAAAAATAATTCAGTTTCTGTAAATATGAAAATTTAAGGAATGAAATTATCCTTTGTGTCTACATTATCTGTTCGATTTATCTGCTTAAGTAGTACAAGTTTTGTATTACTTTTTATTTTGAAATGTTGTAATACATATTCTATGACTGTCTTCTATTAAATATCTAGATCTTTTATTACGGCCTTCTTACTTGCTGCTTGTTATTTTTCTTTCACATTAACTCGCGTTTGCATCAATTCGCAGCGATGCGAAACATAGTAAAATGCTTTTTGAGAACATTGCATAAGAGCCGCGCGCGAATCGCGTGCAAAACGCAAATCTCGAGCATTTCTCATCAAATATACACAAGTATACGAGCCCGATCTTATATCAGTGAAATCACCTCATATCTCGACTTGCGTTGGTGTTTTGCAAATCCAAGTAACGACGGAAGGCAGACGCGTCGAATATAACGAAATTGTAGAAATGCAGCGCAACTGCACGCTCGCGCTTCGCAAAAGCGGATGTTGCGCGAGGGTCATTGACTTTGGATGTAAGATACAGCTTAAATACTCTCGCCGAACGTTGATTATTATTTATTAGACAGTCAAGAAACTCTAATCCCTAAAAATTTCCTATCGTTTGTAAAACGTTTAAGAAGTTTATATCAAAATATATGTAACTATATGTAAATATATGTAACAAAATATGTGTAAATGATCAAGAGACATCTCTTCTCGAGATAGGAAAAAAATTATCACTCGCAAAATCGTGTCACTCACCAAATTTGAGAGTAGAATTAATTTCTCGCGTGCTGACACGACTTTAAACATCCTCGCTGTCTGATGAATTATATTCTAAAATCAGCAGTTGCTATTGTAGCTTATACAAGACGCAAAATCGGCGTCTCGTTGACTGCGTAACGGTTCGTGCTATTCAATTAACATATTTAACGCGTTCGCATATTCGTGCTTGCAACACGCCGACAAGAATCCGCGGTGCGGCCGGCCGGCCAGTCGGACCAGTGAGGTAAACGAAATAGTTATGAGCAAGCCCCGTTAATTTCATTGAGTGCTATCTAGTCGTAAATGCTATCGCAGCGAGTGGTCGCGTTCACTCTAACGAACACTACTACTACATTCCGTGAAATCAGAACATGATGAAAAAACACGATAAATTGAGCATCTTACAATTCAAAAGTATAATTCTTATTATGATGTACAATTCGGACAGTAACTGAAAGTCAGGTAAGCAAAAATCTCGTTTCAAAAATAGTTAATTTTCGTCTTATTTTCGCTTCTATTTTTATTTCATTATATTTTACCGTTCGTTAAAAAAATTGATAAACTATATTTTTTTTAATTTATTTACCGACGCAAGTTATTAAAAAACCAAATATTAAATTATCACACGCAGTGTGAAACAGTTAACACGGAAGTAATTAATGTCTATTTCTTATAAGACATGTCCATTTCATTGGACGCAGCAACGTAATTTCTGAGAAGGAAGTCGATCGATAAAGATCGTGGCGATGTTAGACGCGCGCGAAGCAGGTGCTACGCGCGCGAGCTATTCGCCTCGTGTTACGATACGCACGTTACATGTTCATATTTCCGAGCATGCACGTGCCACGAAAAACAAAGACCGTAATCTAACCACTAACAGATTTATAATCTGCACCTAGGAAGATGTGCAACTCCATGAGCGGCAGCGCCATCAGCTTTAATATATGGTTAACTCTTTGAAAAAAATTCTCGATATAAAATGAGATTATACTCTCATAAATCAAAAAACAGGCTTTTTAAAATTTAAGTCCAGCTAGCTACAACTAGCAACAAATGGTAATTAAATTTGTATAAATTTTAAACAAAATATCTTTAATATTTATAATATGTAAAATATTTAATACACAATTTGTGCAATCAAAATTTCAATCGATAGATTACATGGAATGCTGTTGCTGAAAGGGAAATTACATCGATTGAAAGTAACATAGTTTTTGCTCGTGATTCAATACTACTTTTTGCGCATTAACTGTGCGAATAAACTGAATCTGAATTATAAATCAAATTTCAAATCTGTTCTCGAAAATCACATGTTACATTTTTTAAACACTTATCGTCGCAAACAATTGTTCATTATATCTGTCTAATGTAGGTTGCTAGCGCTGGCATCATAGTAATTGTTAAACCGCAAACCGGGGCAGAACCTGAAGCCGAGGTCTGATTTGAAAAGTACTTTATCCTACCGGCGGTGTGCATGATCGTCATCAACGCACGCAGCCACGTGGATCGCAAGTTACCGAGAAATCGATTAGAGACCAGGCAACCAGCCTGCATCTTGCGACGCAGAAAAATGAAGCTATTCCCGTGAATTATCACAAACGAAAAAGTATTGCTCTTTATTGCGAAAACAAAAAGGCAAAAAATGACCAAGAAGAGATTGCCGTAATTTGCCGAAATAACGAAAATTATAGCGCATAAATCGATTTAATTTAATAAATCGATAGTTGTATTTTGTCGACAAGAGTAATATACCAAACTAATTGTTAAAAAGAATACAAAATTTAAAAGAATTCTAGACACTAGACTAATTTCTGACGAAATAATCTGGCAGATCTGCAATCTACAATGTTATGCTATTAATGCTTTAATCGTCTTGTTACAAATTAGAACAAGCCAGAAGGCTTAATTAAACCTATAATTATTAGTTATTAAGTTATGACTAAGAAAAGAGAGCACGAGCGTCAATGAAGTAACACCGAACACTAAGATTTAGCATTAGTATGCCTAATTTCACATTCAAAACGATTGAGAGATTCTCACTGTCCTAGAAAACGCATATAATTTTAATTATTCATCAACAATTATTTATTTCTCTTTTATTATTTATTTCTGCAAAAATTTTCAGATTAATACCATATTTCATTCCTTGACATTTATGTCAAAACGTTAAATGAAAGCTGTTAAAAACAAGGTTAGATTAATACTTGCGTATAAAATTTACATTTTGTTTTTCTAATTTATATTCACATCTTGGAATAGAATTATGTGCAAAAAAATGTTTGGGTCGTTTCGAGACAATCTGCTCAAAATACAATGGTAAGTAGTACGTGCCTCGAGTAAATAAGCCAATGTAGGACAGTAAAATGGAGACAAGGCGCCGGAATCGTATGGAAAGGATAAAAGTTATTCCGATGTAAATATCAGGTCACCGCTATTTCACCGTTATCCTTAAAACAAGAAACGATTGTCATATTACGTCTATCATCATACTTTACTACCGTGACAAATACATTTAGAAAATTACTGGTATTACTTTCAAATTTCGTACTATTTACGTAAAACCCTGCATTTGACGAGAATCAAGACAATATGTGAATAATAATCCTTTCAACATGTGATCAAGTGTTTTGATCTCAAAGCTATGATTATTTCTTAAATATCACTTATGCAGCACATTAAACACAATTACTTTTTTACAATTAAATATAGAATTTTTTTGTGATTGCTATGTTTTATATTGTGAAATTTATAGAGCATAGATTATAAAAACTTCGGTTCAGTTGCATTCAGATTAGAAAAAATAATTAATGACTCCTTCTATATACGAAATATATAAATATGTTTTGCTGTAACTAAGTTTCGCTTCTCTGTCATAGACGGTTCTACTGGCACTCGTCTGCTTTCGTTCGTATGTGGTACAACACGTGGTTCCGACACTTGAGGTTTCGCCCACGCCGTACGAACCACCGTAAAAGAAAAGTGGATAATCAGGGCATAAGTAGGAGAGAAAAGGTACGCATCGGACTCGCCTTCTTTTTCTTGCTCACTCACGCCAGATACTCCCGTTACTTCACGGAATTGTGGGAAATTGGGTACTGAGCCAGGTTAATTAAACATACGCCGACCTTTTGTTTTCAAGGTGTGATACGTGCTGATGTGCGAGCTATACGTACGCGAACTGGTGATTAAATCCTACAACGCGACGGAGTTGCGCATACTTATCGCAGCAGTTGTCCGATGATTCCAAGAGTTAAAAGATTTTACTGCTTTTTTAAGCGATATTAAACTACTAACAATGTTCGGATGTGAATAAATTAAACAAATTAGATTTTTTTAATAGATCAATGATAATCATTGAATTAAAAAAGACAATCCTAAAAAATATGGAATTAATTGCGTTTATACGCATTAATCAAGCGACATCTTTGAAGCTTGGATTTATGATTGGATTTAAATATAGCACTGATCATATTATGCAACTCGTAAAGCAATCAATAATTTCGCAATGTCACGTCATCATTATATCACTTAAGTTTGTCATTTACAACGTTGTAATATCATTATATCATTTATAAATAAATACAACGTCGACAGATTACTGTTTATCCGTATGGAAATCTATTAATTCGAGTTTGGTTAGGCAAGGTACATGAATATCAATTATTGATGCGCGACCGACACGACGGAATAATGATGAAACCTGCTCGCGTCCCGGTTGATACTTGACACCGATTTATTTAATGATAACTACAACATCGATCTCTTGTAGTTTCAACAGGAAACGGCACGTATTCAAGAGGACAATAACTGGATGTGACTCAACGGCGATCGGAAGAAACCAGCTGCTGGTCGAGTATGCGTAGTTAAAGGAAGTGCTTAAAGAATATACATTGAAGGAAAAAAAAAATGTTTGACGCGACGGCGACACGTGGGAAATGCAAGTAACCGCCACTTAACTGTGAGATACAATCTCGGTCGTTAACCCGCGGCAAAAGTAGCCTCGTATATGTTATTGGAATAAAATGTAAACCGATCAACGATGGCGAAAATCTCTTCTTCATTTCCAGGAAAGGCTACTTCCCTCGTCGGAAAAATAACAGAAACTAAAAGAAATAATATTGTGGAATACACGAGAGTGACTCGTGAATTTCTCTCAAAGTCTCGTTATCGAGAAATAAGTATTTGTTGTAAAAATTCAAACAATAGCTCATTTTTTTACACGATTATTGTAAATTTCAACACGTCTCTTTCAGTGATCTAGTTTTTCAATTCCTTTAAAAAAAAATCTTGATTGGGAAGTAGCACAGTTATGCATCTCAGCTTTAAGCTCATCATCATTAGAGAAGCATTTCACCACATCCTCCGCATAGTCTAAATGTCGTGCCATCAGATTACCACGCATTACAAGAGGATCCAAGAGGATTTAGATTATATGAAAGATGTAAAACACTTTTCTAATGACGACAAACTTAAAATTGCGGTGCATAACTGAGTAATTTACCAACTAAAAAATGTTTTCAAGAAATTGGAAACCCGTCGGATTGCTGACAGAAGTGTGTGACAAAGATGACAATTGCTTGAATTGAATAAATATTTATTTTTTAATAATAATTTTGTGGAAAACTTTCGACTCGTTCCCCGTATTTTGGGCTATATTTCTTGAATCTAAAAGTTGGCCGATATCTCTAAGTCAATGAACTAACGATAAAAATTGTAAAAAATGCCACAGTTGAATTTACTGGAAATGAAAACCGGTATAAAAGCGTTCGATGAAATTGCCGATACCGTTAAATTACATGGGACATAAAACATATGTTTTAAGGTACGTCTCGACGTACTGAAATTTCATGCGTCCAATAATATTCCATAAATCTTGCATCAAAATACCGCGAGCAAATAGGTAAACGACTTTCTTCACGATAGTACGCCGCGTCGGCTTCGAGAACTTTTCACACGTTACTACTGCGATAAAACCGCATCCGCCGGCCACTTTCCACGCCGTGGAAAAACAAGCAAGGGATTGTGGAAAGTCGATTACATGCGTGCGCGGTTGAGATGAGAACGCGTGCTGCGTGGGTACGCTGCGCCTAGTTTATGAGACATATGTTTACGCGTTTAACGACGAACACGCGCGCCTAGGCTAGTGGCGTCTCAAAGCAAAGATGACGTTAAAGAATTATCCCGTTTAACCGGATGGAAAATAGAAATTTAATCTATAGACGGACTAACCTAATCTATAGATGGATCTATAGACTATCTCTCGCAGGAAATTCGCGAGATTAGTTGGACAGAAAGTCCTGCGAAATAATTAGATTATATTATTGATATAAAAATACTTTTAAGAAACAACTAGCGTTAACTGGAACGAAGACACTTTACAAGTTTTACCAGTTATTATTATCATTTGAATGATGCTTAACGCAGATCCAGTTTGCCGTCACGCGACGTTAGCGAGTGAAGTTTTAAATCAGATAAAGAAGAATCGGTGTATCTCTCACCAAATGCACATAGATTCAAATGCGCATGCATTACATTTATCATGCGCTAATTAGCGAGTAACCTTCGCTTATTTTCAGGCATCTCTTGTCTGCGAATTGCGTGCGTAATCGAGTGCTTCGGTAATTCATTGTTAAGTTCAATAACACTGCGAGCGTGAGATGATCTCGACCCCGAAGTGAATCTACCAGAAATTATATCACAAATATTAAATATATATATATTATACATTAGAGACACATAAATTCTTTTAAGATATCTCACATATTGTATGTTAAACAGCCTAGAGTTGCATGTGTTTCAAATGATTTTTTCCACTGCCAATGTAAATAAACTTATTATTGTAAAACTAACAACTTTTTACAATTTAAAAAAAATTTTACGCATTTTACATTAACATTATACTTTTTGGTATAAATTCGAAAGTTGGTACTAATTTAGGCGATTCCACAATCAATGTATAATGATTCGATTAGGCGCCGTATTGCATATGTGCACTTGATTAATGGCAGTTTCGTCGTCGGTTTCGCAAAATAGAATGTTTCAATGGTACGTAAAATAGAGAATGTCGTTACGAACTGAAGGCATTGTCTCAAAATCAGTCAACTCATTAAATTTCTTAGCGTTTAGAAAGCGACAAGTGAATGAGGTGCAATAATGATTATAATAATCTTCAGTGCATTAATGAGCCATTATATTTTCTACGGGAGATTAATTCATCTTTTGCACGAAATACGCAGTACTAAAGTTTTCTAAAAAGATATCCAATTACATTTTATGGAAAATTCATAACGGATCATTATATGAAGACACGATGAAAAAAAAATAATCATGAAAATAATCATGTTTTCTTATACCGCGTTTTATTTTATCAACACAAGTGGATACACAAGTATGAAATATAAAATTTGTAAGATACAGAGATAAGGCTCTTTAAATGCACGTAACTGCAAAACAAGCAAACTACTTCATTTTTTAATTAAGCAATAAGTAATTATTAATAATTTAAAGAATATCTCAAATTAAATTAATACTTAAAATTGAAAATTATATTTTAAAGAATATATTAAAATTTTTCTATTTCTCAATCAAGCTGATTATCTTTTAAATCATTGAATCAAGAATTCATACATTTTCTTGTATCGTTAGTTTAAGTATGAATTAATCAATTGATAGCAAATGTATAATTTATACGCCCATTTATCAAATTATTATTATCAAGTTTTAAATAACCATTATTTACAATATAAAATTTAACTAATAAGTAATGATTAATATCAACAAAAAAATCTACACACCTTTGACGACCAGAGCAATGCAAAGGAAGAAAAATGTCGCGATTTTGCGTTCCATCTCCTCGACGAGTACGATTTTCCACGTGAACTCCGAACGTCCCCTCAGTACGTCGAGACAGTTTGTAGAAAAACTCTGAGTAGTTCGGTTACCACTTCGATTCGGGATAATAATACGCTCGCAAAAAGCGCACTCCGTCGGTCCCGCGAGAATTCACCGAATGCACTTCTTCGGGAAAAACGTCATTTCGGCGAGCGAATCTTTTTTTCCTCTCTTTCGGAACACTGAACGCGAACCCCAGGTGCCTTCCCCAGATACGTTCGTGCGAGGGTTAGAGCGGCAATGTGGACCCTGCTCGTGTGCCCACTGACAGTACTCGTGGACGGTACTACGGCGACTCTCGAAACTTTCGTACCGATGTCGGGCGTTCTTTCCTGAGGACTGAGGCGCTTACTCTCTGGCAGGAAGTCATCCAGGTGTTCTGCTCCCCACCTGCTGTTCCGCGCTACCACCACCTCGACAGGTAACGACCGCTGTGCCGGTTGCTATCAGGAACGAGGCTGGTCTGTGCGACTGACTGACTGTTCTCCCCCTTCTCCACTTACGCGCCTCTCCTCCGGTATTCAGGCCAATCTTACGAGCCAGCATGTCACCGAGCGAGAAGGCGATAACCCTATCCCACAGGATGGGATTAGTTATTTTCCTTCGCCGAAGAACGATTTTCGAGCGATCTCTTACCTAAGTGAAAGCGCTCGGAGGAATGCAACGTATTTAAAAAAAAAAAAATTCTGACATAGTTGTATAGAAAGTTCATGAAGAGGAATGCATTTAGACTACATAATTCGTGCGTGATATCTAAAAGACTGCATTTATACCAATTTTAAGATACTCATAATTGCAGTGTACGAAGAAGAAAAATTCCGTTTACATTGAGCATTCTTTGAAATCAATGACGGCAAAAAGTTACGTGCGTCGCGTAATGCGCGTAACGTTATTGCAGTGAAATGTCGAAAACGTCCAATCCCAATTGATATAACTGAAGCTTTACGTTGAAGTTAATTCTAAGGATCGAGCGCACAAAGTTTCTCGATTCGCGTTTTTACATAATTCTCGACGTTTCTACTCAGCACCGTAATGGACAATTATCAACATACAATCGTCTCATGCGGGATGTAATTACAGTTTCACAGGGCAGAGCGCATCGCGCGCGCTGGGACCATAGAAATGGATTCGAGGCGTCTTGCGAAGGAAAATAATAGATATGTAGAGCTCCTGCGAACGCAGGTAGTTGCGAAAACTCATGGAAACTCAACGGCAATTTGTAGCAATGTGCTCGTGATTGAGAACAATATGAGTATAATTTTGCGGAAAGCACAAGTGCGGTCACGTAATTTGTATGTACGCGAACAACTTTGTTTGCAACGTTGAATTAAATTAATTATAAAGAAGATATTTTTTACAAAAATATATGACGCAACAGGATTTTTAAAAGACCTCATACGCCAAAGTGTGTCTAAAGATCATAAAATTTACTCGAATATTCGTAACAGAATTTCTGTTCTCAACTTTCTTCTTAAAAAAAATATTTTTAAAGTTATGTTCTCATATTTGTTACATTATTATTCATATGTACATAGTTTGCTGCTTAAATAAGGCTACACATTTTCTTTCTTCACAGAGAGAAGCCAGAAAGAAGTTAAAAACTAGGAAGACGATCACCCAACCGCGTCACCCTAAACCGGCTCATCTAGCCCTCGACGCTTCCTCATTCGAGTTAATTATGGTTTGTTCTTCATGCTAACAATGAGGGGCATCCATAATTCTATCTTTGTAGAGTGCTTCATGCGTGTTGATGAACGCAACCATGAAATTTAATAATCTACGTATTTCACATGCTCGGAATTCATCGCTGCTCCAGCAAGTATCACAATGGATTTTGGGAAATATTTTCAGAAAAAATACATCGTTACTTCAAAACATCATAGTAAGAGCAAGCATTGACGACGCTATATTCTTGATTTCAGAATCAAACAATTCCTTTACTTTTTGACTTTCTTCAATATTTAGCTCGAAGATATCTCTATTCAAAATGCGAACTAAAAGACGGTAAATTATCTCCACTTTTTAAACACATAAACTTTGAATAACAGCTATGCGGTTTTTCGAATATTACCATCAAGAGTAGGTCGAGCAAATTTTCTTACACATTTAATCTTTCTTGACGAATTATCTTACTCTTAATCTTTCCTAAGAACGTCAATAAGGAAGTCAACGTTCAACAAAGAGTCACGTAACCGAGTTCTTGTATGTAAAAGCGGTTTCCGCACCGCATTCCGTGACACTCAATGAAGAAGAGGTCGCAATTGATTATTCAATTAGAAATGTAATGTGCGAACATGCAAGCAGTGACTGATGAGTACAACTACTTTTACGCGCGCGTTTACGACACGTTGCATTATTAAGGCACCCGTGCGTGATTTTCGATTATCACAGTTCTTGCTTACTCTGTTCTATTTTGCGGTGGAACGGACACTCGATCGCTCAGTTGATTATAATACAAAGATCAAAATGCGGTCAACCGCGTACTATGCAGCGTGTGCAAAGAAGCATTCAGATCTCTGCGACGTAAATCGCGCGCATTGAAATCTCCTTAAACCAAGAATCAAAATGCTACATTTACTAAAACAAGTGTCTTCTCAATTAACTGTTAAAGTTGTGTTAATTTTTAGAAAAAATATAGATATAATTATATATTTTTTAAAAAATAAACACATGATTTTATAAGATTCTTTTGTGGTAGCAATGTTATATATGTCGGATCAACCGCACGATTTCCTCGACGTACTAATTTCAACTTCTTTGTCCAGTTGTGGAATCGAGCACAGCACATTGTCTCCGCAGTTGACTTTGCGAAACATGACTACGACATATCGGATCGACGTATGTCGCAGGGCCAGATTTGGTAGAAGACGGAAATGCGGTACGACGAAAGTCAGCGGTGTGTGTCGCTCCGCGAGTCGCCTCGAATCGAGTCACTTGTTAGTAACGCCGGCTTCCTGACCCACATACCGCGACCGCCATACAACAAACACGTAACACTTTGTAGCCGCATGTGTACTCACGAACAGGTACACACCTGCGCCGCGCACACACACATATAAATCACGAATGCACAGGTACGCTTATTTCGCGCGAGTGCCTGTATACTCTGTCGTCGTGTAAGATCGGATTTTCGTTCACGTTCCCGACGATTCTGGCACAGAACAATCCGCGAGCATTAACTCGGGACAAAGCCTGCATACCGCTATTGGTCGTTTAAAGAATAATATCATAACTTTACTGTACGAAAAAAACGCGAAATAAGTCGTCAAATTTTGCAAAGACTCAAGTGGGATTTGCTAACATTGAAAATACGTGCCTGTCGGTACTTGAGCTTCGATGTGAACGACACTGGTCCAACCGAGACAAGGAACGCAAGAGGCTGCTTAGATAAATGAATAAAAAGTTTCATGTGCGTAATAATTATTTGTTGAGTAAAATCTAAACAAAACTATTGCAGATTAATTTTGTTATATTTTTAATATCGATACAGTACCGTTTCGCCATTATTTAATTACAAGAGTAACAACATAAAACCAACATATAGTCGACATGAGCCGATTAAAACAGTACTATTAAACAATACATGATTAATGTCAAATTTACAAAAAGTCGGTATTGAACTAGTGTCATTTATGCTCAAGTGCCGACATCGAGCATATAGGCTCGTATTTTCGATATTGGCAAATCTCACCTGGGAACTATTATATCTTTTATGTTATAATTTTTATATGTAAAGAGAGAAAAAAGAGACAAAATAAACTTGAATTAATTACAAGTTATATTAAGTCGCTGCAATCATTTTTAATCATCTTCCGCAAAATTTCGCAACTAGAATATAAAACTTTCATATATTATATTTCTCTATTATATAAACTGGCATGAGAGCTCGATTGCTTGATATTCTGTCATCTCAAAACGCAAAGCGAGATACAACTTTAACGCACCATTAATTTTTCTCCGAATTATTCAATTATCACATAAGGAAATTTCCTGCGCGTAATTTACACTCACTTTAACGGCAACAGGAACTACAAACTTTTCTCTTTTACCTTTCACCTCGATCGTCAAGCCTCGCAATGACGACAACTAAATTCCGCGAGTCTCTACTGCGTCATCACTACTACGGGCGTTATTAAAGTTGTGAAGTTTTGCTGATTAATTATCGGGGAATCCGGACGCGTATGAAGGCAAGGTTATTGACCGGCATGTTCTAATCTGGTAAGACCGAATCGGAGCTTTTTCCGTTAGTCGTATCGAGGACCTAACCATATTCACAACACCGGTTCTTCATTTCATGCATACAAATGGAGGAGTCAGCATCTTCGAATTGTCAGATTATCGAATAGCGATTGTAAACCGGCGTTTAATTCGCATTACACAAGTCACGTATTTTAAGAAAATTGTTTATTTAGAAAAAAGATCGAATATCAATGTCACTAATTTTGAAGGATCTAACTAAATCAACAGTTAGAAATTCTAGAAATTTCTTAAGTACTTGAATAGTGTGTATTGAAGAGATTTATGTCTATCGAGATGGAATGGCGGAAGATTCGATCTTTCCGTGAAACCAACGGATGTAGAGTTACGATTGCGATACCGCCGCGGTGTGCTTTTCTTTCCCAGAGCACATGTGCACGCTATTAGTACACTTAAATTGTTCTTTGCCCGTGTGATGTTTTCCCGCAGCTTGTGGCTACTATACGCTACGTGCATCTGCCGTTGCATCTAGTGTGACCCCGATCTAGCCGTAGGAATTCGTTAAGAGAGTCGATGTCTATGGAAAGTCAAAGCAACGAAGAGATGGAAGATATAGTTGCGATTATATTGTTTTGTCCGTTCGCATGCGCAACTCACGTGTATTTTCTCACATAGCCACGCATTTTCCACCACCGTTGAGGCCAGTTTACGTTCTTGTGTAATTCTAATCAATTAATCAAGTAACGGGTTAATTCAGTGGTGGCTAATTAACACAATGGATAAAAAAAGAGGCATGATTTTCAATTAAAAATTTTGCGTGCAAATTTCCAAATGCATTGTAAGTAAATTGCGGCTAGAAAATTCTTTACAGTCAAAAAATGCATTTTTTATTTATGCGGATTGCTCAAAAAATAATTTCTTATGCAAACATCAAAGAGAGGCTATTAAATTTTTATTCACAGTTAAATTAAATATCGTAAACCACCAAGAATTCATGTTAAAGTAAATTTAACTTCAACAAAGTTTATTTCGTGCAATTATCGTTATTATAAAATTTTTTCAATAAGTTTTTAGCAATTTTTATGCCTAAATATTAGAGAATTATATCGTAAAAATGGCTTTCAGTAATTCATTAATTAAAGGCTTTTAATTGGATTACATTTGCGATTATTTACTCATTGCGCACAATAAGTTTGTGTTTTCTTGCGTGTCAAAGTATCTTCACCTCTATCTTTTATTGCATTTTTTGCTGATTTTATTAGGTAATTACTTATCCTCCGTTCGTTGCATCAAGCCTTCTTCCGTAACGCGTTGTGAAATTTTTATGGCTATTAAATGACGGTGATATCTAACTCGCAACGGACGTGCATAGAACAGCGTGCACTGCGATAATGCATTCAAATGAAGATATTATAATGCATGCAATGTTGGCTGCTCTTCGTTTCATCTAATAGTGCCCTTTACTCCACTTTCTCTAATTGTAAGTCTTGATTCAAAGTGACGAAATCGCGTTGTGTGCGCGTTCTCCGATAAGAAAATATCGTGATTTTTTTTAAGCCAACTTAACATAAAGTATATAAGTTTCTAAAGAAGCACAGACACAAACAACTTATGCAAAATAGTAAATAGCGGTGATATCTAACTTGCAGCGGACGTGCCTAGAACAGCGTGCATTGCGATAATGCATTTAAATGAAGATATTATAATGCATGCAATGTTGGCTGCTCTGCTTCATCTAATAGTGCCCTTTGCTCCACTTTCTCTAAGTGCTAACTAATGCACAATTAATAAGTTAAATACGTTTAAATGCATGAAACAATAACAAAATATATAAACAATTCTAATAAGCATGTTTGCAAAATTATTGGCAGTATATTTCACATTTTGTTTGATTTCATCATCAAATATCTAGATATTTCTAATTTCTTTCATAAATGCTACAAATATCTGTTAGACAAAATTGGTTGCAAAATAATACTATTTTTATAATCACAATATGCGTACAACAACGAGCATTTATGCTCACATAAAATTTTTAAAATGACACGTTTGATCTTAAAGTGAAAAGATCGAATTACTTTCATTGCATACTTTCTCTAATAATTAGTCATTAAAATACAAAGTGTGTCTGTTGTTAGTTGAATGGTAAAAAATCCTCATTAATTTTATCGTTGTCGCAACTAGTACCTTGATCCTGTTAAATCATAAACAAATCTTTATTATCATCTTTCTCCTCTTAATTGAATACTCTCACCGAAATCTCAACGAAGTTCTTTTGGTTGACAATTTTTACGAAAAAGTTTTGCCTCCAAAAGGAGATCGCCCGAGGAGATTGTTATTTATGATAGCCATTTTCAGCTAATTAGAAAGCGGCTCTCAACAGATTTATAATTTTTCGAGATGAAAATAAACAAGAACGTGTATATTTGCAAATTTTGGCCAAAATAAAATATTTTTGCATTGCTTTTCGTTGTTTAATTATAGAAGCGTTGTAAAAAAGGAAAGGATTTGTATGAAATCATCCTAGCGCAATGGGGCTATTCGATCTAAGATTAATCTAATCTATATTTTGTCATACATCGAGATAAGTGAAACTTGTGTTAGAAATTTTAGGGAAAAGTAGAACTTACCTATTTTTCTTGTTGAACGCTGGTTAGAGGTAAATTATGGTATTACAGGATACATGGTAATGAAGCCTCCAGCCAGTCATACGTCAAAATCAACGAACAAGATGATGGGTTTAAGTTCCACTTTCCCCTAATTTCCATTTACCCGATGTATCTTAATTATATATCTCGTACTTGTTTTTAGATAGAACACATTAATTAAAAAAAATTTATATATATATATATATATATATATATATATATATATATATATATATACAAGATCCAACAAATAAATTTTTGAACCCTTTTTTCGGCGTAGTAGGTTTATTACGGAGAAAGTATGTATATCCCGTATTATAACGCCGATTCTTGAAAGTACACTGCAAATCCAAGTGTGTAATAAGTACACACATATATGTGTAAAATAACACATTTATGTGTGTAATTTAGTTTGGCGTGTAAAAATAACACACTATACTGTGTAAAAAATAAATTTATACATTTAAACGTATAGTTTAACACGTTTTGCTGTGTATAATATAATATATAATATTAAATGTGGAAACGTGTACTTCTAAATAATTCAAATGTGTAAAAAGCACACACATAAAATAACTGTACACATTTAGATCTTCTTACACACGAGTTTCATGTGCAATTATGAGAAAATGTTTATTAGGTTAGGAAGAAAATTCTTAGCGTTTTTTAAATAGTTGAGCAAAAACACTACGGATTTTCTACTTAAATCTATAATATCTCGTTTATAATGTTCTCTATAATTAAAGAACACTGAATCTTCTAAATATTAATTACACAAGTAACATAAATTTATAATACAATAAGTTTATTATTGCATACATTTATTATTACATTATTTGGATAATTACATTTAGAAAAAGATATTTTATCCATAAAATTCAATACGTTCATGATTTATCAACGGTACATATTTTCTATTTTTTGTTTGAAAAGATGAAAGTGGATAAGGAAACATTAAATCTTTGACATTTTTCACGAAATTTTGTACATTGCAAATTTGCGTAACTTTATATGAATTTATTGTAAAATCAAAATATTCAGTTTGCAATGTTGAAATAACTAATAAGATTTCTTTGTTAAAAATAAATATTTCATCCACTTCTCCAAATACTGGTAAATCATCTTCATCACATTCAAGCAAAATTATACTTTTACAATGATATGTGCTGCCATGCACTATTACTTTTGGTGATCGCATTATTTGGCAAGTCAGCCATTCAGATTCATTAATAATTCTATGAAATATTTTTGCATAAGGCAAATTACACAGAAAGACAGATACTCCAAGTGCTATATAATCCCCTTCATAGAGAAATTTTTTTGAATCGGTACCAGGATATGAAGCTAACATGGAACATAGGCGTGACTGATGTCTGTATGACATTGTAAGAGCCATATTTTTGAAATTACGCACAATCGGCACAAGTAATTTAAAATATGCATGACATGCTTCAAATCTAAAGCACCACTGTTGTCTTGGTGATCCAAACAATTTGATGTATCTTGGAACATGAATTAAAAAGTGAAACTTTGGTACAATGGAATCTGGATATAAATTAATAAATCGTGTAATGTATACTTCAATCATTCGACTCAATAATTCAATTGATTCTTCGTGTATCTCATAAGCAAGACAAACATTCATGATTTGCAATAGCGTAATATAACAATTTATGTGCTCAATGAGATGTGGATTTTCACATTGTATCCAATTTGCAATTAACAAAGGCAACATGTGTGCTAGAGTGAATATTTGTGCTGCACTTTGTCGTAAGCTACCATCAACAAGATGATCACGAAGAATTAGAGCAGATTTATCTTTCTTAAAATGACCATAATCAAAATGAATAATACGTTTATTGAATTGTTCAAGTGTAAACAACTGCAGTTCAAAAATGCAATACTTTAATAAACGACGAATGGCAATTTCTACAAGGCCTTCGATGAGAATATGCATACAATCTTGAGGCAGACATAGTGTCACATCTACATTAGGACTTTGCAACAGAGGACTCTTATTCATCACTCCATATGTTTTTTGCCAAAATTTTTTCGCTGCCTTTGTTAATGTACAGTCAGTTACAATTTCGATATGATTGTTGTGAATTGTCTTATTACGAATCATAAAACTATCATCACAAAAATGATTTTTATACTCTTCAGATGTCGTCAAACAGGAACGACAAAACCGATAAGCTGAAACCGATTCTTTAAAGCCACCTAGTAATGCAGCAGCAGGAGTATCTCCTGCGCAAAATAATAATGAGCCTTTAAAATTCTTTGTTTCTGTTCCAACGTTTATAGTAATACCCTCATTTTCTAATTTTACAATGTCTTTTATAAATGGCTCTAAAACCTTCTTCAAAGCTCCTGGTTTTTTCAAATATTCTGTTTTTAAAATCGCATATAATTGAATGGCATTCTTTGACGATCTAAATTCAGGATATATGTTCCCTAATGTCCAGTAAAATACTGACAATTTTTGACTCTTTGAGGCTGCACCCAAAGGATTGGCAATACCGAGATCATCATAATAAAGAATTACAGCTAACGCATTATTATGATTGCGAAAAAAGTCATTCTCTCGATAGTAACTTCCATCCAATACTGTCCGATAGATTCCCGATTTATGTGGCTTTGGATTCTCGATATTTGATCTGATTTCATCGTTTTCCAACAAATTTTTCAAATTTTTGAAAAAAGGCACGATGTAAGCATCACAAGTAGTTTCACAAATCTCTGTTACTTTTCCAATGGAACGTTTCTTCTTTTTCCAAACAAGCTTTGTATCAAGTATATATTTTTCTGCTGATACTATATTAAATTTTTGTATTAATATTTTATCTAGGGCTTTTTTCGATTGGACAGATGAAAATAGTGAGGATGGTGGATGTTTCTCAGTATATATCTTCTTAATATCTTGAAAATTCACTAAATTTGTATCAGAATCCATTGTGTTTTGAATTTCTTGCTAAAAAAATGATATAAATATTGAGTTTTATCTAGAAATATATAAAAGAAATAGATCATTCAAGATAATAATTATAACCAACTACTATAATCGCTGAATACATGTCCAATAAATGAGTTATTGTATCCATGATGTGCTCAATAGCCGTATGAGACATTTTACATTTTTCTCGAATGTTTACAAGAAAATGTGCGACGTGCCATTGTAAACGTTCTGTAGCTGTTTCTAATGTTGGTTCTTGACTTTCATCTAAGTGACAAAAATTAAAAACATATAGAATGATACTAAAATATTTAAATCTCTAATAATTCTCAAAGCTAAAGATATAATAATAGTAATCACAATAACAATCATTGAAATAAGAGTAAGCATTTTCAATATCTTGTATATAATTTATTAATTTAATGTGAAGAAGCTATTCTTGTGATATTATGTTAATATAAAAATAATGATAAATAATAATTAATCAAATTATGGAGATTTCAAAGTTACATTTCTTACCTTCAAATGATTCATCATGTATTATACTGGCATGACTTAACTGATTTTCATCTTCAATTTGCTGGGTTACCTCATTTAAAGTGGGAGATGCAGTAGGATGTTTTCTAAATAAATGCTGGCGAAAAGATTTCCATTTCTTAAATGTAGCACCGCAACCAGGTTGAACACATGTAATCCTGAAGTATGGGTCTTGTTTATGATTGCGAATGTAATGTTGCATTAATCGATAATACGAAATACATTTGAACAAACAAATGTCACACTGAAATGTATTTCCATTCTCATAATTTTCCATCTTTATATAGAATTGGTATTGTATACGAGAATTTTCGCTAAATTTTAATAATTATGTACGATTTCCAAGCGCGTGCGCGAAAAAACCATTCCGTTTAGCAACAGTTGATTGTGGCATCGGACTTCGATTGTTTCATCAATTGTTTCGACTGGGCGTAAATCGTGTGTGGATCGTACGTTGTACAAAATATCACAGATTTCATTATCACAGAAATATCACAGAGGAAATTCATTATTCGCAAATTTTAAGAAAAAATCGATTAGATTGACAATGGAAAAAAAAGTATATTGTTTAATTGAAGGCCGTTGCAAATGCATTAAGTTTATGCCTGAAGAAAACACATCAGAAATTGAGATTATCCGACGCAAACTGAAGGAAGCCAGTAAAACTGACAATGTCCTTAATATGATGCTGCAACAAAAAATGATAATTTTACAAAAACCTGATCCAGATCGAGATAACAAGTTGTGTGATTTGGAAGACAACGACGAAGTTGCTGACAAAAGTGAGATTACAGTGCTACTGATACCAGTGCGTGCAAACACTACAACAGAATTAATAGACTCTTTTTCTTCCGTTCATAAAGATAATGAGTCTATCGTAAAAATATTATATACAGAGCCTATTGATGATGGTAATAGTTCGTCTAATCTAGTAGATATTCAACAATCAGCCTGCTACTCGGTAGGTTGTAATAAAATCTTATCATAAAAATCAGATTATATATATTTACTTTTTGCTTATAAATTCAAATTTGGTATAAAATTTAATTAGGATATAAAAGAAGAAAATGAAAAGGAAAAAGTAGATAAGCTTCTAATCGATTGTCCAAGCAGTTCAAAACGATCTAAAACTGAAGACAACATGATACATTCAGTAAAGCCACAAGTGACAGGACCTGGTTCCATTCGTTATCCAATAATTTTACCATCTATTACATCAGATTTGCAAAAAAAATTGGACGATATTGGATTAGTAAAGGCTCAGAAGAACTTTATAGCATTCTGGGCTGCACATTTGTCTTATGTGACAAATCAGTGGCCGACAAAGTCGGATTATCAAAATTTTGCTCAAAGTATTGTTGCAGCTTATCCTGCACTTGCAGATATCGGTGGTGGCTGTGTAATATTAATATATACTTATTTTTTCCATCATGACTTTTGCAATCTTCTTTTTGTTATATTTTTAAAATATTTTGTTTCTGTATTTTAAATATATCCATCTTTTCTTTTATATAGACCCTAGTCAAAAGTCAATTAAGTGTTTGGATTAGGAATCATCGGGCGCTAGAAAAACAACAATCTCAAAAGAGAAAGAAAGATGAGAAGGGAGAAATTCCATTTGTAATTGTTCAAGCTAGTATTGCTAAAAATGTTGATCGGTTAGAAAATAATTACATCTTTTACATTAATAAATTTGAGACAAAAAATCATACATAATATAATTTAAAAAATTTTTTTTATAGAGCGACCGATTATGTTACCAACACAGATATACAAAATGCTTTAAAAGAACTAGAGAAAAAATGTGTTGGAAACAAAAACATTTCTCACATGAAGCATCTCCTCAAGATAACAATATCTCATCGAAGGCCATGGATTGATGAAGCGAAACAAATAGTTGACATTGTGCATAAGTATCCTCAATTAAACAATTATGAGCTGGTATGTTTTGTATAACATATATTTATTTATCAAATTCTTAATTGAATATTATTTATTTATATACTTTTTTCTATTATTGTGTACAGATACTTTTGGAATTTTTAGAGTTAAAAAATATTACAGAAAAAGCGCTGTTTGACGAAATTGAAAAAATGATTGAGAAATTGACGAAATATTACTTAATAAAAAAACCAAACCAAACTAATAATAATAAAGTCTTTATCATGCAAAATTTATGTGCTGATCTCACAAAGAGAAACAAAAACTTTCCTGCTTTATTTACTGTAAAAGTTAGTATTGATTATATATAGTATTGATTACTGTTATGCTTTTTTTATGAAAAATAATTATTTAATAAAATATTTAACTTTAAACAAATTTGTTCTCAGGTATTGGGAGATATAAATAATTTAACTACAAATGAAGGCGATGCACCTCGTGTAGTTATGTACACAGATGGTCAAGATATTATAATTGCCTACTTGATAGCAGATGCTGAAATAAAAATACAAATTCCTCAACCTACAATAGAAAAAATCATCGCTGGATTGTTTGCTCCTTACTATGTGTGGAACAGGAAATTTCCGGCAGCTTATGTAAATGTTTTAAATTTTATAAGTTATGAGCTTTTGAAGTCTCCGCTGCCAACTACTACTACTACTATTCAAAAGTTTATTCGTTCTCGCGATAATATTTTAAAAGATTTAGGCACTATAGATAACTCACAGAATACCTCTTAACTTATGAGTTACCATATTATATATATTATTACTTATTCTTCATTTACCATTAATTTTTTTACCAAAGACTACAATAAAAAATCTAAGTCATTCTTGTGTGTACGATAAGATCATAACAAACAGTATTGTTTTTTCTTTGTTTTCTTTTTTTCTATATTATGTGAAAGAATTTGTTTTCAGATGTTCTTTATATATTGTAATTTCACATACATATAACATATAAAAGATATTATATATATATATAATCCAAAGATATTAAATAAATAATTTATAAAAATTAATAACTGTTATTAATTTACAAAATTAATAATAAATAATTAATCAATTAACACATTAAGTTATATATTTGAAATGTGTAATTTTTTGATATTAGAAATACACTTATTGTCGTTATAATTTATAAAAAATTATTATGTTTTTATAAATTATAACGACAATAAGTGACCTATTTCTAATATCAAAAAATTACACATTTTAAATATATAATTTAATGTGTAAGCGTGTGAAAAATACGCATTTAACTGTGTAAAATTACACAGATAAAACGTGTAAAAAAATAACACGCATACAAATGCGTAATAAGTGACTACATGATTTTACACACTTTAAGTGTGTATTTTTTACACACTTGGATTTGCAGTGTAATCACCAGTAATATGACTAATTTTGGCTAATTGGGAGAGCAATTAATGAAGTAAGGTGTCCTTGTATTTTGATAGACAGAGTGGAGCAATGTGACAGATACATTGTTAGAACAAAGGACAAACGTAAAATTTTCAGTAAAGAGAAAACTGAATTCAAAATCCTTGAAATGACTAACATCCAGTTTATAAAGATGGAGTTGTAGAAAGAGTTATAAAAAAGTTTTACAACGTCGAAGAGAATAAGTTACCCTAGAAGCGACCCCGAAAGATAAATTCCGGAAATTAAATGTGCAAAAACTGGTCTTTGTGTATTGCATCATAAAGGGTTCATTTTAAAGGCGAAAGTAATCGCAACAACCAATAACTACTTGGTAAATGTAGTAGCACAATTAAAGATGTTGCCGCATTCAAGATGCACAAAAAATCTTTGACGCTTTCATAATTCTAGTCGGACTACAAGATAGAACTATGAGAATCGTCGCTTTCTCTTCTGGATTTATGTCGATCGACGTACGCTTCTAAAGACTTTTAAAAAGGAAACTACAGCTAATTAAACCTTCTTCCAAAAGAATATTTTGTGTTGTTGTAAAGAAAGAGAAACTTATGAAACTTGTGCACAGGTTTTACGATAGATTAAATTTTAAAATCAATACAATACCTCCGTAAAGTATCGTTCAAATCGCGGTTCGTCCTGCGAAGCATATAATGTTGGATATAACGTGTGCTTAACACGGCGCAATGGCGCAAAACGGTGTTTTTACGCGATGAAAAGACCTCGGGGCATTAACGCAGCGTAGACTGTAGCATGCAAGTAACAGATGCAAAACCGTTATCGTACTCAGTTTCGATTCCTCGGCAGATAATGCGTATACTTGTCCGCACACTGTTGCTAGACTTATTCATCTGAGACAATATTTTTTTCGTAGCGCACAAACGAGTAACTGTACTCGATGGATAACTGCCTCAATAGTTTTCTAACGTAAAAAATGAGCAAAAAATTCGAATCGTCATTTTCACAAATAGTAACTTTGTATTATATTTCTACTTCGTTCCTCATGAAACTTATGTGTAGATGTAAGTTTTTGTACACAGAAATTAAAGTAACATCGAATTAATCAATTAATGTTTATTGCAATATTAAAATCTAATAGAAATAATCATCGGAACGTTTGGTTTTTATGATTAAATAAAAATTGCAATTTAATTTGCTTTCCGGTTAAATCTTAATGAACCCATAAAACAAGTTTCAATAATTATCAGCGCTATAAAAGATATTGAAAGAATCAGCGGAAGACGGGCAAGAAGAAATCGAGGCTGATATTGAAAGTTGCAATTAAAAGTTCTGTGTCTATTTATGACATAAGTAGAACTATAATTTAATAGACGATAGCGAACTCTGTTAAAACTCGAACCGCAGGTTGAATCGATCGAAGTGACGAAGTGAAACGCCACTTAAGGGCAACGACCGAAAAGATTCGGGGAAACGATGCGTCACTGTCGACGCGTAATAGAGGAAACGTCGGAACACGGAGCCGAAGATTTGCAAGAAAGATGTCGAATGAGTCACAGAACATAGTCGACCCGGCGCGTATCGCTTTCTCCGTTCCGGCAATCGTCGAAGTCCGGATAGATATCGCGTCATCATCGAGATCTTCGTCGCCGATTTTCTTCGACCTCGTTCTACGCGCGGCCTTCTCACGCCTCGCGCAAAGAGACGCGATTTTCACGCTCCGCTGGAAATTCCGCGCTCTAGGGACAGAGCTAGAATATCTTAGTCCAGAGAGAGGTATAATTGACACGCGAGATGCGTCGTGAGAAGAAGTTTCACTGTCCTTCCATGGGGAATGTCGAAGTAGGCCCTCGAGGAAGAGTGCAATGACCTGATTCAGTCGACCTATAATGCACTACACGATATGTTTCGAGCCCGAGGTTACGAAATCTTAAAAAATGACAATATTTTATCAGTCGAAGCAGACATCGTGCAAAGAAATGATATTGCAATCATTTAAGACAATTGTCGCGCTAAATCTAGTTTTTAAAGAATTTTTTACAAATTTTACTAGATGTTAATTAAAATTATATCTTTTTAGTGTCACGACTACTTTAATATTTGACTTGTCGCACAAAAATTTCTTAATACTAACGTTAATGACATAATTTTCTCGTTTACATAATATCAAGTTTGTTTAAAAAATTGGAAAGTATTAAAAATATGTAAGCAGATTGTAAAAACCGCAAGAAAATAAAATTTGTTAATTTCCTTATCGAGATGACAGAGACGTTGATTATTTTTATTAACACATCGATTGTTTATATTTTAGTCTAGTTTGTAATATCTGTAAAAGATATAGATGTGTAACGAAACACTGGCTGATTGCCTCATTCAATAAATGAGTACGTAAGTAGAGAGACTTCGTTAACAAAATTCGTTAGATGCAACGCGACCAGGAAAGAATTATTTTCTAGCACTTTATGACCCGTAATTTTCTACGTCGCAGATATCGTTCAATTAATTTGGATAGCGCTATTAATGCCTGGTAGGCTGCTTTTGGTCAATGACTTCGAAATCAACGGCTAGCGAAGAGGAACACTGGAGACGATGGCGATGCGGCGAGTAGTTTCACCGTGTTAAATTAACCGCGCCGATCAAATCGATCGAAACGGGATAATATCTGAAGAATGTAGCGCGCCGTGAAAGTTTTGCCCCTCAAAAGGGTCGTACGGAGAGAACGTCATCCCTGATTAGATACGTGATCGCTGCACTCGCAATTAGTCGCAAGTAGCTGCATTCCACATAGAGAAGCTCGATGATTATACATTCCCATAGTGTTACTAAATCAATAATGACAATTGCAGCGCGGATTATCTTATTTAGCGAATACTCAATCTAAAGCTTGTCCAGTAATCGACAGAAGCAAAATGAGTTTTTGCAGCCGAACGGAAAGGCTTAATATCCTACATATCACGAAATAATAGATCTCAATGATAGATTTTTAAAGACAAATTATTTTTCTTCAAGAAATTGGATTCTCTCACACAGCTGCCTCTCACACATTTTTTTGCAAAGTGGTTTGTTTTTTATTGGTCAATATATTGTAATATAAATTTAGATGTAAATATTTCGCAATTCTCGAAATGTATTCGGACATACTTTCGTTATCTTGCTACTTCACAGATAAATCTTCGTCGGATGGTACTTGTTTTCTAATTTGAATACGTTCCAAATGCAAATTGAAAGAGAGACAAATATATCAGCTCTGAGGAAAATATCTGCGAAACCTTGAGACCGAGACTTCATTATAAAACGTATTGCTGCCAGCGTACACGTTGAGTGCCTGAAGAATGACTAGATAATAAGAAATGATGACGATCGCGATCAAATCTGTTCCCACGCTCGTCTCGGCATTGTCTGGCTTTAGCGAAATTGATCATACTTTTCTTTCGTGACAAACACTCTCTCAGCCGCCCGCAGGAAATCAAACTGCTGGTTAATAATTTCTATCGTTCACCACGATTCGTATTTATCGGCGGCATTTCTCCGCATCTCCCACAATTGTTATCGTCGCTACTTCCGTTTTTGCTTTCACCGTTCGCGCGACGTTCGCGAAAACCCAGGGAGAAACAATATATGGGCTCGATGGAATCTACCATTTCCGCTTCTAATTCTATTCGAAGACATCATTTATGGAATACGGATATACCAGTGTGAGATGCGTACCGTCTAATTTGCCTTTCGCGATATATTACTCTTTATATCGAATCGAAATATCTCGCTAAAAAATATCTCCAGAAGTTTAAATAATTTCACATTATTAATTGAGAGATAGTGACATTTAAATATCATGCAAATTTTGTAGAATATATTACAAAAAATTAATTTAGAATTGAAAAATGTCAATAGCATTCCTCAATATTGAATATAAGCACATTGTATGAATAAATAAATACGTAAATATAATACATACATAAATAAATATACACAGTCCAAACCAACCGTATCATCTTTTAATAATAGATTCCTGAAATTGTTCAAAGACAAAAATCTTTATAGCAAAATATCAAAGCTACAATAGTTTTTAAATCGAAAGTGTTTAAAGTTGACATTTTATAAAGATTTTTGCCTCAAAATGGCCTGAAAAATCTGCTATTAACAATTGGTCGGAAACACCTTATATAAATATAGTGTATGATTGTATATGTTCTGCGATATCGTATTATGATCTATTTACTTAACTTATCGAGCAAAATCTTTGAAATCTTTAAAAATATATAATATAATTAAAAATCTATAAACAAACTTTTCTAAAAAATATTTAATAAGAATCTTATCAATTTTTAATTTCAAAACTACTTTCTTAAGTATCACTATGATTAAATCTTTTTTTAATCAACTGTAGAAGAATCTTTTTTTGCAAAGCATTTTATATTTAAACGACCTTCGAATTTTTTATAATACTAAGCAAAGAAAAAAAAACTTTTTTATTATATAACAATACGTGCGCCATAAGCGAATCAATTATCACAATTGCTGTATAAGCAATTGTATCGATAAGCAAGGCTTTTTCGTTGCAGCAACAAAGTGCAAACCCAAAACTATACTTTGAAAATACGTTCTTTTGTAAAAATATTGAATGACTAAACATATTAATAAGGTTGAGTAAAAAATAATTTTATTATGTAATACTTATTATTAATAATTACATAATTATAGAATTTAGAAAAATAATGAAATATATATATATATATATATATATATATATATATATATATATATATATAAATTTGTGCACAATTTAAAACTTTTTACTATCAAAATAAAAAGGAAGTAATTTGATACTTTGTTACTTGTAAAAATACAAAACACAGACAAAGATGTAGTTGTGATTATTAGTAATTGTGTAATAAATATTGGCAGCAGATAATATTAGTATAATTACAAATATAATGAACGAAATCACTCACCGATCGTTGATCCATTGTAGGTAACAAAAGTGCACCCTCAGCTGTACCTGGAGAAATTTAATTCTTTAATTCTTTCTACTTTAATTAAAACATAACTATATGTAATAAATTGCGTGAATAATTATTTTAAACTTTTAATAAATATTTAATGAATATTTTAATAGATATTTTAGTAAATATTTTCAAACATCTTAATAAATATGAAATTCTAAATGTAATTATATATGTGTATTATCATAAATACGTACTTATTTAAGTAATGAATGAATAATTGTACTCACGAATTGAACTATCGTGGTTTGTTACAGCCGTTGTAGATTTTATTCGAGACCACGCTTCGTGTTAATTTCATTAAAAAAAGATGATAAATATCGGGTAATCACTTATCGCTCATTATACGCACTACCGAATAAAAGTCAATCCGCACACTTAAACAATCGCGAATTTACAATATACGAAATGCAAACACAAAATAAAATTCACCGTGCTGCAACTAATTATTCGATTATTATAACCTTTAACACTCAGCAGTATTTGACACTGTAGGCAACCTAAAGTAACATAAATGTCTTAATACACGTGAAATTACACCAATCTGAGGCAACTGAAAGGATAGATCGAATAGATGCATCGCGTATCTAGATACGCGGTAGATCATGTATCGTGACTTAATAAAAAATTGAGAACTATATGTTTATTGAGTAAATTACTAATTGTATAAGTAATTATGAATATTTTAACCTTATATTTAATCTGTCATATACTATAGAAATATTATAAATGTAAACACAATTCTAAGTTTATGTCGCATGATGCATCTGTACCTTATTTGTTGTTTCCTTTCATATATTACACCATTTAAAAAAATTAATGTATTCAGAACGATCAAGCAATCGTTTTAGCAATCACGTAAATATCGTCAAATAATTTTTAATCTATTTATCACAAAATATTCACTGCTCTACAAACAAATGTGCCATAAACTATGCCGGAATAGTCGGAAGAGCGGCGAATACAATTTATTGCGGTTTAATGGCATAGTAGCGACCTCTTTTGTGAACATTACAAAATTTGTAGGGACTAATCGATAAATTATGAAGCTGTTATTTATATATAATATAATATAATACTTGCAAAATTGTTCATTTAAATGTAATTTACATTACCGAATTATATTACTTTCTTATTTTTTTATTTATTTAAACAAAGTTTCGTAGTTTTAATATCGCGCTACTGCACATGTGCAAGACCCTTCGTTCTAATACTGAACATACCGCACATGCGCACGAAACGCAACGTGAATACAGGACCTTGGCGCCGTCGTCTTGTTGAGTGCGCTCCAGTCCACAACGGTGCTTTGGTTGGTATAGTTCGATATTTATCACATCACACACTCTATCCGTGAACGACGACAGTACGGCGTAACGGGAAGTGTGGTTTTTCAGTTTAATCCAAACGATCTTGCATCGATTGTCGCATCGTATTTTGGTTCTCTGCGAAGCTACATATCCAGCCAACCCATCTCCATAAACATCGACTAAATTTGTCCGACGTGCACACACGTTCGCCAGTGAGTATTACACAGGCATCGTCAACGGTGCTGCGTAACAAAATAGTATTCTATTATTAGAAATTCGAGAGAAAGCATGATATACTTTTTAGCCCTAAGACGTGGTTACACGCCTCCGCGCTCAGCCAATCGCCTGCGAGCAACTGCCCTCTCCTTCAAAAATGTCTGTCCTTTCGAGACGGTAATATTTCAGCTTATCTTTCTCAGGGAAGGTCGATTGTGAGATTGTTCGTTTATGTTAGAAGGGGAATTGGGGCCATTGCGCTTTCTCGTCAGCAAACATGACGGTGATATGTTGCACGGTATACATGTTTGGATAAATTCGCCACTCGTGGCTTGATTCGAATTATGTATAGTTTGCGTTATTCGCAATAATTGGTCGACGAGGGTATTGTTTACTAAACCGATGAGTACGTTGCATCAACAGGAATTAATTGCAAAGACATAATCCGTGATGTGTCACGTTTGTTTGAAATACGCCAATATCGCTAATATCGTATTGTAGTCGAAGAAAAAAAAAGCTAGAATATATTACGTAAGACATTTAGCTATGCGTTTGAGGTATAAACATCTGTAGCTGCAACGTGTCCGGTCATTTCCAATCTACGCATATACACAGATGCACATATACACATATGGACGTATTATATGCAAGGTGCTCATCGTAACATCCGCACAATTTTTGAGACGTTTGCGATAATTCGGGAAAAAAAGTTGTGTACTATCTGTTTCATGCAAGCTATAACTTAATTATTAAAATGTAGAAAATAATCGGAATTTTTTTTCTTTTTTTATAAAACATTCAAGGTTACCTTCATTTCTTTAAACAAAAATTTATACTTTTCACTATCAATCACTTTTTTCTTATTGATGCAAATAACTTTTATCTGAAACATGTTGTTTGTCGAACAATTTTTTACTTGGCTAATAATTATTTAAATGTTTAAAAAACTGCGAATTTGTTAATATTTAACTCGATGTTTTAATAATTGTTTGTCAAAGAAAAAAAATGATAAATTTTTAACTCAATTTAGTTGGCGGAATACGTTATACTGGCAATTTAATTTTTATTAATATTCTATGTTTTTCGAAATATATACTTATTATAAAGAATATTAACAAAAGTTTTCTAGTATTTTTTTCCTCTATGAATAGTTATTGAATAGTTATTGAGTTATTATAAGCTGAATATTGAAAAATTTGTCAATATCCATAAATCTATAAAATACATCATGTTAGAAAAAAATATTATCACATTATTATGTAAAACAACGTACATCGTTACGTACATTTGTACAATTATTATAAATTATAATAATTATCTTAAATCAGCAAAGTTTGTTTAACAGCTTAACGATATCTTTGCATACAAAAACTTTTTCGGTGAAATGTCTCTATAGATAACGAATACATATTTATAACGTGTTATTAGTGATTTTTTATTACAAAATATTAAGATTTTTATCTTGAGATCTAAATTTTAATAGTTTTCTCTCTCTTTTTCTCTCTCACAATGTTTGACGTTATACCGAACAAAAGCGATTTTAAAATATCCGACACTAGATCTCTGTTTTTTCCGGGGTAAAAGTCCGCTTTTCCAAACAAGATTTCCTAATTAGAGCGCGATCAACGACACACGTGCATGCTAAAGGCGATTGCACTTTTACGGCTATCCAGGCAGCTCATGTCGTGCAGTTAAATAGGGTAGTCATTCGAACAAAGAAAAAGGAAAAGAAACGTGACGTAATGTTTATAACAGAAAATTAGAGTAAAAGTCATATGTACTTAATAAACGAAAAAGAAGAGAAAAAAACACTACTATAGTAATATATATTGAAAATTGCATTATAGTAATATATATTGAAAATTGCATTATAGTAATATATATTGAAAATTGCATTATAGTAATATATATTGAAAATTGGTGGACCAACCGAGCCCGCCGAAGGCGGGCGAAGGTCGGTCTAGATTATACGAGTGTCTCGCCCGAGAGATTACGAAGGTAGTATCACTACTTCGTGCCTAACCAGTCACAATTTTAGAGCAAAGGAAAATTTTCAATTTGCCGCCGCCTGCCCCACTCCGCGGCTCCGCGCCTTCGCACGGCTGCCACTTCCATCGTCATTCCTTTTAGAGTAGTTCCAAAAAATTTGTTTCTTCTTCTTCTGGGTGGGTTGACGAGTATAGTTGGGATGGGAATCTCTCGGGCGAGACACTCGTATAATCTAGACCGACCTTCGCCCGCCTTCGGCGGGCTCGGTTGGTCCACCAATTATACTTCGTGTCTCGCCCTTCGAGATTACGAAGGTAGATCTTTAGAGCCTAAACAATTTTTTGGACATAACATGTATAGTATAATATATATATTACTTTATTTAAAGCAAAGGAAAAATAAAATTTTTTACTTAAAAGAAAACAATTGTTATATTCTAGTTATTAGGTGATAATACCGTTCTCGCAAAAGTCTCTTGTGTACTAATTATAGGGCGGTTATAGAAATCCGCGAACACTTTGGAATTCGGAGACCATCCAGCTATTCTTTTAATCTCCTCAATGCTTACTCCTTTCTCAAAGGCCTTTGAGGTTGAAGCGTGTCTAGTGCTATGTGGTGTGAATTTTCTGTCTACTCCGAAAAGGATCAAGCTTGATTTTAACCATTTCCCTAGGGTATCCTTTTTTACTTTCTTATGTGGCCTCTGGAAGGAGATAAATAGTGTGTCTTCTCCGTTTCGTAGACCTTGTGTGACTTTCAGGTAATGTAACAAGGTCTTTGCAATGCACAAACCCGGCTTTTCCTTGAAAAAAGGAAGTTTTAAAAGTGGTTGCTTGGTTCCTACTCTTGACGATTTTATTCTGTCTGGAATTTTTACTTCTAGTCCTTTGTCAGAAGAAGATATATTAGAGATCTTGATTAAGGCCAGAGTTTGTAATCTATGGGCTGTCCCAAGTGCCAATAGGAGGACCAGTTTTTGTGAAAGCTGTTTTAAGGTTAATAATTCTAACGGAAACCACTTCTGTAATCCTTTTAATACGGGATCAACATCCCACGTCGAATCGTACCTCGGCTTGTTTGGTCTTGTTTTCGATGATCCCTTAATGAATTTTTTGACTAAATCATTAGTTCCGATGTCTTCCGTGGATATTGTTGCTAATGCTGATCTTGATGAATTCAATGTTCCATAGTTTGCGCCGTTTTGATATCTTAAGGTTAGAAATTCTAAGACTTTGGATATTGATACGTCAAAAGGATCGGTATTTTGTGTGCTGTTCCAATTCCACCATAATTTTAGTGCGTTATTATACTGTTTGATTGTTGAATCTTCCCATGCTTTTAGCATTATGTCCGCTGCATCCTCTGATGTTCCTCTTCGTCTGAAGGCTTCGCTGATAATCTGGCGGCAACCAGGGTAAGTTTGAATGCTAAAGGATGGCGTCGTGTTCTGCAAGATGAGAGTAAAAGATTGGCATTTGGGTGGAACTCTAAATATGATCCTTTGAGTAGTTTCATAAATACTGGGAACCATATTTGGTTAGACCAGAGGGGTACTATTACAATTCCAGAAGCTTTATCGTTTTTAATTTTTTGAAGTACTTTGGCAATTATGCCAAAGGGTGGGAATGCGTAAAAGTTTAAGTTTGACCATGAGAGTGTAAAAGCATTAGTAACAAATGCGTCAGGATCCCTTTCCCATGAGCAGTAAATCTCACACTTTGTATTATTTTTTGAAGCAAATAGGTCAATCTCGGGATTTCCAAATCGTACTTGGATTTCACGAAATGCATAATCTGCCAGTTCCCATTCAATATCTTTATTTTGTATTCTAGACAAGGTATCTGCTTCTTTGTTCTCTCTGGAAGAAATATATTCGGCAAATACCCACAGTCGTCGCTCTTCACACCAGTTCCAAAATTCCTCGGCGTCCGTATGTAAATACTCTACCTTTACACCGCCCATTTTATTAATATAGGCCATGGCTGTCGTATTATCTATCCTGAGAAGAATTTTACGATTCGTAAGATCATTAGCAAAGGATTTTAGTGCTAAGAGTGCAGCTTTTAGTTCTAGTTGGTTTATGTGTAATTCTGATTGTTTGGAGGTCCAGTGACCGTAGGCTTTTTTACCGTTACAGAAAGCTCCCCAGCCTGTTTTACTAGTGTCTGAAAAAATTTCTCTCGCAAAATTCATTGATTTTATTGTCTTGTAGGAAGGCTCTAAATTATTTTTCCACCAACTTAAATCTTTCTTAATTGATTTTGGAATTTTCATTATTTTTTCAAAGTTACCGTTATTTTCTTCTAACGCCCGCAATTTTGCTACTTCTAATGACTTAGAATGTATCATGCCGTATTCAACGCCTGGGCAACTCGCTACTAATAGGCCTATGAATTGGGCGAATTCTCGAATTGAACAGGCTTCTTTTCTTTCCATCTTACAAACCTGATTTATTAAATTTGCTTTTTTCTTTCGTGGTAATTCTATTGTCATTTGAGCGGAGTTTATGACAAATCCTAAATATTTACAGATACGTTCCGGATTTAATTTGGATTTTTTCTCATTTATTATAAAACCTAACCCTCTTAAAAAATTAAAAGTGGTTTGAATATTGATCCAGCAGTCTGATTTCGTTTCACCCAAACATAGGATGTCATCTAGGTAAATAACCGATAAAAATCCGCGTAGTCTTAAGCTGTTCATTACTGGTTTCATTATCTTTGTGAATACCAGGGGACTTGAACTAAGTCCAAAGGGTAGGCAAGTGAACTCGTAAACTTGAGAATTAACCCTGAAGCGGAGAAACTTTCTATAATTCTTATGTATAGAGATAAGAAAATAAGCCTCTTTTAAGTCAATTGATCCCATAAACATATTAGGCTCTAGTAATCTACATACAGCTCTAAGATCTTCCAATTTGAAATGTTCTGTTTCTACAAAAAGATTTAGTTTTTTAAGATTTAAAATAAACCGGTTACTGCCATCCGGCTTTTTTGCTAAAAAGTAATCTGAAAGAAATTGACCTTCTGTTGGGTCGCAAGGAACTATTGCTCCAATTGACAGAAGGCGATCTATCTCTTTTTGTAGTTCAAGATATTCAGATTGATGCCAACTTCTCATGGTAGGGATCTGAGATTGATTAGGTAAAGACTTAAAAGGTATCTTATAACCTTTTACGCATTCCAGGATGAAAGGATCGGATGTGATGGTTTTCCAAGTATTTATGAAACTTGTTAGTCGTCCAGCCAATGTAATGACCTGGTTTGACTCTAGTGATGCCTGGCTCTGTCTCGATACCGGGAGCGGTCTCGATAGTAATTCGATCTCGGGTAAGACTTCTTCGTTGAGTCCGATGCTGTCGACTTCCTTGGTTGTTGAGGTCGGTATCTGGGGCCCGACTGGGTCGTCGACTTCTGGGATACCAGTGGGCCTTTCCAGTTTGACGAGCTTGGTGTGTTAGATATGGTTTTCTGTGGTTGTATTTTTATATCCTGTCCTATTTTATTAATCATTTTGACCTCTTTAATTTTTTCGCACAAGTTTTCACCAAATAAGTATTTGTCTGCTTTCCTTTGTAGCAGCTACTCAGCCATCTGCTTTGAGACGCTTGGTAGGATACAGGCTCTTCTAGCTATTGTTTGAGAATGGTGAATTTCCGCTAACAGCTGAGCTGCGTCCCAAAGCTTTTCTAACCTTCTTTTCGCTTCCGCTGACTTCATAGGAACTAAATCTGTTATGACCGGGGCTAGTGCAGAAAGAGCTGAACCGGCTAGTTTTTGGGTGAAAGCAAAGTATCTATCCTTTTTAAGGATATTAGCGTTTAATGTGCTCAGTTCTTGGTTAAGAATTGGTGGTTCTAAAGGGCAAGTCCCTGCTCTAGGGTACTTCTTGAGTAATTCGTCTCTTACCTCCTTCTTTAGTCCCTGATTTAACCAAGGATTCCAACGGTTTACCAGGCTAGAGTGAATTTCAAGCTCTTTTTGGTTCTCTGGGGGCTCTTCGCCGATGATTTTTAATGTTTCTTCGTCCAAATCGAAGATGTCTTCTTTATCCTGGTCTATTTGATTAGTGAGAGGTGTAATCTCTGTTTCCCGAGCTTCAGTCTGTTGAGGTAAGGCCGCTGTGATTACGGTCTGGACATTCTCGGATTGAATTTCTGGAGAATTCCGATTTTCACTATCTGCCCTAGACTCTTCTGATGGACTCAACATTCTGTCCAGTCTACCTGAAATTTTTATTTTGAGGGATCGTAAGCTAAGGTATTTATAATACTATGATAAATTTGTATAGGTTATGTCTCGGCTCTCGTCCGAGCTCAACCGTTCAAACTGGCCAGGTTATGTTCGACACTGATGTGAACTTCACCCTTAAAAAGGGGGACGTTGTGTCTTATATCCCATGTGAAATATGCTATTTTAAAGCGCTTAAGGTTATGTCTCGGCTCCCGTCCGAGCTCAACCTTATTACTCGGATCACGCCTTATCTCTCGTATAAGATCGTCCGGTAACACTTTTTGGTTATGTCCCGGCTCTCGTCCGGGCTCAACCAATTTGTAAAGGATTGGACTTCCCCGAAAGTTTTCTTACCTGTATTTTCTACCTGGGATATATGCAGTGATGTTTCCGGCGAATCAGATTTTTCGTTGTCCTTAGTTTTCTCTCGTAACGGATGTCTTGGTAAGCTAGATGCAACCAGGCTTTCTAGAATCTTTATTCTTTTCCATAACTCGTTGTTTTCCTTCTCTTTACTGCGTGATCTCTTCTTACTTTTACCCATTTTCCAAAACCTAAAACTTTTCAAAATAAAATTCTGGAAATTACGCTCTAGCTGTGACTTGTCTGGCACAAAGAAAACGAATGACGATGGAAGTGGCAGCCGTGCGAAGGCGCGGAGCCGCGGAGTGGGGCAGGCGGCGGCAAATTGAAAATTTTCCTTTGCTCTAAAATTGTGACTGGTTAGGCACGAAGTAGTGATACTACCTTCGTAATCTCGAAGGGCGAGACACGAAGTATAATTGCACTATTACACTAGGACGTTACACTAGGATTTCATATTGTTGTTGTTTCCCACATAGCACAAAACATTTCTGGAGTATCTTAGGGATATTCTAATGTTCTGAAAATTGCCTCGAATTGTCCCCAGGTATTATCTGCGTTATTGTGAATATTGTGGGTCGTGCAATTAGAAACTACCGTAAACGTGATAAAAACTTGTTAAATTTTTTATGATAACATATAAACTTGGCAACCTTGACATAACACGTATAAGTATTGATTTAATTTTGCTTATTTGCTCAACTAACTTGGTAAGTTTATCTCTCGACTTATATAAAAAATATATTTGCATTACGTATTTATGACGCATGTCATTATGATGACTAATTATAGGTTATCGAATTGTTTATCGATATTGGTTCATATATAAATATTTTACATCTATTAGGACCTTGAATAAGTTCTCGCTGTTTTTTTTGTTAAAAAAAAACATTAATTTAAAATATAAGGCTTACAATAACTTTACTCAAAGTATTGTCCATCATTAGAGACCACTTTCTCCCATCTTTCTGGCAGTAATTGAATCCCCCGTCGAAAAAACGATTCATCTTTTGACGCAATCCATGAATCGACCCATTTTTCGGTTTCTTCGAAAGAATGGAAGCGCTGCTCGCTCAAACCATGCGCCATCGACCGAAACAAGTGGTAATCCGAGGGGGCTATGTCCGGTGAATACGGCGGGTGAGGTAGAACTTCCCATTGAAGCGTTTCCAGGTAAGTTTTGACTGATTTTGCCACATGTGGCCGAGCATTGTCATGTAACAAAATGACTTTGTCGTGTCTCTGCCCGTATAGTGGCCGCTTTTCTTTTAGAGCTCGACTCAAACGCATCATCTGAAGTCGATAGCGAGCTCCCGTGATAGTTTCATTAGGTTTCTTCGTCTTCAAACTTTGTCGGTGCTCCAGAACGTTCTTTATCTTCAAGGTCAAAGTCATTATTTTTAAAGCGCCTAAACCAGTCTCTGCATGTCGTATTCGACAGAGCATTGTCACCATATGTTTCAACAAGAATTCTGTGTGCTTCAGCTGCAGATTTCTTTTGAATAAAGCAGTGCAATAAAATTCCCCGCAAAAACACTTTATTTGGCACAAAAGTAGACATTTTCGCAATAGGTAATTAAACACGTGGTTGACACTGTGGTAAACTGTATCTACTAGAATTTGAGGTTACATATAGTACTACTTAGCTGATGCGTTTCCGTACGAAATTCCATGCACAGAGTGCCGCTACGCCATCTTTTAAGAAACAGCGAGAACTTATTCAAGGACCTAATAGAATCATTCCAAAAAGCAAAGTTCATATTGGATTGCTGAATAATGCTATGTTTATTTTTAAATGCTTCGTAAAGAATCGAAATGGTTATAACTTGTTATCACATTATGTAAATTAACACATGTTTGTACAACTTATCATGAATTTGAAATTGTCGGAAATCCATAAAGTTTGTTTAATGTTTTAATGATGAATCACTAATAAGATACCTTTACACATCGAAAATTTTTAGCTGTTTTGTATATCTATTCTATTCTGTCATTCAAGTATTTAGTAATTTTTGAATATAAAAATTTTCTATTTCTCATATATAGATTTTTCCTTGATTTAAATCAAGCGATATTGCACTGTTTAATAAAACTAGTTTACAGCCAAAAATTATTTTGAACCAAACAAGGTGTTATAGATTTTTGGATGCTGAAAACGATGCCGCTAACCAAATTTCACCAGCACGTCAGGTTTCCAAAATAATTGAGGTTTAATATGTAAAAAATGGGTTTTTTGCGATATCTGATACTTTTTTATAAGAAAGGTTAACGTTATCTTGAAATTTTGATCAGAAATCATGAATATATTGTTCATCCTCTATAAAATGCTTTTTTTTTTTTTTTTTTTTTTTTATATCTTACTTTTTAGCCATGTTATGAAGGATTAAGGGGATCCTAAAGTGGTTTGTTTTACCTATTTCTTTCAAATACACTTAACTTTTTTTTGGCTGTGTAGAATGAAAAGTCTTTTTCCGTAAATAAAGTACATATGCTAATACACTACTGACGGTCGATTTGAAAGGACTTTTCATTCTACACAGCCAAAAAAAAGTTAAGTGTATTTGAAAGAAATAGGTAAAACAGACTACTCCCAGTAAACATCGAAATCTTGTAGACATCGAAAAGATATTTTATTCAAGATGTCTTCAAGATATTTCTAAAAGATATCTAGAAGTTATTTAAAAGATGTCTAAAAAAGTTTCGTTGAAGATATCTTTATAGAATATCTAAAAGATATCTATAGACATCTAAAAGATCTCTTAAAAGATATCTTTTTGTTAAAAATGTAAGACATCTCAAGACATAGCAAGATATCTTTTAGGGATCTAAAAGATATATTTTTGTTTATTTGGGCTTTAGGATTCCCTTAAAGCTAGGAGCCTCAGAAGCGCGCGCGCGTCCCCATATTAGAAATAGCTCCTAGCTTTAATTCTTCATAACATAACCAAAAAGTAAGATATCAAAATAAAAAAAAAATGCATTTTATAGGAGATGAACAATACATTCATGATTTCTGATCAGAATTTCAAGATAATGTTAATTTTTCTTACAAAAAAATATCAAATATCGCAAAAAAACCAATTTTTTACATATTAAGCCTCAATTAATTTGGAAACCTGACGTGCTGGTGAAATTTGGTTAGCGGCATCGTTTTCAGCATCCAAAAATCTATAACATCTTGTTTGGTTCAAAATAATTAAAAAAAATTTTTTTTTGTAAACTAGTGTAATCAATGTTTGCATCACGTTTTTATAACATTTTGCAAGGAGTAAAAAAATACAGTATATGAATCATACTGATCGTTTTATAAGTCTTTAGAAAAGTATCTTTATTTTGAAAATTACTATATTGAGTCTGGCTCGAGTGAACATGAAGTATAGTAATTGTCGCGGCATGTCGGAATGCATAATAATGCAACGTAATAAGTTTGCCCCGTCGCAACCGCTGTCACTGCAATACAATCACTGATATCGACCTCCGTACATTACCCTTTTGTATTGCAATTTACTTTATCGAATTGTCTAAGCATTTATTATGAATAGCAAACGCTGAAATTAATGGAAAATCTAATATCTAAAGCAAAAATATTTAAGATATATTAAATATGATTTTTATACGAATCAATAAATCTTAAAAAAACAAGTCTCAGATTGAAGTCTATGTTTTGAGGTCAGGCATGTCTAAAAACTATAGGCGAAAGTCTTATACTTTATGTGTTGTGAAATAATTTCTTATAGCTTTCTTATAATAATTTCTTAATAGCCGATCCAAAAATTCAGTGTCTTTAGGTCTCTCAAACAGTAGAAAAAAACGAAAGTAAATAAATAACGAAACGATCGTAAATTCTGCGTGCTAGATTGTTAAACTTATTCTGTAGTTTTCAAAATAAAATGAAATCCGTCTTTCTTTGATGTGCTGTTACACAATTTGCCGTCTTTGATATGTGCGATAAAATTGCATAAAATTGCGATATACACATATATATTCTAGATTGTCTTAGATTGACGATAGTGATTTGTACAAATCAAGATACGCGTAGAATAAAGTATAAAATATAAAATATAATCGCCAGAGAGTTCCATAGATAGATAAAAACTTAATAACTGAATGATGATTACACTAGAGATTATTGAAAGTCGCACGGAAGTTCGCATGTTATACAATTCACTTTTAGTGTGTGTGAGTAATAATATCTTCATATCTTTCTATACGCGTGACTTTATGCGTGCTGCTGTTGATCCATGCACTGTTTAATTTTAATCTAGGTTCCATAGTCCACGATTATGTCTAGTGTTTGAAAAATATGGAAATGTTTTAATGAATTAATTTTTATATCGTCGATTGTTTAGATTAAGATATATAACTCTTCGGCCAAATTTTTACAGATTAGATTGTTAGCGCTTTCACCTCTGTGAAGTTGGCACCCCATTTTTAAAAAAATCAATTTTTTTTTAGAGTTCTGAATGCACCCCAAAGAGTTCTAGAGTTCTCCATAAAATTTATAAATAGTTCCGGCGAATTAGACAAAAAAATCAATTATTGAAAGTATGGGGTGCAAACTTCACAAAACGTTATCACAAAATTGACGATAACAGCTTAATCGTCGGAAATAATTGAAAATATCATTAGAATTATTTGTAGAACTCTTGAGGTGCTACCCAGAACTCCAACGAAAAAATAAAATTCCAAAAAAATTTTATTCTTATTGGAACTTAGAATATTTTCTTAATCGGTGATACGAAAAATAGCGAGAACTTGTTATATATTGGTCTGAGCGCTTTGAACCTTAATAATTATCGTTAGAACTCTTGAGGTGCTACCCGGAACTTCAATAAAATAATCAAAATTCCAAAAAAATTTCTCACTCTTCCTGACCTAGAAAATTTTCAATCGGTGATACAAAAAATTGCGAGAACTTTTTATATATTGGTCTGAGCGCTTCGAACCTTAATAATTATCGTTAGAATTCTTGAGGTGCTACTCAGAACTCCAATAAAATAATCAAAACTCCAACAAAATTTCTCGCTTTTCCTGACCTAGAAAATTTTCAATCGGTGATACAAAAAATTGCGAGAACTTTTTATATATTGGTCTGAGCGCTTCGAACCTTAATAATTATCGTTAGAATTCTTGAGGTGCTACTCAGAACTCCAATAAAATAATCAAAACTCCAACAAAATTTCTCGCTTTTCCTGACCTAGAAAATTTTCAATCGGTGATACAAAAAATTGCGAGAACTTTTTATATATTGGTCTGAGCGTTTCGAACCTTAATAATTATCGTTAGAACTCTTGAGGTGCTATTCAGAACTTCAATAAAATAATCAAAATTCCAAAAAAATTTCTCACTCTTCCTGACCTAGAAAATTTTCAATCGGTGATACAAAAAATTGCGAGAACTTTTTATATATTGGTCTGAGCGTTTCGAACCTTAATAATTATCGTTAGAACTCTTGAGGTGCTATTCAGAACTTCAATAAAATAATCAAAATTCCAAAAAAATTTCTCACTCTTCCTGACCTAGAAAATTTTCAATCGGTGATACAAAAAATTGCGAGAACTTTTTATATATTGGTCTGAGCGCTTTGAACCTTAATAATTATCGTTAGAACTCTTGAGGTGCTACCCGGAACTCCAATAAAATAATCAAAATTCCAAAAAAATTTCTCACTCTTCCTGACCTAGAAAATTTTCAATTGGTGATACAAAAAATTGCGAGAACTTTTTATATATTGGTCTGAGCGCTTCGAACCTTAATAATTATCGTTAGAACTCTTGAGGTGCTACCCGGAACTCCAATAAAATAATCAAAATTCCAAAAAAATTTCTCACTCTTCGGGACTTCAAAAATTTTCGATCGGTGATACAAAAAATAGCGAGAACTTTTTATATATTGATCTGAGCGTTTCGAACCTTAATAATTATCGTTAGAACTCTTGAGGTGCTACCCGGAACTCCAATAAAATAATCAAAATTCCAAAAAAGTTCTCGCTATTTTTTGTATCACCGATCGAAAATTTTTGAAGTCCCGAAGAGTGAGAAATTTTTTTGGAATTTTGATTATTTTATTGGAGTTCCGGGTAGCACCTCAAGAGTTCTAACGATAATTATTAAGGTTCAAAGCGCTCAGACCAATATATAACAAGTTCTCGCTATTTTTCGTATCACCGATTAAGAAAATATTCTAAGTTCCAATAAGAATAAAATTTTTTTGGAATTTTAATTTTTTCGTTAGAGTTCTGGGTAGCACCTCAAGAGTTCTACAAATAATTCTAATGATATTTTCAATTATTTCCGACGATTAAGCTGTTATCGTCAATTTTGTGATAACGTTTTGTGAAGTTAGCACCCCATACTTTCAATAATTGATTTTTTTGTCTAATTCGCCGGAACTATTTATAAATTTTATGGAGAACTCTAGAACTCTTTGGGGTGCATTCAGAACTCTAAAAAAAAATTGATTTTTTTAAAAATGGGGTGCCAACTTCACAGAGGTAGCGCTTTCAATTCCACAGTTCAAGCAAATACACATTATATATTGACATTATATATTGTCGTTAGAATGCTCCGAATAAATTAATGATTTTGTTTTGTTATTACATTGCCGTTAAGTCGTTGGAAAATCAACAATTGAATTACTACATTCATCAGCGCAAATTATGAAATAATTTTTCTATTTCTCAAAAATTGAATTCTTCTCATTGAATAGTTAGCGGTGTTTTATTTTTATGGTCGAAGCTTCAAAAGTAAACCGAAAGTTCACGGATAAAAATGATTCACACGTGGAAAATATACGTGGAAAAGTTATTTTCCGTGCAATATTATGAAACGTTTCTAGTTACATGCAACAAATACACGATTCTGCAAGTCTATTATGCAATCAGTTAACACACCTTTATCTTACATGATAAGGAAAGATAAAACATTTAATGTATAAAGTAAACATTTAAAAAATATAGAATTGTGTATGAACACAAAGAAGTCACTATTTTGATCTAATTTTGATTTAGTTAATGATTTATGGTATTTATTTAATGATTTATTTATTTAATGATTTATTAAGAATTAAATTATAGAGTTTATTTTTGCTGACATTGGTTTTTTTTATAAGATATAACTAATGAATAAGTTAATCAATGTGTGACAAATAAAAAATAAATGTAAATTAAAGTTTAAAGGTTAATATTAATAAATTGTATCAAATGCATTAAATTATCGAGTCATACTGAATATTATGCACAAACCAAATAAGTTTACATAGTTTCGAGAATGATTTGACAATATTACACGATTTTAACGACTAAATTAACTGCGCTGTTAACATTATTTATCTCTTTAAATAAGTCGATGCTTTTCAATAATTATTACACGTACATCATTAAAATCTGAATGAATTTCTATGCCATGAAAAAGACCATTAATACATATATGTATATCTATTTAACAGAACTGTTTATTATAACGAAGTATAATACATGTAGGATTAGTCGAAAATACAACTATGGGCATTTCATAATCTGTCGAAACGTATGCAAAGTATTCAAAATATTTCCTATATTTATTATTATTTGAAACAGCGTTACTGTTCACGGCTGAATATTTACAGAGCTACAGTTTTTCAAATGAAATACGACAGACTAGTTATTTATCTGCAATTAACATACGCGTTGGTTACACCTACGTTACGGTCAAAGTCCAGCAAACTGCTGAGATATCAGATATAAATACTTAAGTCTTGGCAGGTGCCTTAAACATGTAATATAGAATTTGATAAATTTTTATTTTCGACAATTATTTTTATAACTTTTCTCTGAATGAATTTCTATGCCATGAAAAAGACCACCAATATATATATGTATGTTTATTTAACAGAACTGTTTATTACAATGAAGTTACATAATACATGCACGATTATTCGAAAATACAACTATGGACATTTCACAATCAGTCCAAACGTATGCAAAGTATTCAAAGTGATTCCCTATGTTTATTATTATTTGAAACAGCGTTACTATTCACGGCTGTATGTTCACAGATTACAGTTTCTGCCTCTTTTGATAAATTTAGTAAACAATTTCATATTTTTTCACATATTTATGCGACCTTGCTGGTAACTGTATTTGCATTTTTTAAATTTATGTTATAAATATTTAGTTTTTTTTTTCGAGAAAACTCCGTATTGCACATAATTTTTTAATAATTATTATTACTTTTGGTTTTGCGTAATTAAAATTTTTTATGTTATTAATCATAACGTAAAATGTTATTCTTTATGAAGAAATATTTTATATGTAATTATAAAACAAATCATAAAACTGTTAAAGTTCGGATTTTTTATTGCAAATCAAAAGAACAATTTGGTTCTCGATTTTGATCTGGATCTTTGCCTGATTCGTTTTGCTTGGTCGAGTCTCAACTTTCAATGCGCAATTGTAACTTTAGCTTTGATATAGTGTAGTACGAGCTTTAAGTTCGTTATGACAATGGAGCAATTATCCTACAGCTAATTGCGATGTCTAATTATTTCTAATGACGATGGGCACGTTTGTTTCTATCAAGAAATGATGTCGGATGCGCGATATTATGTTGATTATACAGCAAACGCGAGATAAGCAGTATACATGTAACAGACGCTCACGTCTGTCACCACTATGCAATAACACAAGAATACGTCGCGTTTTGATGACGACAGTACGACATTTTATAATTTTATCTTATCAAGAAATACTTTTTAAACATTTTTTAATTACCTACATTAACATTATTCAACAATATTATTTATACTGATGACGTCTTTGTGCTATTTAATATAAATTTTATAATATTGCAAATCTCTGACGTAACGATTTAGAGTTTTTTTTAAATATCTGAAAATGGGTATTAAATTAAAATTATAATTAAGAACTACTAACAAATTATTGATTTTATTGATAGTTTTGTTAACTAATTGATTCTGGAAAAATTAAATGTTTGAACAGTTCAGACATCAAGGATGTCTTCGAGCAAATATAATTTCAATTATTGCAAGAAAATAGGAATGTGACTAGTTTTTGTGTGCGTCTGTTTTTGTTCTTTACTATATTATTTATTTTCACTTTTCTATTTTGTTTCATTTGGTTTATTCCGATTATTTCAGGAACTAAATAATTGCTGTAATTATTAGTTTAATATTTAATAATTATTAAGAAAAATATTCGAATTACGCTAAACGTTAAGTATAACATGTAACATAAATTAATTATCGAAATAAGCAATACAAGTAAATAATATCACAGATAAAAAATCAAATAATATTGCAGTTAAAGCTGGATATAGAGATATGATTTTATAATTTGTTTGTTGTTACAATTATCTACTTAAATATTGTTAATCATTTGGTATATTTAACGCTACTTAATATATTATACTTAATATATTCTTTGTTTCGCTCAAAACTTCGTTTTATGCAAAAATCTTTCGCGAACAGACCTTACAGATTGTTTTACCGATTGAATATTTCGTCGGAAATTATTCAGGTTTCTCAAAACTATATAGATAATCTTGCAATCAACTAGAATCGCATGTATATTTCATGAGTTTTTGTGAATTGCTTTTATCTCAAATTTATTGCTGATGTACAATAACAGGAAATTAATATTAAACTTGTGAATAATATTATACTGATGCGTTCATTTCTCTAAAAAAGAATATACATAATGAATTTCAAACAGTCAAAAGATTTGCATAAATTGCTATTTAATTACTTTTTGATACTGACAGTTATCAAGAAAAAGATATAAATACTCAATGAAATTTATATATGTATTCATCGAGACGCCAGTTTTCATGCTTATCATCATTTGTGATTAAAGATTGGCATTTGTTTTGACACGAAAGTGGGCATGTCTCGCATTTCGTATAAATGACAAGGTTTTCACTTTTTAAGTACTATATTATTATCCGAACTAAAGTCGCACCGATATGACGTATACCGCACATGCTTGTTGAGAGGTAATCTTATCACTGTTTGTTACATCCGGGTTAACAGGCCGTAGGTTAACCAAAATTTTTTTACTTGTACTTGTTATTTGTATAGTTTATTAAAAATTATAAAAAATATCAGATTAATATAAAAAAAAGCATTGCAAATAATGAATGTCAATGGAAAATATTGATATTGCTGTCAATTATCACACAAACAAATAGATGATTAAGAGAGACAATAATTTTTCTCGTGAAAATAAACACCAGTTGAAGCGCTAACTTTGCGGCAGACATCGATATTAACATAATCGTGGCTAGTTGACGTCAAACGATGCTAAGTACTCGACATATTATACAATATTTTTATGCAAACGCTATCATATTTGTTACAAGTTTGCATTACTATTAATATTAATAGGAATATGTATCGCTGATTAACACATCGCGATTTGTAACTACGAAATTCGTTTTTATATAAGTATGGATTGAATAGATGTCGATTAATTAATTGTGTGTGTATGATTTGTAAAATTGTAATCTTACTACAAAACTTTTTGTAGTAAGATTAGTTGTGTAAAATGTTTTTAAAAAAAATGGGCGTTTGCTCTAATAAGGGAAAAATATTTCTCAGAAATGTTTTAATTGATTGTTTATGTTTTTGTTATTTAGATTTCATAATTATTAAATTATTACAACGCGTAGCGCGCGCCCCCCTGTATTGTTTTAGTTATATAAAAAGTATATAAATTTAGTTTACATCAATTAAGATATTAATTACAAGCGATAATGTTTGCTTAACATTTTTATTTTTTACATTTCTTTGACGTTTAAAGAATGTTTTCAGAAAAACGTGCTGCTTATTAATTGTAGACCTTTGGAATTTCCAAGTTAATGCCAGACAGCTATACATCATAAAAACATTTAGATCTTTGGAATATGAAGGCTCAAATAAAGATACGATGTCAGAAAAACAACGTCCGATTCTTAGAAATCATCTAAGGCCGGTATTCATAGTCCGTTCTTATATTCAAGATCGTCTTAAGTATAAACTTATATTCGCTCTCTTCGTCAGACACAATCTATGTGTGACGAAGAGAGCGAATATAAGTCCGTGCTTAAGACGATTTTGAATATAAGAACGGACTATGAATACCGCCCTAAGACTTAATAGATTTTCTTATTGGTGAAAGGTCTTGCTGTTGGCTTTAGGAAGTGATTTATGTTAAGATGAATTAAAAAATTAGTGTGCACGATTAATATTATTATTTACAAATTGTAAATGTTAGCATCATTAAATAAAATTTCATGATAAATTATATTGATAATAAATCATTGAGATATTGACATATCAAATATTGATTGAAAACATTATACAAAGTACAACCTTTCACTTAGTTTCACCTTTCATTAAATAACATCGAGAAGCGGAAATACTTTTTAAATTTGCAAAGAAGTCGACTTATTAATCATTATTATTTACTTGGTCTCAATATTTTTAGATCGATAAAAGCATTTAACAATTAGAGAATTAAACAGAAATTATAAAATTATCAATGCTGTACGATATAAAATTTTGAACAGAAAATCTTAATCATTGTTATCACTAATTGTAAGTTGATAATTTTAACATAAATAATTTTATCTTTATGACGAGTTTATCTTATCGTAAACAATTTTCTCTCGATGGCGAATTTGAATAAGATTGAACAAATCTGATTAAAGATATATATATGCTCACTACAAATTTGAGACTTTATATCAGTACACGGAATCGATTGCTTCCGATTGTTAATCCGCTTTATCAATCAGGGTTACGCACGGGTGGGTAATTGTTTACGCAAGTCTGCCGTTCGAAAGAGAAAGAGGGAGAGATCGCTCGCTGCACGTGACTCGCCTTAATAACGAATTAGATCTGAGCCTCTACAAACCAGCTCGATTATTAATCATATCGCTGTTTCTCAACGTATTCTTAGTACGCTTCAAAGGACTTTACGCGGCTCCATAACTATCTCTGACGTAGTGCGATAAACTCACATTTGTACTTACATATGTTGTTTTCGTAAATGTACTATCACGCTCGTTGAAACGTTAGCCATTATCGTTACTTTTTTGTTACCATCGTAACAACGGAGATAATGTAATAGTGACGCGGTAGTCACTATAATCGCGATGCAATGTAAAATATTGTACGATGAATTTGCGAATATTCAACATCCGTCTACACAACTGATAAATATGTAATGTGTAAATATGCAATTGACATTTATAAATATGTAAAAGAGGGAGGTATATATATGTATTTTTCGCAATTTTTATTCAAAATATTTTTTTGTAATGCTTTTTTTTTTTGCAAAAAAAATTTGCGACATAGACGAATGAAAAGCAATTCGAAACGCTCAATGATATCAATTTAGAACAATTATGCATACGACTAACGTAACATCATGTGCAATTTAATTTACTACAATAATCTCTGTTTAACTTATTTTCGTGTAATTACGAATTTTATCTATTCTTGTTCTAAATTTTTTATTTATTCATCCACTAACGATTTGGTCTTTGAGATATAACAAGTCTGCGTTGTCTTTATCACATAACTAGAATATTCCTATATATTTTGTACATACAGTAGACCCTCGATTTAACGGACTAAAAGTTTCTGTCCGCGCAAATTAATGAATCAGCATTTTCTAATCAAGCTATGCAAATTAAAAAAGTATTTCCTGTAGACACAATGCCGCAATTCGTATACGACGTAACATCAGTTCGATTCTGTTTCTGTGGTTGAGACATTTGCAATTTTATGTCTCTACGTCTTTTTTTATTTATGTTTATTTATATTCTTTAGCAATTTGATAAATAGAACTGAACTGTTGTAACTTGTATATTGTAATTTTCGTATAAGTTTTTAAAACATTCGATTTAACGGGTTTTCAGCAATAACGGGCATTCCTTTTTTCCAAAACAATTTGTTAAATCTACTATATTTGTATACATGCGCTATTTTAAGTATTCTTTTTATACTCTCGCATAATTGAAATTATAAAATTATTATTCATGAATGTTGACAAAAATTGATTTTGTTTTTCTATATATTTTTCAAACGCAAGAGCTTAATTCTCCGTTGATCTGTTAGGTCAACGAAATACATATATATAGCAGATAAATGAAACGTACGACACGACCTACTTATGGCGAAGGAGGAGCTTGCTCAATGTTATTTATTTGCCACATATGCAGCGCAAGGCATACGAATATAAGAAATATTCATTAACCGGTCAACGTGTTGTAAAATTTTCAGATTCAAAAGAACGTAGAAAATTAATATTAGTGCTCAGTAATGATTAGAATTTTATAAATATTGATTTTTATTAGAATTTTTTCTTTATTATTTATCTTTCTTTTTTGCATTTTATACAATTATACAGTAAATTTAATTATTTCCAATATTTCTAAAATAGGACGCTGCGTCTAAGGATAAAAATTATACTAAACATGAGTAAAAATTTTTTCGCGGTTTTTTATCTATTAAATTTATGCCTGGACATTGCATCAAACTTACGAGAATTAACTTGACAAGTATTTCGCAGCGTGGACCGATTGTCTCTTATCAATAACTTGTTATCGACAAACGATGACGACAAAAAAATAACCGACATATCTTTGAGAGATTATAGATCACCAATAGGATCGTTTAACTGACTCACACCTATCAGAATACGCGCAGTCAGATTATCACATGCTCTTGGAAATCATCGGATTTATTGACTCGTTACAAATATATTGTATTGCTAAGGAGCTCTAATCTAGTTGATTAAAAAATCGATTTTTTACATTTTTCTGAATTCTGTATGTATATAAAACATGTGTAAAATGATTTTTTTATTCGGAAAATTCTTGAAGTTATGAACTATTGAACGTAAGCCATAAAACAGCTTTTATTAGACGAGTTAAAATTAAATGAGTTTCTCAGTGTATCGTATTTTCAAAATTGGTTCATTAATATCTCTGAAATAAGTCTAATCGATTATCTTTGAACTTTTTGTTGTAAAATGCTTTATAACTTTTTAGAACAGAATTTTTCCTCTCGGTGTACTAGAAAAAAATAATCGTCACCGCTTGGATTCGACGAGTCTTTATTTGTTAAATTATTTCACAAATTGTTTATAGAAGAAAATTAATTAAACAAATAATACTCGAAAAAGAAAATTGGAGTCCGATTGTGTGACGAAGGTTAACGTATTGAATAATTCAGCAATCGACAGATGTACTTTTCACGTTGCGACGTAACGTAGTACGACAGATCTGTACGTGCGAGAGATCGTGCTCAATTATTTGCTAAGTTTATTGCGGCTCTTCCAGCCAGTCGAGTCGCCGTTCAAAGTCCAAGGTTAAGCTACGGTTCAACTGGGGCTGGTTACTACCTGTGATTTGCGGGGCAATAATAATTTAAAAGCGGGAAATGATTGTGTTGCTAGAATTTCTTCTGAATTGAGTTATAGCGAAGAAGCCGATTTTCTAAGAAATATTTCTGCGTAAAAATATTTAATATCTTTACAAAATCGTATATTATTTTTCAAAGAAAAATTACATAAATTCGTAAATTTATACAAATTTACATTACTTCTAAAGAATCGTAAATTTATACAAATTTACATTACTTCTAAAGAAATTGTTCTGCTAGCCGTTTTATTTTCGAGATTTCCTCTCATCTGCATTAAAAGACATATTTTTGAAGTCCTAGCTTTTTATTTTGAGTATTCTATAATATAAACATTTTTGTATATTAATTAATCTACAAATAATTAAATTTTTCTTTAGATTTGTTGCACGTCAATATCGCTTTTAAAATTACATTATACACTTCTGTGTGCGAGAATCAATTGACTGAGAAGGAATTTTTTGCTGCTAGTTTTTTTGAAGCAGCTCTTATTAAAGCAGCTCTTTAATAACAGCAAAAATACATACTTTAAAAAACCACTTTAGAAAAATTGATGATCAAAGCAAAATTTATTTACTGTTTTATACACGTGACATGTTTCGCTGCTGAGTATTCACACTGCTGAAGAATAACGATGAAAAATTGTAAAATTTGCAATTTAATTCTCGAAGATGTAAATGTAAATAGTTATTAACATTAGCATCAGTGGCGTAGCTAGGAAAGAGTTTCGGGGAGGGCTATAGCTTTAATTTGTTACAAATTATCACTATTAATTAGACACATCTGCACGGTATATTACCCACACTTAGCGCGACCCAGAGCCAACGACGGGGACGTGATGGGTTCTGGCTCCATTTTACTTTTTTTTTGTTTTTGAGTAATTTTATTTTTTTTTATTTTTTATTTATTATTTTTATCTTTTTTTTGTCTTATATTTATATATATATATATATATATATATATATATATATATATTTTTTTTTTATATAATTTTTATGCTATGCTCACGACTTTGTTCATTTGAGTTTGATTTTAAAAACCAAATTTTATATTTAAATTAAAACAAAATTGTAATAGAACTGTGAATGTTTTTTAACATTGAAATTTTTAACATTTAACAAAAAAATTTAAACGTAGAATGCCAATTTTTATATATTATACTCGTGTGAAGTTAATGTTATTACAATCTATAATTGTATTCGACGATTCTTTTTAGTTAAAAATTTATTAAGCAAAATGTCATCATCGACATGTAGTTCCCGATGAATGCTCATTAAAGCAAGACCAGTAAGTCTCGTTTGTCCAGTACTATTTCTTAAATAGGTTTTTAATCTTTTTAATGTTGAGAAGCTGCGTTCGACTGTTGCTGTAGAAATCGCTAAAGTTGCTAATATTTGCAGTAGTGTGTGCAAATTGGGCAAAAGTCATTGTCGGATCTTTATTGTATAAAAATATTAGATTTTATTTCCACGGAAATAAAATAACTATAATAAATAATAGTCGGAAACTATATTAAACTATAATAAAATAAGTCGGAAAAAATATAAACTTCTCTCTCTCTCGATGAACTGTAAAGGTAGTAAAAGATTTTGACGACTGGACTACGAAGGAAAGCGAGGCATACGTTTCTTAGTGAAGCATATTAAATGCGTGAAACAGCATATATGACAGAAATTCACTTTTGTGATCAGCTATGAAATTATTAAAATTATTAAGAATTTCGGGGGGGGCTGCAGCCCCCACAGCCCCCCCCCCCCTGGCTACGCCACTGATTAGCATGCATTATTATGTCTGTTATATGGGATTGTTGAATTGATCGGTTCACTAACTGGCTTTCTTAGAGAAATCAGCGGAAGATGGATTCTCGAATGACGGATCAAATAACAGCCCGTGTTCTTTCACTGAAAAATCTTCCACCTGAAAGCGTGACGGACTGTCTACGCACATTTATTTGGACATCCTTCACCTTTAATAATGGCACGTTTGCTATGTATTTTTCTGACGCGCACGCAAGCGCTGCTCGTATTGAATTAATTATCCATCTCGGCTCGGATTCGCCGTCATCAAGCGTCCCTTTCCTGATATCTTTTTCGATCGTGAATCGAATGGAAATCGAGTGAAACGCAAGCGGACTTTCTATCTCACGCGCAATGCGATATTATAACGCGAGAGAGGATCGCGCGCGCGGTTTCTTGAGATTGTCACTTCATGCAACATTTTTTAATCTCCTCTAACTGTTTTATATTACATTCCGATCCAGCATATTTTTTACCTTGCGCAAGTTTTCACACCGGATTTTCACTTCGCAACAACTGACAACTTGCGTAGCATTTCTGTTGCTTAATAACAAAAATTAATTTTAAAATTGTTAATTTTAATACGATTTTGGCAGAACTAGTCATGATATTGTTACACACTTTTTAATTTAGATGATATCAAAATAATCTACAAATTCTGGTTTTAATTTGTTTCAAATTACCTACCCATTTTATTTCTTTATTGTACTGCCGAATTTGTATTGTGTTATACTTAATTATTTCCACAAAATATTATAACACCATAATATTTATTAGTATAAAAAATTTTAATTTAATAGAAACGCCAAGACTTAAAAAAAGTCACGGATAATTAAGTTTCAAGCACTCGAGTATTAAGAATTTAGTATGGGCAATGGAATTTTTGCAATCTTGATGAAAAGAAAAGAGTGGGAGGGAAATACAAACAACAAAAGTTACGCAAAAGCTTAGACCACGATTATACTCTTACTCAAGCATTATTTCGAAATTCGCATGTGTTTGACCTCCGTGAAATAAACTTGCCGTGAATGGTAATTTGGGAGTACAGCGAACTCACTGCCATATGATGGCCATGTGATGGTCGTTGGTTGCGATGTGTTCGCATACTTACTCGTGCGCGTCGCAATTATGACTTTAAGTAAGGTCAACTGGTGCATATGCGTTCACTTTGCATCGCTATCGCTGCAACCTCGCAGCTTATCTTGGCGACAAAATTGCTCCCTTTTTGTCAATTAATCATTTTCAGGACGAATTTTCTTTGCATATTAATTGAGAAAATAAAAAAGAAAAGAAATTGTTGCGTGATTAATCGTAACTATATAAAAATTCACAATTGTTTCTTTTTTACATGATTGGCATTCCGATCTAGCGTGTTTTCTTTTTGGGAGAAAATCGCATGAAACTTTGTTTTCCTTTTTTCAAGTAACTCTGACGGCATTGTAAGCATAAGCTGTAAACCACCAAATTTTTTAATAAGAAATCTCAATGTGTTTTGCAGGAAGGCTAACGCAGAATGGCGGAAGCCCATTCGGCTGTAGCATTCAGCTTCTCGATAACACACGAAGGATGGGACGTGAACTTCGATCGAGAGGTACTCCACTTGGTGTGGGTGTCCGGTCTGCGATCGTGGAAGAAGAGATTCTTCCGGTTTCAAGTAAATGTTTTAACAAACGCCAATATTGGTGCTTTTCCAATTCCTTGTATACATTGACACACGAGTGCATATTGACGTGTATGTTTCTAGAACAATCTGAAAAGCGGCGTTTATCCGGCTTCTCTGGAAAGCTTGTGGGTTACCGTGATTTTAGTGACGGCGATACACTTCGCCGGTTATAAGGTTCCTTATGACCTCGTTGGGAAAGTTTCACCGTATATTTCTGGGTACGTTGTGTAATGTAATTTTGTGTCTTTGCTAATCGCAAGTTATTTATGATTTAGAGCCTGTTTATAATTTATTATACATATATAATTTGTTGCGACGATGATTTATCGGTAGTCTCTAGAATTAACTTTCATTTTTTTTGCAACAGGTCCTCCATACTTGCTCATTTAGCAGGTTCCTTTGTGGTCGGACTGGTTTTATGGTTAATAGTGATATATACGATTCGGTACATGCTGAAGTTTTTACTCATGTACAAAGGATGGATGTACGAGGCGAGAGGTAAAGGCCGCAAGGCGTCGACATTCACGAAAATCTGGCTCCTGTTGGTGAAGCTATTTTCCGGTTGGCATAAGCCCATGCTGTACAGCTTTCAAGGATCACTGCCACGATTGCCATTGCCGGCAGTGCCCGACACTATGAAACGGGTAAATCAATACTTTGTATCTGTCAAGTGTGAATAAGTATTGATGCGTATCGTGTAACACATACGAAATTATTGTCCATCTATTCCATAAAATATTTCATTTTTTAAGCAAAATAAAATAATATATTGTTTATTTAAACAGTATCTGAGGAGCGTACGGCCGCTACTCGACGACGAGAATTACGCTCGCATGGAGAAATTAGCTAATGAGTTTCAAAATGGCATCGGCGTTAAGCTACAACGTTACCTATTTCTTAAGTCTTGGTGGACTACTAATTACGTGTCCGATTGGTGGGAGGAATACGTTTATCTACGCGGAAGATCGCCTCTAATGGTTTATTCAAACTTCTACGCAATCGACGCCATTCTTTCACATCCCACGAACGTGCAAGCCGCGCGGGCAGCAGCGGTCATATATTCTTGTTTGCAATATAGACGTCTTATTGAACGTCAGGAATTAGAACCAGTAAGTAATCTTTCCCGTACTTCATTTTATTTTATTTCGTTAAAAATATGTTAAAAATACAGACATTTTTATACATTTTTTTATTAAGAAGAAAATATGTAAAAAAACATGATGTAAAGAATTTATATTTTAAGATGCAAAACAAGTCTTTTTTTTTATTATATAAAAAAAATTTTGTGCAATTTCAGATTCTAGTGCAAGGATTAGTACCGTTGTGTTCTTGGCAATACGAAAGACTATTTAACACGACACGAATTCCAGGAGTCGAAGTTGACAAAATTGTACATTATCAGGACACCAAACATATCGTAGTATACCATAAAGGCAGATATTTTAAGGTTTTAATTTATTACCGTAATAGAATTCTTCAAGCCTGTGAAATAGAACTGTAAGTCGTCGTTTTTATCAATGTGTATTTCTATCGCGCGTGTATGTTACACGAAAATATCGCTTTACAGTCAAATTCAACAAATCTTGGACAACAATTCAATACCGTCGGAGGGAGAAGAGAAATTAGCCGCGTTAACGGCTGGTGAGAGAACAATTTGGGCGCAGGCCAGAACAGACTTTTTCGCAAAAGGTGTGAACAAAGCTTCGTTGGATATCATCGAGAAGGCCGCATTTATAGTCGCATTGGACGATATACCTTATGAATACGATCCGGTAGGTTATTCAGTAAATAAACATATTTTCAACTATTTGTAAACCAATATAATTGTCATAATTATTCTGTGTTTCAGAAACATCCAGAAAAATTAGACTGTTACGGTAGAATTCTGTTGCACGGAAAAGGATACGATCGATGGTTCGATAAATCTTTTACACTGTGTGTTGGGAGCAATGGCCGGGTAATATTATTATATCATAATTGATTAATAATTGCTTTACTGTTTTATAAAAATGATTCCTGTTTACAGGTTGGTTTCAACGCTGAACATTCTTGGTGAGTATAAGTATCTTAACTGAATTTACAAATAAATAGCAAAACAAATTGTTTTATGACATTTTTAGAAATTTTTTTTATCGTATGAAGATATAATCGTTCAGGAGTATTGCATACCTTCTGTTTTACGAAGGCAAACACAAAGCCAATTTATATTATATTTGAAATGTTACGATCAATTCTATATTTTCAGCAATATAAATGTTATGATTTATAAAGTTTTTATGTATGTGTTGAAACATTTTATGTAATGATAAATAATGAGCAGGGCAGATGCTGCAGTCATGTCGCACTTGTGGGAGTACATGATATGTTCAGAATTCCAGAACAGTTCGAAACAGTAAGAATTACAATGCGCAGTTTTGCATGTTTCTTTTTCTTATATATATATATATTTAATATTAAGAAAAAATTGGTGTATATTATTATCTACTTATGTGTCAAAAACTTCTTCTATGAGTTGTAATATATATGTGCTTTTTTTTTTTTTATTTAAAAGAAACGTCAGCAAATCTTTAGTGCCCTTGATGCTCTTCGCAGCAGTCATCTTTAAAGGTCTATGGGGTTCTTTCTATATTTCAATCTTTTAAATCTTGCATCTCCTGGAGGTTATCTTTCTCTGCTGGATACTACTGGATAATGAGTGTTTTTCACTTTTCTTTTCTCACTTTAACTTTAATCTTTCTTTCTGATGTGCTTACTAGGGCTGATGCACCGGTGATGGGAACTCTATGGGAATTTATTATGGCTGCTGATAACGATATCGGGTAATCGTCATCGTGCATTATTTGAAGTTATTAATGTAGTGAAACGAAATATTTAAATTACTAATCATTCCATACGGCATCATTTCTAACAGTATAATTTTTATTCTTATGATTATCATATTGATTTCTTGACCTCTATAATTTCTACATGAAATTTAATCTTATAATTTGGTATGATAATTTATATAATTTTAGAGCTATTTTTTTATATTTTAAGATATAATTCTTAGCTTGCTTGATTGTTATCGCATCATAAATATGTAGTTTAAACTATTAATATGAAAAAATCAGCAATTATAAATATCAGTAATTAAATTAATTAATACAAATATTAAAGAATATTTATATTTGCATGATATTATTCGAAGAATATTGAGAAAGTAAGGACTGACGCCCCCAAAAAATTATAATACAAAATACAATGTATTATCGCCAAATTTTTATCTTTAATATCATATTTGGATTGCTTTTTTTCATTTTAAATGAATATAGTGCAATGATAAACGATAATTGGAACGTGATATTATCTGGTTCTTACTTTTTGATATTATTGTAGCATGATAAGCTTATTTCATAAATTTTAAATTTTAATTTAAATAAAGTATGATTGTAATATATGTATAGAAATGCAAACTGAATTTTTTAACTAACTTGTTAAAACACATCATTCAGATACAAGGACGGGCATACTATAGGCACTCCGGAATTTTCACCTCCAGCTCCAATTCGGTTGCAATGGGATCTGAATACCAAATGTATTAAAGTTATCGAGCAATCCTATCAGGTAATAATAATAATTATATTCTCGTCCTAGTTAGAATATACTCAGCAAGTATTGCGATTAAATTGCTTTATTGTTTAACAGGTAGCGCTAGATATATTAAACGACGTCGATTTGCGTATTTACATGCATGACGCTTACGGTAAAGGATTGATGAAGGCCAATTCCATATCACCAGATGCTTATATACAAATGGCACTGCAATTGGCATACTACCGTGATGCTGGAAGGTTCAATTTAACTTACGAAGCTTCCATGACGAGATTATTCCGAGAAGGTAGAACGGAAACAGTTAGACCGTGCACTATTGAATCTTCGAAATGGGTGAAAGCAATGGAGGACAAAACGACAACGGTAAAAACAAAATAAGTAGAAATATAAAAGCTTGGCTCTCTTCGCACGTTTAACATAAATTATTTTCTCTTTTCAATGTAGACGGAGGAAAAAATCAGGCTGCTAATGAGTGCAGTAGCGCAACATCAAAAGGGTTATCAGGATGCCATGTGCGGTAAAGGAATAGACAGGCACTTATTCTGCTTATATGTGGTATCGAAGTACTTAGAAGTAGATTCACCGTTTCTAAAGGTAATATTATTGCGATTGTATCATGCGGTGCAACTATCGATCGTGATATAAACATGATAAACATTTTATGTTACTGTTGCAGGAAGTCTTGAGCGAACCATGGAGATTGTCAACATCACAAACTCCTCATGGCCAAACTTCGATAACGGATTTAAAGAAATATCCTAATTGCATTTCAGCAGGTGGTGGATTTGGTCCTGTTGCCGACGACGGCTATGGCGTTTCTTACATAATTGCGGGCGAAAATCTTGTATTTTTCCATATTTCTAGTAAATTGTCTTCATCAAAAACGGTAAAGTATATTTCAATATTATCAATATAATCGATCAATTATTTACATTTTTGAATCTTTATCGTGTATTTATTAAAACACTTTTTAATTATAATTTCAATATTTGCAGGATTCGACCAGATTCGCGAAGAACATAGAAAGAGCACTTGGAGATATGAAAGTCTTGCTAGAACAGAAAAAGAAAATACATCAGAACGGGTCTGTATAACTTATTCGGTACCTGTGTCAGTCTCATAAGAGTGGCTATAAACTGCGAAGTGAAATCTGTAGCTTCAAATAATTTTCTTCTGTCGTATGAAAGAATTTTTTTAATAATGTAGATATAATTTAACATAATATTTTTAAGACAGTTTTGATAGGTAATTATTTTAATAGATAGAAAGTTATAGAAAGAAAAATGAGACGGGCCCAAAATTCAAGATACAATATAGACGATTGCGTATAGAAGTGGATTGACAGAATCGTTTTTACCATGCATCATGTCATTATTCAAAACTGACAATTTTTTTACTGTAACTTGACAATTTTTGTATGCGTGATTTACAACAATATTGCACAGCAAGAATGTGCACAAAAGTACAGGTACCAAATTTCCATTGCTTGCTGTACAATATTGCAATTTAAAAAAGTACTTTGACACCAATATTATATGATTACAAATACATAAAAACCGGTATTTTAAATCTCATTAGTTATTGAAATTGTTAAAAATTTTCACGTGCGTAATATACAAGAAATATGTTGTTAAAATTAAGAATTTATAAACATTAATGACTGAATTTTGGAAGATTGATCATGATTTTCTCACAATAATCACATTGCATATCTGCAAGTGTAAATGCAATTTAATAATTTCATATGCATAAGTATATACTACACAAATTATATCTGGTATCATAATTTAGTATCAAGTAAATGCGTGGTTTGTATGCAATGCAATTACATGTTAAGTAAGTTTTTTTTCTCTTTAGATACTAATACGCAAGTGACAGTATCGCTTATATTTTAATATAGGAAGACATTTTGATTTATATCGATCTTATCTATCCAACCGTTGATGAGATATGTAACTATGAATAACATGTGATCACTTCGATTTCTTTTATAAGTAAACGTTTAAGCGATGCCATATATTGATATGTGCAACTTATCAATGCAAAGTATATTATAATTGTAAGTAATTTTATATTTAGAAAAATATACGATTACATTCTCTCTATTATATATTTGTTAACAATACATTTAAAAATACTGGTGCTTTGAAAATTGTTATTAATGGTGTTATAATTAATCTTTATTGATCATCATAGTAAAGATATAATGTGAAGTGCAAGACGATATAATAGAAATATAAACAGCACTTTTTGTACGCTTGATTTTATCTTTGTACAATTGATGAAATTTTTTATTGTACAAAGTAAACATAAAATTGTACAATAGAATTTTATTCGTGTTATTCCTATTAGAACAATTTTAATATCTACTGTAAATAAAAGTCATTTCTATGAAAATTGTAATAAAAATTTAATTGAAAAATTTTAAATATACTCATCTCAATTAAGAGAACAAAATATAATATATATAAAATATCTTAAAATTGGTCAGAAAAATTTTCAGATATTCGCAAAGCATTGAAGATATTTTTGTACACTTGATAATTAATCCGTTCTTTTTATACCGTTTATTGGTATATTTATATAGAATTTTTTCGATTTTATATAAAAATATGTAACATTGATTATAATTTGAGTGTACTCTAATAAAATAAATAGATAAAATTGTGACTGTTTACTTCACTAACAATACTTATATATATTTGTACACTTACATAATAATAAATGACAAAATGTCAAAAATACATACTAAGAATATATACTTTTTTTTTAACATGCACGAATTATATCATATATACATTATAGCTTATGATTTTTTAACAATATCTGCCTTATGTGATTGTGTCAAAACTTTCATTTTTTCTTGTTTTGGTGATCGATGCTTATTTGATATCACTGCATTTCTTAATGTTGAGTGGAGAAATCTTTTGTTAACAGTTTCTTTAGGTTTTACCCATCCACTAGGCCCCATTATCTCAGCCCTTCGTGCACCGAGTTTGGCTTCCTCTAGTAAAGCTTCAACTGCGAGTCTATACACAATACATATTTACATCCAGCAGTGAAAATATAGCAATCATAAAAATAAAAAATTGTTTTAAACAAGCCTTATTTTTACATTATTGTTCAATTATAATAAATTTGTTATAATTATGTCCCACTATATATTCAAAAATATAACTTTGATAATATATTTTCTCAACTTACAGCAAAAATACATTATAGACAAAAAAATAAAGAAAAGACAAAAGGTAAAGATGCCTTTTTATAAGGTTTGATTTTTTAAATATTTTTTTTTATTTTCTTCCCTTAGTAAGCTAGTATATACTTTCAATAAAAACCTTGTATATTTGCAATTATATGATAACATAAGTAATTACTACACATAAAATACAAAGTAAGAATGTGAAATTACCTGTTCAATGTTTCGTCGTCCATATTCATATTTGGCATGAATTATTACTTTTCTATGCAGCCTAAAAACAATTGGAAATATTATGACAAAAGCAAAGAGACACGATGCAAATATCTATTATACAAATAGGTTATATTTTAAAATCGTAATATATATCTCGCAATAATGTATTTAGAGTTTTTACGTTCAAACATCGTGTAATAACACGTTATCATTTTAAAGAATTCAAGATTGTCATACCGATTTGCCGTAATAAATACTTTCGCAACAGTACTTGAACAAGAGTAATAACAGCTATCGACTTCAAGATGGCTGTTTTCACCAGTGTGGCCAGATTTGTGACGTTTGTGCAGTGTAGCCAGATTTGGCCCGGTTTTTCGCGCATGCGCAACATCAGTAAATTTCACTGCTACCAACTAAACTATTTTTATTGACAGCAGAGAGAAGCCTGAGAGCGGTCATCCCCCCGATTTAGCTGCAACCACAATTCAAGACGCCTCTATGTGCACAAAACGTGCACATTGAACTACTGAGCCATGTACACGATACTTTCCAGTGGGTAACATGCTATGTGCACAATGTTTGGTTCTGTTCCATGCTATGTGCACAAAGTGTCGGTAACACAGAGCTAGTAGGGTAACATTGATGTATATAAAATAAATTTTCAATAAAAAAACATGCACATGTCATTATTTATTTTTATGTTAAAGCTTAATTTACAATAAGTTCTTTTTAACATAAATATACGTGACAATTTTGTTAATAAAAATTGCATCCAAGAATCGCGACATATAAGTTTTTTTAATTTTTGTAAATTCTATTTTGATATTTTGTCCTTACTTTACAATTTTTACGTTGCAAGATTATAACTTTTAGATACGTTTTGTGCACATAGAGGCGTCTTGAATTGTGGTTGCAGCTAAATCGTGGGGATGACCGCTCTCAGGCTTCTCTCTGCTGATACAATCATTTTCTTTCTTTCAATGGAAAGAGGATTTAAGAGGATGCTGGAGTGCCTGACGAACTCCGACGCGAAAGCGCCATCATTTCGATGGAACTAAAAATGAGAGTGATATTATCGGCATAAGTCATAATCTAATAGCGTTTTCGATTATACAGGATTTGAACGACCCAGGGTTGGTTAATGACGTCATTGCAACCTCTCCACCAATGAAAGACTTGCATTTATAGTAAAATAGTGATTGATCAACCCTGGGTCGTTCAAATCCTGTATAATCGAAAACGCTATAAGTATGAATGTATTGTGTATGCGTATGTGTGGTGCGTGTATATATTCGCATATTATTGTATAGCGCCTCTCTGATATTATCCTGGAACTAATCTTTTGTTATTTTTTCATCTGTTATACCGATATTGGACGCACACGTATGTAAAAATAGTCGGACAAGAATATTTTTTACATTAGACTTTTCAGCCCAATTTTAATGGTTCCATAACATTCTATTCTGCAGTCCGCAATTCGCGCTGCTCTTATTCGGTGTATTAAAATCGTTAAACTTTTATAAAAAGCTAAAATTGATAGCTCTAAAAGACATGTTATCCTAAGAGTATGTCAATAAAAATTAATGTTATAAATAACTTTATTTTTCCGACTTTTTTCGACCAACGCGAATTCCCTTTTTGTGTGCTCTTTAATCCTGCGAAAGGATTTTTAATTCTATGCAGGCAGAAAAAAGCTGTATTTGTTAGAAAAAAGTCAGGAAAAATACAGCATTCATGTGGTAAAACAGAACTCCAGCATCCTCTTAAAGAATGTTGTGAAATAAAATACATTGTTTGTCGAGAAAAGATTTTAATAAAACCAAATACAATATAATAATAGTATACAATAAATAATATTAAATTCAGAAAACATATACAGGGTGCGTCAGCTAAATCCGGACAAAATTAAATTAGAATTCCTTGCTACGTGTGAATTTAGGAACAAATGATTGTTAATGTTTGCGTTAGTCAAATGTTTGTGTAAAACGTGTATAACCTTTAAAATGTTCGAGTTAATAAAATCAAGTGCGGAATACAATCAAAGAGCGGCGATAATTGAAGCGCTTCGCGCCAGACGTTCGCCGATCGAAATTATTCGGTTCTTCAAGTACTCAAGATCGACAAAAGTGAGTCGAAGGAACGACCGTTGGCTCGCCCGTGATCCCGAGGATGTCCCCATAATAGGCAGGACGAAGTTTCCAGCCAATGTTCACGTCTTAAGCGTCGTCTCTAATGAGGGTGATGTCATGCCGCCGTATTTCTTTAAAAAGGGAGAAACCATCACGAAGGAGGTTTACCTCCGGATTTTGAGGACTGTAATAAAGCCATGGATGGAAACTACGGCCTCCGGAAGGCCGTACATTTTTCAACAAGACGGTGCACCGGCTCACACAAGCCAATTAGTGCAAAATTGGCTTAACGATAACGTAGATGCGTTTTGGTCCAAGGAATTCTGGCCTCCTAATAGTCCGGATTTAAACCCCCTAGATTATTATGTTTGGGGCGTTATTGAAAGATTGTCTAACAAGTCCAGGCACCCCAATGTGGCAACTCTTCAAGCCGCTATTGAAGCAGCATTCGTTGATTTAGACAAGGAGCAGTTGAAAAGAGCGTGCTCGCGCTTCAGGCAAAGGATTGAAGCAGTGATCGCAGCAAACGGGGGTTATATAGAATAATTGCACTCAGAGAGGATCCCTTAAGCAACGTACAAAAAAATATTTCATAATTTCAAGTTTTTTTTGAATCTAAAGAGTGTTTTAATAAACAATTTGTTTTGTCCGGATTTAGCTGACCCTGTACAATGAAGAAAAAATATATACAACAATGCTGTATACAGATGCAATAATGTGATATACATACATATATATGTAATACAATATACAATTATATAATATAATATATAATATTAGGACCTTGAATAAGTTCTCGCTGTTTTTTTTGTTAAAAAAAAACATTAATTTAAAATATAAGGCTTACAATAACTTTACTCAAAGTATTGTCCATCATTAGAGACCACTTTCTCCCATCTTTCTGGCAGTAATTGAATCCCCCGTCGAAAAAACGATTCATCTTTTGACGCAATCCATGAATCGACCCATTTTTCGGTTTCTTCGAAAGAATGGAAGCGCTGCTCGCTCAAACCATGCGCCATCGACCGAAACAAGTGGTAATCCGAGGGGGCTATGTCCGGTGAATACGGCGGGTGAGGTAGAACTTCCCATTGAAGCGTTTCCAGGTAAGTTTTGACTGGTTTTGCCACATGTGGCCGAGCATTGTCATGTAACAAAATGACTTTGTCGTGTCTCTGCCCGTATAGTGGCCGCTTTTCTTTTAGAGCTCGACTCAAACGCATCATCTGAAGTCGATAGCGAGCTCCCGTGATAGTTTCATTAGGTTTAAGCAGCTCATAATAAATTACGCCCTGCTGATCCCACCAAATGCAGAGCAGAAGTTTCGAACCATGGATATTCGGCTTTGCCGACGATGTTGATGCATGGCCGGGCTTACCCCACAATTTTCTACGCTTATGAGTTATCGTAGTGTATCCACTTTTTATTTCCAGTGATGATACGGTGCAGAAAACCTTTTCTTTTATGCCGTTGAAGCAGCAATTCACACATGAGAAAACGTCGTTCAACGTCTCTCGGCTTCAACTCATACGGCACCCAATGTCCTTGCTTTTGGATCATTCCTAACGCTTTTAAACGTTTTGAAACTGTTGACGCATCTACTTGCAATGTTTTCCCGAGCTCTACTAGCGTCTGACATGGATCTAGATCAAGCAATGCCTCCAATTCTTCGTCTTCAAACTTTGTCGGTGCTCCAGAACGTTCTTTATCTTCAAGGTCAAAGTCATTATTTTTAAAGCGCCTAAACCAGTCTCTGCATGTCGTATTCGACAGAGCATTGTCACCATATGTTTCAACAAGAATTCTGTGTGCTTCAGCTGCAGATTTCTTTTGAATAAAGCAGTGCAATAAAATTCCCCGCAAAAACACTTTATTTGGCACAAAAGTAGACATTTTCGCAATAGGTAATTAAACACGTGGTTGACACTGTGGTAAACTGTATCTACTAGAATTTGAGGTTACATATAGTACTACTTAGCTGATGCGTTTCCGTACGAAATTCCATGCACAGAGTGCCGCTACGCCATCTTTTAAGAAACAGCGAGAACTTATTCAAGGACCTAATATAATATAATATATAATATAATATAATATATAATATATAATATATATAATTATACAATATAATATACAATATATTAATACAATATTTTGTACAAATAAGAAAAAGATTTTTACAAATTTACAATATTTAAGAGAAATGTTCCAGTTTCAATATATTTAAGAATTAATTATTATTAAAGATGTGATGTTTTCTATAAAAATAATATTTTTAATATTATATAATAAAGATTAAAACTTACTTCGCGGAAATTTAAAACTAAAATTTGCTTTTATTAAATGACGATATTAAATATTTGCAAAAATAATTGGATATATAAATTTACCACAGTTTCCGGACATTATATTTATAAATATTAAAAAATTATTTTGTTCATATATTTTCGGATTGAGACATATCCAGCCATTGGGACATTTAGCTTATTACAATTTTTCTTAAGATATTATCCTGTATTCCATCGAAATGATATACAAGATAATACAAAATGAAAATAATATGTCAATATAGCAATAATATGTCAATAAAATCATTTAAACGTTCAAAAGTTTAACATATAATGCAAAATACTTTAGTTAAAAAGAGCTGAACAATACAATTTTTAATTTATAATCAAAAGTATCTCTTATAATTCAAAACGTAGTAATATTTTATTAATGAAATTTATTAATCTAAACATTTAAACGTTCAAACTTTTTCATAATTTACGCAAGAAATATCTTCCGTTTTTTGAAAGAGAATCTTGCTGTTTGCCCACCCGAAGTTTTATCATTATTTTTGTCATCAATAAACTACAAACTAACTGCCAAAGCAGAAGTTCCAAAGTTTATCGACAGCAAAGAATTAAAAAAAAAAATACAATATAGAAATGATAAAAAGTTTTAAGATCCTACCTACCTACCCAAAAACTTTATCTAGTAGAAAATCCTACCTAATTAGAAATTTTATACCTAAGAGTTCATACAAAAAATCTTAAATGGATAAGATTTAATGAGATTAAATCGCGGAACCGTTTGGAAGTTTTTCGCGGAATCGTTTGGGAATTTTTTTCGCGAGATGCTTAGCGCAGAGCTCAGCTCAGTTACTGCCATTTGCATCTGAAATTCAGAAGGGAATTTTTCGCAGGATGCTTTAGCGCAGAGCTCGGCTCAGTTACCGCCATTTGCATCTGAATTTCGAGAGGGAGTTTTCCGCAGGATGCTTTAGCGCAGAGCTCGGCTCAGTTACCGCTATTTGCATCTGAATTTCGGGAGGGAGTTTTCCGCAGGATGCTTTAGCGCAGAGCTTGGCTCAGTTACCGCTATTTGCATCCAAAATCTGAGAGCTACTATCTTGGTGTTTCTCACAAGACGCTAGCGCAGAGCTCAGCTCAGTTTCCGCTAGTTGCGTCCGAAATTTTTGTTGATAGTCGATCATTATTCAATGATCGATCGTATCAACGTTGTTTCGAGATCTGTGCTCGACCATCATCGACGGGACCACGAATTTCGAATTTCCGCGCTCAACCATGGAATCAATACTAGAACTACCGACGATTAACATATACCAATTCTTATTTCTTTTTTCTTTCTTTTTAAAAGGTGATAAAGAAAAAAAGTACATTAATCAATTTAATTATTTAACACAATGCAACACAAGTCACAGAAAAAAATCTCAAAAAATACATTATAAATTTAAATAATTATTCTAAAATGAATAAACCGGTCATTTTTTGACCGCTTTGATAATTCTAGTATTCTAGTGTTAAGCCATAGGACCACGGATGCATGGGTAAGCTAGGAAAGATTGCGAAGAAATTGACGTATAGCAAGAATAAATATATATTTCAAAATTGTAAATAAATTGTTAATAAAAAATGCACTCTTTTTTTATTAGATAAATTATTTCAAATATACCATAATTCATTAATATATTTACGTTTGTAAAAAAGAATTTTTTCTTTTTTATTTTTAATTTACATTTGTGATACATTTGTGGTACATATGTATTTAAAAATTTTCTTACTTTTGCTTTTCAACGCCAATTTATAATATTTAATCCTGGAAAAATATAAAAAGATAAATCACTTACCGTAGGAAAGGAAGAAATAAAAGTACACATTTACACACAGAAAAGGAATTTTGCTAGCCGCAATAAAATAATCGTTGCTATTGCATGTTAAATATGTACTTTTACAGATTATTCGATATGCAACAAATCTGGTTTGTTCAAAAAATCGACAAATTTTGAGATGAGAAAACAAGTTAAAATTCGCTGTTACAACAAAATAATAAATTTTTAAAAAATTTATTTTACTATTGCAATGAATTGTCGCCATTAATACAAACTTTGATAATAAGATAAAAATAAATTTCTTATTATATATTAGCAATATAATTTGCAGATTTAACAAAACTAATTTCGGTAAATAAAATTATTATCTATAACAAATCTTTTTGTTGTTCAAATAATAATTAATTGTAAGAAATTTTGCTACGATAGCTTATATAAAATTTACTGCGGCAGCAAATACTTTTTTTCCATGTATTAACAAGTTTTATCTTTTATTTTATGTATAATCTTTTTTTTTTTTTTAATATTTTTTTTCTTCTATTTTTTCTCATATAAAAAAATATAAATAAATATATAAACATAAGTACATTATTCAGAATACAAATATATTAGACTATTTGAAAAATTTGTAATAATAATTTTCATAATAAAATTGAAAACAATTTTTATATGTTTAGAGTCATTTTTGTTCAGTAATATATGCACCATTGTTTTCGACAACTTTTGGCCATCTTTAACAACTTGTGCATACATTATTAAATAAAGATATATAAACATATAAAAATTGTTTTCAATTCTGTCATCAAAAAATTCTACAAACTTTCTGAATAATTCAATATATTTTGTTCCGATCTGTCAATCATGAAATACATTTAGGAAATATTCCAGGATTAAATATTTATTAACGCATCTAAGTCCTAGCCTATCCATTTTAAGATAATAAATCGAAGAAATAGTGTACCTTTTATAATTTTATTCAAAGTATTCTGGTGTATAATTATATTTCTAATATTATATGATTAATATTTAATATATATGCATTCAAAGGGCTATTAGGCTGATGAAAGTTGTTTCAACTTCGGGCTCAATCAAAATCAAAATTAGAAACACTTTGCTTTTTTTTAATGTACAACGCATTTTGCAGGTTACATATTTTTTAATAATTTTTATAATTATAATCTAGTATAATATGTATTTTTTCTAGATATATATAATAATATTGGTAACACATAATTAAATTTAATATAAATTAACTAAAAAAATAAATGCTTTGTTCTTTTAAAAACAAATGCACGTACAACTCAAAATACTTTTAAAAAATACGAGAGAATAAAATTTTGATATAACTACTATAAGGCAATAAAAATTATACGACCTGCAAAGTGTCTCGCGTCTATATATTTTCACACTATTATTCGATCCATTATCTTAATAATAAAAGACAAATTAAACTAACTCACCGATCGATGCGCAGCAGCGAAGTTGTCGTTCTGTTGATCTGCATAGTTGATCTGTAAAACACGAAATAAATCAAAATTATAGCAGCGTTCACAATATGAAATATTTGTAAAATTATAAAAAATATTGAGTACATTGAACTTTTAATTCGTTTTCTAAGCAAATATGTAATAAAAGAATTATTAAAAAAGTTTAATTATTTAAATAAAAAGTAAAAAAATATGCAAATAAATTTTAATAATGATAAATATTAACTAATGTAAATATTTTGTCTTTCAAATATTTTAATGTACAATATTTTCAACAAATAAATGAATTATTGCTTACCGTAAAGTTGCTCCGCCGGCGCCCGATGCTCCTCCTGAGCCTCCTCCTCCTCTCAGTGGTCCTTCGAAGCACTCACATTGAATCTCACGCGTTCGCGGCGCATGCATTGCTCGCATGCGTACCTGAATACGAAAATCGCGCGATACTTAAAACGGCACTCCCGACATCACAGGCGAATCGAACCGAATTGTCCAAGCTGTGACGTTACGCGCGAATTCCGTCCGCGTTTCAGACGACCACATTTACCAATTGGGGCACGATTCTCTCAAAACAGAAGGCAAAGATAAGCTCGAAGAAGATGAGGTGATTAGTCATCCAATCAACGGACTAGATACAAGGCATCTGAAAAGCAATCGGTAGCGTTTGACTAACTCCGGTAGCCATCCTCGACTACCTTCGACAGTCCGGCTATCTGTACAACTAGCGCGCTGCACGTAGAACCGAAGATTGCCCTGCCGTAGTGGAGATTTTATGATTGAAACCGACCTTTCCCTCCCCCGAGCCAAGCCTAAAGTAAAAAAAAATCGTGTCCCAATATTTGTCATACAGCAAAAATGCGTTCATCTATAGATTCGCTATAACTCTCGGCATTAACGGCACTCCCGACGCGCATTTTGTTATACTATACGACGGAACGAATATATTTTGTAGCACCGATTACGCGCACAAAGATGATCTGTAAAATAAAAAAATAAATGCAGATTAGTGTTTGAAATAATTAATATTTATAAAATAATTACTGCGCACATTAAACTTTATATTCGTTTATTTATGCACACGTCTAAACAAAGAATTAAATTTTTAAATTTAAATTTAACTCAAATTTACTTGAAATAAATTAAGGAATATAATTGTATTATTCACTTATGCTTCTGAAGCTTTGTTATATCATATTGTGATCATTCTGTGTGTAATACGGATACATAGTTCTATCTTTTATTTTAATCAAAATAGCTCTTTGATTGAAACAATACTGGTGTTTTAAATCAGTCCCTGCACTATTATTTTTAAAAAATAACGTTTTTAACGATAAATTACTTACCACAATGTTGTTTTGCCGTCGCCTGATGCCTCCTAGGCCCCCTAGACGGGCCGCATCCAGGTCGGTAGAGCTCGTAGACTACAGAGCGTATGTAAACAACCCCACCAAACTTCCCCGCGCTGTGAGTAAACAAAATTCCAACGTGCTCTATGTCCTCTCTCCCTCACTGCCACGCTTTCTCTCTCGCACGCGTTATTGGCACATTCTTTTCCTCTACTCCTAAATTACCCATCGACACGACCTTATACAAATGAATCCTTGCTCCTGGACTGTTACTATTCGCACGGCGACACTTGAGTGAGGCAGACCGTTCGCGTATCGGCGCGTTATCTCTCCCAACTACCCCCAATCCTTATTACTTCTCACAGTTTTTCATCTTCCTCCCCCTTTTCTATCGTTACCTGTTGCGTACACGGCAACGTGTCGAACGTGTATTCCGTGCGATGAGCGATATTCAAGTTTAACTTTTGTCCTAATATAACAAAATACGCGTCGGGAGTGTCGGTTAAAATATCGTATGTTTATTATAATATCGTTCCGCCGTAATTTCCCAGTAATATAAAACGCGGAGTGCCGTTTAAAGTGCCGTGCGATTTTTGTATCAACGTCGCGATCGCGTGTGAATACTTTAGAGACCACTGAGAGGAGGAGGAGGCTCAGGAGGAGCATCGGGCACCGGCGGAGCAACTTTACGGTAAATAATATATATATATATATATATATATATATATATATATATATATAAATCATTCATTTGTTGAAAATATTGTAAAAATACTCATTATTTTGAATGCAACTATAATCTTGATTTATTTTCGTATTTTATAGATCAACTATGCTGATCAACAGAACGACAACTCTGCTGCTGCGCATCATGTACCGGTGAGTAAAGATCAAATTATCTTTGTTTTAATCAAAGTGAAAGTATCGAAAGTTTTCCTATAATTAAACTAAAATTATTTTATGTAATAATAATCAAATTTTGTTCAATTAACATCTGTTTAATGTGTAATTTCGTATCGGCAGAGTGTTACTTGGTAAATACAAAAAAGACGTACTGACAAGAATGTTATTAATAGCTCTTTTTTGTTGTTAACAATCATATATATTATACATCCTTGGTTCTCGAATGATCACAAAGAATTTTTAATCGCGTTAGACGTTAGAAAAAAAATTTGCAAATTTCTTTGTAATTATATTGCAGTTAAAATTGATACGAACGCTATAATTCTTTATAATTACATTTTATCTCAAAGTACATACATAGTTTTTATAATATGTTGGACTGAATATCGTTCAGTATAATTAATCGAGATTGCTAGAATTGTAATTTTGTAATTTATTGTTCTAAAATTTTTGTATTTTTTTATTTGCTGAATTTTTGTATGAACTTTCACGATTGTGCTAGTTTTGTATCTTTCTATACAAGGCAAATTTCTTATTCAACGAACACTTTTAGTTTATGTGATCATCGGAGATTTATTTACGGCATTTTGTAAAAATAAAATTTAAAAAACGATTTGTGGAAAAATATGCGCATGAAAAATCAATAGTTCGATAATTTTATATACGATTCTAGTAATCAGTAACGTGGAATTTTAGAAACGCGCTGATAAAAGTCTCTCAACAATTCACGTAAGATCTTGTACAGCGACTCATTCATTGCATTATTTGGTGCTGTGACTTCGATTTAAAGTATTTCATTGTATAAAAATCAACTTATCTACTTATAGCAGTTATCACTATACAAAAGTTTATAGTTTGCAAAATATGTTAGATTATTGATTGGAAAAGAATAATTGAACGTGTCTCGTCGCTACGCTTTTTGCACTCATATCGAGGAAACTCCACAATAATTTTGTATTTTATTCAATTTGTAATCACAGTATCCACGGAAAAGAATAATTAATTGTATACATGTATTATTGATAGATATTTAGCTGGCAATCTCTACATTTATGAATAAACGTTAATCTTACATAAATTAAATATTTATATATATATATTGTCCAATCCAAACTTTTAATCTCAGAAATATATTAACTAGATTTGTTTAAATTTATGCATTTATTAAGACAAACTTTGCAGAAAAATTTTTTTTATTACATAATGCACAAATCTAAACAAATCTAGTTAATATATTTCTGAGATTAAAAGTTTGGATTAAACAATATAAATATTTAATTTATGTAAGATTAACGTTTATACATTTATTATTTATTGATAAATATTTGGCTGGCAGTCTCTCTACATTTATGAATAAACGTTAAAACGTGAAAACACCATAAAGAAATTTAACTTAAAATTTTATAAAAAGCATTTTCTATGTTTTTTCTTTTTTCTCTCTGTGTGTATTTTAAAATTTTCTATCAATTTTATATCTCGTAGTTAACATTTTATGATATGATAAAATAACAAAATAAAGAAAGTAGCAAAGAAGATTGTTTTATACGCTTATGAAATATTGTATTTACTTAATATTTTTTAATACTTTTAATACTGCGCAGTAATTATTTTATAAATATGAAATGTTTCAAACACTAATCTGCATTTATTTTTTTATTTTACAGATCAACTTTGTGCGCGTAATCGGTGCTACAAAATATATTCGTTCCGTCGTATAGTATAACAAAATGCGCGTCGGGAGTGCCGTTAATGCCGAGAGTTATAGCGAATCTATAGATGAACGCATTTTTGCTGTATGACAAATATTGGGACACGATTTTTTTTTACTTTAGGCTTGGCTCGGGGGAGGGAAAGGTCGGTTTCAATCATAAAATCTCCACTACAGCAGGGCAATTTTCGGTTCTACGTGCAGCGCGCTAGTTGTACAGATAGCCGGACTGTCGAAGGTAGTCGAGGACGGCTACCGGAGTTAGTCAAACGCTACCGATTGCTTTTCAGATGCCTTGTATCTAGTCCGTTGATTGGATGACTAATCACCTCATCTTCTTCGAGCTTATCTTTGCCTTCTGTTTTGAGAGAATCGTGCCCCAATTGGTAAATGTGGTCGTCTGAAACGCGGACGGAATTCGCGCGTAACGTCACAGCTTGGACAATTCGGTTCGATTCGCCTGTGATGTCGGGAGTGCCGTTTTAAGTATCGCGCGATTTTCGTATTCAGGTACGCATGCGAGCAATGCATGCGCCGCGAACGCGTGAGATTCAATGTGAGTGCTTCGAAGGACCACTGAGAGGAGGAGGAGGCTCAGGAGGAGCATCGGGCGCCGGCGGAGCAACTTTACGGTAAGCAATAATTCATTTATTTGTTGAAAATATTGTACATTAAAATATTTGAAAAACAAAATATTTACATTAGTTAATATTTATCATTATTAAAATTTATTTGCATATTTTTTTACTTTTTATTTAAATAATTAAACTTTTTTAATAATTCTTTTATTTCATATTTGCTTAGAAAACGAATTAAAAGTTCAATGTACTCAATATTTTTTATGATTTTACAAATATTTCATTATGTAAACGCTGCTATAATTTTGATTTATTTCGTGTTTTACAGATCAACTATGCAGATCAACAGAACGACAACTCCGCTGCTGCGCATCGATCGGTGAGTTAGTTTAATTTGTCTTTTATTATTAAGATAATGGATCGAATAATAGTGTGAAAATATATAGACGCGAGACACTTTGCAGGTCGTATAATTTTTATTGCCTTATAGTAGTTATATCAAAATTTTATTCTCTCGTATTTTTTAAAAGTATTTTGAGTTGTACGTGCATTTGTTTTTAAAAGAACAAAGTATTTATTTTTCTAGTTAATTTATATTAAATTTAATTATGTGTTACCAATATTATTATATATATCTAGAAAAAATACATATTATACTAGATTATAATTATAAAAATTATTAAAAAATATGTAACCTGCAAAATGCGTTGTACATTAAAAAAAAGCAAAGTGTTTCTAATTTTGATTTTGATTGAGCCCGAAGTTGAAACAACTTTCATCAGCCTCTAATAGCCCTTTGAATGCATATATATTAAATATTAATCATATAATATTAAAAATATAATCATACACCAGAATACTTTAAATAAAATTATAAAAGGTACACTATTTCTTCGATTCATTATCTTAAAATGGATAGGCTAGGACTTAGATGCGTTAATAAATATTTAATCCTGGAATATTTCCTAAATGTATTTCATGATTGACAGATCAGAACAAAATATATTGAATTATTCAGAAAGTTTGTAGAATTTTTTGATGACAGAATTGAAAACAATTTTTATATGTTTATATATCTTTATTTAATAATGTATGCACAAGTTGTTAAAGATGGCCAAAAGTTGTCGAAAACAATGGTGCATATATTACTGAACAAAAATGACTCTAAACATATAAAAATTGTTTTCAATTTTATTATGAAAATTATTATTACAAATTTTTCAAATAGTCTAATATATTTGTATTCTGAATAATGTACTTATGTTTATATATTTATTTATATTTTTTTATATGAGAAAAAATAGAAGAAAAAAAATATTAAAAAAAAATATTATACATAAAATAAAAGAAAAAACTTGTTAATACATGGAAAAAAAGTATTTGCTGCCGCAGTAAATTTTATATAAGCTATCGTAGCAAAATTTCTTACAGTTAATTATTATTTGAACAACAAAAAGATTTGTTATAGATAATAATTTTATTTACCGAAATTAGTTTTGTTAAATCTGCAAATTATATTGCTAATATATAATAAGAAATTTATTTTTATCTTATTATCAAAGTTTGTATTAATGGCGACAATTCATTGCAATAGTAAAATAAATTTTTTAAAAATTTATTATTTTGTTGTAACAGCGAATTTTAACTTGTTTTCTCATCTCAAAATTTGTCAATTTTTTGAACAAACCAGATTTGTTGCATATTGAATAATCTGTAAAAGTAGTTACAATAGCGAAATTTTATCGCTAACATATTTAACATGCAATAGCAACGATTATTTTATTGCGGCTAGCAAAATTTCTTTTCTGTGTGTAAATGTGTACTTTCATTTCTTCTTTCCCTACGGTAAGTGGTTTATTTTTTTATATCTTTCCAGGATTAAATATTATAAATTGGCGTTGAAAAGCAAAAGTAAGAAAATTTTTAAATACATATGTACCACAAATGTATCACAAATGTAAATTAAAAATGAAAAAGAAAATTCTTTTACACAAACGTAAATATATTAATGAATTATGATATATTTGAAATAATTTATTTAATAAAAAAGGAGTGCATTTTTTATTAACAATTTATTTACAATTTTGAAATATATATTTATTCTTGCTATACGTCAATTTCTTCGCAATCTTTCCTAGCCTACCCATGCATCCGTGGTCCTATGGCTTAACACTAAAACTACCAAAGCGGTCAAAATGACCGGTTTATTCTTTTTAGAATAATTATTTAAATTTATAACGTATTTGTTGAGATTTTTTTCTGTGATTTGCTGCATTGTGTTAAATAATTTAATTAATTAATGTACTTTTTCTCTTTATCACTTTTTATAAAAAAAGAAAAAAGAAATAGAAGTTGGTATATGTTAATCGTCGGTAGTTCCAGTGTTGATCCCATGGTTGAGCATGGACTTTCGAAATTCGTGGTCCCATTGATGATGGTCGAGCACGGATCTCGAAACATTGATATGATCGAACATTGAACAATGGTCGACTATCAATACAAATTTCGGACGCAACTAGCGGAAACTGAGCCGAGCTCTACGCTAGCGTCCTGCGAGAAACATCGAGACAATTGCTCTCGGATTTTCGATGCAAATAGCGGTAACTGAGCTGAGCTCTGCGCTAAGCATCACTCGAAAAACGCCGAGGTCGTTATCCTCGGAATTCTCTCAAGTGAGAGATGTCATTTGCGTACACGAAAATGCGTATAACGTGATATTAAATCGATACTTATGAATTAAATCGTTAATCGTTAAATCATTATCTCTATCCGCGTTACTCGGTTTATTTGATTTACACGAGTTTTCAGATATCTACATCTTTTATTAGGTAGAATTTTCTATTAGATAGAATTGTTTTATTAGGTAGGATTTTTGGATAGGCAAGATTAAATAATTTTATACAAATTTTGTATTCTTTTTATTTCTTTACATCGATAAATTTTGAAACTTCTGCTTTGACAGTGAGTTTGCAGTTTGTCGGTGACAAAGATAATGACAAAACTTCGGGTGAGCAAACAGCAAGATTTTCTTTTGAAAAATGGAAGAAATTTTTTGCGCAAATAAAGCATTATATTGAAAGTAAAGCGTTTAGATGTTTAAATATATAAAAAATAACTTTCACGATAGGAAAGTTTCTACAGTTCTATAAGATACTTTGCTCTTTTTAAATAAAATTTTTTAAATTTTCCATAAATTTTTTAAACGTTTAAACGTTTTTATTGACATCTTGATAGCAAATAAACTATTATATTAATTTTTATAATTGAAATATCGAGTTCAAAGGAATGATGAGGGTATATCTTCCTTTTATTTAATATTATTTCTGTTTTATGTTATTTTGTGTATTATTTCGGTGAAAAATTAAGAGTGCAATATATATAAGAAAATATATAAAAAGGTAATATAAAAAACAAATTATTGTTAATTTTATTTTAAATTATTTTGTTATATATTGTTATATATATTTTCTTCTATTTATTTTTCGATAAAAAAATGTTCCGTTTATTTGAAAATTTTATTTGTATTCTTTTGCGATTATCTACTTATCACTTAAGAGATATGAATGTTTTTTCAATTTCTTACATAATTGCGATTACCGTCATAGTCGATCTCTTATATGTAAAACGATGCAAATGGAATCTTCAATAAATGTACAACATAAATATAAATGTACAAAATAAAATTTCCAATTCGACAATATTCACATTTATTTGTTTTAGGTTATTGAACAATGATATATTATGACAATGAAAAATAAAGAATAGTTTTCTAAAACAAAATAAATATTTTTTAGATTTTTATTAAACGCTTTTATTTTTTAGATGTAATTTGTCAGGTATGATTTTTCAGACTTTTATTTAATGTTTTTTTATTTTTTATATTTATATATTTGATATGTATATGTATATCTGGTTAATGCTTTTAAGAAAGTTTTTTAACATGCTGTTTGATGTAGCGTCATAAAACTTTTAATTTTTTATCTATAATTATTTTCAGATTTTAACTTAATATTTTAATTTTTCAGATTTTAATTAAGTTTTTATTTTTTAGGTGTGATTTTGCAGGTATAATTTTTATTTTTATTTAATGTTTCTTTATCTTTTACACACATTAAAATATATAATTTTGTAATACATATAATTGTTATATTGAATTAACCAGTTTTCGAATAATGTATCATATATGTACATTTCTAAGTAACTCCACTAATTTTCAACAGATTTGCATAAAACTTGATATTCTAAGGTTTTTTGGGCTGCTAAACTCGAGTCTGTTGTCAAAATTGTAAAATTCAAAATGGCGGATCCAATATGGCGACTGTTAGTTGTTAAAACAACTAAAATATTAGAGTTAGGTAAAATATTTATAAGACCTTATTTGTAGAGCTTTTTATGAGCTTCATTTTTTGTTTGACAACTTTTTCCGTACAATAAATATTTTCTGAAATAATTAACAAAAACGGTTTTATTTTTTAACCTTTGAGGGGAGCTGGGGGCGGAGGGGGCATTTGCGCCAAAAATCCATTTGGAAATATTATTTACTAGATAAAATAAGTATTTAGGCTGAATATAAGCCAAATCGGAGGTGATAGCTTTTCGGAAGTCCACCCCCCTTTTTTGATGCATCTCCACTTTTGACTGGAAAGTCGTAGTAAACATTTTTAAAAATTATTGTTCTTGTCTTGAAACGCTCTTTCAAATAATCCATACTTGACCCATAGTGCCATTTAACATTTCACACCCCTATTCTGCTCCCCCCGCCTTCAGGGGGTAGGGGGGGATCCACACCCATTTCGAAAAGTTGCTTTTTCGAAAACTTTGAACTCATGTTTCACCGTTTTTCGATATTTTAACTTTTGGCTCTTACCACTTTTGGCACAAATCTTTCGGAAAAGTCTATCACTCAACTGGTTAACATTTATCTTATGACGATGTTGGATAAACAAATATGGGAAATATTTGCCGAATCGATAACAATTGGTAAGTGTATTACCAGAAAATAAATATATGTATTTGTGTACAAATTAATTAAATATATCGAGCTGTTTGTGTGTTATCATAGGTTTGGCTCTGTATTTCTTGTACGGCGTATGGCATAGTAATAACCGAGAAAGGAAGTACATATATCATCGAAATCTACTGGCAAAGAAAATGGCGAAAAAAAATTTCTAATGGCAAAGCATGGGGAAATGGTGACGTTTCTCATTACACGTGATAAACTAAGAAATTGTTATAATAATGTGTATTTAGTGCTCTAACATTCTTGCGTTGTATAGTTAAATATATTTTATACATTTATAAATAAAATTTTAATAACTATATACTATTATTTTATACTATATCTTTATCATTTATCTATTTTATACTATCGCTTTAGCATTTATTTTATACTGTATATTGTATCAATACAAAACAAATTGAAAACTCAACTATGTTTTCTCTTCCTCTTATTGTTAAAATTTTATAATAATACGATATATTGGCAAAAATTTGATTAATTATTATGAAAGAAACAACTCGAAAATATGATTGCACGTTCGGTTCACGATAACAATCAACGATAGCAAAGAGAAATAAAAAGTTGTACAGTTAATTTTGTACGTCGTCTGTGTCGCGTTTATACTACGCCTAAACTACTTGAATACGCTTTCTATGTTTTATGCATAAAAATGAAATGTATTCATTAATATATTCGCGTTTTATAGCATTGACAGCATTTTTTTATGTCATATCATAACATTAAAAAAAAAATATATATATATATATATATATATATATATATAAATAAATATATAAACTTTCATAAATAAACTATTATCACAATTTTTGCAGCGTTATTTTAAACTCGTTAGCCTTGTCTAAGATGAGAATTGATTTTATTTCCATTAAAATACCGCATTTTAATACATTTACGACGTTTTACGTTGTCTTATATTTTTATATAAATAAATATATAAGTTAAAATTAAAAATAAATATCCTCGAAATAAAATGTTTGAAAAAGAAATATTGTTTTGTATGTGTATGAGTACCGACTTTCCACACAATAAATCTCGATGAAATAAATTTCGCAAAATACACAGTTTAACGAGTCATTTATATACAAATTTATAACTATCAAAATTAATTTTTTATAATTTTTATCCTTTATTACCTCAATTCAATTTTAATTAAATATAAATCAATATTCACAAATAAATAAATGTTCAAGCATCAAGTATCTGTCTATCTATCATAAAAGAAGGAATTTTGCGCAATTGATTTACTTCAAATAGGTAATAAAAAATGGAAAATACAAATTATATCTCAATAAATAAGAATTGTGTAACAAATTTCATATCGATTAAATTGCGTATTTCGAAAGATTTATTTAATCGAAATGCATTGCGTCGGCAGCCGTTTTCACGCAAAGCGACGTGTTTCGTGACATTTCTATTGTGTGGGCATTTATTAATTTAATTTTTATTCGTATATTTATTCATTTGTGTTACATTACGAAATAGAAAAACGCTCAAAGAGCTTTAAAACGTGGAATTTTAATCAAGTAAAATTAATTTTTATATTGTATTACATTGACAAATCTACAGATAAAAATTTTAAAAATACGATACGATACAAAATACGATAGAAGGCAAAAAATAAAATAGTAAATTATTAATCAAAATTAAAACTCTGAACGCCAAAGAATATCTTATAATGTGAAAAATATGTATCATATTAGGAATTTCTTTCACTCACGGCAAGGGAAGGTTTGGTGAGGTTGTTTACATACGCTCTGTAGCCTACGTGCTCTATGTCCTCTCTCCCTCACTTCCACGCTTTCTCTCTCGCACGCGTTATCGGCACGCACATTCCTTTTCCCTAATCCTAAATCACACTTGAATTCTTCGACACGACCAGTGATGCCAATTCGAGCTCGCTGGTACCATGGGTACCGTAGTGGAGGGGATACCCACACAAGCGAAATCGCTGACGTCACATGTACGTGTGTGCTCGCCGAGCCACCGCGGTTTTTTCGTTCCGCACCGAGCGTTTTTCGTTCCGCATTGCGTTTTTCGTTCCGCATTACGTTTTTTGTTCCCTATGTCACGTCCCGTTCCGTACGGCACGTTTCTCGTTTTGTACGTCACGTCCCGTTTCGTACGTCACATCCCGTTTCGTACGTCACGTCCCGTTTCGTATGTACGTCTCGTCCCGTTCCGTACAGCACGTCCCATACCGTTCCGCACGTCCCGTTCCGTACGTCACGTTTCGTTCCGTACGGCACGTCCCGTACCGTACGTCCGTTCCATTCCGCACGTCCGTTTCGTTCCATCCGTCAACAATAAAGAAGCTGAAAATCGCCTATTGTTTAATAATAATTAATTGCAAATTGAGACCCTCCGGTAACCACGTTTTTTTAATTTTGCCGACAAAAAGTATCGAAGGAACTTGAAATTTGAAACAACTTCCAGTGAGACATTTGTTCCTCAATATTGAAGGAAGATTTTTGGAAATTTTTAAATCTATTCATTGTAACACACAGGGAATCTTCTTTTTCAGAGAAATTTTGAAGAAGTGAGTTTATTCGCGGAGCACTTATTTTCGGATTTTCTTTAACTTTCCTAACTACAAACGCACTTCTGAAAAATTTAATAATTTCTTTTTACCACGGCCTGTTTTATTTTCTATTTGTCTTTCTTCGTATCGTTTAATAACGTATCGCACCCAGTAGCGCGTTTACCTATGGGTTTTTGGGGCCAGAGCCCCTGGGCGCCGAAGCGTCAGGGGCGCCGCAGCTTCTATATATTCATAAAAAAATGTTCCATTTTTAATTATCTTCTTAAGTGTGTTTTGGTAGAATTATATTAATATTTAAAATGTTAATTATTTACTGTTTGTTCATTGGGGGAGGGAGGCTAGATCGAGGCGCTCAAAGATCACAAGCCCCTGGGCACAAATTTTACAAATGCGGCCCTAATCGCACCGTCGAATAACTTTTGCAAACAATACTTCCAATTTCTCTTAAAGATTTACCATTTTTCCAATAAAAAATAATTAATTTTCTAACTTCTAGATTTGTTTCTTTGCTTTTTCTGCCCATGATAATGAATTATTGAAACGAGAAGTTATAAATGGAAATCGATGCTTACTGAATGCTTTTTTATGTTATACTGATTACTTTAAGCAACAATCAGAAACAAATACCCATCGAAGTTTGTAGACTGGATTTGTTTTAGTTGGTTCGTAGCGTGAGCGAATAATTTTGTGACGTGAAAACGTGTAAAGAATTGTTATGACTTGTTTTCTGTAATTATAAACCACAATGTTTCAAATTTTTTTAACGATTCTGTTATATTGAACTGTAAATTATGTATTTCCAAATTAAAAAATTTTAAAAAGTCCTTTGTTGTCTCATTATTTCATTCATTTTTGTTGCATATTTTTATTTACCAATCTTTTATAAATAAGATATTCTTAAAATAATTTTTGACAATATCTGATTTATAAAGAATTGGTAAATACACAATTTTTTAAAAAAGCAATTTTTAGGGTAGTCATATTTTAAAAAATAAACAAGTATTCGATCCGACCAATATAGTTTCAAGTTTTATGACACGGTTCTTTTCAATTGATATACAATATTTGTTTTAGAAGAAATTAAAGTCTTCCAGAACAAGCATACAAAATTGTGTGTATGTGTAGTGTTAAGAATATAGAATTAAATTTTAAAACTTAATTGTGAAATGAAACTTTGTGCGGTGCACAATTTGCACACTTGCTTGCGACGATTTATGACTATAGTCCTCTCAAATTATAGACAAAAAGATTGTTTTTACTGTCTAGCTTGCATTCGTGTTTAATATACGAGTGTTTTTGCATCTATTATAGTTTACGTGTAAACGCCCAACCCTGGCTTTTAATATTTAAAATAAGTTATTGGTCATTACTGTATGAAATATCTATAAGAGTTTATCATCTTTTTAAATATTAACAAAAATGCAATATTTTATTTACTCACACGCACGCACACACACACAAAATTATAAAAGTAATTTATTAAAATAATTTAAATGTACATTTTCAATTTACACAGATTATTGAAAATAACTGATCTTTTGCTAAATAAACTGTAAATGCAAAAGTAAATACTACAATACATGTATTTACAATACGTATGTATTATTTCAAATCTGATTGATATACATAATCATGTTTCACAAGTATGCATTATCGACACTTTGTAGATATAGCACATATTGGAACCAAAAAGTCGTGGACGTAGCACGGAAAAGACCCAAAAGATCGTGGACATTACCTACGGGATTCTTGGACATTGGCTACGTAGTTCAATGTGCATGTTTTGTGCATATAGAGGCGCTAGCCCACAGAACACGTAAAATGCGGACATGTCCACTCTCAAGGCCGGAGCACAGACTTTTACATAAAGCATAACGCATAAGCATAAGGAAATTGATTGGTCTATATATAAGCATAAGCAAATGCATAAGGAAACGGACCAATCAATTTCCTTATGCTTATGCGTTATGCTTTATGCAAAAGTCTGTGCTCCCGCCTTCAGTCTTCTCTCTGCTTAAAATATTTTCAGGTTGAGTATTCTTCAAGAGATATATGTTCCTAACATTATGCCGGCTTATTCACAAGCTGTCATTTACAATACATTTTGCGTAAAAAGAACTTTTTGTTACACGTAATTTTTTAAAAAATAATTTAAAATGTATGTTAACACTATATATTATTAAATAATTAGATTTAAATAACATAATTATTTACTTGATATCAAAAATTATACACATTAACTGAATAAAAATGTTGCTTATATCTTTTCACGTATCGAATTACGTCTAGTAATTGATCTTTGCAGAGCAAAATTCCATTTCATTTTCAAGACGAAGAGTATAGGGAAATGTAACTGAGCACAGGCTTACACATATAGGATTATGTAGAATGGAATTTCGAACGGCATGCGCGGCGTGGCACGCACAGATCAGGCGTGCGAATAAACAATCATCTGGTGTCGTGGTGGGTTTTTGGTCATTTTTGGTGCCGGTCAAAGTATTACTTTCTTGGCTACTAGAGTCGGACGAAGGAAGATGGAAACGCAAACGAAAGCGATCGCGGAACTTCGTCGAAAATTCTTCGATAAATTCAACGATGATAGCTCAAGTGTGTAGTGTATACGTAATCTTGTTTTTCGTCTCAGAAATGATTTCTGTCGTTATAATCGATATTGACTGTCATATACATGTCGTAGCAATGCTCATGTAATATGTGCAAAGGTCGTATCAGTCGATCGCGTAGTCAATTAAAAATAATTGATGCTGTAAATTGTTTTAACAATACAGTCTGTGTAGATAATCGAAAGTGTAGACTACTTTCATCATTATTGGATTATTTTTAAAAAATCATAAAATGCAAAAGTCGAAGTTGTTTATTCCTGTATACTCTATGACGTGTCATTTTATGTGCAAATATTTTTTGCAGATTTTCATCCTGCAGATATAGACAGGGTAAAGCTCAGCGATAGCTGGCTAAGACGATTTTTGGAGCATCATGAATTCAATGAGCAGGAAGCCTTCAACATGCTTTGGGAAACTTGTACTTGGAGAAGTAACTTTGGAACAAATGGTAAAATTATATTCATTTTTGCATTTGATTTTCAATTGGTATTATTATGGATACTTTGATACAAACAAGATAAAAATTATTTGCTTATAAATCTAGATTTTAATGTGCTACTTTATGTTGATAGAATAATATAAAGCAAAATATTTTTCTGTTTTTTATCTAACATTATTAAACTACAGATATCAGTGAAGATAATGTGAATATGGAGTATTTGAAAGAAGGGATATGTTTTAGCCATGGTAAAGATAAAGATGGCAAAGCTCTTTTTATAATTAAGTCAAAGTTGCATTATAAAGGAGTAAAAGACTTCCCCGAGCTTCAGAGATGTATAGTCTATTGGTTTGAGAGATTAGAAAGGTATAATACACATCTCAATTTTATATATAATGTTTGATCAAAAAATCGATTCATTTAAAAGCAAGCATTCCTATTGATTGAAATTTTGTATGTGCTATTACTAATGAGGAGATAAAGAAATGATAAAAATATTATAGTACAAGAACTATTTAATTAAGAAAATCTGTGTTGCAGATGAATATTTTGTAAAACCAAATGTCATGGGCATAAAATTATTTTATTAAATATGTTGATTTTTTTATCAAATGGCATATAAAAATAACAAATATAAATATGATCAATATACGTGATCTACACATGTTCATATTCTGTTCAGTTTTTGATGCATTTTTGTTGCATTTTCAGAGAAGGAAATGGAAATCAGATATCACTTTTCTTTGATATGGGAGAGAGCGGATTATCTAACTTGGATATGGACTTAATTAAATATCTTATTGGTTTATTCAAGACTTATTATCCAAATTTTTTGAATTATATCATAATTTTTGAAATGCCTTGGGTTTTAAATGCAGCGTTTAAGATAATAAAGTCGTGGTTACCTGCTAAGGCTATTCCAAAAATTAAAAATCTTAACAAATCATCATTGAAAGATTATGTTGATCCAAATGATGCACTTATATGTTGGGGAGGTAATAACGATTATACTTTCCAATTTGTCTCAGCTGTACAAACAAATGGAGATAATGCATTCAATGACAAACTGGATAATAAAAAGGTATATATATATATATATATGTATATGTATGTATGTATGTATATGTAATATGTCACTTTATTCATAACAGTTTTATACTTTGAAACATAGTACTCATAAAAAAGATCTGAGTAATATGGAATGCATATAAGATGCATAGCAAGTTAATATTCAAGGAGTTGTCATTTTTTAAAGCATGCTATGTTTTTCAGGTTCATTTTGCAGAAAATTCACCGCTTACGGAACAAAGTCCAACTAGTATTGGTGATCAAATTAACGAAGAACAATGTGCGTATAAGAATTTTATTATATAACCAGAAATTTATATTCCACAAAATACATATGTTAACAGCATTATATAAACTGTTTGTTTCAGTGTTATCCATAGAACCAGGAGAAGCAATTACATTTAATAAAGATGGGAATGATGTCAATGGAATAATTACACTTAAAAATATTACAAATGATAAATCTTTATCTTATAAGGTATGTACAGGTATTTTAAATTATTTTACTATTGTAACAAAAAAATAATTAAAAACTAGATTTATTAGAATAAATATGGATATATTTACATATATAGTACAATGATTTGTAGATAAAAACAACGTCTCCTGATAAGTTTAGAGTACGACCAAGTTCAGGAGTGTTGCAACCATCTGAACAAAGGACAGTTACAGTTATATTGCAAGCTGGTCATAATATACGTGGTCTATTGCATAATGATAGATTTTTAGTAATGTGCCTTCCTTTAAAAAATGGGAATGCTACAGCTCAAGAATTGACAGCTCTCTGGAAGGTAATTCTATATTAATTAATGCAATATTTATTTTTATATAATCAGAAATATCAATCTTTAAAATTTCTAAAATTTTATAGATCAAATAATGTTACATATAAATATGTACAAGGATAACGATTAAAATTATATTCTCTTTCTTTATAGTCTGAAAAACCAACAGAGATGCATAGATTGCGGTGCTGTAATGGTAACAATGAAAATAATGAGTTACAAAAATCTCATTCTATATTAACTTCTACAATGGCAGGAAATGATCGCAATATTGATGTATTTTTCTCTAAGGTATGTAAATACAACAAACAGCATTTATTCACAGATGCAATTTTACTACTGATATATCATGATAATTGCAGATAAGCCGTTTAGAAGAAAATTATAGCAAATTACGTAATGAAGTTACTACTATCAAGTATATGCATTTTATTTCCATACTATTGATAATTGTAATTGTAGTATTGTTGATTTATGATTATGCTTTGAAAATAGATATTCAAAATTCAATGGATCAACAGGACTGCCATATTCATGATCTTTAAAATATACATGTTTGTAATAACAACTTTGATATATAAAAATGTTAAAAATGTTTCTATCTAAATTTTAAATCTACTGTAGGTGTTGTAAGGAGAATTATTTACATTATATACAGGTAATAGAGCTTTTATTTTTTTCTTCTATAAAAATCCTATAGATGTTTGTATTTCTACAATTAATTTTTCGTATGTTTTGTTAATACTGAATATATTATTATTACAATATATATAAGTTACCATAGTGTTATGTGCAACATGTAAAGAGGTATATTGTATCTATTGAATTTACTAAACTGTAAGATACTACAGTGAAACTATTTTTGTAAGCTTTTATACATAGTGAACTATCCCAATTGCATTAAATTTGAATGTGGATTAGTGTATATGTGTTTAACACTGTTGTATCTAATCATTAGCCTTGTTTATTATATTCTATAATTGATTATTGACAGTTTTTTTTTAAATACATAATATATGTACTTGCAAAAGTTTATTGATTATTTACCTATAAATTCTATTTTTTACATAAATATTTAAATAACAATGTGTATATATGTATATACATATGTAATAACATGTATATAATACATAAATTTATACCAATATTGTGTGTATGGTGTATATCGAGTAATAGCTGATCATTTTCCATTATATACTTATTCCAGAAAAAGCAAAAAGTTGATTGGTTACCATGTTTTACATGTAAGATCATAAGCAAGCAAGATTCATGATCAATAAAAGTCTATCCAAACGGACTTGCATAGTCATATAAACCGATTTACAGAAAAATCGACCAATCACACGTTAAATATAAGAAATCCAACAATATGGCGTCCTTCACGTTCGACATATAATTACTCGATTTTTTTTATGCTTGATACGTTTATACAGTTATATATCGGTTGTTATATAAATACCTTCGAAAATATTTTAAACAATAAAAGCAGCTAAATTCGAGACGTTTAGTCACACAGATTCAACGACACTCGGACGTACTGCGAACGGTAATTCCAGGCAGCATAAATACGCGTGGGTAAACGCGCAGTACATGCCAATGCGCAGCTGCCAATGCGCAGCACAGAACAGTATTTGAACCTTTATAGTTCTACCGGCCATATTGGCTCTTACACAACGCCCTCACGCGACGACCGTGGGTTTATGCGAGTAAGCGAATATTTAGAGGGTTTGTGACGACTCATCGACACGCATCACGCACTTTCCTGTTCTGCAGTGACAAACGGTAAGTGCTTCCGATATTTGAACGACCGGAAAGGCCCGGGGACGCCTTGGCGATCGGTCGCCTCCCAGCGGCACGCGACACGGCACAGCGACATCGCCGTCGCTTCGTGTCCTCCATATTGATGACAGCGCCGACGGTGATAATTTTCTGAAATTTTTGTCGTTAATGCCCCCTGTGTCCTGAGATCGAAAGCACCCGCGTTGTCTTATAAGCTCCCCGACAGAATGCGCGACCTCGTGGGCCCCCGCCGAGTGCTGCGAGAGTCCGCGATTAAGGTGCCCCCCAGGTACCGCCCCGTGTATCCACGCGCTCACACGGCTTGCTCATCTTGTCTCGCCAGGCATCGCCCATCGTGGCTCGATCGCGCCTCATGGCGTCGTTCGTCATCGTCCAGCGCTGTTGGCTGCCTCGCGCGTCACACGGCGCACGCGACGCCGTCGTGGCGTATATATCACCCCTTTTCGTCGCGCGCTTCCTGATTGCCGCGCGCACTGAGAAGCGCTGAGAATCCGGCGCGTCGCCGTCGCGGCGACGTGAATAATCCGGATGCTCGCTGCTCGCTTGCCCTCGCCGTGCAATTTCTTTCCTGTCATATAATTGTCGCTTTATTGATTTTCTTTTTCTTTAATTTCGGCGCATCGCGCCCTACGCGACAATGCGCACTGTCGAAATCATAATTCGCCCGTATCGTGCGACAATAACATGCATGAGGAACGCATCAGGGGAAACAACGTCGTCTCGCGTGTCGATCTGTAAAGATATTTTCAGTTTTAATGACGATCGGAACGATTTGTCTTGTAGGAACGCTTGCATTTCCGTGATGTAGGCTTGGCACTTTAGTTATTTTTCACAATCACTGGATAACGAAGGGTAGAAGGTTTAAAGCAAGATTATCTTATAAATGGATATAGTACCTGTATGAAGATAAAATTGTGAGAGAACTGTGCATTACGCTGTATATATATGTAGTGCATATTTAACATTGCCAATTTTCTATTTATTTGTAGAATTGTTGATTGCAAAATTTATACATGAATTATAATAATAATTGCAATTGAAGCATATTTTTTAGTTGTTATCTGGACATATATTAATAATATATATGTATTAAAATATCTGTTTCAGATTAATGAATATAAACACTGTCGTATAAGATATTTCGATCATGACGAGTAATATAGCAACTATAAAATTGGAGGAGGGACAAGAATCTGTCACAGAAATACAAACTTATTTGGAGACATTTAATAAGGAGATAGAAGGAGGACAAGGAGAACAGCTCCAACATGTGCAATGTTAGTATTTTATAGTAGTTTTTCCGAGCGGATATACTGAGCAATGTTATATCTACATACTTTATTATAGTGCAACAAGTGGAGGGATTATCCGGTGGAGAAGAAGGTGGGACATATTTTGTTGATCAATCTGGTCAGTATTATTACCAAGCAAGTAGCGACGAACCACCTGTGATGACACAGGTGCAAATACAAGAAATAGAGGAAAGTGATGTACAAAATGAGGGAGAGGTGACTCAAGATGAACAGTATCATGAGATTGAGGAGCTTGAAAATGCCGAAGGTGACGAAGATGTAAGTAATGCCAGTCTTTATTTAAAAATGTAAAAATGCATTTTTATAAAAAAATGAGGACAAATTCCAGGGTCAAGGGGCCAACAATGAGAACAATCAAGTTGTGATTAATTCCGGTGATGCATATCAAACTGTTACTATTGTACCATCCGATACAAATCCTGGAGAAGTTAGTTATGTTCTGATAGTTCAGCAGCCTGAATCAGAAGAAAAAGAGAGCAGGCCTGCAGAAGGTGAAGTGACAGCGGCAGCAACAGAAGCAACAACAGCAACAGCAGATGGAGAGGAGGCAGAAGGTGAACAAGATCTGACTGTGTATGACTTTGAAGATAATGAAGACAACGAAGCTCCAGCCGAATCTGAGGCAGAGGATGATAAGGCTAAAGTCATTAAGTTTCTTCCAAAGAAATCTCAAACTGTGACACAGGCCCATATGTGTAACTACTGCAACTACACTAGCCCAAAGCGGTACTCTATTTTAATCTCTAATTTAATCATTTATATATTTATAATATTACATTGTTTAATTTATGTTTTATATCTTTGTATCATATCTCTTTTTCCATCTCATTATTCGACTTATTAACACAAGAAACTACGTCTAATCTTATCTCTTTTCAATTTTACTTTTACACCTCAAAATCAGTTTTTAGAAAAATGATACGTGACATTAAAAAATATGACTTAAAAAAATAATTTACTTATATAACAGGTATCTTTTATCACGGCATATGAAGTCTCACTCGGAAGAAAGACCACATAAATGTAGTGTTTGTGAGAGGGGATTTAAAACTCTGGCTTCTCTTCAGAATCATGTCAACACACATACTGGGACCAAGCCTCATCATTGTAAATTTTGTGACAGTGCATTTACAACATCTGGTATGTTATTATTTATCAATAGCTCTTTCTCTTTGTGCACCATGTTATATTGCATGTTATGTAAAATATTTCCCCTAAATGCTTTCAAGATCTAAAAATAAATCGAGTAAGAACATTTTTATTATTTTATTTTTTTTTTTGTTATTTATGTCACGTTTTTGTATCTGCCTTGTGTATTTGTGTATCTGCATGGTGGTATGTACCGACATGTTGATATTAAGTTTCTTATCAATTTTGGTTTTGTTATATTATACTTTAACCATAATAAACTTTTTTTTACGATATTACAATTATATATTTGATAATTACAATGCATACAATTACATTGCATTTGATAAATAGCTTTTGCTTGAATAATTTATTTTATGCTGTCATTTTTTGTCTAAATTTATATTTTTTAATATATAAAATTGCAAAATAAAGTAATTTCCTACATGTATCTTACCAATTATCAGTTATTAATTTAAATATTTCTTTACAAGAAAATGTATTTTATATATATATATATATATATATATATATATATATATATGAGTTACATTATTTATAACAAGATATACAGGATGAGTCTGATAAAAAGTTTATTTTGAATAACTTGTAAATTATGCGTTATATAAAACATTGTTGCATTTAAAAGTTGCATGATTTCGAGGGGATTATTACATAGTATATGTATTTTTTTTTTATAAATCGAAGCGTTTCTGAGATTTAAAAGTCAACTTCGATTTTTTATATGAAACTATCCTAATTATTCTACGTAAGTAGATTTCTTGTACATTCTGTGTAAAAAGTTATAAAGATAGAATAGAAACAAAAATTGTATGGTTTACGAGATATTTTATATCTTAATTTGTGACATAAAGTCGTGATATTTACAAAATTAGAAGTCAGAATGAAAGTTTGAAACCGAGTGATCTCAAGAAATTACATTTATTGTTACAAAATGTTCACCATGTTGATCCAGACATGCCTGTCTTCGCGGAAAGCTTGCTTGGATCTCTTCTTGAATGGTTATTTCATGAAAAATATTTTTTATTCTTTCCATCATGTCGATTGTACAATCACAACTAAAATGTGAATATCAGAACACACTAGTTTGCAAATAATTATAAGACATAAGGCAAGAGCTCAATGTTTTCAAACAAATGAATCGGTAGAGGTGACTCTGCATTATTTCTTATGAGATCACTCAGTTCTAAACTTTCATTCTGACTTCTAATTTTTTAAATATCACAACGGTTGACTTTATGTTACAGATTAAAATATGTCGTAAACTATACACAATTTTTGGCTATCCTACCCTTATAACTTTTTACACAGAATGTTACAAGAAATTACGTAAAATAATTAGGGTAATTCCATATAAAAAATCGCAATTCACCTTTAAATCTCCGAAATGCTTCCATTTATAAAAAAAATACATATGCTATGTAATGATCCCCTCGAAATCATGCAGCTTTTGTATGCAACAATTTTTTACACAACGCATAGTTTACAAATTATTCAAGATGAACTTTTTATCAGATTCACTCTGTATAGATTAATTTGATTAGAAATAATGTATACTTAGAAAATGCATAGTAAAGCACTGTATTTCACCATGTAAAAGAATATTAATATTAATACAGTAATTCGATAAATGTCATGCACATTAATGCACATGTGTGGAATATTTGATTTTAATATTAATATGAACGAAGAAAATGTAAAAATAAATAAATGTACTTTTCGACATACATTTTTAAAATTATTTCAATTTAAACATTGTTTTATATCAAATATTTACAAAATACATTTGTTAACTTTTCCAAATTTTGACAAGTTAAGGAAAATATCGGAATGCTTGCAAAAAATATATAATACATATATGTCTACTTGCAGGTGAACTTGTAAGACATGTTCGGTACAGACACACTCATGAAAAACCGCACAAATGCCATGAATGTGATTATGCGTCTGTCGAACTATCAAAACTGAAGAGACATATTAGATGTCATACAGGCGAACGACCCTATCAGGTACATTTTATTATATATATATTTTTTTTTTTACGTTTAGGTGAATTGGTGCGTCATACACGCTATAAGCATACACACGAAAAGCCATATAAGTGTACTATTTGTCATTATTCAAGTGTGGAGAAGAATAAGTTGCGTAATCACATACGTACTCACACTGGAGAACGTCCATATCAGGTTTATTTTATATAGTACAGTTTTATACGGACTTCCGTGTAATGATTGTATATATATTTATTATTATTTAATACTTATAATAAACTGATACTCTTATGTGAACATTTTTGTGTAATATTTTGAAGTATATCAAATTTTCAGAAATTATAATTTTAAGTAATGTATTAAATTTGTCATGTAGTAACCAAAATATAATTATTTTTTAGTGTCCACACTGTACATATGCAAGCCCGGATACATTTAAATTGAAACGTCATCTTCGCATTCACACTGGCGAGAAACCATATGAGTGTGATTTTTGTCAAGCGAGGTTTACACAATCCAATAGCTTGAAAGCACATAAATTAATACATAATGGTTGGTTATAGATGAGCATATAATACGCATACTGGTTGCTTTATATTTTATAGCAATCAATGTGTGAGAATTTTTTACAGAAATATCCTTTTTCTAATGATCTTGATGTATGTTACAGTAGGCGATAAACCAGTATTTCAATGTGAATTGTGTCCAGCCACATGTGGTAGGAAAACTGATCTCAGAATCCACGTGCAAAAGTTACATACTTCTGATAAGCCCCTAAAATGTAAACGTTGTGGAAAAACATTCCCGGATAGGTGCGTGCATAAATTGTATGAATATAATATAATATTATATTGCAATGATATAAATAATTAAATACGAATTAAACATAAAGATTATGATGTTCGATCTTAACAAACTGTATCTTTAACACATGTATTATATTGCAGATATAGCTATAAGTTGCATAGCAAAACCCACGAAGGGGAGAAGTGTTACAAGTGTGATTTATGTCCATATGCGTCCATATCGGCCCGTCATTTGGAAAGTCACATGCTCATCCATACTGATCAGAAGCCGTACCAATGCGATCACTGCTTTCAGTCATTTAGGCAGAAACAACTACTCAAACGTCATTGCAATCTTTATCATAATCCTACCTACGTCCCGCCACCACCACAAGAAAAAACGCATCAATGTCCAGAATGTGAAAGAGCATTTAGGTGTGTGCATAAAACCAATCATTTGCAGCAACTAATAACATAATAAAATTGAATAATATCAGTTATAATTTTTCCCAATAAAATATTTCTTATTGTACAGACATAAAGGAAATCTCATCCGACATATGGCTGTTCACGATCCAGAATCGTCTCTACAAGAAAAACAACAAGCTCTTAAAATTGGCAGACAGAAAAAGATTCAAATCATCGACGGTCAACGTGTTGAAGTGATGACAGGTACAATATCATACGTGTAGTCGAAACTGTAAGAAGTTTTAAAGAAATCACGAGAAATATTTGAACTCGTTTGCACTTGCGTCATCAGTACAAAGTGATTTCTTTATATTACTTTATTCTGTTGATGATATGTTGGATAGTTCATACGTAATTAGATTAGATAATATAATGCATAAGCGTTCACACCCACAAGGACACTTACGATATGATCTAAATACAGATCATTGACTAATATCCATGTGTTATGTTGTGACAACAGGTGATTTAGCTAATAAACTTAAAGGTTACGACGATGAAGAAGAAGAAGAAGACGAAGACGATATGATGGCAGTACAAGGCAGTGATGGCCAGCAATACGTCGTACTAGAAGTGATACAATTAGCTGACAATCAAGGAACTGATCAGGTAAGCATTGCTTACTAAGCAATACTTGGAAAAATGTGTTAATGTGTTTTTTTTTTTAAATCAATTATAATTAAATGATGTACAATAGATGGCTGTGGTTGCAAACGAAGATGGAGAGTTGGTAATGCAAGACCCACTGAGTCAAGAAAGTGGTATGGTGACTGGAACAGGAGAGGAAGTTGATGATGTCGAAGAGGAAGATATGGAGATGCAAGACTTAAAGATAGAATCCGTTACTGTTACTCCTACTAAATCCTCGGCACAAAACACACAAAATGATCCAAAATTACAGAAGGAAATGGAGACTTGTTTTGGATTTGATGAAGTGAGTGTTTCATTATGTCTCCAATGAGATATTTTTTGAAAAATCTATTTATATTATATAAAAAGAATAAAATCGAATTTTTTTGTAAATAAATAGATGGTAAATAAATTTTCTTTTTTCTTTTTTTTTTTAGGAGGAAGAGGAAGAAGAAAGCGGTAGTAATATAAATATGTTGTAACAACAATTCGTAATAATATACATAATTAATATACATAATTAATAATATACATAAGAAAAGAAACGTACCTACTTAATAGTCTAATGTTTTACTTTTGTGTCCCAGTGTTAGTGTATATTACAAATACTAAACAAAAAAAAATGATTAAAAAATCGAAAAAAACTGTTTACCGTGTACAGAAAAACGGAGTGCAGTGTATTACTATCTAAAAATACTTTACACATAGTTTTTGGAGAGTGGAGAAGAGAGAAAGAGAGAACTATTTTTTGGGACTGTAATTTGGTCCACATATGGTACAATTGTACCATTAGTGCATTAGATACATGTAATAATTTATGACAAAAATATTGTTCCCTATTCAGACAAAAATATTGTAGATCTAGTTAAATATCAAGTAAGTGTATTGTAAAATATTTACATTATCATTTGCATTATTATTCATGTTGTCAACAAAATTATATTTTCTCTTTATTAATATACGTACATACATATGCATGAATATATATATTCATGCATATGTATGTATGTAAGATTCCATGCATGAAACTCATTTTTAGCACCAGCTTTCACATTGTAGCTAATGTTCTATTAGGTTTCTTCTTCGCCTTTTCTTTAGTAATAATCCAAGAATATAACTTGTTATTTTCTTACATCTATTTCTTTCCTTTTTTTCTCAGTCCATGATGCCGCGTCTTTTATATTATCTTTGAATTTACTTAAATTTTACAGTATAATTAATACGAGAAATATTTTATAAATCAGAAACACATACAAAGTATATAAATGATATATATATATATATATATATATATATATAGTATGTGTGCGTATTTTCGGATTTGTCAAATGCTCTCGATCAGATGAAATGAATTACATAAAAGTAAATTTTTATCCTCAATTATGGAAATAATAACTATCCTTAATGATTATATTGCAAATAGACCAATACGGGTTATATTTTTGCAGAAACAGTATAAAATTTAGTCAGCGTATCTAACATTTATTATAAATTTCAAAGTAACGAATTGTTTTGATTAGCTTCTCACAAGAATGCAGGTAAGCGTGTGCGAATGTATGTGAGGATAGTATGTTGATGCATATTGAACGATATTTTACATCGTTTAATATATATATACATAATAAAAAAATGAAACAATCTCCTATGATAAAGTAATAGGAATTTAAGACAATTCTTTTTTTTTTATCTCTTCTCTTAAGAAAATTAGCTTTTTGCACATAGGAGATTTTTTCTCGACAGCGATGATACGTGTTAATAATAAGATATACTAATAAGATATCTTAGCATAATATTGTTAAATAAGTTTATTTAAAACTACGGTGTAATGATACGAAAAGCAAACTATCTGTTCTATCACCTTTCTATCACTCTCCAAGAAAGATTACGACTCTCCAATAAAACCGATACGTTTTTATGTTAATAAAAAATGCGATATATGTATCTTTATGAATATGTCAGAACGAAGAATGTGCGTTATTTAACACTCGTACATTGTTGCTCACGAAATAAGTTATTCCAGTTATCTATGATAGGCTTCGAAGGTAGGCGAAATAAACATTGTAAAAAATATGTATAATTTTTTTTACACACGGATTGTACAATTGTAATTTAGTAATCAATTACTACGTGGTATTTAAAATTCTACACTTTCTTACATTATTCCAAAGAGAAAAGCGGTGTAACATTTCCTCGATAATAAACATTATTGTCGTCAATATATTTATTTCAATTATTCAACGCGTTTACATTTATATTTTTTAATCTTTTTTTCTTTTAAAGACTTATCTACAGTAATGAAGTCGGCATTATGTAAGAACTTTACGTCATTTAAAGAAATAGAGATTAAATACATTTATCGAGCTTCTTAATTTGTAATTTCACTTTTCCTCTAGCTATCCATGTCAATTTGTTCAGTCAACAAACGACAACATTTACCGACGTGTATTTGCCTCCTCTATTAGTGTTATTAGAAAAGTCTGCACTCCAAGTAACCCTTGGTCATCAGCCTAATAGACAAGTCCTTTCGTCCCATTTATTCGTCGCATTTAAAGCGTTAGAGCACGCGATAAATTGCGTTTGTATCGATTTAATTAAATTTCAATTTCAATTTTTTTAGAATTATTTTCTGTGTTTTGTCTACTATTAGCTGTAGATAATCCTCAAATCTTTCATGAATATGTTGTACCAATAGTAAGTGAATTATATGCGCAACTAAAAAATTTTATTTTTCAGTTTATAGGCCAGAATTTTTCAAGCTTGTGATGTTTGCCCTCGCAAATCTATTACGATGACTACATGTTGCGCTGATCACATTTACGTTGTGTGTCTCAGGATTTCCGGACTCCTTAAAGGTACCAAAAATATTTGAGAATATTAAAGTTTCCTATAGAAAAATGTTTCCAATTGATAAGACTATCTTAAAATCCAATTAAAAAATTGATTAAAATGAATCAGATTAAATTAAACGCTTTTTTAATTCATAACAATATCAGTATGCGATATCAGTACGATAATTATTGTAACTTATGCAAGCGTTTCCAATAAATTCAACATTTTAATAAACATTCTCTTTATTCTTTTCAACATAATTTTCTACATCATATGTATAAAAATAATCACACATATATCGATATGTATGTAAAAACAATTAGGAAGAAGAAGCTAAGATGAAGAAACAGAAGCAAGTGAAGAAGGAAGTGTTATGAAACCTTAGTAAACTAGAAAAGAAAAAGAATCGATAAGGTATAAGATAAGATTGTATATAATTATATATATATATAATTATTATCTTACCTTATCGATTCTTTTTCTTTTCTAGTTTACTAAGGTCTCTAAACACTTCCTTCTTCACTTGCTTTTGTTTCTTCATATTCTTAGCTTCTTCTTCCTGGACTCGCGCCTGATACGCTGTTATTCTCTTCGTCATCGCCTCCTTCGTCCGCTTCTGCTTATGCGCGTAGTTCGTTCTGATCATCCTCATCAGACGCGCGACGTTCTCTTCGTGCGGCTCGCGCACCACGGCAACTCTGCCCTGCTTGAACTGGGGCTTACGCAGATGCGGCACAGACTGGAGTTTAGGCTTGTCCCTGTACGGGAGCTCCTTCTGCAACTTGCGCGGAATAAACAGCGGTCTGAACACTTTAACGCCCCGCTCGACCGGCGTGTATATCGAGTCCTTCTCCGCTTCCGCACGGATACTCCTCTCTCGCTTCAGCTGTCCGGTAGTCTTCATTCCGCGCCATTGATTCTTCTCTGCGGGCGGCAGCAGTAACGATATCACCGGATTGTAGAAGCGCGGTACGTCCACTTTGTACCACGTTCTGCAAAATACTATGTCGCTCAGCATTATCTTGTCCTCGAACGTGGCGCGGAAGCAGCCGTCCGGCTTGCTGGCCGCCTTCTTGATCTGACCGCGAATACCTGACACCGTCTTGATCCGAGCGCCTTCAAACTTGGCGACCTCGAGCGCGCTATTGAACATATCCTTGATGAACGCGGTCTTGCGATAAATCTTCATTGGCACGCCGGTGAGCTTGAGCTTCTTCACTACCTGCGTGCTCTTGTCCATCTCCACGATGCTGCCGGTCGCCGCGATGCGGAAGCCCTGCTCTCTGCTCGCGACGTCTTGTATCGCTAGGATTCCGGTGCCTTGCGGAGTGATCGGGCCCCAGAAGTGGCCCATACACGCCACGTGCTCCGGCGTATACTTTAACATTCGATGACGCAGATTGTCCTCCAGCTTGGAGTAGATCGCCAGCGACTGGAACCTACGCCAGCCGACGGAAAAGACGAGCGGGTCGCGGCTCTTCAAGATCCTCGAGTACCATCGGTGTTTCTTGATTCGCGTTTGCATGTAGCCGATGTTTTCCTCGCCGTGCAGCAAGCCGCCGATGATGATCGGATACGTCGGGTCCAAGTGCGTTATCAGTTCGCATGGCACCGTTTCGATCTCCACGCGTACGTACATGCCGGGACGGTAGCCCTCCAGCTGGATCCTGACGTCGTCGTCCAGCCCTTCAAACTCTGATTTGTTGATGCTCGCCTGTTTCTCCACCTCGGCCCTCAGCTCGTCGTAATACGTCTTTTTCTCTGTATTGTCATACTCCGCGTCAAAATGCTCCTTTAATCTCTTCTTTTTCTCCAGGAGCTTCTTCCTCTCATCCTCCTTATCCGCCGTCAGTTCCTTAGGAGCCGTGCCCTCCGCTTTGTGCTTCTCACCGGTCTCCAGGTCCTCGAAGTCGCCGTACAACTCCTCATTGTCGAGCTTCAAGAGTTCCTCGGCATCCTCCGTTTCCTTCCATTTGCCGGTCACGAAACGATTAATCAGCAACACCTTGTTCTCCTCCTCCAGCCAGTCGCGCGGACCCTCTGTTGTGAAGAAAACGGATTCCTCTTGATTCTGCAGCTCTCGCTCCTCTATCTTCTGCCTCTGCTGCTCTTGAACCACTCGGAATATTCCGCCGATGTTTTCGCCAGTGTCCTTCTCATTCTCCTTTTTCTCTTCCGTTATCCTGCTTTTATCGAATACGCCGTAAACCAACTTCATCAAGTTTTTATTGCTTTGCTGACGATTGACAAATGCTTCTCTCGCCTTTTCGGCTAAATTTCTCTTCCATTTTAATTCATCAGCGACTTCCTCTTCACTTTCGTCCATCTTGCTGTCTTCGTTTTCGTTTGCTTCTTTCTTTTGGCTCTTGGCCATTTCAATATCATCATCATTATCATCTTCTTCTTCTTCTTCTATTTCGTCATCTCTCTCGAAATCATTAAGTCGATCTGCATCGTCCATCTCTAATCCCGCGCGCGAGTCTTCATCGCTAAGTTCATCAAAACTTTCATCGTCAGTATCTTGCTTTGAGCCTTTCTTTGTTGTTTCCAAAAAGCTCAATGCTTCTGAGATCTTATTTTTTATCATTTTATCTGATTCTTTGCTTAAAGAATGATATACTGCATTCTCTTGAGAAATGTTCTCCATTTTATCGCTTAATCTAGATTTATCGAGATCTGCATCGTCATTTTCAATATTTGAATCAACAGAAGTTTTCCTCTTTTTTTTTTGTACATTATTTTCCTCAATGCTCTTTCTCTTGACGCTTTTAGATTCTTCCAAAGTCTCTTCGTCGCTCAATTCATCTTCATCATCGTCATCACTAACTTCATCATCATCATCATTGACTTCATCATCGTCATCATTGCCTTCACTTTCTGCCTGTTCGTCATCGTCGTCTTTGTCCAAAGCATTTTCAGATTCCGCGTTTATTTCGTCCTTAAATATCACTCTCCGTCGAATTCTTCCGTTTTCCGTTACTAATTCGCCCGTGTAAGGAGCTATACTTTCATTCACGTCCTGTGATTTTATCGGTGCGGCGTCGCTGAACAGTTGCAGCTCGCTGTGCTGCAATTTTTGATCGAGCGTCTTCTGCGTGTCTATCAACGCACCAGCCAATCCCGTATCCTCCTCCTTGTAGGAATGACTACCACCCAGCTCGACGTAAACTGCGTCCTTGTCATAGACTATGCCACCGACACCAGAAAATGGTGCGTAAATCAGTCGTTCCTTTTCAATCAGAGCTCGTTTCTTTATGTGTTCTGGAAGTGGACAGGGATCCGGTAGGTTATTTACATCCTTGATCTTCATGTCTCCACAGCCTGGTATATGAATCGACGTCTCCTTGTTCAAAGGTATTCCTCTCACGTACCTGAAAGCAGATTTATTCACATAATAAAAATATAAAATAAATATGCAATTAATTTAAAGATCAAATAAGAAGTACTAAAAAATTATCTTTCATGCATACCCGTACAAACTGATTGTTCTGTCGACCTTAGGATTCTTTCTGATCAGCTCAGGAGGCGTCAAGTCTTCTATTCTATCAGCAAGTATGTAAGGATGAGTGGTGCGCCAAGTCAAGGGCCTGAATTTCATTACGGATATAAACCGTGCCAGATTCTTTATCTCTGTACGAAGATATTCCTCGTGCAGCAATCCAGACAAATAAAACAATTTTGCACCAGCATACACTTCTGTCCAGAAACGATGCTTCAACGTCTTTTTGATTTTTCTCATTTGCTTTGCATTTTTTATCAAGTCCAGATGAGTGAGGACCCCCATAACTCTTGGCATGCCATGCACCTGACATATATTCAGGAACTCAAAGATCTCCATCTCAAATCCGAAGGAAGCATCCACTAGCAATAGTACCAAGTCCGCCACTTTGGCAATGTCTATCATGCTGTTGATATCGTTGTTGCATTCCATGAAGGTAATTCTTCGTTTCTTACTAGAAACAACAGTGACTGGGCCGAGTATGTTGGTCAACGGTTGCTTGACATAGCTCTTGATCAAACACTGAATAACCAGCGACTTTCCCACTTTCGGTGGACCTACCACAGCCACCAAAATCGGTGGTGGTTCCAAGGGTGTTCTATCAACTAAAGGTATGTGTTGCTTCTTGGTTTCGATATCCTGCCTACGCCTGAACTTTCTCTCCGCTTTAATCGCAGAGTTGAACGTGAACGCTTTCGGATTCTTCTGCTTATCTGTGAGTTCTTGAATATGTACCTTCTTCGCCTTTTTTTTCTCTGCCTTACGGCCTGCATGGCGCTCCTTGTGAGTCCTGTGCTGCACTGTATCTTCCGTCGTGGACATTTTGATGTGTAAACTATTTTCTACTTAACTTGCGTTAATCCGGCATTTACAATTATCTCGTTACACAAGCATGTCGCTACCCACATGTGCATGCTACACGTGCAGCGGCTACTACATTGGTGGTTAGTTGACGAAAACGACACTAGCGCTCAGACAGGAGAGGACGAGAGTGAAAAGATCAATGCGCATGCATGCAATGAAAAAAAAAACGATTAAAAAATCGGAAAAAAACTATATACTATGTACAAAAAAACTGCAATGCACTATCTAAAAATACTTTACATAGTTTTTGAAGAGTGGAAGAAAGAAAAGGAGAGAACTATTTTTTGGGATTCTAATTTGATTCACACGTATGGTATATCCTTCTTCTTTTAATTGATGACTATGGGGGCACCGCTCCTTATCATATGGCCATATGATTCTTATGCAAACTGTACTAGAACTTCTAGTGTTGTGTGTGTGTGTGCGCGCGCGTGTGTGTGTGTGTGTATGACCGCAGTGTGTAAGCTCAGGTTCGTGTGCTTGCTAAGCCCAAACTGTGCGGTTCAGTCATCTTTGCAGGAGTATGGTATATTTTTTTAAATATTAAAGGTTATTTTTCGTGCTGCATAAAATTAACCATTGAATTTAATTTCAACATGGACACTTCTCAGTCTAATTTTTCTTGTGTTTACGCAGAATAGAATCTGGTGGCATATTTAGGAAATTTGTGGCGTGATGCAAGTTGTACACTGTGCAACCAATCAAATTTGCCCTTTAAGAATTAATAAATAATAATTAATATGAATGACTTATCGGTTACATTTTCTGAACACACAACAGATAGAAAACCTGACGAAACCACGAGTTAGGTTAGGTAGACGAAGTCACGAAGTGGTAAGTTTTTTTATTTACTGTATAACATATATTTACATATAGAATTTACATTACACATAAATTAAAATATTGCGATATGCGTAATTAGTGGATAATTATTAGCAAAGTAAATATTTAACTATAAGTATATAGCAAAATTAGTGAGTTTCGTGTCAAAGTTTTCATTTGAGTTTTCATTTTATATAAAGACAGGATGGAGAGATCGCATTTAAAAAGAGACAAGGAAGAGTACAACAGACGCAAGCGAAGAGATCACACATGCAGTAATGACCATAAGAATTATGGAGAACCGGATAAAATGCAAGAAAATCTAGAGGAAGTCAGGCAGAAGTGAAAACTCTTCAAGAACAGGTGTTTATATTCCACCTGCCAAGCAAGAGGAAAGTTTGAATGAAGACACAGGTGCCGAGCAGATCGAAGAAAAAAAGGTACAATATTTAAAAGCATAAAGAAATCTGACTGTTCTACAGTGCACGATATATCGAACGATACATTTCTCACTTGATTTTGTAGCATATAAGCTGATGAAGATGCAGCTGGACATGAAATCTGTTATATGTTTGTGGACTGTTGTACGGAGATGCTTATGTATGAGAGGTACTCTGGACTTTTAGTCAGTTGGTTCTGCGCTACTAATAAGATGTACATATTGTTCAAGGAGATCTTCAAAGATTTGTTCCATACAATACATTATCTCGATATCAACAAGTGAAACATGTCAAAATTTTGTTGTTTACAGACTCTGTATCATGGAGGGTGCTATCGTGCATCAAATTGAATGAGAAGGACAGCATTAGTTGCAGCAGGATATTCATGAAGATTCTGTTTCAAGAACTTGCTGAATACATGACTGAATAAACGAGTTAAGGATGAGCAAGAAGTATTTGAAGGACTCTTTCCCTACAGGTAATACAGGTTCCAAAGGACACGTTTCGCAATTAATTTTTTTTTGCTTCTATTGGTTTAAGTGGTCTGACAGATCACTTGACAGAATTCTTTCATATAAAGTAACTTTTTCTTTCCATTAGGGACAAACAGTAAATACAGTAAATAAAGTAAATATAATACAGAATTCCATCGCGTTATATGGTTAGTTCTAGATAAGTATATAATGCACATATTGATTGCTTTATTTTTTATGGTAATCATGTATGAATATTCAGAATTTATTATAAAAATATAGTTTTTCTAATGATTTTAATATATGTTACAGTATTTCAAGAATTGTGTCCAGCCACATGTAAGAAAACTGATCTCAGAATCCATGTGCAAAAGTTACATACTTCTGATAAGCCTTCAAAATGCAACATTGTAGAAAAACATTCCCATCTAGGTAGGTGAATAAATTGTATCAATAAAGATTATGATGTTTGATTGTAACAAACTGTATCTGTAATACATGTATTATATTGCAGATATAGCTATAAGTTGCATAGCAAAACTCATGAAGAGGAGAAGTGTTACAAGTATGATTTATGTCCATATGCGTTCTTATCGGCCGTCATTTGGAATATCACATGCTCATCTATACCGATCAGAAGTCGTACCAGTGCGAAGTCATTTAGGCAGAAACAGCTACTCAAACATCATTGCAATCTTTATCATAATCCTTTCTGTTTTTCCACCACCATGAGAAAAACGCATCAATGTCCAGAATGTGAAAGAGCATTTAGGTATGTGCATAAAACTAATTATTTGCAGCAACTAATAATAACATAATAAAATTGAATAATATCAGTATAATTTTTCCCAATAAAATATTTTTTATTGTATAGACATAAAGGAAATTTCATTCGACATATGGCTGTTCACGATCCAGAATCGTATCTACAAAAAAAAACAGCAAGTTCTCAACATTGGCAGACAGGAAAAGATTCAAATCATCGATGGTCAACGTGTTGAAATGATGACAGGTACAATATCATTAATGTAATCGATACTGTAAGAAGTTTTAGAGAAATCACGAGAAATATTTGAACCCGTTTGCACTTGCGTTCATTCATCAGTACAAAGTAATTTTTTTATATTACTTCATTCTGTTGATATGTCAGATAGTTTATATGTAATTATATTAGATAATATAATGCATAAGCGTTCACACTCACAAGGACACTTACGATATGATCTAAATGCAGATCATTGACTAATATCCATGTGTTATATTGTGATAACATTTAGTGATTTAGCTCAGTGCTCGGAATTAGTCTGAACATTTCAGCCGATTTCCGTGGTATACGCCTCCTTTCCTCTCCTTACCGCGCGCGCCGCAGCCGCTAGGGCCAGCGCCGCCGAGCGTTAGGAGCGACACTATCTGATTATGAGTGGGTTCTTTTTCCTATTTATTAAAATTTAAAAAAATGTATTAAAAGTTATTAAAAATAAATTTTTTATTTTTAAATTTATTAAGTGAAAATATTTCAATAGATTTCCACGTCACCCATGAGATACTAATGCTGACGCGTTTTTTTTTTAATGGTTTCCCCCGTAGACCTATTCCACTAAAGATAAAAATAAATTCTTAATTTAAAAAAAAATATATATGTAAAAGAGATTTTCTTAATTAGATTTTCTTAGCCTTTTATGAGAATGAACAATTGATGCAATAATGTAGATAAAAACCACTTTTTGAAAAACGTGTCAGTATTAGTACCTCATGGGTGACGTAGAAATCTATTGAAATATTTCCACTTAATAAATTTAAAAAAAAATTTATTTTTAATAAATTTTAATAAATTTTTTTAAATTTTAATAAATAGGGAGAAGGACCTACTCATAGAACCTAATCAGATAGTGCCGCTCCTAACGCTCGGCGGCGCTGGCCCTAGCGGCTGCGGCGCGCGCGGTAAGGAGAGGAAAGGAGGCGTATACCACGGAAATCGGCTGAAATGTTCAGACTAATTCCGAGCACTGATTTAGCTAATAAACTTAAAGGTTACAATGATGAAAAAGAAGAAGACGACGACGAAGATGATATGATGGCAGTACAAGGCAGTGATGGCCAGCAATACGTGCTAGAAGTGATACAATTAGCTGAGAATCAGGACATAAGGAACTGATCAGGTAAGCATTGCTTACTAAGCAATAAGTACTTGAAAAAATGTGTTAATGTGTTTTTTTTTAAATCAATTATAATTAAATGATTATGTATAATAGATGGCTGAGGTTGCGAACAAAGATGGAGAATTGGTAATGCAAGACCCTGTTGAGTCAAGAAAGTGGTATACTAATAGGAACAGGAGAGAAAGTTGATGATGTGGAAGAGCAAGAAGATATGGAGATGCAAGACTTAAAGATGAATCCATACTGTTACTCCTACTATTAAATTTTCGGCACAAAACACATAAAATGATCCAAAATTACAAAAGAAAATGGAAACCTGTTTTGGATTTGATGAAGTGAGTGTTTCATTATGTCTCCATTGAGCTATTTTTTGAAAAATCTATTTATATTATACAAAAAGAAATAAAATCGAATTTTTTTTAAATAAATGGATAGTAAATAAATCTTATTCATTATTTTTTTTTTTTTTTTTTTTTTTTTTTTTTTAGAAGAGGAAAAAGAAAGTAGTAATATAAACATGTAACAATAATTTTGTAATAATATACATAATTAATAATATACATAAGAAAAGAAACGTACTTAATAGTTTAATGTTTTATTTTCTCAGTGTTAGTGTATATTACAAATACCAAAACACAAAAAAATGATTAAAAAGTCGAGAAAACTATGTATAATTGTGCCATTAGTGCATTAGATACATGTAATAATCTATGACAAAAATATTGTAGATATATTTAAATATTAAATAAGTGTATTGTAAAATATTTACATTATTATTTGTTTTCTCATTCATGTTATCAAAAAAATTATATTTTCTTTTTGTTAATATACATAGATACATACATATCCATGAATATTTATAATTTACATGTGCGTATATATGTATATTTATGAAATATGTATGTGTGTTATATGCATGTAACAAATTTCATGCATAAAACTCATTTTTAGTTATAGCTCAAGAATATTACTTTCTCACATCTATTCTCACTATGTACAATTCTATTCTCTCCTTTCTTTCTCTCAGTCCATGACGCTGCATTTGATATTATCTCTGAATTTACTTAAATTTTTACAGCATAATTAATACGAGAAATATTTTATAAATCAGAATACACGTAAAGTATATGAATGGTGTATTTACATTATATATATTTTGTATGTGTGCGTATTCGAATTTGTCAAATGTTCTCGATTAGATGAAATTAGGTAAAATAACTTTCTATCTTCAATTATATATCATTATATTTCGAAAAGACCGTTAATACGGGCTGTGTTATCGCAGATACAGTATGGAATTTCGACAGTGTATCTAACATACGTTATAAGTCTCAAGGTAACGAACTGTTTTGATTAGCGATTTTCTTAGCGACAAGAATGCGGGTAAGCGCGTGCGAATGTATGGTAGGATAGTATGTTCATGTGTAGCACACTTTCTTATATTATTTCAAAGAGAAAAACCGTTGTAATTTTTCCTAATAAACATTATTGTCATCAATATATGTATTTATTTCAATTGTTCAACGCACTCACGTTTATATTTTTAATCTTTTTTTTTCTTTTAAAGACTTATGAATAAAGACTATTATCTAGACTAATAAAATCGGCATTTTGTAAAAACTTTACGTTATTTAAAGAAATAGAGATTAAATACATTTATCGAGCTTCTTGGTTTGTAATTTCACTTTTTCTCTAACCGTCCATATTACTTTGTTCAGTCAACAAATGGCAACGTTTACCGACGTATATTTGCCTCCTCTATTAGCGTTATTAGAAAAGGCCGCACCCCATGTAGCCCTTGGTCATCAACCCCGTAGACAAGTCCTTTCGTGCCACTTATGGGGATATGTTTAAAGCGTTACAGCACGCGATAAGTTGCGTGTTCTTGCAGCTCGATATGTAGCTTACGTTTTCATGAAACCAGTTGGAAACTAACATAGCTTTCGGGTCCTATTTGTATCGATTTAATCAAATTTCAATTTCAATTTTTTTAGAACTATTTTCTGTGTTTTGTCTACTTCTATTAGCTGTAGATATATCCTCAAATCTTTCATGAATGCGTTGTACCAATAGTAAGTGAATTATATAGCCAATTAAAAAACTTTATTTTTCAATTTATTGGCGAGAATTTCAAGTTTGACTCAAAATTTTTTAATTATACGATTAATATTGAATACGGGAGGATATTATATTCGGTCTGCTAAAAATCTAAGTCTGCTATTAAATGATAGAAATGTTTCTTTATATAGTAAAGAAATTAAGAACTAAATATGCATTGATAGATAGTGCAGACTATTTATATATAACTTTGTATGAATTAAAATATTAAATATCAATTTGATTTGCAACTTTGAATGCAACACGCTATTTTGCGCGATTGAATTTTATTCGTGCAGATGTAATTTAAGAGAAAATAGCACTGAGATTAAGATAACTTGATCAAACGAGTTCCTTTTTTTTTATATGCTACTATTTTTATCAATCATCATAGTTGATTACAAGGATTACAGAGTTATAGATTAAAGAGTATCCTTGCAAACACACGCGCACTGAAACGAGTATCTTTGATTTATAATACTAGAGGTACTACGACGACTCCTTCGGTTTAATCAGCCGATAGCTCACGCCTTCTCGCATTTGTATTCTGCGCACGTCCGTAGGATGTAACAATAATCTCCCTTTCGAAGGAATGTCGGATGAAAGCGGATGTAACAATACGTGCATAATATCGGGCGCGCAATAGCGATTACGTACAAACACGTCGGACGAGTTCCAGTCACGAGATGCTTTGATTGCCTGCTTCATAAATTCAAAATACTCTGATACAAACGTGCAAATTTCGAAAATATGAAAATTATGCTAATACGATCTCTAAATAATAAGTATAAAATTTATTTTATAAAAGAAAAGTGAACTTTTCTTAAAGTCAATGCTAGATATTCGTACGCATTTGTTTAGATAATATTCAGAAGTATTGAGACATTGACACAAATAATCACCAATGTTTCGATTACCGATGTGACCCTCTTCAATTTTCTGCAATTTAAACTCTATTAAAAATTAGAAAATTTTATACGAATACTATTATTAAAGTCCACTTTGTTCTTATTTGATTTGTATTCTTTTCGGCCAGAATTACATTATATTGTAAAAAATTCATTAGCAAGGATATTAATTGATGTATATATTTCTATTGAGAGTGCGCTTTCGTATAAATTAACAGGATAACGAAAGAATCATTGTTCTCGGGTAATTCTCTGTAGGAAACGCACGTTTCCAACAGCTGACGCGATCCCGCTTGTTGGGTTTGCGTAACGCGTGTTACGCAACAATTACGGCAGTAACGTTATAGACGGATTGCAGTTTATTGCAGTTTTTGTCTCGCGGAAAATATCAATCATCATCTCTGCGTAACTGCTTATTATCACTTTTTTGTTCGTTTTCTGCTATCTATTATCAGCCTAATTGATTAGTAGAGCGACAGTCTATTCTTGATATGATAGAATTAATATTAAAGATCAATTACACCCATCACATCTTTGAACTTGAATCAACTTGAATCAGTTTAAATTGTTGTTAAATATTAGTTAAAGTTTACTGAACTTTAGTATATTTTTTTTTGGAAATTAGAAAAAGAAAATCAAGCCTTTGATAATGTGATGTTATGCGATATTTTATTTATATTATTATAAATTACTGATGAAAAATTTAAATCTATATTATTGAATAATAGAGAATGTTTTAAGTGTATCATTATGAATTAATAACAATTATTTATAACAATAAAACGATGATTAGTTGGATGGATTTACAAAGTCGACGGCGATATGTATTTGTCTATCGTCACGCATCGTGGATGAAGTCATTCGCGCGACCGGTTGTCGCAATAAACTAACGACATCCTGCAATTAAAATACTTGCTCCAGTAATACTTATGCCAGGAGATCGAGCACGATGAATGATCGTTAATCGTCGATGATGAAATGCTATTGAATTTCTCACCTAATATCCACGTAACATTTCTGGTTAAATTGAGTAAATCCCATTATGCAGCTTAGATTGCTGTGCATTCTACATTGTTTGTGTTGCTTCAAGAGATGCGATATAATAAGAATTCTTATTATTTCAGTTTCTAGACTAGTTTACGCAATTCCGTGTTTAGCGTAATTAGTGTTGTCTGTAACACAACAATTAAATTATATTATTTAAAGTAGTCTTTTATAGATCTAGCAAACGCAATACAGCAGCAACAAGTCCATTGCTTCAAGTGTTTATAAAAAAATATATAAAATAATTATTATCAATAATTGATATCTTATTTTCAAAACAAACTGTGAAATCTGCGTGCAGTCAGCCGGCAACAACGGGAGCCTAATTTCGCAATTTTCTCATTGCGAGGTCTAAACGCGTGTTTTCCCGTGTTCTTTTCTGCAATTAGATAAATCGCAGAAATGTGACGGCTAGCGGATTTCTCTTAGGAAAAACGGGCTTCTGCTCTAGGACCTTTGGAATTATGTATAACAGTATACGTCTGCTGTCTAATTGAGTGAGAACCTCGATTGTTTCTCGCATCATTCCATTCTGTGTTATGAGAATCTACAGGGAATAGGAAAGAATTCAACAACTCTTTAGGAATAATTTTTTATTTCAAAAATTAGAAATTTATTTCCTACTGTCTCATTGTCTTTTGATTCACATTCTTTTGCACTTTTTCTCTTCTAACGAAAATTATGTAATATTTTTGTAACATCAAAAGGTTTCTTTTTCTAATTTTGCATTATATGCATACATACGCTGCCTGTTATTGCAATTATGAAGTGCATATCTGCATATCACTTAAACTATATATCTGACAAACCGGACTGATAGCAACTATTTCGCGTTGCTATACTGAATACCGAAAGGATTAATTTTACTTTTGTAATTAACAATGTCTGATAATTGATAATATATGTCAAATTAATTACCAGAAATAAATGATTCTGGCCTTATCAGACTTTTGCTTTTCAACTTGTTCGTTGCATTTTTCCGCGAAAAATTGACAATCTCAAGTGATTCCAATATAGCCGAAGTCGATTGATGTTATCGCCACGTATCTCACACAGATCAATATTTTACTACTGATCCTAATTGTAAGTGCAGTGGTATTAATATTCATAGCTTCCACATTTTTGCGCGCGCCGCGCGCGTTTTTTTCGCATCAACAAAAATCGATCTCGGTTTTTTATCTATGCACATGCTCTTATCATGACATTGCACATGCTCTTATCATGACACACATATATACGTATGTTTCTAGATAAAATTCGAATATTTATATTTATATATTTAAATTGTTCGAACAGTTTAAAACAAAAAAGTATTAGACCTAAAAACTATTGTTAGAAAACTTGTTAATAAAACCTAAAATTCCTCTCTTCTTGGCTGAAGTGAAATAAACTATCTATCTAATAAAATCAATATTAATAGGTCTAAAAGAATTGAGATAAGTCATATACGATGTTTTGATCTAACTAGATTATCCGTAAACATGAAGATGAAAAATCAGTGGAAAAATGCAGGACTTGCTACAGAGATCGTGTTTCTTCTCTTTGATATTATTTATCGATATTAAAATTGGTTGAACGACATTTTATATATTTTCTTTGTTTTCTAATATTATTATGTAATTTTATATATAGACAAATGTCAAGTATAATAATCTCTGATACGGATACATAGTCGGGATGGTGTTGTAACTTGTTCAATGTTAAGATAAAAGATTCGTTCTTCCCTGCACTTGACATTTGAAACCGACCCGGTTTCACTATATGTGTCTGTCTCGGCGTACGATCAATCTTATAGTATAACATGTATCTCGCGGCAAGGCACTCTGTCGATCATGTACGATGAAACATTACCATTTAATATTCTCCGTGCGACTGGGAGCGCACGCGAAGTGCGGTCTTCGTCACGCGAATCGGCGCTCGTAAAAGGATTTCGAAAGGCCTGTGCACGCAGACACACTTCGGCCCCGCTTGCTTGTATCTGCCTGGTCGTGTCTCATTTATCCATTCTCGCTATCCGGGAATGATAGTCGTGTGCGTAATTTACGTACGGACGACGTGTGCACGCGCAATTTGCGCGCGGCCTGCGTGCGTATGCGTATGTGTACGGACACGTAGATTCTCGCAGCGTCGAATCCGGTTAGATCATCGCCGGCCGGCCGTGTTCACGGCCTGTCTAGGTGGTCCTCGTGAAAAGGAAACTGCATAATATATGTACGCGCGGTTTATTGCGGCACACAACACGCGCACGCATTCGTGAGCGTGAACCGAGACCGCGATTATACGCGCGCGCGGCACGAGTTCACGCGAGTTTATTCCGCGCGCGACTTGCGTCCCCGCATTCTCCATCAAGTATAGCGTAGATTATAACAGAGGTAGCCAGATCCTCTAGCTGTGGCAACAAGACATTATGAATATAACGTCTTAATGATGATAATAACAGTAAGAAAGAGAGAGAGAGAGAGAGAGAGAAAGGCAGACACACAGGAATTTGCCTTCAAATGTTTCAGTATTATATACGAATATTCTAATAAATCTCATTTTCTAAAGAATTCTAAGGATTGTTGTAAATTTTAATAATCAATTTGCAACATCAATCTTATTATTCCAAAAGAATGAACTGTTTATTATTATAATAAAAATGAAAATTATTTCCTTCACTAAATGAAGTAAGCTTGAATATTAGCATTTATTAAAAAGTAGTCACGGTGTACCGATCTTATTGTTTGCAACTTTTCAGCAGCAAACATTCTTTCTGACTTTCAAGTTTTTTTTCACATTTACGGGTAGGACTTTCACGGCTTTGATGCTCAACCAAGATACAGATATCGAAAGTAAGACGGCGTTCCACAGTTGCTGATTTAATTGGAAAAGCGCGGCTTATATGCTCGTTAAACTTGATCTTTCTTTTCCATTGTGCAATTAAACCTAAAAGAACAAGTTTCCTTACCGCATATCCAGACGAAAGCTTGTATTTAATATTAAATTTCATAAGAGAAAAGTTATTTGTGCACATTATTAGCACATAAAGCAAGGTGTATGCGGTGTAAGAGTAACATAATTAGAATATAAAAATTGCGATTATTACGCGTAATTAAAATCGTGAAAACGGTAAATAGCTATTCGTTCTGTCGTCAGAAGCTGTTAGTTCGAGTTTATTATGATTCACGAATGTGTGAAGGATACACGGTGTATATAATCTTTTCGAACAGAAAAACACTTTGGATATAACGTACTTTATGTAGGTCGACGCGATCTGCGAGGCAAAAATCTTAACCTTTTTCGACCGGGTCGTGTACTGACGAAGAATTTCCAGCTGATTCGCAACATCTTCACCTACGTATATCAGCGGTTCTCCACATAAAAGTAAAACCGTGGGAGGGAAAGAGAGTACATTCGCGTGGGCCCGCGCCCTGTGCCACGTCCATTTGTCCCCGTGTCCGTTTCGTTTGTCGACAGTAGTATGTATGTGCTGTCGGCCCGAGATTATCTCTCGGCCGAAAAGGAGTTTACCGTAAATCGTTCTTAACGTTATGACCCTTTGACCGGCCGACAACAGCCGGGCACTTTCACTCTTCTTAATCAAAACACTCAACATTGATAATATTTAACGGACTTAAAGTGGAAATGAGAACAAACAGGATCAAAATAAAAGTTATAGAAGCACGAAATTTATATTTTTCACTTTTCAAAAAATTTACCTATCACACACGTGCAGATTTGAATAAATCGTCTAGATTTTTTCTCGTTTAGAAGTGTTGAATGTTAATTTAAAGAGAATTACACATTTTTATTTAAATATGTATTTGTATAAAGTTAGAATAATATTTTTTATTATAATGTAGATTTATCATGTCGTGTTACTGAAACAATTGTATTTGATTTCTCTCGCATCTCAGCTTGATTTTATTTATGTATAATTTATAAAATTTGTTTGATTGATAAAAATAAGAACGATAAGTTTACACTTATTTCCTTGCATTTCTCGCGATCGCAAGTTTTACGCGGCGATATTGTTCTAATAAAGCCAAGAGCAAGCATCCCGCCGTTCGGCTATTCACGAAAGCAACTATCATGCTCGATCATATGTTATCGTGAAATTTGAGATAGGCGAGCGAACACTTTTTCTTTCGACATTTCAATCCTTATACGAATCGAACGGGGCGTACACTCTTGCGTCGGATCGAGCGGAATAAATTCGTATTCGTGTAGCGCATGGAGCATAATCGCACCCACGAGCAATGCCATAATCGGGTGCAGCGTTACGTCTTTATCGCCCCGTACAATTGAGTACGTATCTGTGTCCCTGTGCAGGTAAAAAGCGAACGTCAATTTGCGATGCGGGCGTGGCGCCGTTTAGCAAGATTCGCAAGGACAGAGACATTAAGCTTTATCCCATTGCATCACGATTTCCATCCTGTGATACGTACGCACTGACCCGCCTCACCCACATAACAAGTTCGTAAAAAGCTCGCTGAAATGGGCGAAACGAAACGAAAAGTGAGAATCAGTATGCAAGTACAAATATTTCCGATAATTCTAGAAAACGATGGCAAATTGTTGAAAAATTGTCACTTTTTTTAAACCAATTCAAGATGTGTTTCAATATTTAAGACAATTTCTGAAATTCTTAATTATTAAACAAATTAAAATACATAGAAATCAAAGGAAGGCATTTAAAAATTTTTAATTCTCGATTGGAAGAAGTACTTAGTTTTTCTTGCAATTTCTTTTTAATTCACATGTTTTCTCGGAATAATCTCAGGCTATGGCTGCATGCACTAATTGTAAAAGTTGGAATTATATAAAATCTATTCGTTTTAGATCGATAAGCGGCACGCCGCGACGCAATGTAGTAGTTTCTCGAGCAAAGCCCGCGAGGCATTCGAGCTGCTTGCAATACATCAAGCCGATCGAGACTGATCGCATTGATCGCCGCCGTAAGATTTTTCGCTTTTCTCTGCCTTCGCTTCGCAGCATCGTTCAAAGACAAACGAGGCGGTATACCTGTCCGATGAGTGAGGAAAAAGTAAAAGAAAAGCCGCTAGAGAATTCTCAAGACAGTCGGCTACCGATTCTTTCTTTTGCGATGAGTCATCAACCGCGAGTTTCTTCTTTGTCTTCTTCATCTTGCTTTTGCCTTTCTATCACTGTTCTCCGTATGCCGAGCTACTCTGTCGTGGTGTCACCGGCGCGCCTTCGCGCGTATACGATGTTGAAAAGAAAGTTGAGAAAAGGAAAATAGCTTCGCGAGCGAGAGTGAACGCGAAGGACAAAGGCTCTCGAAGATTGTAAGTGCAGGTTCTCGGTCGATGCGGTGCGGCGAGCAATAAGAAACGCACGTCGTAAATGTTGCTTCGACGTAAGGGCGACTGTAAAAATTCAAACCGAGACACGGCGTTTAATACGCGCCCGGCGAAATATTGACGATTTCACGTCGCAGAAGGATGCGCTCTCCTTCTGCGACGCAAAAGGAATATTTGTAAAACCCAGTAGATGTGCAAGAAAAAATATAAGAGGATGTTTGATATTTGTTTTTGTGATAATAATGTTAAGAAAAGGTTTAATAAAAATGTGTATTAGTTATTTATTTTTCGGTGACGCGGCAGTATTCTGTAAATGCTATTATACATGAAACGCAAATGAATCCATTAGATGTCATTACAAACCATAAATTGCAAATATAATATAATCGTGAAGTGTTATAAACGTGACACACACTCCTTTACCTACTTGATCCTTCACTTATGAAGCCGCAGACATTTTCGCGGATAATCGCGGCTCGTGGATGCGTGAAACTATCCGCGCTTATCCGCACGTGTAGTCCTTGGTAACGCATAAGTGCATTCGTAAACTGGCGTGAGTCTCCGGATATAACCGCGGCCGCGCTGTAAATTGCGGAAACGTTCTTTTTTGTGAGGTCGTCGCGCGCTTGACCCTGCGGATAGGCTTCTAGTGAATATGATGGATTTAAAAAGATTAGAGTTTCTCGTACTTCCATCGCAATTACGTACATACACGCTGAATATAAATAATTCTTATCTAATATGAAAATTGTACGCGTCGTAAACATTTATTAGATAGGCAAATTTAGCGATATCATTCATTATCCGATTTAAATTTGAATCAACGCCGACACTACGGATTTCAATGAAAAAATAGCCAATGAAACATAAAGAGAAGAAGTTCCAAAAAATCGACGACATTGGCAATATGAAAATAAAAAGAAAAGAATCATTAAATTATGCGCATTGTATATTCGTAAGTTTTTTACGATATTATTTCTTATTTTGACATCTTGCATTCTTGCTGTCTAAAGGAAGGGTCTTATGCATAAATGTATAGGACTAAATATATTTCTTAATAATGAGCAAAACAATTTATCGAATCTTCTCCTCAGCAGTTTGTTTCATCTTACTTCTTCAGAATCCCATCTTACATGTGGAATATTTTTAAATTTTTCAAATCTATTGCGTAAAATAATAGTATATTGTTTTAATAATTTATGTTAGTATTAAAGAAGACGAGGCTTCCAGCTTTTTTCTAATATATATAAATTATAATATATATAAATTATATATATAAATTATTTCAACGGAGAAATTGTAGACTTTGTTTCTAAAATTCAGGGAAAGGGAACAACGAACGTTCGCATATGTCGATGTAAAAACATTAAATTTACAAGGATGATAAACATGGATCACACGATTAAGACCGAATTCCATTGGAAATATTATTATATTTCACAGCGTTAAATTATAGTTAATTTTTCAATCATAGATGTGTAAAATGTTATATGAAGTTCTTGTTCTTTTTTAGATTTTTTCTCATATTTTTTTATTTACAGTAATTCACATAGATGCATCTATGTGAATTACTGAATTACTTAATTATGAATTACTTAATTCATCATGATGAATTTTTAGTCATCGATAATTTGAAAGATAATTAAAATAATCTCTATACAAAATAAATTTAAAATGTCATGTCATCGGATTTTTATAACTTATAAAATTGTCGAGATAGTCAGATACACCACACATATATTTCCTACCAAGTTTCTAGTATATTTTATATTTTTATTTATTTCTCATTTAATTTTTTCTCTTTACTACTTTTATTTATTTACAACGCAAATTTTAATTCTTAATTATTTTACATTTTAGGATTGAATTCTAAATATTTAAAGAGTAATAGTACAAATAATAAAGCAATATTTATCGGTATTATAAAAATTTTGATGGCCAAATTTAGCGCAGAATGCCGTTTTATTTGTCCATTATAAAGATTGCATTTAATACGGCGTTAGTATTCGCATTTAGCATTCGTTGTTCGATTTAAACATGAATCAGCGCCGATACCGCGGATCTCAACGAAAAAATGGTCAAACATAAAAGAAGGAATGTTTAATATAAGGGAAAAAGTTTAATTGATGACATTGGTAATGTGTACATATAAAAAGGAAAAATCATTAAAAACATTTATTCGTGTCATATACCGTTGGATGTGCTTCCTTTTAGCGCCGATCGCGCTGTTTCAACGTCGACGTTCCGACGCGCTAAAAAAGGGATACCGTTTGCGAATGGGTTCGATAAAGATGATTTTACGGTCTGGGCGTTGTTTCCCTGCGTTTTCGGAGAGATTTACGTTACGAGAACGAGGCAAACGGTAAATCCTAATTGTTAGGCCGGCCGTAGGTTTGTGGCAAATGTTTCTTCGTTATTTTCGGTGTAACTTTACACCGGGTCTGCCGGTATAAGTGGCCGCGGCCGTGGCTGTTCTACTCAAATATGAAGTGTAACATGCAAAACCTTTGCATCGCGTGTGATACACGACGTTTGCAAATGCAGTAGGGGGTACAAGGTGCCATAATTCAGAGAGCTCAGGGTGGAAACCGTAAATCCGCAGAATCTGAAATTTTTATAGGTTTACCGGTAAACTGATCATTATTTTCATTTTGTGTTCGCGTATACCTCAATCAAAACGAGTTCCGAGCACGTGTTGCTTATTTGGGCTTTCAAATTAGGCGAAACGCATCAATCAGGCTTTTTTTGGCACTTTACGACATGCGTATAAACTTTCAAGAGCGTTTTTTTTCACGAAAACTTAAAGTGATTTATGCCATGCTTAACTTTAAACTGAAAAATACGAAAAAGACTTAACAATATTATAGAAGTTTAAATAATTTTAAAGAATTTTATTGTTGCTAATTTTCAATACTGCTTCTTTCATTTAAAAAATTTAATAAGTATTATTTTTATACATTTTAAGAGAGAGGAGGAGGAGATTATTTTTGATAAGTTTTGCAGTATTGTTAAATACATAATATTTATTTTATAATAAATATTTATAATAATTTATAATGTAAGAATTGTAAATTGAATATTACTATTCCAAGTGGAACAATCGCTCTTGTTCGGTAAATATAGCTTTAAAATTAATAGACATTCTAAGATAACGATATGCACTCGCCGGAATTTCGCTAGATCGAGCGATAATCATCATCGTTACACACACTGGCAATGCTCTTCGATTAATCTTGGATAATCCGATAGGATCGCGATAATGCTATCTCTCTCTCGTATGATCTGTCGTTGTGCCGCACGTTCCCGGCAAGCCCTCTCCTTCCTTTTACCCAACAAATCCGGTCAATGAATCACGATTTGTGTTGCATGTTACGATTTCAGCGCAATACACCCATATATAATATACATACAACAGAGACAGATGTGTCTCTTTTGTTACATTTTAATCCGCTCTCTAATTATCAACGTTTCCATCCGACATAAAGGACGATTATATTTTCTCACGTGCGCGGAAAAAAAGAATGAAACATTCGCATTTTTCAAAAAGAAGCGGAAAAGGGATTTTTAAATGCGCTACTACGCGTTTGTGAACATTTCGAAAAGAACATATATTTTAATGTAGCGTCAAACATCTTACAGTTTATAGAATCCTTGGGTGTATAACGTTCATTGACCGGTAATTACGATTCGCAAGAATCGGTCGATATCGCTCTCGCTGTACGGGAAGGTTGTGTTGCGAAATGACAGACGTCTGTTTTCCTTTATACCGAACCTGGGCACGAAAGTGGTTGCTGGACAGGCCACGCGGACACGTGGGAATGCATTGACATCTACTTAGCTCCAAGTTAAGGTGTACTGTGTCCGACGGAAAGATCGATTAACGCGACGGAGCGATCTCGGGCAACAATTGCGCGGCATGCGTGATCACGCTCGCCACAAAAGCGGAAAGTAAAATAATTGCCGCTGCACGCCGCGCGGATTCTATCGGTCTGTCGCTATCGAAATAAATTGACGATTAAGTAATTGCAGGATTAGATTCTCGATCGGAGAGAAGAGAGCAGAAAAGCAGTTGTTCAGTTGCGATTGCTCAGCCATTAGGCATGCATGATCGCATCGACCGATACCGCAATCGTAAGAACATTCTGAATTGCGATCATTATCATAAGATTGCAGTATAAGTAGCTATGCGGTACAATAAAAAATATTTGACAAGATTTGGACTAGGAAATACGGAAATAAATATGAAATGATAAAGATAGGTATCATCACAGATCATTTACAAAAAACTTTAATTAAATGAAATTTATAGCAATAAAAAATAAAAAATTATAAGAACGTATTACACTTTTAACTTATAAAATAAGTTTTTTTTAACTTTGATATGAAAAATTATATTGCATCTTGATTTGTTAAGCTCACATCTTAATATATTGCATAATAAATTTCATAAATGCATGCTTCATTGCATTTTTATGTTTATAAATATATGTGAGTATATGTGTATATATATATATATATATATATATATATATATATATATATATATATATATACATACGAGAATTTATATTCTGTATGTAACATCCAATTTTGAACGTTATTTTGTTAAACATATTTGGAAATTGCGCGAAAATGAGGCGATTTATTATGCCGTTTTTACGTTAATTGATTAAACGGTACATTTGATTAGTCCACACATTTTTCTGTGTGTGTGTGTGTGTTTTTTTTTTTCATAAGTAAACATGGTTCTTTTCAACTTTTTAATCTAAGGAGTCTAGGGTCATCACCACCGCCCACGGCACGAGCCGGCTATGAATGAACATCAGGAAACCGAGAGCCCTTTTCGAGGGTGCTCACGTGGCCGTCACGTGAGATTGGCACACCCATTGTTTCTTGCAGGGTAAAGGTGCGCGTAGTGTAAGTAACGCGCGTTTTTACGGCACATCTATTCTCTTTGCGTATGTGTTGCGGTGTAGCACGGTGTTGCGAAAACGACGCTTGTGAACATAAAAGAGACGAAGAAATAAGAGACGCGGGAAAGAACGGAAGTATAATAACGCCGATGCTAATTGTGAAAAACGAAGAAAATTTTGCTGCGACACCACTTTTTATTTTACTTTGTCTAAAGATAGAGTCTTATGCATAAATATGGGGCTTTAGTAATTACGGGCGAAACAATTTATTAAATTTTCTTTGCATTAATTTATGTTTCATTCTCGAAATTTCATTTTATGTGTAGAATATTCTCACGTTTTTCTAAAATTCAATAAAATTTAGCGCGTAAAATAATCATATTGTTCTAATAATTTATGTCAGCATTACAGAAGACGCCACTTTTCTCAAATATATATAAATTATAATTATTTCAACGGGGAACTCACGGTATATATATTTTGTGTCTAGAATTTAAAGAAAGGAAACAACGAACGAATAGTGTATATGTCGAGGCAAAAACATTAAAGTTAAAACACAAAGCTGGTTCATACGATTGAGTATGAATTCCATTTGAAACATTTTCTATTATATTCACAGTATTAAATATTAAATTTACAACGTTAAATTATAATAAATTTTTCAATCATAAATGTGTGAAATGTTATATGAATTTCTTATTCTCTTTTAGATTTTTTCCCATCAATTTATAATAAAAATTTTCCTTTTTCACATTTCATTTACAGTGATCCACATAGACAATTTTTAAAGTTATCGATAACTTGAAAAATAACTAAAATCACCTCGAAATCACCTCGCTAAACAAACAAGTTTAAAATATCATGTTATTAGGTTTTATTCCATATAATTTATCATAATTGTCATAGATACGTTACACATATTATTTCTTATCAAAAGTTTCTAGCATATTTCATGTTTTTATTTCTCATTTAATTTTTTTCTTTACTTCTTTCAATTATACATATTTCTTTTCACAAGATACAAATTTTAGTTATTATATATTCTCAATTTTCGTGTTGTAAATTTTTAGTAACGGTACAAATAATAAAGTAGTATACATATATCGGTATTATAAAAATTTTAATTGATATTGATATTTGATTAATGTAAGTAAAGATTTTTAACATTATTCTAAGAATTTTATAAGTATATTAGTGAAATAATATTTCAAATTCAGTCTCATCTAAAGCGGGTCAGATTTTCTAGAAACAGTATAAGATTTAATCAGTGTACCTAATGTTTATTATGTGGATTTTATAATTTCAAGGTAAGAATTGTTTGGGATTTAGCGACCGTTTCGAAGGAATGTGGGTAAGAAACATAAGGATGTATATGTGTGTAAGTATATGTGAGAACTATACATCTACTTGACGAGCATTAACAACGTACGAATATCAAACGCGCAGTCGCGTCGCGCGCGAGGTGCTACGATTCGAGCGCGCTCACCGCGACCGGTCGGCGCGATTCATTCACAATCAGTTGTTCGCGACGTTCGCACGGCAGTCTGGCGGTGGTCGAGAGAGCAAATGGTGCGTGTGTCGTGTAGTTAGTGTTCAGTTAGTATTATCGTGGCAGCGAATGCTGGCGGGTATACGGCGAAATTTCGTGCAAGTAAAGTTCGTGTCGCGGTGTAGGATTTTTTCGTTTAAACCGAACAGCTATGCGTGACGGAATAGAGGTTATCGCGCGCAATTTTCATTTTATAATGCCACCTCGATCGTTAGTCTCGTCGCGAATTTGATTCTTGTGTCGCCGCGTTGCCGGTATCGCGAATTTCAATGTGTGACGCAAATCATGATATAACTAAAGTCTCGTTGATTGTTTCTTTCTTATTCCGTTCGAAACAGTACTCATAAACAGATTTTCGCTGCAAACAGCACGAATGCTTTCTAACCTAAACAAAAAATGAGATTTTTAACTTCATGATTTTCTAAGAATTTCACTTCGCGTGCGACGCGTACTGTACAATCTCTGGTATTTGACTTTGATATTCTTTCATTGTCATGTAATGCTGGTCAAGTAGATGTATAATTCTCACATATGCTTACACACATGTACATCTTTATGTTTTTTACCCACATTCTTTCGAAACGGTCGCTAAATCCCAAGTATATTAGCGAAATTATATTTCAAATTTAGTTTCGTCTAAAGCGGGTCGTATTTTCTAGAAAGAATATAGAATTTAGTCAGTGTATCTAATGTATATTGTGTGGATTTTACAATTTCAAGGTAAGAAATTGTTAATTCGGTAATTTTTTCGGTAATTCGCTAGTAAGTATCCTTGCTATTCCGATCTACGATTCGCGTGTTACGCGTAATCGCATCGTGATCATACGTGATGCCGTGGACTTTCGGCAGTCGGACGTTTCGCGAGTGGTGTAATGAACATTGTCTCTAACGTGCAATATTTCGAGGAAGAGGAAGGATCATCCAGCTGCAAAAACGGCGGAAGTATTAGAGGTAACGGCGCTGATCGTCATCGTCGTCATTATGGCGTACGTGCTTTGGCGAGTATTTATGAAAAAATATTCCAAGGTGCGACTAGGTATCAGGAATCTGCCGGTGGTGAGTCAGTGTCTTTTGTAATGTTTTATGTTATTTGGTATCTTTGCAATATTAACAAAAATATCTTGAAAAATAATATAATGGACAAATATTTAATAAACATTGCTGTCCATTAAACTATTGCTCGATCTTTTTATATTTAAAAAATTATTTTAGTAAGAATATTTAAGATAGTTAAAATTTTTTGAATGATGGAAACTTGGCGCAGTCAAACATCTTTATTTCATTCTTTTTCCTTTTTTTCTTTTGAAGTTTTATTTTTTCTGTTTTTATATGTAGCTCTTTTCAAGAATCGAGTGTGTGTGTGTTTGTGAGAGAGAGAGAGAACAAGAACCTTATATAACGTTTCACATTTTCGCGATTGAAATGTTAACTATAGTTTAACGTTGCGAATTAATTGTCTAAAACGAAAATATTTAATCTTGTGAGATATAATAGAGAATATTTCGAACGGAATTTGGTCTCAATCGTATGATCCAGCATGTTTATCGTCTTTGTTAACTTTAACATTTTTTTTGCCTCAATATATACGCGAACGTTCGTTGTTCCCTTTCCTTGAATTCTAGAAACAAAGCAGTCCACAATTTTTCCGTTGAAATACTTATAATTTATATATATTTGAGAAAAGCTGGAAGTCACGTTTTCTTTAATGCTAACATAAATTAGAACAATATATTATTATTTTACACGATAGATTTGGTCTGTCTCTTCTTCAGAATCTCATCTTATATATAGAATATTCTTACATTTGACCACTCAAGGTTAATACATTAACATATTATATATGTATATGTATATTAATTTATATACATTAACATATTATATTGTATATGTATATTAATCAGTTTTTATTACTGTAGTGTAAGATATAATATTTGGTATCTTGTATTTCGGCAATTTATTGCATTTTTATTCCATTTGTGTGCATTAAATTATTGCTTGATCTTTTTATTTTCATTTTTAGAAAACTGTTTTAAGATGAATATTTAAAATAAAGCACAAAATTTATGCGCGCATAGCGAATAACTTGGCATTTATTTATTTTAATCAAATGCAGGCAATTGAATAATTCGCAACAAATAAAAATAAATAACATTTTTCTTAACAAGAATAATTGATTCTTACTTAAGATATATCATTACAATATTAGAATATGTTTTTATTTTAAATGATACATTGATGAAACATCTTTATCTTTTTCTTTTTTAATTTGCACTTTTGAACAATTCTGGTATTGTTGAAAAGTGCAACGTATTAAAATTGGTATTTTAGGCAAATGCAACATATTAAAATTTGGTATTTCGGCAATTTATTGCATTTTTATTTCATATTTTGTGATTTTTATCGCATCAATTAATTCTACTGATCGCACGCATAGAAATTCTAATATTTTTGTTAAACGATTTCTATGTATTCGCTTTTGTTCACTGTGAGATTCGAGTTAATATATTATTATATTCGGGTTAATTTGTTGAATTAAACAGTTCTTATTGTTGTTGATTAAGATATATAAGAATAATAATAAATTCTGATATTCTGGTATTCTGGTAAAAATCTGGTATTTCGGCAATTTATTGCATTTTTATTCCATATTTTGTGATTTTTATTGCATCACTTAATTCTGCTGATCGCACGCATAGAAATCCTAACATTTTGTGTTAAATGATTTAACACAAAAATTATTTAACACAATCATTTAACACATCGTCCGAAGCGAACTCAAGCGGTTATTATTGTTTTTTTGTGGTATGATACGGTCGGTATTGTGTAGCGTTTGTCCTTGGACTTGTTGCATCATTTTTTCTTGATTCGGTTTATCCATTTTTTTCCACAAAATTCGCGTATTTCTCTCGCCAAGTAACTCTTTGTTGGTTAATTTTTATTTCTACATAATACGACCTATGTCAGTTAAATTTATTATAAAATAAATGTAATTTATTCACAAGTTCGTTATACAGCTGTGGAATTAGTAAAACGCTCTTATACATAGACTCATCGCATTCCTCACAAATTTTTTTATTTTATTGTTTGTTGGTTGTGAGAAACCGATTGTCTCTCACAACCAACATGATCTTACATGGTCTCATATGATTGTCTCCCCTTTACGAAAATTTTGAAATTTTGATTTTTAATCAAGCGCGTACTGTCGTGTTCGCGCAGAATCGATCATCGCGTTACATTGAAGATAATCGAGTTTCGGCTGCCGGAAGCTGGCGCCGCTTAAGCCTTGTGTCCACGATACCGGTTGATCTAGGCGATTTCTTACACAATGATAACGTGAAGATAATAATTCTTTCAAATTGTCAATATGTCAAACATTTATTTTGGCGCCCAGAAACGGGTATAACTTACAGATCAGGAGGTAGACTTTGGTTGTATTTTTAGCATCGAAAGATTCGTATCAGTATGAACACTATGATGAATATTGAGGTAGTTGTAAAAATTTCATTGATGTCTTCCGCCCATAGATTGTTGCTAGATCTGTGCGGCGTAGTGCATAGCAGCATCTTTAAATGATTACGATTGTTTGAAGTTTGATATCGAAAATAATAAAATACAGAAAAAGCAGTATAATCCTGTCTCTTCTGTATGGTATATGCTTCTCATACTATGTTGCTCTTCGATTTCGCGAAGTACCGCTGTTGCTAGAAATGGTTTGCCGCATTTGGTTTGGTGTCATTTTTTGCATTATTATTTTGTTACGGCATGTGCCGTATTCAAAAGTATAGTTTTTAACATGCAGAAAAGTGCGTTTGCTCTGTTATGCTCGATCGATTGAATTTGAGTATGTTTCATTCAATTAAGAATATTCTTCTAATTTGTCGTCAAATCAATCTAAAAACTTTTGAAGTAAGGTAATATTAAAAACTTGTTGCGAATATAAAATTGAATTTAATTTACAATACAAATCTTGGGATCGTGTACTGATAATAATTAGTATATTTCTATCTTTTAGACACACGGTTTTACTTTGGTCGATGCGTGCTCTATGATGCGCAATCTCGCGACATTGTTTTTGTTTTAATTAAAATTTTATTCAACTTTTTTTCTGATGATGTAGGAAACAAGAACCGTCTCGAAACTGGTATTTGAATTGCAGAATTTATTGCGATTTTCATACGTGTGTTTTTGTATCTAAATGCCTCTTTTGTGTCGAGAAAAAATAATAAAATACAGAAAAAGTATAATCCTGTTTCTCTGCATGGACTATGCCTCTCAAACCCGTGTATATTGTTTTTAGACCTCGCGAAATATCGCTATTGCCAGAAATGGTTTGTCGCAATTTGATATCGTTTTTTGAATTATTATTATTTTTTTAATAAATAATTTATACGATCGCCAGAGTGCCGTATTCGAAAGTATAGTTTTTAACGCACTGGAAGGTGTGTTTGCTAAGTTGTGCTCGATCGAATAATTACCATTCCATATTGAAACTTGCGTGCAACGTCCGCCGGGAATGTCGCACGCATGTTTGCACTTACAGAATATTCTTCAAAAAAATGTAAACTGATATTCAGCGCCCAACTGGGGACCGCAATTAATGAGTCGTAAATGAGTGACTATCGTATTATTCGAGAGACGTTCAGATGCGAGTTTTAATATCGAACTTCGATCACAATTTCTACTTAGATATGTATGTAATACGCACAGATATATTTTTTTATTTTCAGATTTAATCGTATATTGTACGTTTTTTCTTTTGCACTTTGGTCTTTTTATATCGTTTGATCGTTTTATGATCCGGCATGTGAATCCGGAATAGAGTAAATGTGAAAGTGCTCCTATTTGAGCAAATCTAGTGTATACCAAAGCAAAACGATTTACAATTTTGCGTCCTAATTATGGTTGGAAACTATTTTCCAAATATATGCAAGTATGTTCCCTCGTTTCAGTGCATATATGACAACCATCCGAGAGAAATCCTTCGTCGTCCGGAAATGCCGACGTGCTAATTCCGTAACTGTATGTAAAAACCTTAATTGCAACAAGAGTAATTTCACGACGGGAATGGTTATTGTCTTATATCCATAGCAGTATGTAGAGAAGTGTAGCTTACAATTAGTTTGACAGTTGTACGCGCTTTTATGTTTGTGCTTTCTCGTTTTACTCTGTCATGTTTCATACTTTTGATTTTCTGAATTTTGAGCAAAGAAAGAGAAATGTATATATATAAGATACATAGAATATCTCTTTGCTAATTCACGCTTTTTATCCGAAATCGGAAGTTTCAATAGAAAATATCTTTCAACCAACTTCTATGAAAACTTTTTTGTGGAGATTATCTTTTGTGTCATAGTTTTTGGTTAAGCATATCTATACATTGTAATCGTTCAATCTTTATATTCATTTGATTTATCACCAGGAGACTTTTTTTCTGTCAGTTGAAAAAGTCATTGAAAGTCCGCCGATTTGACAATATAAATAGTATTAAAGAAAATTAACGTATCATTCTCAGGATGACCCTAAAAATTTTTTAAAGATTTTTAAAGAATCTACGAACAAGGAAGTGACTATTGTGCTTTTTAAGAAAAGTCGCACATTCTTTATTAAAATTACGTGCCATTGTTCTATCCCACGACCGTTGTACGTATTCCGAGGTGCCGGTTCTTGCGCGCAATAACTATCTTTTCCCGAATATCTGCATTCTTGAGGATCACGAGTCGCACGCCGTGCGAATACGCGCGCTTCTCTATTTAATTCTGCGTTACCGCGCGAAAAGCGATACACACGGTTTCTCATTCAATGTCGATGACAACGGTATACCATGGCATACCGTTAATTATGTCAAAACATTTTTTACGAACGGAAAACTATATTATATGATGATGCACTGCTTGTGATGAAACAATTTCGGTTCTACATAAATTGAATATGGTATTTTACGCATCTATAAGATAAATTACAGTTCGCAGCCATGTGGCCAATACGTTGGCATTTTTTACATTGTATTGCTTCTCTTCGCATCAGTTTTTCCCAGTGTATTAACTGATGGAATAGATAATTTATTTTTTTAGATTATTTACTTTACTTTCAGGTGACATATGAAAATCTTGTTTAGATTTGTTAGTTGTAAATCTTATAACTTTATTGATATCTATATTTGTAAAGGTCGTAGAAAAATTTTTTAAATATAGATTTGTTAGGAAATAAATGAGCTTAAAACATTTTTCCTCAACATTTTTTAGGTTTAAGAGGAATACCTCGCCGATACTCAAACTATCCTGATAATTTTCTTGCTTGAAATATTATTTTATCTATTGGATCCTTAATCTCTATCAGTAGATCAATTTTATTAATTTTTATTATCTGAGAAGCATTATCATCTAAACGTAAAATTATTTCTATATTTTTTTAAAATTCATCACTAAAATGATTAAATTATTATCCTCCAAAAAATCATAGATATGATGAAATTCCTTCAGTTTTTTAATATGGCAGATAAGTGCAATGAATTTAAACTTCATATATAAAAAATATTTTTTTTTATTAAAAATTAATACATGAATACTATCTCTCCAAAATTTAAACTCCCCAATTTATGATATAATAATTTTTTTCCATGACTTTACTATAATAATTTTAATAATTTTAATGCATACATTTTTGTATCCGGTAGTCTACTTCTTCGAGCAATGCAATAGTTTAAAAAAAAATTTTTTTCCCATTTCTCAAAGTATATCTTTAACGTCCGACATTTTGTAAAACATTTTGCGTAACTCAATTTTGGTTTGTTTGGTTGTTAGAAGGAATGTTCAAGCTTTAATTTGCGATTTTTTTCATCCGAATACGATGAGTTTTTGCTGAGTTATCGCTATTCAAAGATGTTAAAAAATGTGCTAAAGTTTGGTGGCCCGGTTTTCTTACGAATGAGTGTATATAATTCATTCATTATTATTTAGTTAATGAAACTATAGATATAATTAAATGCAGAAATCTTATTATGTATATAGATCTTATAGCTGTATAGCTGTATAGATCTTATGTATACATTATAATAAATAAAAAATATATATTTCCACATTTAATTTATAAAACCTACAATTTTTCAGTCAATCAAATTTTTGGTTAATATTTTCTTATATTATTTTATTATGGGTTATTTAAAAGGTGAGGTATCAAACATTTCTGCAAGTCTTTACACTATCAAAAATTATTTGCAAAACAGATAATAGTGTCTGGGAGAACCGCCTTTTTGATTACGGTTTCCCTGCACTATATGATTTCTTGTTATGGGTTATTAAAATATTGTTTAAAATACTATTAACTTTGTAAATTTTTTGATATATTGTGTTTAGGATTACACGATTTCAGCAATGCTACATGCTCCACAAATTTCAAACATTTTTTTACTATTTCAAATAATTAAAATACATGGAAAATCATGATTTTTTACTGGCATATAATTTTGTATAACATTCTGAAACATAAAATCGATTCTCGCAAAAATCGAGTAAAGTTTCAAGATCAAGTTTATTTAAAAAAAAAATTTAAGGAAAATTTTTTTAGAAATTTTATTTATTTAAGAGAAGTAAGAAGAAATAGAGAATATAAATGTATACGTCATATACTGTCTCCAGGCGTTCATTTATTCATCTTATTAATTCTTGAATGTGGTTCGCATGTGAAGTCGCATCGACAAGTCAAAAACGTATAAAATTTGAGAACTGCAATACTTGCATCTTGAGGCACGAAAACAATGTCTCTTTCTATAATGTTATTATATTGTATCTGACGAGTCGTGTGCAGGCAGGCTTACCGGAACGATTTCTCATAGTATTTCATATTCTCAATTTTTAGTAAGAATAAATGAGAGATAAATGATGAGAATTTTCATCAATATATGTGTTATTGCGAATCTATTTGACGGAAAATATACAAAATTGTGTGTTATTTGTGAAAACCGAATAGAACAATTAAAATTTCTGTAATTTTTATTAACTAGAAATCAGATATCAACAAATCGGATATGAACAAATTAGCAATCAATAAAATAAAGAGTTCTTTATTTTATAATTGTTGTGTAAAACATTGAGGCATTATGAACCTAGAAGTTTCGTAACTCGCGACCTCGTAACTCTCTTAAAGATGCGCGCAAACATATAATTTATTTATTGCTATATATATGTGTACATTTCTGTATTTAATATGAAATTAAAAGAAAAAAAAGAGTATTCTAGGAGATATTATCTAATATCTAATTAATTGCAGCGGTGATATCTGTTAACATGTAAGCATATTACTGTTCGATCTTACACATAAAAATAAATTTAAATATAGTTAAATTTGTTTTTTTTTTTTTTATTTTTTCGAAGCTTGTATTTTTGCATAGACAGAATCCTCTATTTTTTTCTATTTTTTTCTTACATTTTTTTCTATTACGTCACTCGTTTGACTTATAATTACATTAGAAAAAGAAAAAAATAATAAACAAAAAATAATTTAACATTTTTATTATTTTTTCTTACATTTTTAATACAAAGATTTGTATTAATTTGAAAACTCTTTAAATTGATGGTGATAGATGATTTATTTGATGAATGCGAATAAATAAAAATGCTTCTAGTTTAATAATGTACAAGTCTCAAATATAGAAATAATAATGTTTGCTTTAATGTATATGTATATTTATCAAAAGGAGGGGACCACTTGGAGTGAATACTATTCATTCGCTATTAATATCATTGATTTTATTTGAATTCTAAATTCATATTCAATACCGAAGAAGATTGCATTCTACAATAGAGAATAATGTCATTTGAATATAACGAAGAAGCTCTTTCAACGTCTGTGGATCAACTTTTCCAACAGTTCAAGTACATAGGAAAGCAATTATTATGTTATCGTCGATAACTGCGAGATAACGATGCAATTAATGTCTTTAAAAAAACTCTGAAGTCAGCCGTTAATCCATCAAGAATAATGTGGTATAAAATAGCCTTTTCTACTTTGTGAGCACATCGTACATAAATTTGCAATAACATACGATTCTGATATTGTGAGGAAAATTTTGCGGATTGATGACAACAAACGTTGCCGATGAAACTTTATTTATTTGGTAACTCTTTCCTATTTGCCATCGAAATCTGAAGCTAATGGAAGATTGAAGACTTGGTATCATTATTCACAATATGTTCAGGAACATGATTAAGCTTCTTGAACGACATCAGAGAAGATCTTTGCCCTATAGGAAAATTAAAAAGAAGATGTAAAAGAAGAATTTCAAACTTTCACTTCAACGAAACTCTTGGATGCTTATTACTGATTAATTTATTTGTCAGTAAATTCTCAATGTCAAACACATTGGACATGGAGAAGTACATGGTTTAATGTACGCAACGCCAATCAATAAAATGGACAAAATTGCTGCTTGTAAACTGATTGTTTATTGCATTATTGTCTACTAGTCAAATACAATCAAACAATCGAAATGCAGCTCAAAAATCTTGAGTTGAATAACAAGCTCGAGATACATTGCAAAAATTGCGAAGCGAAGAACACGAGAAATGCTTTATATTTGTTATTCTTTTTCGAGTTTTTAAGAAAAAGATTCGATCGTAACATTTTTGACAATTACAAATTTGGTAATGTATTTAACGCAAGGTGCTCACGAAAAATAAATATCTTTGATTGGAACTCTTTTTAAGCCACCTCAGTATCTGATAGTTGTCTGATAACAATGGTATAATTTTCAGACAACGACTAATTTACTTGTCAGTAAATTCTCAATGTCAAACACATTGGACATGGAGAAGTACATAGTTTAATATACGCAGCGCCAATCAATAAAGTGGACAAAGTTGCTGCTTGCACACTGATTGTTTATTGCATCAGGATCTCTTCAGGATCTTCAGGTACCATTTCTCATCACTTCTCATCGCTAAGCGTATAAGTGAAGCTTTAGAAGAGATGATCTTGAAATGATTTTTATCATTTTCTGCTACATTTAACATTTTACAATGTCAATGAGTAAAATGGACAAAAACTGCTGTTTGTAAACTGATTGTTCATCACATTGCCCTCAGGATCTTCAGTTACCATCTCCCATCATCGTTAAGCATGTAAGTGAATCTTTGGAAGAGATGATTTTGAGATGATTTTTATCATTCCGCTTTCTGTTACATTTAACATTTTACAACGCCAATTAGTAAAGTGTTGCACAAAGCTGCTGCCTGCAAATGGAATTAAACTTCTGGAAGAACAAAATGAAACTCCTGGATGCTAATTACTGACTAATTTACTTGTCAGTAAATTCTCAATGTCAAACACATTGGACATAGAGAAGTACATGGTTTAATGTATAAAATGCCAATCAATAAAGTGGACAAAGCTACTACTTGCAAACTGATTGTTTATCACTCTGAGGATCTTCAGGTACTACTTCCCATCATCGTTAAGCATCTAAATGAATCTTTGGAAGAAGTGATATTGAGATGATTTTTATCTTTCCGCTCTCTGTTATATTTAACATTTTACATAGCTCTGTTATTAAGTTATTAAGATGTTGAGTCATCATCCATTAAAAATGACTTAGCGTAAGAGCTCTCAAGTTCTGCAATCGATAAACGGAACGCAGTCTCCACTCGAATGATACATAACAAAATAAACTGCAGAACACTATGAATATCTTATATTTTTCAACTTTTCCCATGCTTTTAAGGAAGAAAAGATTTGGAGAAAATTTCTATCATATTATTTGAATCTTGGCGTTACAAGATCTGGCGTTATTCTCAGTTACTATTATCGAAGAGAACATTTTTCGGATTTTCCATTCGGGCCAACCATTCTCTTCAAGATTATCTACACTTGAATAAGAACATTATTTGCCATAAAGACGATTCAGAAAATACATGCCACCATCAAGATGTCTTTAAGAAGAAGCAAATAGAAATTCACATTTCTGCGCTCGCTCACGGAGATTAAACTAAAATCTGATCAGTTTTTAGTGAATAAATTTGCGATTTTAAGGACCACTTTCACACTCATCACTCAGCAAATCTAATCATAACAAAGTGGAGCCATTGTCTGGATAGGTTTACCCTTCTTTTGATTATTAGAATATTCATAATCGAGCAATCCAAAGTTATGTTATTGTAGTAATGCTATTGGAAATTATAACATTGGTAATTATAATATTGATATTATGTTATTATTAGTTAGTGTATGCTGGATATTTCAATATTGACTTTTATCCGGAAAACGTAGATTTCTAATGCAAGTCGGGCAACTAGAATTCGTTAAACCTCTTATCTATTTTAATAGTTTTACGTAAATGTATGATAATTAAAATGCACAAGTAATTAAACTGATTCAATCAATAAGAATTAATATAATATAAAAGAGAAGCGAATTTTATTTGTCCGATTAAAATTATAAAAACAAAAAGGTTTTTGGAAATATTTACAATAATGTATCAATTAAAAAAAAAAGAAAAAAGATAAAAAAATAAAACAAAAAAAATACAAAAATACAAAACAAAAAAATACAAAAAAATACAAAAAAATACAAAAAAAATACAAAAAATACAAAAAAAAAAATACAAAAATAAAAGAAATAATAATTAAAAATTGTTGGTATGTATTCTGAGTTGCCTGTTCTGTGCGGTAGTTATCTGTTCTTTAATATCTGCATTCTTGATAATCACGAATCGCATGTCAAGCAAATACGCGCGCTTTCTTTATTTAATTCTGCGTTACCGCGCGAAAAGCGATGCACATGGTTTCTCATTACCATGGTATACCGTATGTATAACATACTTAATAAGACGCATTTTTTACAAACGCTGCGAAATAAGTTCATATGAATGTACGTAATACATTCGCAATGGAAATAGAAATGTATCTCTTGGGTTTACGTGATCAAGTTTTTTGTAGCATATTTTTTCGTTCGTATAATTATGTAATTGTACAATTCAGTTATTTTGTGTCTGCAATTACCAATGAGTCGTGTGTCTTAATTCATTTTTGTAAAAATAATATTAACATTTGCACTATGCCATTTTTCTCTCGTTGTTCTAGTTCACTTGAGGTTCTTCTGTGATAATATGATAAAATAATTAACACTTGACTCATTAACGATTGGAACCGCGATATCCTTGCAAAATCTACACATTATGAAATGCTTTTACAATTGTATTGTAAAATGTCTTTACAAATCTGTAGAAAATTGCAAGGGATATCTATAAAATTCATGTAATCGAATATTTGCTTTATGCATTATTTCATTTTTTTCTCTTTTTTTCTTACTTCTTTAAATAGGTGAAATTTTGCTTAAAAATATAATTATCAATGTTCTACAAACATTTTAATACATTTTGCGATATATGGATTAGGATTATCTTAATGACATTTTGTGTTACTTGGATTTTTCTATTCGTAATTATTTTTATTCGTAATTATTTTTCCTTATTAAAAAGGAAATTAAAATGTATACTTTAAATCTTAAATCTTTTTTATTTCTCCATGATAAGATAATGTGCAAAGAATGTATGCTTTTTTAAAATGGAAAAAATTTACCGATAATAAACATTTGTTTAGACAGATGCAAAGTTCAAACAAATAATCCTAAAAAAGTATACCATACATATTCTTGAAGAACATGATTTATAAATTACTCAATCCAGGAGGTAGGCAGTCGCTTATAAAAAAACGGTTATACGGTTTTACAGTTATACGGTTTTTTTTTAAATGGCATAACTTTATTAAAAAAGGTTGTAGAAAAATTTTTAAAATATGGATTTGTTAGGAAATAAATGAGCTTAAAAATGCGTACATTTTTGTATCCGGCAGTCGACTTTGAGCAATGCAATGGTTTAAAAAAATAATTATTATTTATTTACAAACAAGAATCTTGTGAGCAATCAAATGTTTTTAAATTTATTTGTTTGCATATGCATTCGATTTAGTTCTGCATTGTTGATCAGACTTGAGAAGATGCAGGCTTGGAGAAGTGCAAGCGCTGACTAACAGGTGGCATCAGGATTAAATTTAGTGTGATGGTTTACGTGTACGATGATTAATAGTTCGCAAATCGCATTCAAAGAAGAATATTCCCTTAATAATAATTAATAGCAATTAATTCTTTTACTTTGGTTTTTATTGCCTTTTTAAATATCGCTTAAAAATTATTAAATTTTGATAAAAATTGATTATTTATGTATTCTGATGTAACAAACCTTTTTATAACATTCTTCAAATTTGTTCATTTTTTCCTGATCTTTCCAAACGACCTGATCACATTTACACCATGATACGGGGTGAATATTTACCCCGTATCATGGTGGTATAAAAAGGTTTGTAACAAATGACATTTTTTTAATGTGGTTTATTTTGATCCTCATTTTTTTATGGTGAATTTATTTTTTTTTTAACAATATATATATATGTATAATATAACAAATTCTGAAATAACAATGTTCTAGTCAAAGCTTTATAAAATTATTTCTAGGTTTGCGCATTTAAACTGAAATTTGTTAATTATTTGATGGCTTGCTTGTCAAATATCGCTCGAAATAGAAGTGTAAGAGGCGTAAAAAATTTAAACCTCTTTTGGGCGTAACATAGCGTAACGAATCGTTTCATTAGAGAAGTTCTTGTTCGGATTCAAGACTTTGCGACTTGTCATTCCCGTTGGCGCCGGTAATTGAATGCCTCTTTCATCGTGCGCTTAAAGTGCCGTATCACCAATGAACATCGATCCTATCAATATCATGCGACAACATATATTTTCAAGATCGTTAATTTAACAGAAGAAAGAATCATCTGAATTTTGAAAGAGAGATATACGTATAGATGGCTAGAATCATCGTGTTGTGCAAAATAAAAGTTCCAGTAATCAAATTTTGAAAAAGTTATCGGTGTCCCACAAATGTCTTTAATACTTGCGAAATAATACTTTGCGAAAATTCCAATAGTTATTTGTCAAAAACTGCAACGTATTTTTTTTCGTTTAAGGCATCTTATACAATAATGAAATAAGTTTCTCCTAATGTAGATCGCGAGAACAGCCATTAAATATACATATATAATTGAAAATTGGATTATATTGTCCATGTTCCGACGATGAGATCAATTATATAAATTATTAATAAAAAATATAAACAGTTTTCATATTTATGTTGAAGTGTACGTCACAGCAGCATTAATTATTATTACTTTTTTTTGTACCATTGCTTTACATTGTACTTATTCACTTTTAGCCATACGCCTTTTACACTTCTTGTTATTTTACATTATTTTACATTATAAATGCGTATATTTGATTGAAACAGTCGCTCATTTATGTCCGTGTATACATTATTACATTATTGCACTCTTTACTCTCTCATGTTGCATTTGTCATGTAGTTGCCACAAGCAGTGCTAACAAGCGCGTTCTACCAGTGATCCGCCATTTTTATCGCGATTATTCATTCAAAAGAGAAAAAGGAGAGCGCAATGCCTCTGTTCGGTTAGACCGTTGTACATAACGTTGCCCCGTTATCCTCCATTCAGACCGCTTTCCTCCGCGCCACGCGAATGCCGAGGGAGTTCGATTATCCCCGTGTCGACGTCGGCGACGACGACGACGACGACGAGAGAGAAACGTTATCACGCATGCCCGTATTTCCCAGTGCTGTCCTGTCCGCTCCGCGGAACCGCCTGACGGATATTTTGACAGTACGTCGCCCTGCATCCTCCGCGTCGAGATGCATCTCGACTTTTGTCGCCCACGGCGCCGGCCACCCTCGTTCTTGCTTATTCGCGCGCGGTTTCATGCTACCGTTGCCTTCGATGTACCACGAGAAAGTCGCGTCGGATGCGCCGCTTAAACGCGCGTTTAACAGCGCCGCTTGCGGAACCGGGTCAGTCGATAGTGTCCGAGCGAGTGTTGTGCGCGTTCAGAGTGTTCGTTTACTGAGGGTAGAATTGAGAGGGTGAAACGCGAGTAGGAATGAGATCGTTTCAGGACACAAAAGTCGGATATATTGACGTCTCTCAAATCCGAAACAGCGTCTTAATCTGACGGAGAAAAATCGTGTTGTTCGACTCGAGAGCTCTTTGCTCTATCGTGAACGGAGAGATGTGATTACGAGAGGTGAATTCGTGAAGTCGCTGTGAGAGGGACTCGCATGATTCGCGTAGACGGTACCGTTTTTCGGTTACGCTTTCGGGGTGGCCGAGAGAAATGGCAGCGCGGCGGGTCTCCGCATCTTTGCGACGTCTCGGAGCAAGATGTTGACTTGTTTTTGAGCCAAGTGGGCGGCTGTAGTCGTGAGAAGAGTGAAGTGTTTGAATGACTTGCGCGCGGCTCGGCAAGAAGGTGGTTGTGTTAACTCGAGTATGCGGATTTCACGGACACACGAATACCTCCCCGGGTGAGGTGGGGCCGGCTCTCTCGGCGGCGTCGCCGGATTACCGCCGGTGCAGGCGTCCCGAAGTGCCGTGTAAATCTTCCTGAAAATTACAAAGTAATCTCGCGGCACGTTCACGCGACGGTCTCAGAATCAGGTTTCGCGCGTGTACATGTGTGCGTATGCGATGTGTACCGCGCGTAGAGTGTGTCTGTTCGACAGAATAACGCCGTTTCAGCCACTTTGCGTCGCATACCTCAAGAACGTTGGCGATCATCGCGATCTTTCGGGGATACATTCAGCGCGGAATTGTCGTTAAATCGTTCATGTAATTCGTAACGGTTGTGATTGTGCGCGTTTTGTGATTCCTCGTGAGAAGGGCGGGGGCTTTCCCTGGGGCGACCCTGGGTACGAACCTGCTCCTCCTCATGGACGTGGAACCGTCCAACTGTCAAAAGCGTCTCTCGAACGTGAAATCCCGTTCGGGACCTTGACGGACTTTTCGTCCGCGAGCGGATTCCCGCGCTCTCGGTTGGTTTCGAGCTATCCTGGTGCATGCATTCGAAGGTGGGCGGATGCCGCTGTCCACGTCAAGGACACGTATCCTCAGGCGCGCGATCCGAGAACAATGAGGATCTCGGAGCGGCCGTTTTGTTGCGATGTCGGGATACCGCGCCTGGAATGCCAAGTCCGTACCGCCACGTTCTGCCCTTCGTGCCCTCATTCGCGTTGTTGTTATCGTCGTCGTTATCGTGGTTTGTTCTGCTGAGGCGCATGAACGAAACCTAGTTGTGCCGCGAATGCACATGTCGTGGGAATAAATTAACTGGGAGAGTGTCGAGCGAAACTCGCTTTCGTTCGTCTACGACGGTTAGAAAGGACGAAGAAATAGAATCGATAGAGAAGGCGGTGAAGAGAAACAATAAGGAGAGACTAACGAGCTGAGCAGGATGAGTCATTTCGATTGGAAACTGCTGCGCCGGAAAAAGGTACAGCTTGTTGAGTTGTGTGTAAAAATTATCTTTTCTTCGACTGGCGTAGTTTTCTATAACAATTTAAAATCACAATTTTATATTTGAGCAATAATTCACCCATATTCATGAGCTAATACAGAGCCAGAACTGGGACTTATTGACTGCTCGAATTTGTTGTTTACGTTATAAGCACATTAAAACACAAACGTTTCGGTCTTTGGGTTGGCCATTATATTTGAGATTGTTATAAAAAATTTTTTTTTTTGTTGATTTTTACATTAAATGCAATCATTCATAATCAACTCATCTTAATCGAATCATGCTTGAGAAAATGTCACGCTTAGCTAAATTTTTGGATAACAAATTTTTTTAAATTATAATTTGTAAAGGTTCCGATTATAAATATAAAAAAAAATTTTTTTAAAGATTTTTTTGTGATTGTTTCTGTGTAACACATCAGCACAAATATCTCTTTTTTTGCTTAAATGTATATTGATAATTTAGCAATTACTGAATGAAATGTACAATTTTTTCCGTTGTGCAATTACGTTGAAAAACAATTACGTCGTGAAATTACATAATTTTTGTTAAACTACATAATTTTTTATATTTAATATTTTATATTTACGGAATTAATTTTGTAATTTTTGCACCTTATTTGTGTGAATTTATTGAAATTTTTCTACAGTGTATTCAAATTTTGAAACAAATGTGTATAAGTTGTGAATACAAACTGCCACTCGCATAATGCATGATACATAATGCGAAAAATCTTTATTGTCATGCCACAATAATTTACTTTTCAATCCTTTGTAAGAGCAAGACAATGATTGTCACCACATAATATCTGTCAGTTGGTTTTCGCCCTAAACCATATATTTTAAAAGGTATATATTTTAAAAATTATAATAATATTAGGTTCTGGCATTCTTGTCAAAATCAAAATTCAATTCAATCAAGGTGAAAGAGAAAAACTTAGGTCCATCTTAAAGAAACTCTTATGTTTTCATTCATGTGTCTGTCTATTAGTTTGTCTGTCATTTTGTACGATAGAAATTGTGGCCAGACCGTTAAAAGTAAAAAAGTATGGTCTCACTACCTAAAACCTTATATTTTAGCTATTTAAGACTTATTTTTCTTTTATTTCAAATCCCTAAAATTGCAGATGAATGGATGAAAGCTGCATAGGAGTATGAAAATCAATGGAACTTTTTACATTCCAGAAGGATAATTTGAGGAGGATAGTATGATATTATGATTCTAGCAAGTTGGAGAAACAACCAATGACCCCTCTAATCCCTCTCAGAAGGATTTCACGCTGTGCACCTCTAACGCATGAGTAGTCAAGCCATGTACAGACGATAGAGCATTTCTTGTAACGTAATAGCGCTTTAAGTCGAGCACTACCGAGCTGCAACATGCTCAGTAGTGTGTATAAATATGAAAATGATCAGGATTTTCCAGACAGAATTTAGTATCGTCTCTATTATCAGTTTTAACTAATAATTTTGATGTAAAATGTTTAGAAGGTACCTTGCTTTATTTGATTCGTTTGATTTTCGGAATATTTGATACATTGATTGTACATTGCTTAATTCATTCGTGTCAAAGAAATAATGTGTCAAAGAAATAAGAAATAATGACGTTTTTTCCACGTCAATTTATAACGTCATTAAGATAAGACAAAAGTACGTCAGTTTTACGATATTTGGACGTCATTTTAAGACGTCTAGTTCGTCCAATGAAAAATTGCAATGGCTCAAAAGCATATCACGATGTGATATAGTCCTTATTATTTCTCATTCTTACTTCCTCATTTTGGAATAAATTTTTCAAAATATCCCATTTTGTCATGCATTCCTCGACGCTCCTATTAAATTCAATGGACGTATATATTTTATTTTACATTCTAATGTGTGGAAATCCCAAACTATATATTGATTGGAAACCCTTTTTAATGAGATAAAATAAGAATTTTCGAAATGTTGATAGTTAAGTAATTTTTAACTGAAAATTTTTACTTAATATCAATCTAAAACAAAAAACGTTATATTTGCGTATAAAATTGTTATGCTTAAAATTGCAAAAGTAATGTGATATTAAAGAAAACAATTTTTCTATTACTTCTATTTTTTATTATTATGATTTAACATTACGAAATAAGTAATGTAATAAAAAATTATTTAACTTAAATAAAAAAAGGTTAGAATAAAATATAACTTATTTCAAACTCTACACAAACGCAATGCAAAAAGTTTCAGATTATATCAAAAGATACTTCCGCGTTTTTATAGAAATTTTTCATGTTAGAAGACTTTTGTGTTACCGAAATTCATTCTAAGAAATCTCGTAAAAAATACAGATAAGTGTAAGAACGAATAAAATGTTAACCAAAGAAGACTTTTCGCGACTTTTTAAGAGATATTAAGGGATTTACTGTGCGTTTTTTGTAAATGTCCAGAGCTTTATTTTCGTCGTTTTTATTCCGATTGGTTCGGAACACACGGCTATTGTCTCTCGAATATTTCTGCTGATCTCTCATTTTTACAATAGAGACATGAAAAGTGTTTGCGAGAGCTTCCATTTGTTATTGAGATAAACGAAATGAATCGATGCGTAGGAAATTACACTTAGACAGTTGTACATCGTCATTTCCGCGGTCGAAATTATTCACACCACAAATTTGATACGGTGTGTGCTACATGCGTCGTCATCTTCGCTTCGTTTAGATTGGATTATTAGGGTTGTCAATTCGTATTGATCACCGCAGAGAGACGTAACGCCAAAAAATGCCATTAAATCCCTGGCTTTTTCGTTTATCTGTCTGGTGCTCAGTATCTGTTCGCGGGTGTTTCTTCTCGGTACAAAGGCCTGCTTCCACGTCGGAAATCTCCGGGGGAAGATGAATGCTTTGAGTCATTTGTTAATGATGTTGACAAGAGTATTATTTTGTTGGCGTGTGATATCAGAGCTTCTGTTCGGTAGTTTTTGCGTTCTGTTGGATTACCTTATAAACGGGATGAAGGTCGATTGACATCATTTCTTTGGCCATTTTTTTGAGGTCTAGTGAGTTTGCTTTCATTTGTAGTTGCACCGTTTAAAAATTATGATTGTTTAAACGGTTGTGTAAGTTTCAAATAAGCATTCTTTGAACAATACAAAATGAAGGTGCACCTTCTCATGAGAATATGCAGAATCTGTAGAAACACTTGGTTTAAGTAACGTTTCATCAATTAATGAAATTCAATGCTTTGAATCATTTATTAATGATGTTCAGCATTATTTTGCTGGCATGTAATATCAGAAATTTTTCATTTAGCATTACATTGTTCTTCTGTTACGTTATAGCCTTTTTCAATAAATTTGTTTGCAATTCTTTTCCATATATTTTTTTGTAGACACTTTTTATTATTTAACAACGCCATATTATTTCTAACTTCTATTAAGAGTTTTGTACTTTAAGTGTTTCACTGATATCTGCAGTTTTCTGTAAAAAAACCCTTTAGCCTCATGGCTTTTAGTATCTTGGTTATGATTCCGTCTGCACCGACGGCTTTTCTATCGTTCAATTTTCTTATGGTTTTTTTGATCTTTGATATGAGGATGTCCGATTCCAGATCTTCTCGCTAAATCGTATTATCCCGCCTGTGTATATCATAACATAATATAATTTATAAATAAAAATATTAAGATTTATATTTTTAATTATAATTAATATATTATAATAAATATAATATATATAACATAATATAATATTTTAATATATGTATTTATATAATATATTTATATAATATATTTATATAATATATTTATATTTATATAATTGAATTAATTTTAACTTTGATTCACTTACTCTTCATGAGTGTTTTGGATGTTGCGATTGATGGTGCCCGCCGCGACGATGACGGTATGGTTAGAGCATTAAAGGACGTGACGGAGGATGGTGGAAGTGGTGTTTTCTCAAGTTTCGTCTTCGTTGTTTCAGATTTTTCAATCGTGTGGCGAATGATACTTTGTTCTCATCGTCGTTGAATGTGCTGCTCGTCGTCGATTCTATATCTAACCGTTTTTTACGTTTTTCAATTATTTTTATCTTCGGTTTCTTGCTGGTTCTCGATATTGCGTTTCGTTTTCCTTTTTTTTATTCTAAAAATTTATTAAAGGATCTATGATCTTACTGATCCATACATTTGTTCATTTTTGTAATTTTCGTTGTCATGTATTCCTTGATTATATATAATATAATATAATATAATATAATATAATATAATATAATATAATATAATATAATATAATATAATATAATATAATATAATATAATATAATGTAATGTAGGCATTTAAGAGGCCATGCTTGATTAGATATTTGGTAGACGGTCGGAAGAATCGTAAGACTAGTGGAGTTCTCGTGGAGAAATAAGCTAAGTGCTAGGCTGTGTTATGAGGTATTCCGATTCAAAACCCGGTCGGCTCCTCAATTTTTCGACGCCTACAATAATATAATTATAATATAACATAAAATCTATGCATTTCATATGACATGCAGCGTCAGAGAGTGATCTCTCACATTTCATCATACAAAGATTATATAATCGATCTATATTTTTAGATCTCTTTAAACTTCTAGCTATTTGCTATTTATAGATTTCCGCTATTTGTTAATCATCGATCCACTATGCGGCGTCGCCGTATTGTCTACGCGTGCTGCGCTATCGGCGCATTTTATCGCCATCGATACCGACTCTTGCCCTCGGCGGTGAGACTTTAACCCGAATGAGTTATGCGCAATCCCAAGTGACATTCATACGTGCATTAATGGGTTATATACACCCGCGGCACGGAACGGGCCTGGCGATTTGCATTGAATGCATCAAACGTATGATGATTTGCTCACCAACTTTAATTTACCCGTGTAATTGACTTCGCGACGAAGTCACGTAACGATGAATAGCGAAGTACTGCCGGTTCGATTAGCATAACCGATTTTCCTGCGAAAACCATAATTGCGACATTTACCGCGCGTGTTATCTGTTCATCGGCTGTAGAAATCAAGCGATTGTGATCGATATTAGTGCCACATCGTACAGTCGCGCCTGTAAAAAAAATGCGAAAATACGCGTTCGCCAACGTGTAATCGATATAAGGATATATACGCGACTTTGTAAGTAGAGCAATTTTCCGCGTGGACGAGTATTGCGGGGAAATTTAATTAAGGATACAAGAAAGTGTTGTGACGACGTGCGACGACGTCGACGTCGATGAGAGGTTCGTTCATTAATATCTGAAATTTTATTATATTATATGTTATTTGTTAATAAAATATTAACAAGATTAAAGGAGATACTTACATCTTCTGCCATCCTAATGCGTTCATATATATTATACTACCAATCGACAGATTAGACATTGAACACTTTAAGCATTGGAGTCGCATCTCTGAGATCATCCGCGATTATTTGCGCTGACTAAATAATCGTTATACTTGGGCGCACGGTATTCTTATTTTAACTTCTTCCGCGTACTAAGGTAGTGCGTTAACCCCATGCTGTTAACATGCACGTTAAGAAGGCTCTATACAATAGAAAAAATATCAGGAATGGGATTAAATATACTAACAAACGAGCAAGAACATATAAGGTAAAAAGGAAAAACAAATAGAGGAGCAAACTTGAGGATTGCGATGAGATTTTGTAGAAGAGTGTCCGCCGGGGCGTTGCAACAGGCAATCGATCTCGCGTTTCTCTGCAAGCCTCTTTCGCAAGTCGCAGGAGCGGAGACGCACGTTGAGATTCCTTGTGCCCTTTTCCTTTCTTTCTCACGCTGTGTTTAACGTCACATTATTGTGTCGGAAAGCGTGACGATTTTGTATATTTCCAGATACTGCCATATTAAAACTGTTTTTCTCGTGTACTCATTCGCGATATTTATGGAAATGAATAAGCTCGAATTTTATATACTGAGAAAAAAGTGTTGGATATTATGAAGCATATCTTGTAATCGCATACTTCATGATCGTTGTATCAGGCGACACCTGTAATATTGCTAATTAAATTAAAGGTGCTCGCTCACTGTTTGTACAGCGGTTCTGAAGGAAACACACACGCGTACTTTATCTTTGATCCACCCAACAAAAAGTTATACTAATGATAACAAAAAAAAAAAGAGAATTATTTACAGGTAACCGATTTTCATTACACAATTTTGTTAAAATGGTAAAATGCAATATTTTTTTGATTAGATAAATTTGGTAAACTTTTTGAATTAACAACACAATTTATTTATGCGAAGGTTACAGTATATTTGTTTGGAATTATTTACATTTACATGTAACAAACATTTCTGCCTGATATAATATTCAAAATATAATAAAAGACAAATTTTTAATTAACTTTTTTTTAAAATATTTAAAAAAAAATTGACAAAAAATTTTTTTATTTTTTTGTCATAGGCTCTTTTTTTCGTAGGTCAAGGTAGTCTTTTCCCTTAAAGTTTAATTTATATAAACTATCCCCTGCAACAGCATATAGATGAGTGCTATCAATTTGTCAGGTCTTCAGTGTATAATAATACAATTTATATATTTTTTTTATTCAGTTGCGAGAGCGCTGCTAAATTTAAAATGTAATGAAAACATTAATTTGATTATATTTAGCAGTGCCATGTTGTTTTAATTAAAATTTATTTTTTTAAATTGATTATATACCAACAATAGTTTCAACGTCAAAATTTTGGTTATTTATACCAAACATTTCTCTCAGTGATATTACGCCATGATATTGTTTCTCCCAAACGAATGCGCGCCTGCGAATGAAACGATGCGATACATACAAGGCTCTTTTTGCTCATCGTGCACATTCTACAACGGCCAGGTCTTCCTCGTTATTCCGTTTAATGACATTCTGATATTCAAATCGCTATGTCTAACGACCGAAGCCTGGAAACTCGAGCCGCGCTTGCAGACAGCAGGATGAAGATGGCCTTTAACGCGAAACTTGAGAAACGCGATACAGTCAATGTCAGTCCCGGGTTGTGGCGGTTTCTGCGCGTGCAAATTCTTGGTACGCGAGATAATGGAAAACTTATCATGCTCGCGATCTGACCACAAATTGGAATTGGCTTGCTCACCTTGGCCTATGTCCGTTCGTATTGGTTAAATCGTTGCGATAACTATATACACGTGTGAAAATTCTAGATCGTAATTTCGCGCTGAAAATCGGAAATGGATATTGCCTCGCGTTATTATGTCGACGACACCAATTCGCGCTGTATATCAATGCTAATGGAGTTTTTTTTTATCGGCTGCATAAATTGTGAGAGGGCATGCAGTACTGTAAAATACTTGTGACATGCTTGTATATACTTAAAGTAGGCCAACGGAACCGTTCATTGCTCGGTACTGGAATGGGGGTGAAAGGAGGGTCGATGCAGTTTGAAATCAATAATCATGTTTGCAGTTAGCTATTTAAGTCTCGTCGGATAACACTATTTTGAGAGAAAAAAATAGGTACTACGAATTTGATACTGGTCTACGAAGTTTACTTTTGATGTTGGAGTTTTAATATCATAAATTACGAAATTTATTAGTAATTGCGCAGTGATTGGTATACATACATACAATGCATAAAAAAATTTGTTTGGAAAAAAATATTTCCGATTGTGCTGGTGAAAAAAGGTGTTTTCCAAAAATTTCTTTAATATTATCTACTAAGCAAGGTGCTCACAAAATAAAAAAAATCTTTGGTAAAAAATTGGTCGTTGCCTGAAAACAACTATGCATAATATTAACAATAATATATTATACAAATTATACCATTGTTATAAGCAACGATCAGGTACATGTGACTTATAAAGAGTTTTGAACATGAAAGTTTCTTAAAATGGGACCAACAACTTTTTTCTTACGAGAACAAAATAAATTTTGTTGTCATCTGTTGGTTTTTTATTTTATTTTTTTTTTCTGCGCGCGATTATTGAAAAAATATTTGTAGGAATAATTTTTATATTCAATATTTATTGTGCAAGATTTTTAAACGTGCACGCGCGCGTACATATACCATACACAGATACACACACACACACACACATATACATACATACATATTCATCCTCCAAAACCAGAAGAAAATCTTGAACAAACGGAAGAAAGGCATTCACTCAAATCCTTGGAATACTCTGTACGATTTTCAGTTGAGTTATATTATCTTTTTCTTTTTCTCTATGTCGGTCACTCGAAAGATGTGTATTTTTACAGCCTACCGGCTAATGTTAAGAACGCAACACAGATAAATCTTAAACGCATAAAAATAAAAGTAAGTACACGCGCAGAGGTGAACTTAAACGTAAATGCATAATTTCGCATCTGAGTTGTCGCTAATATCACTTTCGATGTTAGCAGTGCCGGTTTTATCACGTAAGCATCATATTCAATCGCCTACAGGTACCAGAAAAGAGGTTGGCGTTGACTTGTTGTTCCAGACATGTAAAGGAGCATGTTAGATCATCACAATAGCGGCAATATTCTAGATCATTAGGGTGCATCAATTTCGAATCTGAGTCGTCATTAACATCACTTTCGATGTTAGTAGTGCCGGTTTTATCCCTAGGCATATTTCATTTTACAGAATGGAAGGTGTGCCACTCGTCCAGACATGTAGGGCAGCATGTTAGATCATCACAATAGGGGCACTATTGTCTTCCACTGGGAACAACGTTGCGTATCAGTAAAGTACCTCAATGTGAAGTAACTTGAGCTCGCTCAGTCCACTACGGCAATATCCGAGCTCGAAGGACCAATTTGCGGGTATTTTCTTCAAATTCCCACACTCTAAGAAAGTCAGGCGTGTTATTAAATTAAGATTTATTATTTTTTCACACTTATGTATTACTCTTTCCTCAATCCTTCTGCCCTTGATAAGGCGTGGTGACACTCTAAATGTTGTCAGACTGCTGTCTCCATTGGCACTCCCCTGTCTGCCATTAACTTCCAGAGTGAATCTCATCTCACCGAGTCGAATGTCTTGTTAGTGTTCGAAGTGTAGTCTACGAAGCACAGAAGCTTCGGCACATTGTATTCTCTCACCTTTTCCACTAAGAATCGAAATTATGCATTACGGTACTATTTCTCTTTTTAATCTTATTTTTTATAAATATAATATATATAATTATAAATATAATAATATATATAATAAAATATAATAAAATATAATGTAATAAAATATAATATAATAATCTTTTCGCCTCTCATCCCTAATTATTGTTAATTTTGGAGCCTATAACTAATTTTAAATTGTTATAATATAATAAAATATAAGTATATTGATTTTCATTAATAACACAAAAATAAATTAAGCAACACCATGTTTGTCTGAAAACTTATAAAAGCATAAAGTATTAAAGTATTTTTTACAATGATATTTTGCAATAACGATTATGCATTGCACTGTTCTTGTCCCTTTTTTTGTTAATGTTGATTGTTAACAATAAGGTAAAAATAATTAAAGTAACACCATGTTTATTTGGATCATGTGTACTTTATAGTATTATAATTTTGTTATGTATTATTTAACTCATTTATTTGTTTTTCTTGTTTTTTTGATTTGTTATTTAATGATTTGGTTTTTTTTTTAAGTTTATTTTTATGCACAGCCAGCGTCAGGCATCACCGCCGATCCGTGTAGTCGGGTGTAAACGGAGCACTGTTTCCGTTTCCCGTTGGATCGCACCAGGGTGGGGCTAGCATTGATCGCCTCCCTTGCGTACGCTCCATGGTTTCCATGCTCTCAGATGTACAGCAGCCACGAGAAATTCAACCACGTAACAACACACTCTTTCACCTTCACACAGTGACATTTTGTTAATCTTATCTTCTTTTGGAACCAAGCACACACAAAACAACCACACTATTGTAATTAGTGCGCGTGTCTCACGATTCAAATTATAATAATCATATTTTATTTACTATGGTGATTTCAAAAAAGGGACAACAAATAGAAAATTATTTTGATCTTATCACTGTATCGGTATTACAAATTTGGAAAATTTACTACTTGAAATCGTTACCGATTTCATTCTCGTGTATTTTTGTCACACTTGCGCTCATAGAGTTGAATTAGGTTTGTAATTTTCCTCGTAAGAGCCTAGTTTAAGTAAGCGGTACGAATCACTGACCGATAAATACGTCGTGCATACTTACGGTCGCCGTAATAAAGTGGATCCTATTGCTGTGGTATGCTTCCTTGACCGGTAACACTGTCCAGGAGGCCGAGACCATCTAGCATGTTGGTCGTGTTGGTGTACACACGTACACCAGGATATACGCGACGCGTATATACACATACACTTGGATGGGACCTTCATTCAATATTTAACTGGCGATGCTTTGGAGCGAGACGAGGAGAGCCAGGATTTCTCCATACGTTGCATCTCCGTGATTTACGTTCGCGTTCACGGAGCGCTCTTCTGCCCTTCCATATAGTAATCCGCTCCATTTCTGGACGGTGGTAGAATGCCGGCGTATAAATTATCCCGCGAACTAATTAACATTGTTGCCGATATCGTGCGAACGTCTTCGCACGCGGTAACGCGAGAGGATACGAAGATTAATCGCGCGCCTTTGTGATTCGGCGCACCGTGTCAAAGATTGTTCCACGGCGGAGACGCATCCAGTTCGCTCTCGGGGATGCATTCGCGCGGTAGAGTGCACCCGGAATCGTGTATCATGCGTCAGTCCAGATAGGCATTGATTTATCGTACACGCGTGTAATAGAGATTATTTATTATTTTATGCTCGTCGTAGCAGCGCGTTCGTCTTATATATCGCGGCCCGTAATTGATGACTATATCATATTTCGTGATGGAATGTGTTTTCTAATTTTGCATACCTGGATCATTGTGCGATCATTTGTGCTACTTCGAATTCTTTCTTTAATGACATAAAATGCCATTTAAAATCTTTTAAATTAAACTTAATATAAATTACAATCTTTGTATACAACTGCATTTATAAAATATATATATGTCGTATAGTTTCATTAATGTTATTAATAACATAAAAATGCCATAGTGATCCGCGAATCTGAAAGTTCTCGAAAGAAGAGCCAGATTTTCGTGAAAAACATTTTTTTTCTTCACTTTTAATTTTATGAATTACTTATTGCCTGTATTACAGATTCAACCTTTTTTCTAGGGAAGCAAAGAATTAATACTTGAATAACGTTTAGGTAGAAGTTTTTCTATTCTAAAGAGTTTTTCTTTAAATAGTCATCATAAAATAATTTTTTTTATTTATTAATTGTTTATGTTTCTATCTTAATGTCATTAATGACATAAGAACGCTTTAGTGATGCGCATATCGAGTGTGGTCGCGCGATAGCTTGATTTCTCTCGACGCTGCAGCAGATTTCTCACGCGCGCCGCGCCTATTACCAATGATGCGCTTTTACTTTTGGTAATCCATAACAATTTGAGATTTCTTAAACGTTTCGGTGATACTAGACTTCACTGTTTCCAAATTTGTTACAAAATTTATTTCAGCGGTAGATCAAATTTACTTTGATTTTTCACGGTTATGTTGTTATTTATCTTTTTCCAAAGAGAATGAGAAGGTAACGTACATAATTGATTCGGGATGCATTGTTTTTATTTATTTTTTTGAAAAACAAAGAAACCAAATATATCGAATTATTATTATTAACTTATTTGCAAATTGTTGAAATGCATTTTTTGTGAATAAACCGAGTATTTTTCTATTTACTTTATTTTTCTTTGCAAACAATCTTTGAATATAAGTAAATAAATTTGTTCGAGTATCTTGCAAGAAAACGAATTAATAGTGGTGCACACATAAACAACACCTTATTTATTTTGTCTTTGGTTGTTCTCAATTTCATTGAAATTTTTGCAGTTTTACTGCGTTTCTTCTTTTTTTATACATAGCACTAATGAATCACGCAATGATCGCAAGATTGCTAATTGAGGGTTGAATGTTCATAGGAGATCATTTCGTAATGCTCACGATGACATGATATTTCATTGTGTGCTCGAGTACTTATTGCGTAAGTATCCACGTTCACGTCCGTTCGTATCTCTCCCTGACGTTGCGCAGTAATTGTGCATGCTCTACCACCGTCATCATTTATATTGATCTTCGATACACGTTCGTCGCTTGGTAAGCGTGTTACTTCTCATTTCGGAATTGAAAATGATAGTGAAAATAATATTGTGAGTTCTCGGGAGGTACCTAATAAAACTTGGCGCAAGACACTACCATGTCTCTTGATATCGTTATTTCGTTATCGCTATTCGCACTTACTCGATATCTGCTTCTTTATTATTATATATATCGGTTAGCATCATTTCCAATTTTCATTAACGTCGTGTCGCCGACATAATACGTTATATATAGTATGTGTAATGTATACGTATGCATGCACATCGGTGACTTCTCGTTACCGGGATTACGTAGGTTACAAATGACTGTTTCTGCAGCGGGTTTGTTAGTCTGCGAGCTTTGTTTAAGATTACTTTAAAAAATGATTCTTGGGGTAGCATGGCAACGTTCGCGAAATTTTAATGATATAATTTCGAAATATGCGACTTTGGCATGAGAATCTGAAGATGAGATCATGAAATTTTGACAATGACGTGATTGTCTATATTACTCAAACATCGATAAATCAAACATTATTTGCCTTTTAATTGCCTTTCAATTTGTAGTAATTTGATTTATTATCATACGAGCTAATTCCTTATATATTAATGATTTTAAACATTATTATTAAAAATTTATATAAGAATTAATTTTCTTAATTTTCCAGAAAGGTAGTTTATTTAATCATTTATAATAGAAATAAATGACTAAAATTATATATTTTTAAATATACATTTTTCTGTGATATGGTCGTAAAAATATGTACGATTGCGCTCTAACTAGTTTTTTTTTTTTTTTTTTTTTTTTATTGCGCTTGTATGCACTATTTGATCCCATCTCTGGATTGGCCCCTCACCAGTATAATGGAAGAGGTAGCTGGGGCATTTTATATTTGCGTTTCACGCGTGCGATGACTCACGGTCCTCGGGAGCAGCGTTTCGCCGTATTTCAGAGAGCAGGAAACCGAGAGACTGCGGCGCATTATGAAATCGGAGATATTACGGGAGGAAGTTGTATTCCAGGCGATATTATGAGCGCACGCTTCGCAGAGCCGTGGTGTAAAATGTCATCGTTATGCGCCGCTTAGGGTTGATATTAGTTGACAGCGGTGCCGTCGTCAATATTTACTATAAGCTCATTGTTTTGCGTATTGCGTTATGGCTAGCTAGACAGTTACTGTGAATACAATTGTATCTAAGTCCATACTACGCTTGTCTAACCGATTTAACAGACCATTACGAAAGCGATCGAGTGCGCCGTGTATCGTTTAACTTTGTTGCTTTCGTTTCCAGATTTGTTGCGTTTGAGTTCATGCAGTTTTTATCTCATATCATCGCGATTGTTTTTACGGCCGATTATGTAAACTAATCAGTCACAAAACACAAGTCTGTCGCAGAAGAATGCTCCATCGATAATCGTTTTACGCTGCACAGTGGCAAAATTTTTTCTCCGAGAATAATGTACAACATATATCGAATTTATTGATATTTTAGGTGATACCGGCAGATCGCCGGCCTCCGGAGAAGGAGGAAACGTGGACTCTGCCTACTGATCAACAAGATCCATGCGTTCTTTTCGACGATACCGTCAAGCCGAAAGGGACGCAGGACGAGAAGACGCAGCTGAAACCGACCACAGAAGCGATCTCCGTGGATACGGGCGATAATGTGGACAACACCTTGCCGCGCAGTCAAGAAACCAGAAAGAGCAAGACCAAGAAAGTAAAGAATTATCTGAGAAAGTGTAAAGGCGCGCTGTCGAAGGGTGACGAGAGTGTCACGGAGAAGAAACGCCAGGAAAATTGCACTTCGTGGTATTTGGAGGACATTGCTATTCGCGCGTCTCAGGAGGATCACGACGAATCCGCGGAGAGGTACACGGAATTTCTTGAGGAAAGGCTCGAGGAGACGACGCGTGATACGAAACCCGTTGAAAATCTCGTGCCTGAAACACTTGAAAGTTTTTTGAGGGATGAAAATCTTGAAGAAACTCCGGATGAGGCATTCACTAAATTGCTGGAAGAAGACCGCAGGATCGATCTTAGCAGAAGCGGGACACCTCTGTACGAGGATGCCAGAGGTGCAAGTCTGGAACCGCACACCTCAAATCAGAAAACTCCGACGAAAAAATCAGGGCAGTCCTGCGACGAAGAGAAAAAAGATGTGGTTTTGCTGGAAACGCTGATTACGGAAGATACGAATCTGAACAAGTGTGACTCGAACGACACATTGATAGCAGAAATCCTGGAAACAGCGGAAACTGCGACGAGTTTCAATACGGAATTGACGGCGGAAGAAGGAGAAGATGCACGGAAAACACTTGTGGAAGGAGTTGATGAAGAAGCAATGTTAGCAGTTCTTACATCCTGCGCGGTGAGTCTGTTTACATTATGTATATTTGCTTGCATGGCTATTGTAGGATGTATATTCTAATTTTGGGAAAAAATTCCTGAAAGTTCTCTGATTTTTTAGTAATTTTTTGATTCAATTTTTAAACAAAAATATTCTTTAAATGTAAATTTAAAATTTACGATTGATACCGTATACCGTTTTTACTTATTTTTGTTCTGCTGTTTTTAAGTCAGCAATTATTTGGTCACGAACGGAAATAACACGAAATTATTTATGAAATTAGGAATTTCCGTCCGTTTTGGAATTCAAAAGAGGTTTTAATCATTATTTCAGATAAAAATTTACATGGTTAAATAATTTAATTATTTTCTAATTACAAAATTTTTTGTATACAGCAAATTAGTGTAAAAAAATATTGGTATCTTAATAGTTTTTGGTGATGGTTTTTGATGATGGGAGTATTTTGCTATTTTCGATTTTAAATTAAATCATAGGCTGCTTGAATTAAAAATTTAATTTTCCTTTGATGTTGTATAATATACACGTACAACGTATCGCTGTAGTACAACCTTCGCTTAAGCCAAAACTTTTCAAATCCTGCGATTATACACAAGATTGGTTTGTTTTTTGAAAACCGATAATTGAGAAAATGCACATTATGCATTAAGCGAGTATCGTATATGTTGGGGAACAATAATTCAATGTTTTTTAGTAATATCACACTTGGAACGTGTGGTAATATTTTGTTAAATAAGTGTCTGAGGTTATTTCTCGTTTTATGGGGACACTTTATACAAATATTTGAAGTATGCTCAGAAAAAACGGTATTCTGTGTAAACATTATAAACATTATAAACATATATACACAGAGACATACGTACACTCGTTGTATAATAATACAAGAAAGATTAGAGTTTCATGACGATGTGCCTTCGTATTATTCCGTACAATTTTCTTTTAAGTCTGATCTATTCATTACATATTTCTTAATATGTTGAAATGAATAGATCATCGAATGAGATGCATCGTCTGTAGGCGTCGAAAAATTAAGGAGCCGACCGACCGGGTTTTGAACTCGGGATCCCTCGTACCACAATCCAGCACTTAAGTTTGCTGCCCCACGACAGCTCCCCCACTACTTTTCTATTCAATTCGACCGCCTACCAAATATCGAAACAAGCCTTACTAGACTTTATACTCCTACAGCTCGGCCAGCCTGACAATACATTCGTCCTCGAATATGAGCGATCGATGGCACTCACGATTGTCCATCCTCACATCTCGGACTTCCATCAGTCAAGGCTTCCTCACTGTACCCAATACGAACATCGAATAATCTAAACTGTCTCCTCCTCGGGCCAGCAGATTCGACTCCCACTTCTGAAAACTGTAGGCGTCGAAAAATTAAAAAGCCGACCGAGTTTTGATCTCGGGATTCCTCGTACCACAATCCAGCACTTAGCTTGCTGCCCCACGACAGCTCCACTACTTTTTTATTTAATTCGACCGCCTACCAAATATCGAAACAAGCCTTACTAGACTTTATACTCCTACACGTCAAAATAATTTATATATCGTAAATCATTCTTTACCCGATAGTTTACCATTAAATAGAATTTGCATTTTATGCAGAAATATGGTTCTGTCAGGACAATATTAATAAGCAAAAGTCGTCGGCGATTACGTGTAATATTTCTTAATTTTTATTTATTTCGCACTTATTACAGTATAATAAATATGTTGCGTGAGACGTTACAAGGGATTTGTATTTACAACACGTTCTTCGTTTTCAGGCCATAACTTTACGTATCTGTGATGAGTTCGTAATATCATACTCTCGTCTTCAACTTTTTTTTTCCTCTTAATATAATTTATACACATCTTTACAATCATCTTCGGTTTAAAGTTATCCATTAAAAGATCACATATGCATTCTGTCTGCATCCAGTCTTCTGAAGAAATTTTTGTCATTAAACTTTATCGTCTAATCGACATTAACACCACGGTTAACATTTTTCTCTCTTTCTCTCTCATTTCAAGATTTCAATAATAATTTTATAAGTGTATACATATATATCTGCGGAATATCTCGCAAATTGCGTAATTTCTCTCGGCAACAGACTTTAACAAATTGGTTTGGCATTTTGATCATTGCGAATCAACTGCAACGGAAGGTGTTTTTGCGATTCTAGTTGATTTGTTCTTTGAAATCTGATAATTGAGAAAATGCACATTATGCATTAAGCGAGTATCGTATATGTTGGGGAACAATAATTCAATGTCTTCTAGTAATATCACACTTGGAACGTGTGGTAATACTTTGTTAAATAAGTGTCTGAGGTTATGTCTCGTTTTATGGGGACACTTTATACAAATATTTGAAGTATGCTCAGAAAAAACGGTATTCTGTGTAAACATTATAAACATTATAAACATTATATATACACAGAGACATACGTACACTCGTTGTATAATATACACGTATAACAATCATATTTCAATATGAATATGTATTACACACAGTTCCGTGTATTCGAAATCGATTGTACGACGTCCGGTTACAATTCAGAGTAATCAACGATCATTTACATATATAGCGGGACTCGGTTTTACTAACGGACGAGTTAACGCACCTCGCGGTAAGACGCGGAAGTCCCATAGATGCGTGTGAGTTCATTCCACTTGTCTTTAGACGAGCGAAGTCTCGAGGCTGTGTATAGCGGGTAAGCATACTCCGCATACAAGGATACGAAGTATTATCCACGAGGTGGTTGCGTTTACACCGGCATTAGCTCGCGCGCGTAAATGCAGCGCGGCGTGCGTACGCACACGCACATTACGGGGTGGCGTAAATCTGGCCAGCCGACAGTGCCGATCGCCGCTGAAACGCTACCCGTTCATCAGTCGTGAAAGTGTAGCTGGAAAATGATTACCCATACGTCGCGCCAGTTGTGCTGCACACACCCGCTTTCTTCTCTCTTTTTGCCAATCCCTCACTCTTCCTGCTCGCTTTTTCGTCTCGGCCCTCTCACGAGAGAGCCTGTCCTTTGAAGTGCGCGCAGCTAAAAATTTTTACAAAATTATTTACGTCTTTTTTTTGCATATATTTCTTGCGTCTCGTAAAACTAATTGATAATTTTTTGTTATCAATCGATATCTTGATTTTCTAAGAATTTTTTAATTTTTAAAGGTTGCAAATGTAAATCGTGAAACATTTAAAGAATATCTTTTGAGATATGAAAGAGAAGGCGTTCAAAGAGAAATCGGTGGAAAATACAAATTTTTTATGTAATGGTTCGAGAACCATTAATGCTTTGTTGGACTTTTATTAGCATAATATAACTTCGTAAATCACAACTTTACAATTTCTTGATCTAAAAAAATGATATAACTTATTAGACATGAAAAGATTAAGCATGCCACTCGATGATGATTCCCGAAGTTGTGTCGGATGAGGTTTGACCGAGTTTCTCTCTAGCTTTTTTACTTCGATGTTCCGAGATATGTTTCGAATAAAGAATCGTCGTTCGTTCTCTTATTGAACCGTGGCCGACACTCGAGATCATCAGGTGCTTTGCCAGTACTGCGATCGAATCGCGTGGTGCGCGAGTCTCTCAAAAGCGACAGACTGAGCTGGGATTATTCCGCGTGACTTCCGATCGGTATATAGTTTAGCAGGCCATTCTTTTCTTCTCGAGAGACTTTCGCCGCGGTGTAGCGCGCGGCGCGAAGAACGCAGAGAGCGTCGATGTCTTCCTGACGATCGCAGCCCGAGGCGTGACGATAATAAGGTGTCAACGTTTGCGGACCTCGGCGCATATCGAGCCTCAATGTCGGACGATTTCCGGGTTATGCTCGTGCGTACCCAAAGGGCTTGCTCGTTCACTTTATAATTGCAGAATCATGCCGCGACAAGCGAGTACGGGGCAAAAGAACGATCGACGAGCTCGCTGGAATTGAAAGCCGTAACAACCGACTAAGATTATCTCGTACAATGTAAAGATTAAGAGAACATATAATATAAATAACACAGTACTTTCTTAATTAATAGATTATAGATGGAATAAAATTCAACAAACGTGACAACAAACCTTTCATTCGTTGATTTGATTCTCTTTAATATTACTGTTTTTATACTTTTTATTATATCAAGGTATGAGTGGAATTCGATTTACTATCACAAAATAACACTTTCCTCGTAACGCATCAATTTATTCCACAATTATTGGAAGTGGATAATTGTCTCTAGCCGTAATCTTGTTAAGCGAACGATAGTTTACACATAAGCGTGTTTTTCTGTTTTTCTTTTTTACTAACACTATTCTAGATGCATATTCGGAATTTCCGTGTCGTATAATTTTTTGCGCTAATAAATCGTCTATGATTTCCTGTAATCGATTTTTTTCTTCGTACGATAGTCTTCCGGGCGCGAAATGAAAAGGTTTATAAAACGGTTTATAATTATAAAAGGTTTTCGCGTTTATCGTGTTTCTTATTGCCGATAATTATTTTCGAAATTTTTATTTAGTAATTCAATAATTCTAAAAAATTATATGGCAAATAAAAATCAAAGCGTGTTGAATCTAGGAATTATAAAAAAAAAAGATTTACATACTTTTGAGGTGATATTATTTACGTATCTAAAAGATTAAAGTATATTGATTAATCTCTATTAAAAATAAAAATAATGTAAATTATTATTATAAATAAAATATATAAATATATAATATAAATATATTATATAAATATATATATATGTAATTATATACAATATATATATAGGGATGAGAGGCGAAAAGAGCCGTTGCAAGGTGTTCGTGCATAAAATCAAATTATATTATAGATATAAAATACATTCAAAATCAAACGTTTCTGCCTATGTTAGGCCTTCTTCAGTGACATTTACCATAAATTACAAAATAAATACAATGTCTTGATAGTCGGAACATTAAAAATTAAATAAATAAACGCTACGAGCTACGCATTGATTTCTTCCTATTAATTAGAATCCAATGTGAAGATATAATTGGAATTCAAATGGAAGAGCCAGAGATAGATTTTGTCCCATGATTCGCCTTCAACACTCATAATAAATATTACGTTAAAACTTAAAAATCGAAGTGTCAAAATCATAGGAATAAATGTGTCAACTTGGTCAAATGGTTGAAAAGGTAATCGACTATCAAGACATTGTATTTATTTTGTAATTTATGGTAAATGTCACTGAAGAAGGCCTAACATAGGCAGAAACGTTTGATTTTGAATGTATTTTATATCTATAATATAATTTGATTTTATGCACGAACACCTTGCAACGGCTTTTTTCGCCTCTCATCCCTAATTATTGTTAATTTTGGAGCCTATAACTAATTTTAAATTATTATATATATATATGTAATATATTATATATATATATATATATATATATTATAAAGTATATTGATTAATTTCTATTGATAATCTGCTGGTAAAATTCGTTTTTCTTTAACGTTTAATTTAATTTCGGCTTTAATCCTCGGCTCCGTTGACCTCGAATTTATATCCATTAACTTCTAGTATTGGCTCTATTCTCCCTTGAGCTGCTTGGTTTCTAGAGACAATCAGGAATTTAGTTTTTTCTTCATTCACAATTAGACCTACTCTTCTGGTTTCCCTTTCAATTGCTTCGAAGGTTTCTCTGACTGCCTTAACGCTACGCCCGGCGATGTCAAGATCATCGGCGTATCCCAATATTTGAGCGCTTTGATTAATTAATGTGGCTGATCTGTTGATCCCTGCTCTTCTGATCACTGCCTCTAGCACCAAGTTAAAAAGAAGAGGGGCCAAACCGTGTTTAACTCCCTTTTCTATCTGTAGGGGTTCCGAGATTTTTCCGTTAACCTTGGCTCTCCCTTTTGTTTTATCGGTGACCAGCTTACACATTTGCACCAATTTGTTTGGGACTTTTAATTCTACTAAAGCTTCTCACATTGCTCTGCGATCTGTGTTGTCGTATGCTGTTTTAAAGTCAATATTTACGGAATTATAACCTTCAAATAAAAGTTACAAATTATATTACAAATTGGACATTTTTTTGTTTCTAATTTTAAAATGCAATTCATACAGCAGCATAAATGATCACATGGAATAAATATATAGTCAGCTTTTTGTACTAGGCACACAGTGTAGCAGCCAGATGTTTAGCCAGTTTAGACAGTTTTTTTTTTTTTTTTTCGATCTTTTACACTTATTTGTGTAAATCCGACAATAATCTCGACTCGACTTCCGAATAGGATCGACAGGTTGCGATAAAATAAAAGTCTATAATATAAATATATTATATAAATATATATATATGTAATATATATATGTAATATATATGTATCATATATATTAGTCTGGTCGGCATGGTTGCGCTGTTTATAACCGAGTAGCAGCATGGAAGGACTGGATTTGGTTACCGCATGGTAAGAGTTATTAATTATATATTGTAACTTTCCAAGTTCCTTTTTCCAATCTGCCGCGTTATTTAACAATTTTGTTAACGAGGATTTTATAAATCGGTTGACGAGTTCTACTAGGCCGTTCGCCCATGGAGCCGCCACGGCTACTTTTCGGTGTTTAAAAGTAAAATTCCGTTGTGAGAAATAACTGAATATAGTATCAAATACGCATCTTAGTCTTAATACAAAAGTTTCTTGACTCTAAACTTTTATTATAGATCTTATTGAGATAGCCATTGTTAGCAGATTGACAGCAAATTTGTTCAAATTGTCAATATTACTAACATTTTGCTCATTGCATAATTATAATTTTTAATAACACAACTAATTATTCCTTCAAAATTTAATTTTGCGAATAGAATTTGAAATAGCGTAATTCATGTCTTTTTGTAATAGCTTAGGTTATCCTGGCCTAGATTGTTTGTTAAGAACAATTTGTGTAACTGCAAGATTCTTCTCCCCATGCTACATCAAATCTTGCAGGTAAACTGTATTGTATGAGAATTTGATTTTAAATTTAAATTAAATTTAAACAATTATTTTCGCAATACTGCGTATTTCACGTTGCTGCATGCCGAGTAAATTGTCTGCAGACACGCGAGCTCCGTTCATTCGTTATATTCATCGCACGACTTTAAAAGGAGAACGTGTCGCTCGGGTCGGTCCGGACGTTTCTCCCGGGTTGGGCGACAGCACGATTCATCGGTTTCCGGGCGCCGCGGTCCCAGGCGGGATCGAGAGCGGATCGATTCGCCCGTTAGCGCCCCTGCTCTGACAGATGAGAATCGTCCGAGACATGTTCAACGGGAGAAAGTGATTTGACAGCGGTCGTCTCTCGTCGCTATAGCGCGCGCACGGATCCCTCGTGATAGTCGTGATACGACGATATCTTTCAAGCTGCATCTGATCTCGCATACGCGAGTATAATGCACCACCGCCGCCGCGTGTCACTGCCGCGCGTCGAGCAGGTCACGTTTCCGGTAATTAATGGCCCACGTCATCGCCGAGGTTGGGACGAACGGTTACATCTGTCGGATGTTTCGAGTGTTCGCTGCACGCGGACACAGACCTTCGAATGTTTGCGAAATGCTGGAGATAGTCTGTGCGATACAAAAATCTTTGCAAACTGAGCAAATTTTGGAACGATGCACATCTGACTTTACCGAAAGATTCTTTTGATCCTGTTTTATATTTACCGGATTATAAAACGTTTTCGCGTTTATCGTGTTTCTTATTGCCGATAATTATTTTCGAAATTTTTATTTAGTCATTCAGTAATTCTAAAAAATTATATGGCAAATAAAAATTAAAGTGTGTTGAATCTAGGAATTATAAAAAAAAAGATTTGCATACTTTTGAGGTGATATTATTTACGTATTTAAAAGATTAAAGTATATTGATTAATCTCTGCTGGTAAAATTCGTTTCCTTGAAACTGTGCATGTTTCACAATGAAAAATAGCACGATTTGTATTTGGGACAGGCATTGCGTGATTCTATTTCCAAGTTTTGAATGCGTGCAACGTGCTTAGCCTATATTTCAGTCTTACAGTGCATATATTACGAGTGATCGATTGCAAGAACATTGCGGGGTGTCTCGACCATGGATTGTGTAAACTTTATAATCTTTTTTTCCTTTAGTTGATGAATTGTTCACTTATTGTTTATGTATTATAGATTCAACTTCTTTTCTAGGGAAGCAAAGAATTAATTAATGCTTATTTGGTTTCAACTTTTATAGAATCGGAAATTTCAATAAAATAAAAATTAATAAATATATAAGGCTCTAGTGATTAACAAAATCAATCAATAAAATATTTTGTAAATTTCGGACAGTAAATTAAAATATATATACATACATGTATATTGGAACTTTGTTATTAAATATTTTATCGTTAATTTCAACAGTTGAATCACGGGTTATGAATTTCTTGTGACATACGGCGTCGAATATTGCGCATAGAAGTCACGACATGACCGACTGCCGAGGGTGTCACAACAGTAACATATCAACAGTAATGCGCGGCATCGAAAATCACGGGCTTGGCCCTTGCACGGGTGTTAGGTAATAGCCGGTCATTATTGGCGTGACGTGAGTGTCCCCGGGGGTCGCGCCTTCCAGCGTCGCTGTGTAGACGCCGCGTCGCGCGTGCCTCGAATCTCTTCTTTTTTCGCCGACACGATCACACCCAGACCTCGCGACCCACATCCCACGCTTGGAGCACACGTCGGGGCTCCTCTTCCGCCACGAGGATGACATTTTCCATGTCTCGTAACCGTTCTACTCGTCCGCGACCCCCTCGCTCGCACGACGGGATCGTGCGCGCGCTCCGCGTGCCCGCATGTTCCGTACACACGATCGCGCGTACTGTCTTCGTATGTTGTGACAAATTTATCATCCTAGCTCCGTTATTATGATTGAGGTCGCACAAAACGCGATGGAGATAAGTGCAGCGACAACGACGCGGAAAGATATTGCAAAGATGTGCGAAACAAGTAGAACGATATTGAAATGCAAGAACTTTTAACTATCATTAGATGCGCAATTAAGTTTTCCAAATTACGGTCTGATGATTTTTTTTTTTCAAGCTTAGTTGTACATTTAGTATAAATTTATGCATGAAAAAACGTTTTGGTCGCAATTTTGAATCCTCTCCGATTTACTGTAAGAGACATTTATACGTTACGTAACATATATCTCTTGAAGATTAGTATATCTTCTGCCAACAAGTATATCTTCTGCCTGTAAATTTATAGAGAAGTTAGAAATTAATATAAAATTAATATAAAATTAATATAAAAACTAAATGTTATTGTAAAATTAATAGTTATCTTACAATATTATCATTAATGCCACATGTTTTTACTTTTTTTTGGTCAATCTTTTATTTATCAAATATTTTGCATAATTTTGCACAATACTTTAAGCATTGGTCACCTATCAAGTAATTTTTCTTTAGGAAAGGAAACGTGAAAAATAAAAATTTCACGTGAATTCGACAACGTTACATTATACTATAGACAATAGACAAAGAATGTCACTCGGAATAGGGTTTCTGAACGCAGCCGATAGTGGTAGAGTAAAAGAATTTAAAAAATCGCCCGTTTCTTTGTCTCATTTTCTATAAATAAGAAAGGAAAAGGTAGCTTCCAGCCGACTTTTCATAATACCAGTGCGAAAGTTATGTATTGAGAAATTCAAAGAAATCTGAATCTCATCAGCGAGGATGCGGTTACACGTGAAAAAGAAGTTTCATATGTGTTTTTTTATATGAGATATTTCATTTATTTTTTTTTTTGGTACTTGAACTTTCGTAATCGGTAGAAAGTATCTGGCAGCAAGTATCTGGTTTCGTTTGCAAAGAAAACCGAACCGAGGCGCGAAGGGTCACTCGAAAGTGCGTAGAGGAGGTGAACGGGAGAAGATGAGCAGCGGGAAGATGGAAAAGGAATAAAAAGACGGAGGAGGGATTGCTGCCGCGTTAGCAACGCTTGTAGTCCGTCAAGCACCGCGACGCTGGGTGTCTCTCTTCATTAAAGTCCGTTTTGGCGTCCTGGTGCGTTGGAACGTTCATCTGGACGGCTCAATCGGGTCCTAGAACGACGGGAGAATATCATACCCTCTTCCACACCATCTTCTTGTCCTTCTTTATTTAGCTACCAGCGAATTTCTCTCCTTCTGACGCGAAAGCTCCCGATAGTTGGTGCTTCCCGAGGTCACGTCGGTATCTGGCACTGCAATTAAAGGTCACCTCTCGAGTTCCGCGATAACCGTCGCGGAGAGAAACGCTATGCCAGAAACAAACTTTATTTTTAAAATTCTCGAGCATTACGTCAAGATTTTCTCTATAAGTTGACCTTTATCGCGTCTATGATTGATCGATCAAATAGTTATTGGGATAATATTCTAATTGTGATGCACTTTTTTTTTATTACTGACAATGAGAAAAATACATAGATGGCAATGGCTTAATGAGCATGTTGCCGGAAATAATTAATGCGCTTTTACCAACTCCCAAGAGTTGTCATTTTTGGTCTGCCTTTTCTGGTAATAATGCTGACAACTCAAGTAAGATTTTTTAATTTATAACTCCGAAAACCAACTTTATTCTATTGATACATATGTAAAAACGTTTGAAATCTTTAACTGATATGCGGTGATCTTGCGGCGTAGATTTGTTGTGATCTTTATTTTATTTCTGTAATGAGTGGTTGAAATCTAACTGAGATATGCAGCGGCCTTGCGGCGTATATTTTTGATTTTTATTTTATTGTGTGCATATATATGTATATATGACGTAGTAACGTTGTAGTTTGAAATAGTGTACTAAAGGCCGTCACGAAAACAAATTAAAAGTTGCAGATAATAAGACTGCAAAACGCTATGCAGTATATTGACGCTGTTTTAAAAATAAGAATAAAATTCTGTCGTTTATTACAAACTTCATATGAGGTTGTCTCGTAATATTAGTTCCAGTCGGATTGCGGTCGTTCTTAGCGCACGGAGAAACATAATAATATGTCAGTCGGCCGTAGTCATTCTTTAGAATGAAAGGGTTAAACGAGAAACGACAAGAGCGCGACCGATGTAATTTCATGATTCATCGGCGGTAGCCGGTTGGAAGATGCGCGGTTAGTCTCCGTATGGATGATTACTCCGCGTGGTATGATATCGCCTCGACTGCGAATGTCTTTGAGAAGCTGCGCCTTAGCGCAGAGGCACGTGGGCGCTAACATGCCGAGAAATACGTCGAATATATTCATACGCGAAAGGCGAACATAATTGTATTCGACGCTCTTAGCTTTGTTCCGCGACACGTCATACTCGGAGAATCGGAGCATTACGTATTAATATCTGCATTATAAATGAGTGCATTAATAAATTTAATATTCGATAATATATCAATACATATAATTATGGATTAAAATTCCAATTGAACAATCGTTATTCTCTTGGTTATTTCGCAAGACATCGCAACGCACCGCGAACTTATTTTTTTATACAATTTTATGTTATCGTAGAGAAAAGCCTACAAGTGGCTGATGTCATCAATTGTAGATGTACATGAATAAAAAATATGCTCTGACTTTCTACCGCGCGTAGATTGTCTGTTGAGAAAAGGGTGAAATAAGGCAATACTAACATTTTGCAGAGTAATAATCGAATAATAATCGAATAATAATCGAATACAATTTGTGTCACAACAATATTATCTATCAGGGAAGCTAATAATGTCTCAATCTCAATATAGCAAGGACGTGAGATAAATGGGGAGTGGTATAAAATATTTTTGTGTTTGTATATGTAAAAATGATATTGAAAAGATATCGCGATTAGAATCGTCGATAGTGTTAACTTTCTCGTCGATGCAGAAACGTTTGGACAGGGAAAGTTATAACATGCTCCTCATGAATTTCTTGTGTTAAATTTTGATCAAGGCGATCGAGATTGCCGGAGAAGAGTAATTCGACTTCATCAAAGGCATCTTGCCACACAAAAGCGGTTATTGCTTTTATAATAAAGCAACTCTAATGAAAGATGAACTTTCTGTCGCAACTGAAAGTCGTGATTTGCTCACAAGCATAATTTCGTAAGGTAAAACTAGAGGTGCATTACTGTGATTCTCAGACAATTATTGCTAATCATCGTCATTTTTTGCTCCGTCTTTCTTAAAAGTGAGTCTAATATTCCAGCGATTAGCAGTCACGTTTTAAGCCTAATCGCATTTCAAATCCGAATCACGGTTATTGTCGCAACTATGGATATCTATTATCGGTCATTTAAGTTGATGTTGCACTTTATAACTTGATGAGGTTCGCGGTGAATTTTAGTTAAGTCATCGGAGAAACATGGAGAAAGATGCTCAAAAGATTTGTTACGAAGCCGCCTTTTTCTTTTCCCCTTTTTTCTTTGTTGCACTTTTGCACGAAGTAATTGTACTGTAAGGTTTGTTTCGCGAAATAAAGCAAGTTTTAGTCAGGGCAGACACTTAAAAGTATATTTAATATAACAAAGTACACCAGTTTACCATGGTTAGCCACATGGCTAGAAGACATTTTTATTGCGTGAAAATATAGAAGCGTTTCTCTTCTGTAATGTTTTACTTTCTTTTTCAAAAATGATATGTAATTATCAAAAGTATAAGAAGGAGTAAAAGAGTTAATGCTGAATGTTCTTGCAAACATGTATTGAAGAGATAAACAAAATTGACAAACGTTTCTGTCTGATCAGACTTTCTTCAATGTTAACACAATTACAAGTCGCACGTATTTTATAATTCACAAGTACAGTTTACGAATGAAAATGAATATGTAATTAAATGCTTTTTTCGTACAAATACTACTTATTGATATAACAATAAAAAACCGTTTTCTTCGCTATAATATATAGATATATTTTTAATATACGTTTTGTATAACTCTGATAATTTTAAACTGTTATTGTCAATCTATTTTTTGGACAATTTTTGTGCGAAGGGCAGCGACCTTCCGCTTTCTTACCCGCTTGGTAACGGCGTAGAATCGGCGGACAAATATTTGCGGTATCGTCACTGCCAGAAGCATGCACGGTTTGTTCAGATTGGTTAATAAAAGCAGCCGGAGTGAGCGGAAAAAGCCGGGAAGATGGGAAGAAAAGAAGTGAAGAGATAGAATGAGAAGATGAAACAGAGAGAAAGAGGGAGAGAGGGAGACGAGGAAAAGGAAAGAAAGAGAGAGCGAGAGTGGCTGAAGCGAACATGCACTCGCCTCTCATGCCACTCAAGAGGTGGTTGCTCCTGTGGTCGATCGGTACGAGCACGAGACTCGAGTTTCCACCTACGAGTCGCCGGAAGGGACGTTTCCGTGCGCCGAGCCGCCGAGCCGATTTGCGCCGGTGGAAGAGGGATTTCATTCCACGTGCGATTTCGTTTGAAGAGCTGCTCGCCGCTCGCGCTGAGGGATTCATCCTCCTCTTCATGTACCGAGAGTAGATTCTTCGTGATTGTCGTGCCAAGCGCGCGCGCGCGCGCGCGAGGCTGTAGCTGAGGTGAAAGTCTCTCCTTTTTCTCTTCTCTCAAGCGGAGAGAAGAGACAAGTCTACTTCGTCTTCGTGCGAGATAGGATAGCGGGCGGGATAGGATATCCTGGTCGCGGAAAATCGCGATGCGTAGTTGAAACCCGTCTCTTCCCATCCTTCTTTATTGTATGTGTACTTTGCACATCTTAAAGGCATCGCGTATTTATACTCCAGTTTACCTGTTATTAATTCTCGCTACTTATTTTTATCCGCGTCAGGATACAAGAGTGAACACATATCGCGGGAAACTCACGGTACATATCTTTAATGTTAACAACACTACTGGTATTTATTAATGGCGGGAAGGGCTAACTATGTAGGAACGTATGCTATTAAGTAATCGCTTTTAAATCCGAAGCAATAATTCACTTGCCGTATTGTTGTCATCCTTGATGCTTTGCTGGGAGTTGTCGCTTGTTTCATCTGCTTCTTCATCTTCCCTGTGCTTCCGCTCCATCCCCCGTTTGCTCCACCTCACTCCTCTCCTTCCGGCCTTCCCCCTTTCCTCCTCTTCTCTTTTTTATTTTTTTTTCCTTGTTTTTATTGCTTCTTTGCTTTGCTTTGCTTGCTCTATTGACGAATATGTTATTCCTTCATGGATATTGTTTATATGACGATTCAAATTCGAGCATTTATCTAATTGATATACATACATTTATCATAGAGGCATTTATGCATCTTATTTTTATATTTGTTATGCTGTAGCTGTATTTATCTGTTTTCTTTATTATCGAGTTTTCTCTTGCGCATACACGCGCATCGACGCGGATACGAAGAACTTCAGGAAGCGGTGCGTGTTGCCGACGCGCGATCCGAGGTTCGGTTCTTCCATCCGTTGTGTCACGCGATTTGGCGTGTAACGCAAATTAAGCGTGCAATTACGGGAATTAAAGCGTCTATTCCGTTCGCGATTAGTTCTCTCAGTCTCGTTTCTTTCATCTTTCTTCTCTCCTACGAGTATATCGTATACTATATATAAAACAGTATCACGTCAGTATCCAAACTTCTTTTTTTAGCAAACATTATCGATGGTACTTGTCGAAGTATTATTATTAACAATATTTTATATCTTTGGCATTTTTTTCTGTTTAATGATAGTTTTATGATAGTTGTGAAAACGCGCAATGAAACGAATCTATATATCTAAATATTAATTTTTTTTTTTTACAAGGTCAACACATACAATGTTTATTTGTGTATACAATATTATTTTGTTTATATGATATTAAAATTCGAATTAGCTAATAAAATGGGATCCGGTCGTGTGCTGCACGATTACCTTCCCTTTCGTGCCACGGTTAAACGGCGGCGTTTGTAATAGTGGCCTCGTCGCTCCTAGCGCCAGCCGGAGTCACAAAGGGTATGGGAGCGACACACCCACCGGATGCATTTTATACACACTCTGTTCTCGTAGGTAACCTGCGATGACGTCATCGTCCTACATATAGGGTGCCCGTGCAGCCCGTGACCCGTCGCCGCGACCCGCGTAGCAGATTAATACTGCGGACAGTTGCTGCGAGACGAGAAAAAATATTAGTTTCTTCCCTCGTAATTTTTCGCATTATGATTCAAGCACGTGTATGCATGACAGTAAATCATGATTGCCTATTTTTCCGAGTAACTCTTTGTCATCCCGCTTACTTGCTTCTCGCACTCGATATACTCGCGTAAATTTTCATCAGCAATAACGTCACGAAACTAAAGACTAGCGATTATGGTTCCCACGAAGGATTCTACATCGGTTAAGATCGCCGACGCTACGGATTATCGATAAATCTTTTACTAAAATATAGTATTCTCTGTATTTGCCGATAATCGATTCCGTTTTGGATTGGAGTGCCCCGGCGAAACACATCATGCGTTCGTCTATTTACACGAGTAAATACATTAATAAACAACGTGTGCCCATAAGATAGATGATTTAAACCGCCAGTACACGAGTTGCGGTTATTTATGTGTAGATTCAGACTGCGTGTCGCATCCCAACCCCACGAATCCCCTGCGGGGGGTGCGCGCCTCCCCTAATGAATCCTTTATGCAACACCGACTTACCCCTTTCCCATAAATTTCGAATGGCCAAATATTGGTACTGATGAGCCGACTCATGGCGATCTGTTGTTATGATCGGTACACCCCGTGGGACGGGGCACCGCGTGACAGAGTAAAAATTATTGAGTACTTGCCGAAGTATTGTGATGCAAGAAATATAGCAGAAATCACGAGCATATTAAATATTTTCATTTTCTTGCTCAATATTTTGTGGTAGCTGTAATAACGCGCATCGAAACAAATCTATAGATCTAGGTAAAATATTAATTTTTTGTAGTTTTTTTAAATTAATGTTTCAAGTTTCATTAGAATATGCAGTTAATTACAAATACATATTACAATTTATTCAACAATATAAATCCAAAATTTTAGGATGTATGTGTACATGTGTGCACATGCGAATGGTTTCATACTATCATTTCAACCATTCGACTTAGTATAACTATTAATAATCAGATATGAAAGGCGAAAAGAACCGTTGCTAGGTGTTTGTGCCACAAAATTCAATTATATTTAAAAAAATTACAAAGTTACAATAAACGTTTCTGCTTATGTTAGGCCTTCTTCAGTAAATTACATAATAAAACAGTGTCATTGTTGGTCGAAACATTAGGAAAACAAATAAATAAAGTATAGTACGCAGAGTATTCTTCTTAGTGGATAACTTCCAATGTAGGAAGATAGACAAATGGAATTGTGATTCAACTCGGTTCTATATGACCAGTAAGAGTAGAAGAGCCAGAGAAAAATATTGTCCCATAATTCAACTTCCACGCTCATGATAGGATTATTTTATTATAGATTAAAAACCGAAGTGTCAAAGAATAAGAAGAATGAATAGATAAACTAAGTCGGATGGTTAAGAAGGTAATGTGAACTATTTATTCTGTTTCAATTATTGACACTTCGGTTTTTTAAAACAATTCCACTATGAACTTTAAAGGCATTTTGATGGATAATATTATTCTCTGGCTCTTCCATGTTTCTTATTGGACATATAGATCCGGCGTTTAATTACACATTTTACCAATCTTTCTATAATGGAAATTATTTATTACGAAGAATACTCTGCGTACTTTGTCTCATTTGTTTACTAAACGCTTCGACTCTTGCAATACTGTTTTATTATGATTTTTATTTGTAACACTGAAGAAGGCCTTTGTTCTATTAGTCTTCATTTTTTTGCGGCTCAATGTTTATGCATTCTAAGATAGCGATGGTACCATTTTTTACATTTTGTTAAGAGAAAACGCAAGTTATTGATTTTTTTGACACTCGATAATTCAGATAAAAATTCTTGACAATGACGCATTGCTCCGGAAAGACAAGTTTCGTGCGTTTTCGATATCTCGTTGAGCACATTGCAGTCATTCGTCCGCGCGCATCATGAGGGCGGAAATACGTGGGCGATCGAGCGCACGTGTAATGGTTACAGCGCTCGTCCTCCTTCTCCCTATTTCTCGTTTGCACCCGCTAAACCTCAATGTTTATGCATCCTAAGATAGCGATGATATCGCTCGATATAATGCACCCACATTGGATGCGAGACATTGGATGCGAGACAACACTGTCACTTGTCCACCTCGATACTTGAATCGCGGTAAGAAAGTGATGCTGAGAGCGGGACGTTCACTCGTCGACGAAAGGTTTTTCTCAAAAATGAGTTCAATCGGACTTTATTAAATCTTGTCGTGAGACGCACACATACACTATCCGCGTTTTTTATTCAATCCGTATGTAGGAATTGACAAATGGCCCAGTATTGGGTCAATATCGGCAAACGAGAGACTCGATATCGGCATGATATTACCCAAGCTTGCATAAACTATCGGTCCAGACTTGGTCCAGGCTTGGCACCGATACTGCCGATGCTCGGCTGAAGCTTGGCTCCAGTATTGGGCCAGCTTCGGGATGATAACATCGTGCCAATGGTTTGCCAATGGTTTGCCAAGGATTGGCTGTCAAGTATGGTCCAATACTCGCCCAATCCTGGGAAACAATTGGCCCGAATTTGATGCCAATTATTAGCATTAAGCTAATAATTTATTGATTTAAGCTTTAATCTTAATTATAGCTTGAATTTTTATTGATTATTGAGTCATTAAAATCAGTTAGAATAAAATAAAATTGAACTTACATGTTTTAAATCTTTTATTTTGTAGTTTTCAAATTTTAATATTCAAATTTTTTTAAATTCAAATTTTTAATAAAAATTATTTTTAAATATTATTTCGCTCCTTTCTACCTCCTTCCCGATCTGAAGCGCCAGCCAACCATTTGCTTGTCAGCGATTTAATAATAATATTAGTACTGTTATGTACAACGATAAGAAGATCTGCAAAACAAACAAATTAAAAAGTTAAAATAATTTGAATAAAAATTCTCGGACGAAATTTTGAATTAAAGAATTTTTCTAATTTTCAATAACATAAAAGCACAAAATTACCTCGCATACACATGTATAAATTACATGCACTGAAATTTTTCTTCGCGTTCCCTTTTGTAACGCGTCCTTCGCCACTGAACATTAACTGCACATTCTTTTTTAAAAGTGCAGTCAGAATGCAAGAAATGGCTTCTTTCAAGTTTGATGCGTTATTATATCCATTCATAAATTGTTCCTGGATTATATATAAATGATATGTGATATCTGAAGGTAAATAGCATTTGGAAGTACTGCACGTATGCCAATATTTTAATATACAAACCATCGCCTTTAATTTTGTTTCGTCTGTCAATTGAGTATCCAATGTACAAAATTCTTCGTATGTAGAAACTGGAAGACCAACATTAAATATTTCTTCAGCTTGATGTAAAGTTATTACATCAATTTGACGTGTAGAGTTAAACTGTTGGTGCAGTTTCTTCATGTGTTCGGTAATAGTATATAATATACTTCTATGAGCTTTCTCGATACGTTTTGTAATTTTTTCTTCTAACATAAGAAGATCCGCTTTTGTTGCATATGATACTTCTTTAGCTTCCATATTAACTGCTATATAAGGATAAATACAAGTTAACATCAAAATTATTTCGATTTCCATATTTATACATTTTTTAAATTTAAATTTCCAAATATAAAAAATTTACAGTGTGTCTGTGAGTACACGGAGAAAATTTTGATCAGATCAGGCCAACGCTGGCTCTTAAGCCTGGTACGATATTAACTTTCGTTATTGGCCCGATTTCTTTTAAGTATTGGCACAATGTTGCAGTTTGATACTGGCGGGACAATCTTAGCCAATACTGGCCAAATATTCTTAAATCAAAACAGACCGAAGTTGGCATTTAAGCTTGGTACGGTGTGATACTTATTGTTAGTAGAAAGAATTAACAATTCTCTTAAATTGTCAGAATTAATTTTATTAACAAAAAAATTATAATGCCATCAAATTTTTCAACTTAAATCAGTCGGATATTTTTTCGAACAAAAAATAAGATTATAATTTTTAATTTCACCGATTGACTAAATAAAAACAAGAAAAAATAACAATACGAGTAATATTCATGCGCACAGAACAAAAAATAAAATTTGTTTTTCAAAATCTAGTAATAGTATAACTAAAGTATAGTCTAGTATAACTAATAAAATAAAAAATAACTTAGGGAGCTAGGAGTAGTTGACGATGATTTACCACCAGTAAAATCAAATTTTGTGCCTTCTGTTTTTCTTCTTTTACTATTTGGTTCTGCATTGTTCAAGTCTACATCCTCAACCTACAAACACAATTGTAAAAATATTTTCTACTTTTTATTGTTTTTAAAAATATTTATACTAGAAAAACGGAAGAATACTAAACGTGTCAAAATAAGGAGAGAGAAATTTACTTGTTTATAAGAAAGATATAATTTTTCCAAATTTAGTCGGTCAATTATCCTAGGCATTAGTTCCTTTAAATATTTGTCATTTTCCAAAAGATGTGGGATATCCTTGATTGTAATACCGTTTTCTAGAAATAGATTAAAAAAAAAGAGATGGTACTATGTTTAGTGGATCTTTAATTTTTGTCACACTTGCTCGTTATAATCTTTTAGATATATGTAAAGCAATATGACACACAATATATACATACAAAATATTGCCCTTATGCAAAAATGTTATAACAATGTTTAATATAAGCAGAAATCGGAAATTTCGAAAGTTTGCTAGTTAAAAATTTGAAATTATTATTTGTTTCAGTAAAATTATTTCTTGCGGTTTAAATGAGTATATAAGAGCATGTATACTTCTGCATATACTTTTAGATACATTTATTCATACTTTATTATACTTTTTCAATTTACTCTTTTATTTATATACAAATTTATTATCTATTGTAAGTTTCTAATTACACTTAACCGCAGTGTGTCAGGATAGGAAGCGGTAAGGTACCGGATAATAAACCGTTGAAAAGTTTCTAAGTCCACTCAGCCTTTTATTCAAGATCACGATTATAATTTAAATGTTACTTGTTCGAGATATCGCGGAGATCTCTTTTGGAGCAATTCTTTACGTACGAGCTCAGCTCGTATTACAGTGTTGTCACATCTCGGACACTTATATTAAGTGTCAATCCAATAGGTGGCAGGAGCAGGTCTTATATTTTAACGAAATTTCTTACACTATAATATGTATATACAATCTCTATAAGAAAACATTGTTTTAACACAAAGGAGGATAAATTATCTAAAATTTGTGATATATATATCATAATTTTCGAGATATTTACACTTTCCAGATAAAACGAACACACTGTATATATATTGTTACGCCCGTGCTTTTTCACTGCTGATGCTGTATGCAGTCAGCTGAGAGACCGATCGATAATATCGATCGGTCGTGCAACTGTTCAAGAAGCTGTTTCTTAGCAGCTGAAATATTATAAACAATCTCCATGGTAATTTTGTTTAGACGTCACTATGGATTGTTTGTAAATAAACTATGAGACGTCAGATTTTCGGGTGCTGTCTGCTCGGGCGGACGTGTGCGACGGCTCCGATATTTTAATTGTATTCTCGGATACTAATTGTCGAGTTCTGTGTTATATATTAAAGTGTTCTTTATTATTTGAAGTGTTGTGTTGTATTTCTTTGATTTTGCGAGTTCCGTTGACGTGTGCGTGAAATATCGTTCCGCGAGCGCAACAATATATATACACATACGTATGTACATGCATATTATGGAAATCGAATGACTTACGTTTTGATCGTTTTCACGTGTGACAACCACGCCTCAGGCCTTGTTTCTGTCGATCCTCTCTTTCTCTCTCTCTCCAAACGTCAGTGTTTTCTTCCTTGTCTGTACAGTTGTGCAAGGTAAATACCTCACAGGAGGCACCAAAATATTCTGTTTCAGCTAGGTTAAGTTAATGACCGTCGCTGTAGTTTATTTGTGGAATGTAAATGTGGAACTATATATATATATATATATATATATATATATATATATATATATATACACAACATCTTTGTCGGATATTAATTTATTCTTAATAATTACACTTATAAGGAAGGGCGAACACGCTCTTGCTCACGAGATTGTATTCGGGCGAACACGCTCTTGCCCGTATTGTTACATGAACGACTCTGAATAAACTATTAGTTCGAAGCGCTGTACTCAAGACTCGACAAAATATATTGACCAGGCTGGAAAGTAACTACCTTTTATATCGTGTTTGGAACCTCCTCGTCAAGGATTTTATTGGTCGCAGCATCCCTTCCTTAAGCGATTGTGATTGGTTCTTTAGAAAATCACGCAGAAGTCGCATGATTTAGAGATTATATCGCGTAGCACTGTTAAGTGCGGCGTATTACAGAATAAGATGCCGCGGGATAAAAGATACCGTGAATCCAAAGATGCCGCGGGATAAAAGACACTGCGAACTTAAAGATATCACGGCTTGAAGCTACTGCGGCAATGACAATAAATCAAAAACGTTTATTCAGAGTCGATTTGTATATAATATATCTTCGGTATAATTAGGGTTACCATATGACCTGCATGAAAAATCAGGACACCTACGAAATGCTAACCTAACCTTAACTTAACTTAACCTTAACTTAACTTAACTCAAGCGGCTTGAGTTGAATACTAAGACAATAAACAATACACGTTTTAAGACATTACATTTTATCATTGTTGCTAGTGCTTTGGTACTTTTCGGAGCTACTGATTTTTCGTAGTATTTCTATATTTTCTGGTCGTAACAAATATTTATAGATATCTGCACAGGACAAGTTTTTAAGATTAAACTGAACAGTAACAATATGTCGTACAGTTTCTACTGACAGTCGATTACGCTCATCGCTCCACTGAGTATTAATAAGTGAAAATATCCGTTCACAATTCGCGTTATGGCCTGGTATCGCGAAAAAATACTGTGCAATTTTTAATATTTCTGAATACAATTCAGTGTTAGAGTTTGTACAGAAAAAGTTGCATATCTTCGAATTACAGCATTGTTTAAAGAATTCTTCATCGTTCTCTTTTTGATTCAAAAATTTCTTAAGATTTACGAATTGATTGAAAGTTTTTGAATCGTCAAGAACGATATTTTTGGACGCCAGAAATATAATGGTTTCTTCTACATATTTATAATCCAGCACAACTTTCTGTTTGAAATTCAACCATTTGAACACCTAAAGCATAAAAATTATACCATTTTGTAACCAATAAAAAAATTCAGAAAGAAGAAATTTTGAAAAAATTAAATGTATTTACCTCAAACTCGGAAAACGACTCACTCCACTTTCGCAAATACTCTTCCGTTGCTTCGTATACTGACAGTGCCCTTGCTGCAAAATTGTCACAGCTACTGTCTTTCCCATCTTTTTTTAATTTTGAAAATACAAGCTTGATGCTCAATGGCAGAAATTTGGAATCTATCCTTTCGCGTAATGATTCAACAGTGTCTCCAATAATAGCCATTATTTCCAATATGCTGTTGTTTTCTTTCTCAATGTCCTTAATTTTTTCATAGAAAAGTGACATTATAGAATGTACAAAGTACAGATAGCATTCGCTGAAGTCATCGAGAAAAAAAGCTTCGAGTATTTTTGGCGGTTTGTTTTGGGATAAAAAATAGGATTTTAAGGCCGGAAACATTTGTAAAATTCGATGAACAGCAGGCAGCAGGCTCAGCCATCGCGTCTTGCTGTGGTATAATAGGTTACGATAAGTGACTTCGACAAAGTCGCAGAATTCTTTTAATTCATTCGTTCTGACCGTGTAAATTGAAAAAAAATTGAAGATCTTGAGAACCAGGGCATCAATATCGAACAGGCCAAATTGATCGAGACCGTGATGAATCGCATTATGGAGAATATGCGCCGGACAACCAATTCCGACGAGTTCAGAATTTACACGATTTTTTAGTAAATGAAAAATATTCTGTTCACCCTTACGCGATTCAAACCACCAAAGTTGGTATTTGTATTATCGCCAGAAAATGCAATAATTTTTTTACTTAAATTGTGTTTTGTGATAACACCTTCGATCAAACTTGTGACTGTTTCAGCTGTTTCGTTGTTGGTTTCTTGCAAGTCTAACATACGTACTTGAATTCCTCCCTGAATATGATCAAAGTACTAGACAACAATAGGGAATAATTTTTTATTGCCGTGATTACTGCTGTCCGTACTTATACTCACAAATGGAATATTCTTAAGGTCATTAGAAACCATGAGTATACAGTGGGGTGATAATACACCGTTTATAATTGCTTCAGTTTTTGTACGGGCGCACGATATTTTTTTGGCAATATCAGAGTCGTCGACAAGGGTACGCAAGAGAGTTGAAGTGCAGTCCATTGATTTAAAGCTGTTATGATGTTTCACGATATGAAATGCTAACGTTCCTTCTGCTGCTGATATTTTTAAAGCAAGGGATGTCGATTTATGCACAACAAAGTTTGTCATTGATTTAGATGTTGATGCATCTCGAATGTTCCTAGCGTGCTTCGGTGTATTAATGTGCTTTTCCAGATCGGTTGATCCTAAAAACGAACGAAAAATAATGAACAAGAAGCTATTATATTAGTAACAAAGCGACGTAATTCATGCGATGTGCACCTGACAATATAGAGCTGATCCGTGTGTCGGTGCAACGCATGTTTTTTCTCTCCCAGAGGAAAAAGTTGAGTATCGCGAGGGAATTCTCTTAAATTCAGTGTATTGTTCAATTATTAATTATGTCTGGTTAAGATAATATAGTTATACATAGAATTAATAAATACCAACCACTATTCGCTATTGAAACATATGAATCACAAATTTGACATTTTGCTTCAAACTCACTTCGACCTTTACCGAAACATGAGTACTTCCGGCGTAAGTCGTCGGTAAAATGACATTTTCTTTTTGGCGGCATCTCGATTTGTCAGTTTTTTCTAAACTTTTCACGAACCAACGAAAAAATATATATTTTAATTTCGCGGATGACGGACATGCATGGATTTTTTTTCATTGTGTATTTAATGTGCCGTCAACCATGTGACGTTTAGTTGGTTTATTGACACTGACAGGGACATGCACTGAGACAACAGGCAAGGTTATGTAACAAAGTACGACACGAATCAAATCCGCAACTCGCAAGAGTCGCAAACAATTAATGCGGAGAACGCGTTGCGCATCACGCGCGTGTTTCGAATTGATGAGCATGGTGTTTTCAAGAAAAGTGATTTTGGCAAAGTTGCACAATTTCATTAATGCATTCGTTCTGACCGTAAATTGCAAAAACATTAAAGATCTTGAGGGACTTATTTGGCGCTTTGGTTTTTCTCTTTCTGAACACACTCACCCGCCCATAAAGCATAGCAGACAAAACGTAAGTTTGCCTATCGGCGATAAATCAGGACATTTCACTTATTTTAAAAAATAAATCAGGACGCTTTTAAAATCATCCAAAATCAGGACATGTCCTGCTAAATCAGGACGGATGGTAAGCCTAGGTATAATTGATGTCGTGCACGACTGATTTTAGCGCTTATATAACAGATCCGTCAGTAGTGCCAGTATCGGGCCTGTTGTTTTACCAGTGCAAAAACGATGCTTAGTAAAATTACAGTTCCAATGTTGGTCCTGTCTTCTTGTCAATATTGGCCCAATATGGATGCCGAGTACTGGTGAAACAAGCAGGCTAATATTGGGCCATTTATAAATACAAGATTGGGACAAGACTGGGCCAATTGTCAATATCGAATATCAGCTATCATGGTTGGGCCTTTATTGGTCCAGTGGTACTACAGGAATGCTATCGGCAATTCCTACATGGGTAAGAAAATCTCTTTTTTCAGCATAACAAACATAATTCACCGGTGAAAGAGCGTTGCCAGCTTTTGTTTGTAAGCTAACCACGAAGAGATTTTCGACTGCGAAGGGAAAACAGGGCGTACTGTGTTCTCGCGTGAAGGAAAAACAGGGCGCACACGTATCTCCGCACGTTTCTCTCGATCTCGCGAAGAAAACTGCGCGAGCGTCTTTAATCTAAAACCTAATGATAATCACATTGAATTTGGTCGGAGACACTACCGCGTCTCCTGATACTTGCTTCTTTTTCTGATAATCATAATTCTTAATATCACAATACACCGTCAATATAGATCATATCATACGAATTTTTTATAAAGATTTCACATATTTGTTGTAGTAACTCAAATATGTGATGTAGTTTTTCCTTTTGTAATATATTGTGTTAATATATTGTGTTAACATATTGTGTTAATGTGATATAAAATATTTATATTCTTTCGATTTATAATTTGATTTTTTCGTAATTTCATATTAATAATTAAATATTTTATTAAAAATATGTATTTATTGCTAAAAATATTAGAAGTTTATTGCTACATATCTTATTGATTGCATTTTTTTCATTATCTAGAGTTTTGTGATAAAAACATGAAAACATAAATTAAAAAAGAATTATGAATAATTATTTAAAAGAAATTATATTAGATAACACGTACGAATTGACGCTTCAAGCTGCGTGTGCAAAGAGTAACACGATGTTGAAAAGCAGTACGTTCATTAACGTTCTTTGCGTAATATTTCGGTATGCTTTTGTAGTACTCGCTTTTAATTTACTCGGATTATTACGTCTAAATAATAATCTGTTATCTAAAGTTCGTAAAGTATAAAGTTCGGAAATTCTTTGTCCAATTTAATTTAAACTAGAATTCTCTCAGCAATTCTTCTTGAAATTTTTACAAGTCCTTTTTCCTTGAACTCGTCGCTTTTCTTCTGTCTGTAATTCACATCAAACCTGCTCGGGAGTTACCACTCTTTTCATCGGACAAGTGATTTCCACGAAGTCTCTTACTTCTTTTGCCGCGACATCATATTAGAAAGCAACCTTTTTTTATAAACATGATATCAAATTATATTTGAAGCGTGATTATGATAGATAAATTATTCGTAATAAATTTTTAATTTATCGATCTGCTGTTTGAACTTATTAGGCGCTTACAATACTATTGCTGTTATACTACAATATATCTTATAGCGATTTCGGCTGGTCGAATGGTGCAGTCCCTCACTGGAGCTGCGTATTCGTCTGGGCTTAGTACACCGTATAGATGCATGTTGGATTGGGTGTACACAAAGTGGCTCTCACAAATTTGTTGAAGTCAGTTGGTGTAATCGGTATATTCTTTTCTACCCTCTTCTACCCTCTACAGCGCTCATCCTCCTTCTCCCTATTTCTCGTTTGCACCCGCTAAACCTCAATGTTTATGCATCCTAAGATAGCGATGATATCGCTCGATATAATACACCTACATTGGATGCGAGACAACACTGCCACTTGTCCACCTCGATACTTGAATCGCGGTAAGAAAGTGATGCTGAGAGCGGGACGTTCACTCGTCGACGAAAGGTTTTTCTCAAAAATGAGTTCAATCGGACTTTATTAAATCTTGTCGTGAGACGCACACATACACTATTCGCGTTTTTTATTCAATCCGTATGTAGGAATTGACAAACGGCCCAGTATTGGGTCAATATCGGCAAACGAGACTCGATATCGGCATGATATTAGTAGCCAATACTGGACGAATATGCTTAGTGATCAGATCAGGCCAACGCTGGCTCTTAAGCCTGGTACGATATTAACTTTCGTTATTGGCCCTGTTATTAATACCTTTCGGGTATTAGAAATTGTACTAACACGACTGTTCTTATAACAGTAAAAGATAAAGACTTTTATTATAGTTGGATTACACAATACGCGTGAGCCCTCGCATGGACGCGAAGCGACTGCCCTTCCGCAGGTCCTAATATCCCCGCGCCACACGCACGTCTTCTGTTTTTCTTACAATCTTTTCCTGACAGGTCCGATTTCTTTTAAGTATTTGCACAATGTTGCAGTTTGATACTGGCGGGACAATCTTAGCCAATACTGGCCGAATATTCTTAAATCAAAACAGACCGAAGTTGGCATTTAAGCTTGGTATGGTGTGATACTTATTGTTAGTGGAAAGAATTAACAATGCTCTTAAATTGTCAGAATTAATTTTATTAACAAAAAAATTATAATGCCATCAAATTTTTCAACTTAAATCAGTCGGACAAATTTTCGAACAAATTTTCGAACAAAAAATAAGATTATAATTTTTAATTTCATCGATTGACTAAATAAAAACAAGAAAAAATAACAATACGAGTAATATTTTTGCGCACAGAACAAAAAATAAAATTTGTTTTTCAAAATCTAGTAATAGTATAACTAAAGTATAGTCTAGTATAACTAATCAAATAAAAAATAACTTTTTATATACTAAACATACACATATATAATAAGAAACATTGAACAGAACCTATTAAAACTGTAACTTACAGATTGGACCGTCAGTAGTGCCAGTATCGGGCCTGTTGTTTTTACCAGTGCAAAAACGATGCTTGGTAAAATTATAGTTCTAATGTTGGTCCTGTCTTCTTGTCAATATTGGCCCAATATGGATGCCGAGTACTGGTGAAACAAGCAGGCTAATATTGGGTCATTTATAAATACAAGATTGGGACAAGACTGGGCCAATTGTCAATATCGAATATCGGCTATCATGGTTGGGCCTTTATTGGTCTAGTGGTACTACAGGAATGCAATTCCTACATGGGTAAGAAAATCTCATTTTTCAGCATAACAAACATAATTCACCGGTGAAAGAGTGTTGCCAGCTTTTGTAAGCTAACCACGAAGAGATTTTCGACTGGGAAAATTTTGAAGGGAAAACGGCGCACTGTGTTCTCGCGCGAAGGGAAAACAGGGCGCACACGTAGCACGTTTCTCTCGATCCCGCGAAGAAAACTGCGCGAGCGTCTTTAATCTAAAATCTAATGATAATAATAATAATAATAATAATAATATAACGTAACGGGGGAGGCGTTCTTCTTTCGAAGCGCCGCCCGCGGTACCCAGACATTGTCCATTGTGCCTCTCCTCATAAACTTACTCATGAGAGACCTGTTTTTCTCCAAAAGAGAATCAGATCTCTCACCGGCAGCTCCCTGATCTGCTCGGGCCCAAGTAGTGCTGAGCCTAGCATCTTGTGTCTTAACCCTGCATGTGCAGGACAGTCGCTGAGTACATGAAGGCTTGTTTTCTCGTCGAAAACCTAATGATAATCACATTGAATTTGGTCAGAGACACTACCGCGTCTCCTGATACTTGCTTCTTTTTCTGATAATCATAATTCTTAATATCACAATACACCGTCAATATCGATCATATCATACGAATCTTTTATAAAGATTTCATATATTTGTGTAGTAACTCAAATATGTGATGTAGTTTTTCCTCTTGTAATATATTGTGTTAATATATTGTGTTAATGTGATATAAAATATTTATATTCTTTCGATTTATAATTTGATTTTTTCGTAATTTCATATTAATAATTAAATATTTTATTAAAAATATGTATTTATTGCTAAAAATATTAGAAGTTTATTGCTACATATCTTATTGATTGCATTTATTTCATTATCTAAAGTTTTGTGATAAAAACATGAAGACATAAATTAAAAAAAAATTATGAATAATTATTTAAAAGAAATTATATTAGATAACACGTACGAATTGACGTCTCAAGCTGCGTGTGCAAAGAGTAACACGATGTTGAAAAGCAGTACGTTCATTAACGTTCTTTGCGTAATATTTCAGTATGCTTTTGTAGTACTCGCTTTTAATTTACTCGGATTATTACGTCTAAATAATAATCTATTATCTAAAGTCCGTAAAGTATAAAGTTCGGAAATTCTTTGTCGAATTTAATTTAAACTAGAATTCTCTCAGCAATTCTTCTTGAAATTTTTACAAGTCCTTTTTCCTTGAATTCGTCGCTTTTCTTCTCTCTGCAATTCACATCAAACCTGCTCGGGAGTTACCACTCTTTTCACCGGACAAGTGATTTCCACGAAGTCTCTTACTTCTTTTGCCGCGACATCATATTAGAAAGCAACCTTTTTCCATAAACATGATATCAAATTATATTTGAAGCGTGATTATGGTAGATAAATCATTCGTAATAAATTTTTAATTTATCGATCTGCTGTTTGAACTTATTAGGCGTTTACAGTACTATTGCTGTTATACTACAATATATCTTAGATTATCATTATGCTCCACCGATAATGAAAAATAGTAAGCTGTAATGCAATTTGAGATTAATTTACAAATTAATGTATAATTTTGTCCATGTGCAGTTGATTTCATTTTGTACAGATGCGTTTCAAAAATAATGTTCTACTCGATATTGGTTTAAGCAATGCGTTCGGGTGGAATATTGATGTTTCTCTCCCGCGGGTGTTGCAGTATCCCCAGTTAAAATTCCTACCAGCTTTTGTCACAAAACCCAATTCATGTTCCCCTTGTTTACTCTGACGTCGAGGGGGATGACTGCCAGTAACAGATTTTGCGCGTGGCGGCTATAGTTTCGTAACGATGTGAATGGACTCGCGAAACTGCTCGATCCCTTGTCTCGATTGTTTCCGGTGTTTGAACATGTGTTGAAAACGCGTGATTAATGTATCGATACTTAGTCTCAAAATGACTAGTGGCATAAGGCTGGAATCCAATTGTGTGGTTAATTTCTCAACTATTTCTATAATTCGTTTTGGTTTCTCAATCCGATTCCTTTCAATCAGATTTGTTTCCTATCTTTTCTTAAGAATTGCATCTCATTTTACATACTATATTGTTGTGTGAATTTTTGCGTACAATTTAGAAATGTACATTTATACTGTGGCGTTTTACTACTCATATTTGATATGTCTGTGGAAAGACTGTATACATTTATATGTTCGTTCTTTGCATTTATATGTTCGTTCTTTGCATTTATATGTTCGTTCTTTGCAAACTATTTCACGTGAAATAGTTCAACTAACTCAATCTTTCACCAATAAAGAGACAAATTGAGATAATTCTAAGCGTATGTATATGAATCACGTACTACGTCTTATGGAATTAGTGCAAATTTTTTATATTTGTTTTTGTATAAATTAATATATGAAAAAATAACAAAAAGATTTGTCTATAAATTTTGACCGACTTCAATTCAATACAATGGAGAAATGTTACGAGTTTAGATTATACGGAAAATATTACAAATTTGTATAAAGATGATTAAAAAAGTGGAAAAACATTATATTATATTATATTGATAACCAATGCTTACTGTTGCTAAATTAATGGCATGAATGTAGTGCTACGCGTAATTAATTCTGGTGGCGCGACTTATTTATTTGGGACGCGTAGAAACATTATTTGCTTACAACAACTTAAAAACTAGAAAAAAATCGAATTTACATTTCAGTTTTTATGTCATGTTCAGAGTGAATAGCTTTATTGCGTTACAGAATCGTGGAGATTTCGCTTCCCTGGTTCGGAATTTACTTGGACCTATTTACGGCGACGGTGTTATGAATCTGCTGATAAGACAAGCGCGGGACATCCTCGTTTGTGCTTATCATGGCAATTTGGACAACTTTGTCCGGATTTATCTATCACCTGCTGCGGCTTTGCTGGCGGAAGTCAAGAATGTTGCCTCTGAAACGGTGAGTTACTTTACAATGTATAATTGTGCCATGAGCGTATAATGTTAAAACGTTCGTGGTATTAGCCGGATAGAAAAAGAACACGTGTAAAGAGAAAACTGCTTGCACAGATAATTCCATGAAGCGATTAAGGTAATCAGACGCATGCTCTCCGTGTACGGTTAGATATCTGGGATGCAGTTTGCGGGTATGATTACGAAATTCTAGTCATTCTCCTTTTGAAGATATCACGGGTATCGATTAAAATTACATACAGGAATCTGCTATCGTTCGTATAATTTTCGATGTATGCGTATTTTTCCGTAGAATCTTTTTAATTAGTTTATTTTAGTTGTGAAAACAAAAAGACGAACGGAAATATTCTTTATTTTGTTAATAATTGAGTAATCCGCTGATATTCTTACGTACATATGTGTTTGTTAGATGATTATTAAGGTCTCTTAAACATTTTTTTTTTAAATCTTGGAGCAAATTAATTGATTTTTATTTAATTCAATTGAATTAATTTATTTTGCAATACGAAAAGTTTATCTCCTCGATTGGTATAATTCTTTTCGAGGAGTCTTATTTATATATATATATATAATTAAATCATTTTTCTCGCAATGGTTTGAGATATCAGTTGGGCGCGTCTGTTCTCTGAAAACATTCCGTACCCTTGCAAACCGCAATTAACCACGTGTAGGCCACGTGCTGTGACCCACTGCCGGCTCCTTTCGCTCTCTTGAGGGTAAAGGGCTGGAGCTGTTGATATTCCGCGAGAACAGATATTAACAACAAGGCGGGGTTGTTTCTCCGTTATATCACTTTGAGAGCTACTTCGTCGGCAGTTATTTCAGCCGTCGTTCATGACAGTTTAATTGAATCCGCCGCCATCAGCGCGGAATTGCACACTCATGTCAGTATGCGGTTCGTCCTGCTGCAATAAGATAACGTCATGTGAACGGCGCCACTACGATTTGCATTACAATACGTACAGTATAGCGATCAAATTATCCGGAATCGAAACACGGTTGTAATAGTTTAGTCTTTCTTGCCCAATCACATATCTTCAACAATTTTAAAAACGAAAAAAATAGTGTAATGAAGAAAATCAATTTTTCATAATCTACATTAAAGCTAATTTAATCGCATAATGCTCTCAAAATCTAAATCTTTTACGATAACAAATATTTCGACCGGCAATCAGGTCTTCTTCAGAGTTTCCATAAAATATAATTCATATATCAAAATTTATTTCATTTTTTTTCTAATACGCACGATCACTTAGTATTGGCTGTTGGATTTTTATTTGATCTTTTTTATTTGATCTTTTGATTTTGATTTATTTGTGGCCTTTAAATATAATTTTGTTTTAATTCTAAATGTTTTTTTGAATAATAAAACATAGGTAAAAGAACAAATAATCTGATATAAAAGGCGAAAAGAGTCGTTGCTAAGTGTTCGTGCCACAAAAATTCAACTATATTATAAAAGTTATAGAATTACAAAAGTTTCTGTTTATGTTAGGCCTTCTTCAGTATTACAAGTAAAATTCATAATAATAAAGTTTTTCAAAGTTAGGCAAATTGTGTTGCCAAATTGTGATCTAATAAGTAAAAGAGCTGTGCACGCTGTTTTAGTGCCAATAGAGTTGTGTATTCAATAACGGTACATATATCTTAGACTTTTCGGTTCTAGATTGAACCGTCTTTAGCAAAATGTGTAATTAATATAGTCAAACACCAAATAACGTGGTCAGAAATTTAAAACTGAGATTGCCTCTACAACATTTTGAGAATTTATGAACGTTATTATTATTTAAAGAAGTGTTGCATGGTTGAACGTTACAGTTAAAAATTATCTTTCGTCATTTCTTAATTTTTTAAAATACTTTATTTATTTTTTGTCAACACAGGCCTCAAAATCTATTTTGTGGAATTGACAAGAAATAAAAATCAAAATTACAGTTTCTTTCTCACACTATACAGATTTGTCGGTGTGACTTAACTAACAACAAGCATATATTCTTAGCGGTGAATAAATGTACGAGACTCGAGATTCGCATGTCGGATCAGTGTTTTTCTATCGGTATTACATCGCTCGCGCGACCGAGGAACGATACTTTTAAAACTTGAAAATAGTACTGCTTATAGCGGAGCCTTGACAATAATATCAATATATATATTGCATCATGCGAAAGATTGTGAAGCAAATTATATATAGATAGGAACGACAAAAATACACTTACAAGCTAAATAATTATTTATGTTATGAAGCAGAATTGAACGAAAAAAGGGCGTTTAATACATTTTGTAGTAATTTGTAATTTCTATATTTCATAACTTAAAAATTACAATTTTGGCTCAAATTATTCAAATAAATTATTAAAAACAAGCTACAGAGCCCAAGCTGGATTTAAGTTTATTAGAAGGATGACTTTCAAGAGATGTTTTCCATCTAAACAATTTTAAAAGTAACGAATGTAAGAAGATTTTATTGTAATAAGTTCTGAATTTTATAATTAATGTAAGAACTAACTACTGAAGATGACCACAACCAAATGGTCGAAACGTTTAGATCTTTATAATTTGTTATAATTGACCTAAACAATGTTTTGTTATAATATGTCAATAAACTAAGCACTTAAATCCAGCTTGGGCTCTGTAGCTTGTTTTTAATAATTTATTTCTATATTTTATTATCGATATTACGGTTATCAACGGTGGCTCAACTATATAACAGTATCACAATGATACTGAACGAATTAGATATGCGTTTATAAAAATAGATGTATGTAGTATAATTTCAGAATAACAGAATAATCCGTTATCATTAATATACAAAGTTCGAGAACTTCTTGTAAAAACATTCAAAACATGTGGTGACATTTTATGCCTGTCGATAAGGCAAGGTCCAAATACCAAATTAGCAGTGAGGTTTTTTAGAGATCTTTGATTCGTTTGCCCTACAATAAGCGTCGGCAATTCGATGCCATGATAGAGCACGCGCTCTTGCAGGTGGTAAACGTGTCGCTGAGAGGATCTTTCCACACGCACCTGCACTGTCGGTCCAGTATTCTTATCTGCCGCGCGATGCACGACGCCCACGTGCACAATATTTACACTCGGTGTCTTGCCATATTCCCTCTTTCTCCTCTGTTGCTTTTCTTCTATACGCACGCTCGTTTTATCATCCGTTGCCGAGCGAAAATGTGCCGTGGAGAGACGAGCTCTTTGCTCTAGGTAACTGTTATGCACGCGAACGACCAGACGACTCGCAAAATCTATTTGCCCAGGCCAAACATCCTCCGCGCTCTCGTACCCTAGTCCTCGATTCTTGAATCCTACTTATCAATGTCTCCGGTTTGACAAGAACCCCCCAACGGGAGGAGGAGGAGAAGGGGGGGGGGGGGCAATTGCAGCTAGCGATGCTATTTCGTCGCGTTGCGGGCTACATATCTTCGTCGTCGTTGACGTGCTATTATAAGTGGAGAACAAAGTCGTAAAACAAGTATAATATACTCAAGGTAAATTGAATATTTTTGCATACGCTTAAAATATATCATTGACAATACAGAGCGCCACTGCGTCACTTTTAAGCATGTGTTTTAAGCATATGACAGCTTTCTTAATCTGAAAAGTTGTCAACTTTAACGATTAATATCTGACTTCGCGAGGCAGAACGCCCCTTTTCCGTTATATTCTTTCGTTTTGGACAAAAACGCGCCAAATGAGTATAAATTTATCAAAATTGGAGGTGAGGTATTATTTTATTAATTTCGTGAGAAAAAATACATCTTTTTCACGCGTGGATAAAAAAAACGTTTTTTTGATCGTTTCTCTTAACGTTTTTCGGGTTGACATTTCAACGAGAAACGTTTTTAAGAACCGATGTCTACACTGAGAGAAAAATCCGGTTAAAATTGATCGGAAAATCCATTCAAAAAGTAACAAACGGATATTATCGATCTCTTCAATCGGAAAAAATAACCGATGAAGACTGAAATAACCGATCAAAAATATCCGATTAGAAAATATCCGTTTGTTACTTTTTGAACGAATAATCCGATTATATTATGTCCGATCAATAGATCTAATCGGAATCTGATCGGAATCTGATCGGAATTTTCCCCTTAAATATACCAATTAATATTAATATTAATTTGTATCACTTCTTCTTCTACTTTGAGTTCTTCAAGAACAGTTCTAACTGTATTACAATTCATTTCTTTCACTTCTTAATAATTGACACGTAATACACTATTATATACAAAATATTGCACACAATATTGCGTCACACTGCCTTCACGCTGCTTCGATGACGAACACGAGACAATAGAGTACAGGCTCATGCACGCTGGGCCCATCGGTACGACTGTTAGCACGACCAATCACAATCGAGTTACCACTGCGACTTCGAAATGTGTACACATGTATTTCATCGGACTTCTGAACGGATAAATTGTATTTCATCGGATATTACACTTTATCGGATAATATTTTAATCGGATATAGTACATTAGATCGGACATTCAGCTTGATCGGAAAAAATACCTTATTTTTATCCGATCAAGTGCAATGTCCGATCATATTATATATCAATTTAAACGGATAAGTAAATCGCAGCTCATTATCCGTTCATATTTCATTGGAAATTTTATTTCATCGGATAAAGGCATCCATTATTTCATATCGGATAGCCCCAAATCCAATCAAAATCAATCGGATAAGATGTTCAAACGGTTTTTTCCGATTAGAGTCGCTGGATATTTTTCTCAGTGTATGAATGCACTCGAAAAAGCAAATTTCTGGCACTCATTTGTGAGACACCGGACTGCTTCGAATGCAGAGCGAAAGTTACACTTCTTCTGTCGATACAACTAAAAAATTATTCGCACTATTGCCTTTTTTATTACCGATAATTGGTTTATTTCGAAATGACCGGACGACTTAGTTCTGTCATAAAATCTATGATTCTATAAACCTTATTAGTTTTGTAATGCTCAGTCTTATATTCAGTTTTGCGATTGCTCATTGCACGATACGCAAAGTTACATAAATTTCGTGGAAATGTTAATAGGTATAATTTTCCGGAAAAAATTAATTAGCGCGAGGAAGTAATTGCCGACCAATAACGTCACTGTTCTTTTTACTCAGCTATCGAGATAGGTCATTCGTTCTGATTGACGAACCCGATTAAAAGCCGCATAATCACTCGACAATTTACGTAATAATTACAAAAAAATAATGAAATACCCACTTACGGGGTGGGTTTGGCTGGGTGGGACTGTTTTTTGCACAAGCCGGGGAAGGCGACGAATTACATAATCGTTTGTTACCTCCGGCATTGGTCCGTGCAAAAAGTGAGACGAATTCTTAATGATACTCTCAATCATCAACGAAGTACCGAACGGATCCGGCGAACGGCGACAAACCCGCTGCGGTACTAATGTGGGGCTGTACATGCATACTCAGGACAGTAATGCAGTTATAAAACATCCAACCACGCGTTGTTCCGATAAACGGATTGCGATAAGATACTCCCGGTTGTCATCGCTTCGAAAGATAGCAACGATAACGACGCTATTTTGAGATCCTGTTCTGACATCACGTAATAATTTTATATTATCATTTTGACATTTAAATTATTATCACAATCAGTAGATTATTGTATGATTATGATATTCATATTTGTATACCTCTCGCAGATTGTCCAAGCATCTGGAATAATTTAATGCCGGCTCCGAACGGATATCGCATTTATATTTATGAATGTTGTCATGTGGAAACTTATTTGTTCTATTCATATGATAGTATAATTAATTGTTCCGGCTTCAAGATATCGATGTCACCGTTGTATTTGATTTTTCCTTGGCAAGAAAGTGACACGGAGAAATCTTGTAGATTGAGAAGCACTTGTACTCTCTTTAGGAAGATAGGAATGAAGATTAAGCGATTTCTTGCGCTTCCTGGGGCGTGCGCGTGCGTAACACCGCCCGAAGAACGGTTTCGTGATGTTCCGCGTCCAGAAGGTTAATAAATTAGTCTCATAAAACTACGAGCGCTGTAGAAAAAAACAAGCAGTTACTTCGTAAGCTTATAGAGTCGGGAAATCCGTTTTAAACAAACTGCACGCGAGTTACTGTAGTCGGCAGTCCTCTTGTAGATTTAATTAGTGGTTGGTCTCATCGTGCCTTTCACTTCACCAGCTTTAGGAAGTGCATCCTTCAACAATTAATTGAGCTTTTTAAATAGGGAGGATATTGTATTCTTTTAGCTCGTACAGTTCTCTCTGTAAGGAATTTATCGCGCATTACCCAGATTTCAAGCCTAATTGAACAAAAAACGCATCAAATATCTGCAGTTTTGTAATTCATAAAAAATGCAAATTTTTCTTTTATTAAACAAACAGTTGGGCATTGAAACTATACCGTCATGTTGCCTCAACATCGCGGCATGCTTTATACCGCCAATGACCGCGGCAACGTTGAATAATAGGTTCGGGGACGCAGATTGATTCGAGTTGCGTGCAGCGAGCGGCGCGCGCGAGCCCGTGATTCGTTTGGCGGAGAAAAAATCGGTACTAATTTTCATAAATCAAATCGGGCTACGAATGAAATTCAATGCGCGGCGTGTTTCGCTTTTGGACCGATTTATCTTCCAGCGGAGAGCCAGCCAAGATCGCGGCGCGGGGCGGGGAAGTACGTCGAGAAAAGCGTGACTCCGCGATCGAGACTCCGCGTGAGCACGTAGAAAATCTTCTGAGCGCGTGGAAATCATCCGGTGATCGCGCGCCCGCGTCGGCAACGCATATGTTACACTTTCTCCATCGACAGCCATAGATTCCGCACGCCCACAACTATGGGTCATTATTTCTCCAATTACAACTTTCGTTGCGCGTCGGGACTCATGAGAGCAGCTTCGCAATGCCGCATAAATCCTCGCGCTCCGAATTGCGCATTGCGTAAAAGGTTGTCCGCCAGATAGGCGAAATATTTTCATGCGCAGGCCGACACAAGGATACAATAACGTGAAAATATTCACCTCCATTGGGAATTGTCGCGGTGCAATAATGGTGTGTATATCTGTCAGAGAACAGGTATGAATGGGAAAAATGCGACGAGCAAGCCGATAAACTGATTTTCACACGATAAGGCGTAATCATGTTCAAAATAATTTCACTCGCGCTGCAATGCATACGCATTATGCGTCGTTCGCCCATAAGCGAGATAAATTCGAGATACTCAATCTCCTTGACAATCAATCAGAACGGGAACTACTGCTACGCTTTCACTATGAGCACAGCTCGGATCTTTCGTCGATATTCAACTTTGCGTATTCCTCGCTCTACTCGCGAAGTGCTTCCCTATCGATCGTGCCGACGAAATCGACAGATCAATTACCGCTACTATTTGATTTCCTCATAAGTTTCCACACAGCTGCCAGATCACTTTTTAACCGCCGCTTTCGTTTCCTCCTACGCAATTTTTTCATAAAGTACCGTTATTGCTTGCTTTAAACGACGTGGAATAACGGGCGTTAGTCGGAGCTTTGAGAAGCACTAAGAGAAAGGATTTACCACTCTTTATTTAATATTTCATTCTTTTTGATATTCGCAAGAAAGCACTGAACAATTTTCCTATATTTCAGTTTCACAGTTGTGACTTTTATGTATAAACAATGCTTTCAAAAAATTTGCACATAAATTCGCAAAATAATAAGTATCAATTTTTATTTCATCTTTTTTTTACTAGAATTCAGATTTACAAATTTCTATATGTTCCTCGATACTTATTTGTATTAGTGAGTTGAATCAGTACTACAGTAGTATACTATATCGTTTTTTCTATTCAGTTTTTAGCATGTTTCAATTTTTATAGTGACAGACTTAAAAAGGCTACAGTGCGAAGGAGGCTGATATCTTCCTAAACGCGCGTACGGCGCGGCGGCAAACCGACGTGCTTATTACGGAGTGTAATGAGTTTCCGCGCACCGTTTTGCGCTTGTGCGGGATAACGACATAGCACGAGTCTCGTCAAGCAAACGAAAACAACAAGCGGTCGACCGGAATACGAGCGCGACGCTGCGTCGCGCCGAGCTGGCTCCGTGCGAATTAAAGCGCGTATAATGAGTAGTCAAGGGTGGCAATCGTTCAATTAATATCCAAGACGGATGCGAGCGTCCGGCTGGAAAGTCGGTACGTGCGCGTGTGCCGTTTGAGCGATAAGAAAGTTCTATACATGTTTACTCTGCTCTTTTACATGTTTTTATTATGGTAATGTTTTATATAGCTATTTTATATTTGATTTTAATTCTTAATCATTTTTGTTATTAATAGTTAGAGTTTGTTTTGCCAAAAAATATGTTCAATTTGAAAAAAAGATCATTCTTGTTCGCGAGATAACGATATGGACAATCGACAGTACATGTAAAATAATTTAAAAGTACCCTGGTAGAAATTTGTGCAGTTTGACTGAACACCCGGCCAGTTATTATCTAATATTACTGGTTTTTTTATATACAAAAATACTGCATCACAACTAGGCAAAATTAATTGAAGCAATTTTATTATACAATATTATATAATATTATATTTTATTTTATAATAAAATTGCTTTAACTAATTTTGTCAAAAATATATTTTAACAAAATATGTTATTAATATTAAAAGGTTTTTGATCAGTTTTTAAAATAAAAAGTTAAAAGTTTAATAAGTTTGTAAAATAATCAAATAAAATTAATAAAAATATGTAAACGCGTGCAAAAATATAGGCCAATGAAAAAAAAATTTAAAGAATTAAAATAGCTTAGTAACTGAGTTCAGATTTTGTACATTTTTTCTATGTAGTAACTGCGCGAAAAGCGTTACGTCTTGATTGGGATCCTAAACAGTTTTACTGTTCAATAGGAAGAAGCCAATATAACTGCCCAATAACCAATCAAAAACTGCATTAAATTTCTACCAGGGTAGCTTTATTTTCTATAAAAAATAAACTTTTTATATTAAAGGGAACTGAAAGTCTATTTCTGTTTCCTACTTGTTTAACTATGTAGCTTAAAGCTACTCTGATTTTCAAAGACTTATGATTACGGAGACAAGGTTGGATTCTAGTTGGCGTTTCCGCTACTGTGATTAAACGATTCTAAATTATCGTTACGTAGCGTGCAGGGCACTCTTGTGCACTTATGTGACACATTAGGTACGCGATGCATCAAGTGAGTGCGCGCATAGTAGGCTGGATAATAATGATAATCGCTATTACGGAGATGTAACATAATTTTTTCCGTCTGTAGAAAGCCACGTGAGATTTACCGCTGCGCTCTAACTCGCGTCGCTGTTAGGAATCGTGTCTTTTTTGGGGTGCAACGACCGCATAGTCGGATTATGTGGTACGTTCCGCCTGAGATAACGATGTAAAGAGATACGATTACGAGCATGAACGAAAGGAAAGGGAGAATGGAAGAGCAAGAGCCCGATATCAGGGCATTGGACGGATTAAACGGAGAATTATACACATTGCGTTCGTTCAGTTTACTATTTCGGTTTCAGTATTCTTCGTGACTCATTGCTCTCTTGAAAGGATTAAGCGTATAGTACGCGAACGCACCTTTGCGGATTTGCGTGTATTAATAATTTATTACTTAATTTTTGTTACATTTCTTTACAAAGTTAAATATATGTATAATAAAGCTTTTTTTATATAAAGTATATTTCAAATTATGAGGTAGTTACAAATATAAATTGCTTAGAATATTAGTATTTTATATGAATATTACATATTAATTTTAAATTATCAAGTATTGAACGTCACTGAATGCTAAAAATAACGACAGAAAGCTACGAAACTTTTACTAAATAGAATAATTTATAAAATAATTCTTCAAACTAATCGTATAATATTTTTTAATTGCATGAAATAACGATGAATGTACATTTACAGTCTAATTAACTCGCCGATAAAAAATCGCGTTGCGGTTGCTGAAATCCAAGGTAATTTCGTATGCTTCTCGGGTGCACACGCGCGTTTTGACGGAAACGGATCCGCGGTAAACGCACTTAAAGTGCGCTCCGGCACGGCTATTTGTCTTCGTTTTACCGCGTTCACGCACTGATAGGCGGTGCCATTAATCATATCGCCGTGGTACATTCCGCGGCACGTTTCGCGCATCTACTCGCTCGCATCGATATGCGTTATTATTAAATGTGTCGCTGAATGTGCACGCGCGTGAACGCGAGTGAACGCTGACGCGCGATGGATTAATTGCGTATCACGTCGTCATGGCGATTATAATATCTCGGTGCTGGCCGGCTTGCTTGGCCCGCGGGCGATATTCCGGCAGTGAGCACGAATGTTGGGAGAATAATAAATTTAATTTGCCGACGTGAACTATACAATAGCCGCCTAACGCGTATTTGAGTTTATCCTAGAGAGGGCGCTCCCTCTCGATTCGCGAGATGACGCAACTTCGAACTTCCGCCCTTTCTCAGGATGAACTGCCTCGGTGTTTGACGTAGGAAAGGTATCGCGTTACAATTCATAATTTATAACAATTACGGACACTTAATATATCCACGGTTTCTTTGTTAAGTTTATAATAATTGTCGTGATAAATAAATCAACGTGTTTGATCGCGACATTGATCTCTAATTCGCCGGATTACATTCATAACCTTAATTGTCGTACCGAGTGTAGCTTGTCGAATCTTCGAACATCGACGTGAAGTTGTTTACGCTTTTTCACATTTTTGTTTTTTGAACGCATCGAAAGCGTTAGTAATGGCGGAAGTGTCGATAGTGATATTTCGTCGTGATTCGCATTGTTTATTCGCCTGTGAATGCATCATCTCTGTAATTGCGCGTCGGAAGTGTCATTGTCATTCGATATAACGCTAAAAGCAAGTGATAATCAGCTGTTATAATATTCGCGTTCGGCAGTTATTGACTCTCAATGTTATGCCATCGAATATTGTCACAATGTTGAACCTCTCGGAATCAGCAAAATTGAACACTGTTTTGCGCTTGTGACGATTGGCATTATTTCGGAATCGTCGTACATCGCGTTAAAAGTGTGTCGCGTTTGTAAAGTTCGGGAGTGCCGTGTAAATAATCGGTCGAATCGTGTGTGATAATTAGTACTGTATAAATAGTACTGTATATAATAGTGTGTATATAGTACTGTATAAGAGCCAACGATGGAATTGCAACAGCGTGATGACAGCGTTATGACGACGACGGGATGACAACAGCGTGATAGCAATAATGGATCATCGACTGGTGAGTGAATAGTGTTCTATTGTGTGATGTCATTTTTGTTCAATATAATGTTTTGATATCTATATTTATAATAATCGAAATATAATCCTATCGGTTTAATAATGGATAGCTTTGATAGTTATCTCAATACACGACAATGTAATCAGAAAAATAGTATTCAAGATATAAAATCAATCATACATTGCAACTTTTTATGTTAAATCGCGTGCAAAGCGTCTTACTAGCAACGGTGCTGGTTGCTTTTATGTAATTTTGATGTTCTATTTTTTTGTGGAACAACATGCTTTTCTGAAACCTTCAGATACTCGTAATATTATAAATTAGATATATTTGAAAATGTTTATCTCATACAACAGTGTTGCCCAACCTTTTCGTACACGCAAATTACTTTTTTTTAAATAAAATTAGAATGCAATTTTAATATCTATTTATTAAACATATCGATACAGATAAACTAAATGTCCAAATATAAACAAATTAATAGAAACAAAATAAATATTGACTGGTTGGGCACTCTTGTCATACAATATATGTATAATTCGTATTTTCACGATAAAATTTCTTACAATTTACGTAACATCGCATCTTGGTGTAAATTATGTGAGATTAGTATGGTGCGAGCCGTATCGGGACTCGTATTTCACAGTGGATTCAAGAATCCGCTATAAATATGCCTCTACATGCGGAAATAATTAAGCGTTTAGCACCGTTTTAACGCTTCTCTAATCATCTTGCGCGAAATGCGATTTTCCGTGAAACTTTCACCCTTCGCGATGAACAATCTTGCCCCGTTTCTGACTGATTAATTTGCACACCAATCTCGCGCTACATTAAATTAATTTCGCAATTAGTGAACATAAATTGTTAAAGATATGGATTAACTTTGATTGATATATATATATTGGTGGTATTATTTTAAAATCAACGCATGTTATATGACGAAGATTTAACAATGCGAGAGATTTCATAAAAAGATAAGAAAACTGAAAACTATGTTGAAATACACATTTTGTGAAAACATTATGTTTAATATATAGACAGAAATTGAAAGAAACATATTTAAATAAAAATAAATTTTGATTTAATTAATTAATGATTTATGAACGTATTTTACAATACGTACAAACTCTCTTGTCTCATTTTGAAGTCTAGTTACTTCGACAAGTTGAGATGTAATAAATGGAGACACATAACACTCATACTTGTTATGGTCATCTGCGCTAATACGTCCGAAACTACCTGATGGCAAGGGTGGTAAACCATCGGCTTCGGGAATAGCTTGTTTCGGTATTCCAGAGTCGGGCACATTTACCTTTACTAAATCGCCTTGCGGCGTAGTGGAATTTGCGACCAATTTGAAGTATTCGGAAATCGGGGCGGGCACGACAAAATCGTCGGGAATCAAATTGATTGGTGATTCCTCATCCGCATAACGGTCTTCTGCGTTCACAGTCTGCACGTGATCGATCAACACGGCATTTAGTGCACTAGTGTACACATGCTGGAAAGCGCAGAAAAAGACTTCCCTTCTCAGGCGAGGGTTCTCAGCCTCGAGGTCTCCGTAAACCTGTTCCATTAAAAGTGGAAACGAGGAAAAGTCCATGTTCTGTGAATAAATTCGTTGAACAGGCTGGGTTCCAGTATACGGCCCTTACTTAGAGAGTAACAAATTAATAATAAAACTCAACTTAATTATTATTTAATCGATAGTTATCAGCAGTGGCTGTGGTACTAGCCTAAACTTGAAAAATATAACCTCGTTGGAGATAATCCGAGGGAGAATTTTTATTGTTTTGCGATCTAATTTAATAGTGGACGCTTGTGAAGAAGCGTCTGAGTCTTCGTCGTACTCTAAAACAGGAGACGGAGGTTTCTCTGTCTCGAGAAAAGACCTCTGTTCGGAACCCAGTATACGGCCCTTCTTGCCAAAGGGGTTCATCTCGTAACACTTCCTTCGACGCCTTTCTAATGCTGGGTCTTTCCTCAGCAGGGTCTTTAATTTCAGCTGGTTTGACATTTGGCTGCTTACGTGGAGGCTTGAATCCATTCGTCCTGAAAGACCGAGATCTCTCAGTCTGACGGCGGGGTTGAACCCGTTGTGGGTGGGACTCGGCATATTGCTCCGCTTCCACTTCAGCGACCCAGTCATTGCGCTCAGCTGCTTTTTGCGCATTGAATGCTGACATCCGGCGTTGGTCTCTGTTCATACGGGGTTTTCCTCGTGCATTAGTGTCCGACGCCATCTGGCTTGAGTACATTTTTCTGTATCAAAAGTTAAGATATATTTACACTTATGTGATAATATGTTGATAGTACAACAAAAATTGTTTAACGTTACTGTAACGTTTGCTTTGATATATTTTATTCACGTACAATTTCGAAGTAGTGATCTATAATCGTCTTCAATTTATTTCACAATATATCTTATTTAGCCTGACGTTTATTGCGAATTTGTCCGACTGAGTTTTCGTCGGCAACACGCATCCGCAACCGTAGCCAAGCAACGGAAGTCGTTAATATGGAAGACAGGGCGCGCGCGAAAAGCGGGACCCACATCTGTCCGCGGGACTTTTAATTGCATAATTTGCGGCGTAACTTACGTGCCGGAGCACCGGAGCTTCGTCGTTCGTTCATTTTATTTCAAGCGAGCTAGCTTATCTTTCGCTTCCACGTGCTTCGGGTCTTGTGGTGGAGTAATTAAAAGTCCGCCGTCGTCAATCAGAGCCTCTTCTACTCCCATTCTCGCCTCCCCCGCTGTCGTCTAAGGGTGAGATAGAAAGGTGCGCCTCGCCTCGCATCGCGCGAAAGCTCGAAGTTTCTGTGGGTTTCCGCGCTCGCGAAAGTTTCCCCCAATGAGCACTTTCGGAGTGAGCCTTATGCGGGGGCGAAGCTTATGGCCGTATGCCGTTTATATTTGACGAGTGAGTTTTTCGCATGGAGCACCGCTTTTTCATCAGGTTAATGTCCGCTGATGAACGACGGTACATTTTAAATAACGAATAAGTATGAATTTTAGGAACAAAAATAAATCGAGTGACAAGTTGCGAATGATTAATTTTGATATGTATTTTTATACACGATGTATCTCACTGCATTTCTATCTTTTCGTCTCCAATTAATTAAATAGGACATTAATTAAGAATGTTTAAATTATTGATAGATTTATTAAAATAAAATTAACCTTTGAAATATTTGAAATATTTCAATTAACACACAATGAATTTTATTAAAGAAAGCTATCAGAGCAATAATATATTTTTTAAGATTCTAACAATAGGCATTAGAGAATTTGGATTCTCGAAGCTCGTTCTGATTTAGAGAAGAAGTGGTGTCGCATTTGTTACTGCGTTTATAGGCACTTGACGTTTTTATAATGAGGGATATGAGGCATGATGTATAACCATTCGTTATATCTATTAAATTCTTGATGATCGTCACATTATCATTGGATACACCAACATGATATCGCTATATATGATTGATATATTGATATCATTTTGGTGCATTCAATAATGTAACTATCATCAAGATACAACAGATCCATCCAACAGATACAAATGGTTATACAAGATGCTTCATGTTCCTCGTTATCAAAGGTCAGGAGCCTATAAATGCAATAACAATGAACGGCACGGTGCTACAAGCCAGGTCTATAATCTCTATCCTGATAATGAATCGATCGCAAAATTTCGAATATCTTGCAGTAACTGCGCAGGATGATTGTTGCTGTCAAGTATTTTTCTGACCAGAAACGATTTCTCACATGCAAACTCGCTTTCATAATACCGTAAAGGCAAGTTACTTGACATCCGGAAACGTCTGACCTGCTTTGTATAGGCACATCGCACACTGGATCGTTAGTGATATGCGATAGTATTAAGAAAACATTACCATATTACGTAAACACGAAGTTCCATGGTTCTGTGAAACATTTCCCTTGCAACAAGTTAAGCGACGAGCCACTTGTTCACTGGAATTACAAAGAGAGGGACAAGCGGTACCGTCGTGCCGATACTCACTAAATTCGATCAAATTGTTAATTACTTAAATATTTTCCATATTACGATATTTTATGAAACAGAAATTTATTAGTTTATGATCTTGTTTAGTCATTCTTTTGCGATTAGAGCGATCGAAAGGTTTCTCACCGTAAAGAAAGACATAACTTTGAAAGCGTGTACCTTTGTTTACAAAGGGTTAGGCGTGAGCTGGCTTATGCTCTAACGAGAACGTATCGCCCGTAAAGTCATGTCGTAAAGAAGTGGCAGCCGTTTAGCAATTGTTCGAAGTTCACGGCTCCGTGGCAATCGATACTGCGCGGCGTTGCTAAAACAACAACTGCTGCGCACAGACGGGTCGTCGCACCTTCCGGTCTTAAACTCTCTTCCTGCTCTTGCCCTCTTCGTCCTCTCTGCTTTCGTGTTGGATAATGAATGAGGTCCTATATTTACATATTTTTCCATGTTCGTGCCACGGGTAGGTTAGGCGAGGCACAGCCTAGCACAAAATTGCACTGACAAGCTTACCTCTATTCATCTATTCCGGTTTACTTGACATGGTTTGATGCATCATAAAAGGCAAGCAAGTTTCGGCGTGTCACTGTAAAATTAGGACAGTTTGAAACGACAGGTTTTTATGGCGGCATTAAATTTTATTCTTGGCTTTTTCGTCATCTGTATTAGCTGTCCATAATTTTATTCAGTAATATATCTCATGTTTACTTCTGTGAACGTAATCAAGCGACTGAAATGTATTTTATTAGAAATGTTCTAGCTTATTTACGAAATCTAGGCCACATTTGTTTTATGATAGTTTTATACAGTTTTTTCTAGAATGAATATAAATTCCGGTCACATATATTAACAATGAAATTTGTTTAAATTAGTATTTATTGCGTTTTTGTGTTAGATTTGTATACATTTATATATTTAAATATTTGTATTTTATTGGTAAAAATACGTATATTATTTTGTTGGCTTATTTCACGAAAAACCGGACAAATAAAACGATTGTAAGAGAAGGTGGACCATTTTTAGACATACGGTATATTACGAATCATAGCGATCAAGAATATCAATACAAAGAGTCTTTACTCGTCGGGTCAACGAAATCGTCACGCAGATCAGAAAAGGCTAGTTCAATAAGAAATAAATAATACCGGATAAATATACAGGATAAAGTTTATTGCAAACTATTAACAGATAAATGTTTTTCGTAGATTCGTAGCATCCAATAAATCACTAATTGGACATTAAGAATCGAAGTCGAAGAAGAGACTTGAGCGGGCGACATATAGCGGATCTACGAAAAACATTTATCTGTCAATAGTTTGCAATAAACTTTATCCCGTATAACTCATGAAGTGTTTAAAGCTTATGCACGATAGACCGCAATTTTGGTTTCATTGTTCTCTCTTCTTTGTATCGTACACAAAGACAGAGATAATCTACATCAGACCGGAATAATGGAAAATTGTTCCGGCTATCCGAGCTCTCCGCCCCGGGTCTCGGGGATGTTCCTAAAGCCTCCGGCATCCGTTATGTAGCGGAAGAACGAGGTTAGGCTGGGCGGCTGTCTGCTGTCCTGACGACGGGGTGAACGAAGGTTACTACCCTTGTAGTCGCAGACGTACTCCGGGGTTATTTTTCACGGTCGTCTCGCCACGCTCTCCATTACCGATAATGCACGAGCATCAACCGTTTTTTTCGATACTCACCGTCGCATTTCTGGTACATTCTTAGAGATGAAAGATGAAAAACGTGGGATTAATCCTCTCAGACACCATTCAGGTGCATTCAATCTAAAATGTGCAAAATAAATTGTAGAAATTTTTATGTAGTATGAATTAAATATATCAAACGCGATATATTAAATTGTACCAAATTTATATTATTATATTATATTTTTGAGATTATTATAAAATTAATATTTGATTATTTGATCATTGATATACTTTTGTTATAATTTGTTTCTTAAAATAATTTATTTTTTTATATTTTGAGAAGCATAATATAGAACTTCTACAGCATAGTTTATAAAGTAAAATAAAATTCTACAAAATTATACATATGATACACACAAAATTATAATGTCATTTTGGCTTTAATGGTATTAGAAAAATAAATATTAGAATGCCCGTGAAGATTTAACGTCCGATTTAACGTCCGATTTAACGTCTAGTGTATTGGAACGCAGACATGCTAAAGTCGTATAGAAAAATTGATGTTCGCGTTATTACGAATTTATGTTTAGATCAATATCAGCACTGATTGCTATTCAATGATTAATACTCGGCGCATAAATGCGGCTTCTATTCAAGCGGAAAGTTTCAAGTTTCCTTGCACAGGGCGGACACCTCGTTGGTAAATACGGAAGAGGGTATCAGCCAGGAGAAATACACAGCATACTGCAGTCGTTCGATAATTATTCCGGTGTCGGGTATCGCGTTTTTATCTACTTCCTCTCTGATATTTCGTCTTCGTATTCCCACAGAAATCGAGAACCGTTCGTTCATATCAGCGCAGGTAATGTTTGATGATACTACATTCTGGCAAATATTGCTCTTTTCGCACGAGTTGCAGAAATGAAATATCTCGTTGCGTTTTCTAATGAAAGCAATAACGATCTGTAACACAATTATACTACGAGATCCATATTGAAAAGGTTCCTCTTTTGACAGCTTTATTTTCGATATTTATATATTTATATATTTATAATGAAATTATATCTGCTCCGATAATTGCATGCATGTGGAAGAAAAAACTTGCACTGATTTGCTTGTAATAAAAACTATATTTTATAATACTACTGCCATATCGGGCGCCTTTCGATTATTCTGTCCATACGATATTTCAACATCATATCTTTGGCAATAAGAGCGCAGAACAAAAACAAAATCATCTTTCTGATGCACTTGTAATGAAACCAATTTCGACTAATGTGTTGTTGCCATATTGAGCAATCATGCTTTCTACCACTTTGCATTCAGTATTTTTCAAGGTAAAGGCGCACTTGCATCTGTCTCTAAGTATGTAAAAGAACAGAAATCTAATTTAAATGTTCTGTTCTCTATTAAGTAAACTTTCATTAAATGTTTTGATATTGATATTAAATATAAATTTATAATGATCTAATATACGCGCGCGCGAGTATATATATATATATATATATATATATATATATATATATATATATATATATATACGTATCGTGTGTGAATATGCTTTTTTATAAAATTGCAGAAATTAAACTTGTGAAAAGGGTAATTGTTTAGAATAGCTACCTCACCTCCGATTTTGATAAAAATAAACTCATTTGACGCGTTTTGGTCTAAAACGAAAGAATCTGATTTATTATAATGATAATTTAATTGTTAAATAACTAAATTATAGTAAAAAAGTTTTTGATAGCCGCTAAATTTCAATTATTAGTTGTCGAATAGCTCAATTATTACGATTAAAAATACAATTTTAAATTCAAAAATTCAAGAAGAAAAATATTAACATCTCAAAAATTTGCTCATTGAGTTTCTGTAAACATTATAAACTTATGAAATTATTGAACAAAATATAAAATACATTTTGCGGTTACTTTCTAACCTGCTGGGGTAAAAAAAAAATACTAGCGTAAATTTCGAATCCGTCTATGATGCCTTCTTTCTTCAAGTGATCTCTCGAGACGTGAAAACACTTCGATCCACCCGAAGCGAAAGCTGTTCACACACCCTGAACGCATCTCGTCGACTTGGGTGCACGTCGACGCTACAGGGAAACCGGTGTTGTGTGTGTCACCGAAAGAGACGGAGGTGGGGGCCGGTCGGTCGGCCGGTAGGGGGGGGACCGCACTCAGGGTTTCCGACCGCGCGTCGGAGGCGCTTAAGCCTCCGACGCGGGGGCATTGCCGTCGTGGCCGCGGTACGATTCGATCCGGCTGTTGCTCAGCGGTGCGCGCCGTTCTTCCTGCCACACGTGTCGGTGGTCTTCCCTTGAGAGATTTTAATTTTGTTTTTCTTCTCGAGCGAGGGCGATATTCCCGCGATATCTGCCGATATCAGTCGCGCGATCCTATCTTCGCAATCGATATTCCTCAATATTACGTGTGCGATAAGAGATTCAGGAGATGGTGTGCGTGTGTGATAACCTGAGGAAAACGTTTCTCTCGTTACGATGATCGCAAGTAGGCGCTGACGAGAGCGAGTAGTAATTCCTGAAGGAAAAGACGCGACAGGATAGTGCATCGATGATAGACGATCGTGCGTGAAAGGTCAGTGTAACGCACGACGAAGGGACGAAAAACAATTATCTATTTTTTTTTATTCGAATAGTCGTATATCGTGCAAGAACTCCGATTTGTCGTCGATATGTGTGTTGAGAGTACGTCGAGGATGCGGTAATGTGTCGGACTTTTTGAAACACGCAGCGCACGGTGGCTCATTCATAACGCCGCAATAGTGAATGAAGGGCGATCCGTTTCGCGTTAGCGTAAGCGAAACAGTTTTGTCGTAGGTCAGTTCAGTGTTTTATCGCCTGATCTTCGATCGTCACGAGAACGCTTTGTTTCCCCTTCTACACGTTGGGCGGAATCGAATTGGGACATCGAATGCGATAACGAGATCGCGAAGGTTCGTCGAGATTAGTCTGTTCCGTTTTTATCAAAATTTACGATCGGCCTCGTAAACGAATGCCGGAATCCCTGCAGGATTGATTGATATTTTCGCTGTCGTTTTATCAGCTCGTTATACTCGCAATAAATTATTCGCCATATGAAATTGAATTGTTTACATCAACATTCACGATATACATTGTACACGAATGGACCACGTGGATACAATCGCAGTGACAATTGTACGTGTTGAGCGAGACTCCGTTTGTCTAGGCTAAAGTTTACAAGTGCTACGAGTAATACGAAGCGTATACGAAGCGTAGATTCAGCAGTTTATAAGTGGCCACATTGAATAGGCGGAGCTATTACTGGATTATAAAAGTATTTGTCTATATTTAGGTAAGTTTTAGAATTAATGCAAATGGCCAATTTATTTTGCATGAAATAATAGTTGCGCAAATTTATTTGAAATTAACGAAAATAAGACATATATTTGATATTCGCATTGGACAATATTGTCATTAAATGAATAATGCTTTATCTCTCTAAGCTTATTTTTTTACTAACAACTAACTAAGAACGGTTTCGCTTTCGTTGTCAAAATTAAACATTGAAATAAAAATGAAGTCGGATAGTGACACGATTTTTATTATATTCTTCCAGTTTCCTCGCGTTCTTTTATCACTAAGATTAAAATTGTAATTGATTATTGCAATTAAAATTGTGATTGAATTATATTTTAAGTTTATAGGCGTGTTAAAAAATTATTTTCGTTTATTGCTGTACTTAAATAGTGAAGCTGGCGACTATATAGTGTTTTCCAGTTTGACCAATTTCTAAGAATTTATAATAAATTACGTCTTTTATTTCTCTTAAGACAAGGTAAATCCTCTTTTCCTGTAAAGTTCCTTCTTATGTTAATGTGGCCGATTGACCTACCAAAGATTCTTTGCGTTTGAGATTATAATACACTCATCTTTCATTATCAATTGCGATTTTCCACAGCGAATGCATGAACCGTTAGTCAGTATTATTGCATTTTGATAGTTCGTGTAGTATTTTCCTACTTTTCGAACTTTATCCACATATAATTTGGAAAGCTATTGAACAATGGTTATTTCTATCTTGCGCGCGCGCGCAATCGGTCGCGCGAGAAAGTCGATCGTCGTCGTTCTTGCTATTCCAGCATACGCACGATCTGCGGAGAGCATGTACCTCCCGCGGCATCTCGCTAACCTCTTTCAACACGGTTAAATATTAGCGGGAAACACCGGTGCGCTACCATAAATCCTAGCCACACGACACGCCAGCGCGCGCCGGCTCGTAAATCGGTCTCGCGACGCGTATACTTCCAGGCGTCATTAATTAAAAGCCACACTAGTTGGTAGCACTCCCTTATCCCCACTTTAAAAATCTGCGATTCTGTAGTTATCTTTGTGAAATAGTTACTTGGAATCGCTGTCTACACGTATGGATATTTTAGAGTTAGTCATGTAATTTTCACCTAGAAGCGAAAAGACGAAGAACGAGGATTTTTTTTTCGTGAATTCATCAAAATCGTGACCATGTAATTTTTACCGAATATTTTGTAAATATTAATGCCGGCTTTCGAATTTCACCTATTACGCATATTTCTAAATTATTAACATTAAGTCATTATTATTAGTAGTGATATTAATCATTATTATCATATTACAAATTAAGTAATTTCATAATCTGTTTATATAATCTGGTTACTTTCTATAATTTAATAATATATTATTCACATCCGATCATCTTTCACTGTTCATCTCTATCTTGTTTTCGTTATGCAGCAGATCTATGTTCGCCAAAATCGACCAAACAATATTCCTGATCGAGAAATACTCGCGCACGCACCAACATGTCGTTTGTCTGCTTTTTAGTTAGTTGTACTATAAAATTGATGTCCCCGAATGTCGTTACTTTGGTCTCCCGTTTTATTAACGGAGCTTCGATGTTGGCAGAAGTCAGAGACAATGGTAAATAATTTGTTCAGCGTTGAAACTAGCAACTGAATTGTTAGATCTTGCTTCTGTTGCTGTTCCTTCTCTTATAGCGTTTTCGACTGGCACAGGTTTACTCGCTTCGAGAGCGAATAATGATGTCACAAGTCCCATCCCGGGGTTACTAGGTTCCACTTTGGGTTACTAGGGCTGCGTTCCGTAAAGCGCATATGCGCTTCGACATTTTATCTCAATGCTGCTTTATAACTGGAACCTAGATCAGATTAAAACTATTTCGGGTTGAACATATGTTCAATCGGAAATTGGGTTTAATCGCTATTAGATTCTGCTTGTTCGTATTCTTACTGCGTTCGTCATTCTTCACAGAACGAACGCTGGCATTGCTTTTTGTAACTTTGTAACTTTTTAATATATCTTCTTAACTAGGGTTTACTTACTGGTTAGTGATCGATGTTGCATCCGTCTGAAATTGTTTAAATGGCAGCGCCAGGTTTGTCGGTGAGTTTGATATGAATTATTCGTGGCATTATCATTATTCTTGTCGATTTAAACATGGCGGGCGCTTTTACCATTTTAGCTTCAATTTATACGAATTTTATTATAACTTGCGACAAGAATATGGAACAGATTTTTATTTATTACTTAATCATTCAATTTTGCAAACATTTGAAGAATTAAAGTATAAATATTATCATAAATCATACGTGTATATATAACATATATATGAAATTTTATATATATGTATATATATATATGTGTGTGTGTGCGTGTATGTGTATATATATATATATATATATATATAGGAGCAAAAGGTGGAATAATTATGCAAGAGTAGGGAGAAGCGGACTCGTCCCAATCTCACTTCCATTCACGGCGTTATAGTGTCGCGAACGTGCGAAAACGAGTTTGGCAGGTCGGTCGGTCGGTCGAGCCAGCATAATCTCGCTTATCGTGGTCTGGCAAGACTGGGTGGGAACGGTTCGGGGCAATGTGAAAAAAATGCATTGCATAGTATGAATGGTCAAGTTATTTAGATCGCGTTCAAGCAAATTTTTGATCAACGATGTATAATAAAAATTGAGTAATATTCGCAATTTACATGAAGAATTACGCAAAGCCGAATTAGTAAATGTTTAGCCAGTATTTGCCGATATTTGCAAATGTCACATTTAAAATACGAAGACTTTCTATTTTAGCATTATTCGGATAATGAATCTGAATGATGATAATTTATGCACAAAGAAATATTTCCAGCTTCAGGGATTTAAAAACACATTATTACTATTTTTTTTCATTTTTGCGTAATATTATAAGTAATTAACGATAATTAATGTAAAGTAATAAGCAGATAATCAAATATTAATTAATATTTAAATGTTGAAAGTTTGCAAGTTGGAAAGAATGTAACACAATTATATGCAGTTGAAAGCTTTTTATTTATTTATGTTGCACAAGTGAAGTATACGATTGTATGGTCGATATATGTGGTTCGTAACATTTACGACGTGACATGTTCTTTAGAAAACGTTAATAAACATATTTTGGCAATAGAAAGGAATTCAGTTTTCACAATAGTATTGTTGTCCATCTAATGTCTGATGTAAAAACGAGGACGGGGAGGAATTTTGATGCCCCAGAGAACCTTCAGCAACTCTTTGATGAGTTCTAGATCAATGCCGGCCGCTTCGGCGTGTTTCAGGAGCTCCTGGGTTTTGGGGTTGGCGTAAACTTTGTTGACGATTTCCTGGAAATTCTCGGACTCTATTTGAGCAATAAAATCGGCAAAGGCCTTGGACTCTTTCAATTTCTTTTCGTAAAGATCGTTAAGTTCTTCCAAAGGCAAGATGGCCATGATATCATCGACATATCCACGGATTCCACCAGTGATTTGTTTGCGGACGGCAAAGAAGCTGCTGGGCGGTGTGAGCGGGTCGAGTCCAATCATTTCGTTTAATAGGTTTACGATCGTGTAAATGTCAATGCCGGCTTCATGAATGTAATCCATTAAAACTTTAATCTCGGGCAGAGCTTCGACTTCCTTCACCAGATCTCTGAATTCGTCGGATAGTAAGTACTCGACCATCGCCTGGAATTCCTTGTCTTCAGAAAAGTATTCAAGGGTGATTGCGAATATTTCCTCCTGAGGCAGCATGTCTAAGAACTCCTGGATATCCTTGTGGAGTTCGCCTCTGCCGAAATTGGGGATCTCGATCTTGGCGGAAGCCGCAGCCACAAGGGCCAACAGTGCCAATGCAAATTTCATCTGCGAAAATAGGTTTTGTTGAGATTACGCGTTTCCAAACATTAATATTATATTTATATTTATATTATTATACTGTGACATGCACATATAATGCATGTAGTAACTTCTATAAATCGATTGAATTGAATTTAAAATAACAAAAAATTGCAAAAACAAAATATACTAATAAAATCAAGTTTTTAATTTGACATTTGTAAACATTGGCAATTAGTAGTTATCCGTTAATTTGATTTACGTAAGATCTAGATCGATTCGGAACGCAGACAAGTTATTATTTTAATTAATCGAGAAATCAATAAGAATATTGAAAATCTCTATTTATTAAATAATATCACAATGAATAAAATTAATATATGACAGAACACTGAACTTTATATAGTAGATGAAATATAATAAATGTGAACTAATTAGTTCTCTACTCATGTAGGATATCAATTTAGTTCGCAATGTTTAACAAAACCAAATGACAGATACAGTAAAGTCATTGACAATTATAAAATAATTATTTGAGAAAAGTATTCATTTAGGTGATGTTTTCGATGGATTACGACTATGATTATTTATAACAATATCCAATTGTTGCTCATATTTAATATATACTTTAAATTTGAAGTTTTTAACTCTCTATCGATTCTCAAGACTCACCTTCGGTATATTGTATCGTAATACTTCTTACTTGTGATTCCTCTCCCCGAAAACTGATGCTTCTTAATTTTTCTCGCTGTCTTATATACGCGAAATTAACTCTTATTTGTTCAGTATTTATTGATAAGATTATGTATTATCTGTAAGTGCCTGATTTGATGTCCAAACACATTAAAAATATGTAAGGTATTATGCAATTATCTCACATGTTTTTGATTGATTATCAGATATTTTGATTATTGGTAGATGCTATGATATATATGATATAATTAAACTATTTTGTACAGATAATATGAATAACAGTAGAGTCGTAGAGTCACAATATTCTAGAAAATTATGATAAATTTTTAAGAAATGCTCCTCAGTACTTTTTGAATGATTTCATTAATACTGAAAATATTTTATATAAAACAGTTTTCGTGTTTAGATAATAAAATACGAAATCTTTAAAATAATAAAAGATGATTTTATTTGGCATTTAGAATATATAGTGTGCACAGTTGATATTAGTTTAGAGATAAAAATAGATATTTTATCTCCAATATTTCTATAAATTTTTTTCTTTTACATCACAGAATTAAATCTCGAAACGTCATATTTTTAATATTTTTATAATATGTAATCGATTAAAATAATTGTTGTTTATTCGAAGATTATCAAATGTGCTAATTAAAACAGTTTATATCTCTATTAAATCAATTGATAAGGTGCAGGTGTGCTGTTGATTGCAATTTACCATTGGTCTGTATCAAAAATTAATGATAAAGAAAATTCCCAATTAGTCATACAATCGCTAAAATAGGATCTTTATTGCGATATCCATCGCAATTTTTTAACGTAACATTAATGGGAATTCCCAATAGAGAAATTTTAATTTTGTTTGTCACAAAAATACGGAAATTCATAAAATATATGCAAATGAGGAATAATTTGTAACCATGATAAAATGCCCGTTTGCATCATCGTAACGAGGAAATGATCTCGGCCGATTTCTTAATCGCGTTTCGATCATGTGATGTTCGATCTCACGCCTCGTCGATCGTCGATTTTAGATGTTGTTAGTTTCACTTTCATTATCGCTGCCGGGCGCAAACTCGTGAACACGTGTTCACTAAATGGAATAACGTTGTTCTTCTTGTAAAGGCAATCTTTTTCTATTAAGTTAGAATTTATTGGTTTATTTTATATATAATTTAAAACAATTAACTGCATATAATAAATCAGATACAATATAATTTTTTCGACTTGTGACAAGCAAAATGATTGGACTTTTTAACCAAAATATATATGTGGTATTTGATAAAATTGTTTACATACTGCGTTTTTTGTTCGCAGTTTTGATCCATTAACGGCATTTTAAAATACCCGGCCAGATCCTTATAGTATATCGAGTCAATTTCTAGTTGGGATTAAAAAATCGAAAAAATTTCGTAAAAACTAACGTAAAAAAATTTTTTCGACAAACAAAATGATTGGACTTTTTAATTAAAATATATGTATGTCACATAATGAAATTGTTTGCATACACAATTAAGCTATGTCAAAGTATCTGTATTACAATAATTAAAAATGATTACAGTAACTGATCCGATAGAATATAAAAATAAAACATCGTTCTTTTTAATTGTTCACTATCACGTAAGAATGTAATTATCTGCGTTTTCCATGTGTTTTCCTCTTTGCCGCCATTCATATCGTTCATTCGCAGTCTGCACTTTACAGCGCTTCTTGTTCGCGGTTTTGATCCATTACTGGCACTGTAATGTATTTAATATTCATTTACTGAAGGCTGAAATTGATATATTTCATATCAAAGGCTGATATAATTTCAGTGAATTTGCGTTTCAATGTTTCAAACTTTGCACTAATAATCTTTGTATTATGATGTTTATGAAATCATAGAATAGTTGAAAACTGAAGTATATTTGAAACATATTAAATGTTTAGTGTTTAACTATGACGTTTAAAAAATATAAGGTTAAATTTGAAATAAAATCTTTTTAAATGTTATAGAAAAAAAAACCGAAAAATTTATATAAATAACATTCAGAATTATTCGGCTCTTGCGCGTAAGACTAATTTTATTAAGAAAAATTGACTATTAAATTTTTTCAAAGAAAGTAACATTTTTACGACATACGGTTGCGTTGTATGTTGAGCGATGAGTCTGATCACGGTTTTACTCTCAAACCGTGTCCCTATTCAGTGTTGCAGCACTCCATGCGGTTAAAATATTTTAGTACACGTTTGTTATGCTAATCTAGAGTAACATGCTTTTCGCTTCATCCGACACGGCGAGACGAGCACGTCAATCTCTCAAAAGGGATGACGTAATGGCTCCAAAATCGTTTTTTTCCGCCTGCAAGCCTCTCCCTTCTCGCTTCGGATCACTGCTTAAAATGCACACGTTGCTTCAGTGCATGAAGAGCGTTAAAAGTCGATCGTTGTTCTTTTTTCTTCGTCTCGGGACTCGCGAAGCGTTTTCGACTTCGGTTTAGGAGTCGTAAAATTGGCCGTGCCAGCGTCTGACGAAAAAGTGAGAATCGATAACTACCACTGACAGAAGAAGTCTTCTGCGCCCAAAAATTTTGCGAAACTACAACACCAGCCAATGTCTGTAATTAGTAAGAAAGTGAAAGTCGTTTCAACTGTATCTTGGAAGCAATCTTCCCTTCAAAAAAGAGTTTGAAAGGGTGAAGCAAAGATTAAACAATTCCTTTCACGAGCGCGCAATAAACCGCGGGTTTTACTCGCGCAATTGCGATACAGCAAAAGCCCCGCGAACTTTGTGGTTGTTTTTCTTGCATCGCAGTAATACTTCTACGCGACTTTATCGACCGGAAGGTCGGAAAGTTTAAATCGTTACTGCGAAATGGAGCAATAAAATTGCCGGGTGGGTCTAGATGCAATGTCATCATCACGAGCAAAGCATTTTAGGAGGTGCACGGCTAAAACTTAATCAAGCAAAAGCTTTCTAGATTGTTCGGAGGCGGAAAGCGTTCCCGGGAGATCGAAACTGGTGATTTGGTCCTCCACCGTGGAATTGTTTCGGAAAAGTAGTATCTCCCCTTAGTCGCATATAAGATATTAGAACTGTGGGTGATCGGACATAATTGATTAAAGTTTGATTAATTTATCCTTCTGGGAGACTCGATTCAAAATGAAAATAATTGTACAAAAGTCTGCATTTAGAAAACCGTTTAGCAATGGTATTTTATATATGGAAAAACGGGAGCAAAATTACATTTTCACGTGATAGCACGCAATAGAAAAAACGATATTTTGTGTGTTTTATTAAAAATATTTGTATAAAATTACATTTTACGTGGCAGCGCGCACAATAAAAAGAACGATCTTTTATTTTATTAAAAATATATAGTATATATAAAATTTTATGGTTGATTTTGCAAGATTTGTTAGTATTTATTATTTTTATTACTATTTAAATTGGTATTTCAATTTCATTATGACAGGAATTAGTAAATAACCAACCACTTCTAAGCCACAATGAGTATATTCCAGTATTACAAACGTACACAGAAAAATACGGCGACTTCAATAGAAACGTAAATGTAGGCGTCTATGCTGCTTAGAGTGCCAGCCGAGAAGAACATAGATCACAGAAATAGCAGAGGCGAACATTAATGCACTCATTAGTCGCCTAATAGCGCCACGGTGTATCGACTAGAGATATCGATTAAAATAGAGATCTTTTCGATCAGACTCGTTTTCTTACACATTATTATTTAAATTATGTTCGAATTAAATACATAATGATAGATTGTGATATAAAAATTCGAGATACATCCTTTCGGAATTATTGAAGTGCTACAAAGCGCAATGCATGTTCGCCGAAGCATAACGAACATCTTGTTGGAAGATAGCCTTCGGAAACATGCGTCGCTTTTATCGATCTATTAGTCCGATCATTTGCACTTCTTTACACGCATTTCCCACGAATTAGCTCGTTTCACTTGCATACATCTTGTGTGTCTGCATTATATCTTAAATAAAATCCACTAAAAGAATTTATACGTGACTCTTGTAAAGTTTTGTTGTTTTACTTGCTAAAGAACAGTACGCCGCATTATGTTCATTTCATATTATTATTGCTGCTCATAGAGAGCTGACGATCGTCGAGGATAACAAATGGGATGGTCTTGTAACGAATGTGCCTCTTCTTTCATCGATGAGGGTGTTCATGCGCGCGTCTGATGACGAGTGTCAATGATCATCTCGAAATGTTACGGCAACAGACAGCGCCATTCGAATTCAATCGTGAATCGTCCGGTATGATTGGTATGACAACACGTCATTCTTATAAGGGCCGTGCAATATTTTGCGTAGCACTCGCGCACATATCATCGCCGAACATCTCTCGTGCGCATCCATGTCATCGATCCGTGAACTGTTGCGTAAACATTCATTGCGGCACTTCGATCTGCCAACGCGTGTGCGTCAAGTGACAATTTAAGACACATTTTTAGGTATTCGTCCCAGCATTCTTTTCTACAATCACAAAACCTTGCATAATCACTCAAATTTGTTGTTATATATATCTTACTTTATGTAAATTTTATTTGTTTCATAATCTGATGTGAAAAATTATTAATAGAAATTTAACAATTGCTCTTACATAATGTTGAACGTTAAAATCTTGACAAGCAATGTCTTCTATAAATCATTTTATTCGTGAAACATTCAAATTTGTCACTTAATCTATAACTGTGATAACATAACGCTTGTAGAATATTTCATATAGTAATGCATCTTTCGGAAATTGTATAGGATGTGTCTTTGAAATCGTGATCTTGTTGTGTCATCAATTCCGATTGTAGAGCTTGCAATTTCAATTACGAATACCGCCTCTCATGTATTTCCGCGCATGGAATGCGGACTCTTTCGTGTGCCCTTTCGAAATCGGCGATTTGCCAGTGCATCGCCTACGCATCGACCAATCATTACGCGCCATTAATGTGCTTGCCCGCTCTCTTCGATCTCGTTCCGCCGACTCCTCATCGAAGGTAGGACCGGATTACTTCGGTAGCGTTCGCCACTTGTCAGACCCGTGGGCAGGTTGGAATGCACACGCATACTGAGCGCAAGACTAAACGCATTACTTTGTTCCCTTTCCATCATCATCCGGTCGATTATATCGCCAATATATTTATTTAGAAATGAAAGGATTATTAATCGTGTTAATATAAAGCAAATAGAGCAAGAGCTGGGTCGAGATTAAGGAAAGGATTATTATTTAATGAGCAAAATTTGCAGTGGCAAAATCAAACTCGCAGATTAAAGCTATTCCAAAATAATCTGCCCGTAAAATTTTTCATACTTTGTGTAGAATGTTTATTCGGAGTACATTAAACCACTTTATGCTATTATAACATCTTTTAAAAAGCATTTTTTAACTTAATGCACGATAAATGTCGCAATGAGAGTTATTCACATAAATCGATAAAAAGATAGATTCTAGATAAAATCTGATTTAAAAAAAAAATACATTTTATTTTTTATATTAATCATGCATATACTTGTTGTAGGGATGTTTGATTCCAAATCAATTTTTTAGAAAATTAAAAATTTTTTTAAATTAAATTAAAAAATTTATTATTTATTTAAATTTTTTAAAATACATGGAAAACGCCGGTAATTACATTTTTATTGTCATATAATCTATAATGTGTCACATTCTTAACACAATAGCGAACAATAAAGAAGATGTTTTATTGTAATCTTATTTAATTGTTTTAATACATTATACATAGCTTGACAGCTTATTTATGTATGCAGACGATTGAGTCATCTACAATCACATATATATTTTGATAGTTAAAAATTTAAGGTTTTTAAAAAACCGGTTTGAAATCGAACATCCCTAACTTGTAGCATCAATAGAGCCGCGAGTGCATCAGTATCGTTACATAATTCATATCGTTAGTGTTACGTGGATCTGCATAACGCACCGATGATTCATAGTATCGCTCATTATATAGATCGCTCCGCGAGATTTGTAAGTTTACAAGTAACATATATCATCCCAGAAGCTATAATATCATTCATAATTCAAAATTGGATTTTTAACTATGCGCAACATAAAATGTATGATGTTATTACACACAGAAAAATACATACTGTATTTAAGTAAATATTACTTGTTTTAAGTATTTTATAAGTTTATATATACGCAAATCAATCGTAAGTTCATCATAAGCATCAAATTTATTCAAAATATATTTTGATCTCAGTAAGTTTAATACTTTAATCAAGAATATTAAATTAGAAAAAGAATTCTATTTGCTTATTAAATTAACCAAATCTGACTTTTCTTCGATACAATTTTATAATATTCTTCACCAAAAAATAACTACTTCTTTTGAGTATATGATAATGAGTTTATCAAAAATTTGTGATGAGTATATTTTAAGACTATTATCAAGAAAATATTCTTTATTTAAGATAATTGTTACTTAAAAAAAGAAAAGTAAGCCGAGTAATTACTTTTCTTAGCAATAGAATGATATTTTTCTGTGTGTATATGCGGTTAGTTTGGACCAGACAAAATTCAACGAATATCTAAATAGAAAATTTCACAGGAAAATTATCTGTACGAGGGCTGTATGATAAGTACTCGTGTTTAACGACAGAAAGCATCATTGACTCAAAGTCTGTATACCATCGTTTAACGTCATCTTTTAAACGACGCCAATCAAAATTTCAAACAGATTTATCGAATAGTTTTGTTTTGACAACTGTTAAAAGTGGACAAGGTTATGTTTGTTTGCAACCATGGAAAAAGAGCAATATCGGTCAGTCAATTCCACGTCAAACGAGGAAATCATCGCCGAAACAGAGGCTTATTTTGCGGAGTTCGACAAATCATATTTTTTGAATAATATAAAAATGTTGAAATATCGCTGGATTAAGTGTATCGAGCTGAAAGGAGACTATGTTGAAAAATAAGTAAAAAAAAATTTTTTTAAATGCGTTTTCTTCCCTAACATGGGTACTTATCATACTTATCGTACAATGGTTTTCTTTCTTCTGAAAAACACGATTTAAAGTTATAATATTTCTTAGAAGCATTTTATCCATAAAATAATGTTATAAAAAATGGATTCTACTTAAGAATACTAGAAAAAAACACAATTCCAGTTTTGTTAGTGTTTTGTTAACTTTTTATTTTACTTTTGCAAAACAATAACTTTTTAATTGAATAAGAAAATAAAATAAATTGGTATATGTATTCACTAAAAAATAAATATAATAAACATATTATACTTTAATGTACGCATTAGAGTGTCGCAATTATCATTTATCTGTAAATTATCTGTAATTTAATAAATTAAAATCATTTTCATAACGTATATAGCACTATCGCGCTGCTATGCACGCCATGCATTCCATACAAACGTGCGTGCACGCCTAACGCGTATACTGTAATATGCTCGCGCGACTCGGTGACGCCGACAAAAATCAGAGGAACGATCGGCCCGCGATCGAAAGCTCGAACCCGGGATATGCGTGCACCTTGCTATCATAATGTTCATACGTCAATTCGGACGTGTTAAGGCAATCTTTTTTCGAGTCTCTCCATTGATTGCGCGGTATCGTAGGGGCATTTTTACGGTTACAGATCATCGCCTCGCGCGATTCACGTGGTTCTTCCCGTTCCCCCCCGCCGCCTCAAGCGGCCGAACCGCATCAAAGATCCGCCGCAATTTGTAAACGGCTATCGTAACAGGCTCATCGCGCATTTGCAAAGCGCTTTACTTATTGTCTGACCTTACGCGCAGCATCTTCGCGCGCTGCCACAAGCCTCCCTTTGTTTAGTCGTATTATTGATTGCATACCGTCATAACAGTGTTTTTAGCCCGCGGCTGTCGGCGCTACGGTTTGTCCTTTTCTGTTTCAGCCGTATACAAAACTGGCTGTACGCGGTTCCTTCCTTGCGACAGGAATGCTGTTACCTAAAATCGCGTGTATATATATGAGAGAAATTTTTCTAACATCCTTAATATATTTTTAATATGTTTAATATAGCGATTTTAAAGCATTAATGCCACTTTTTTCTGGATATATCAAGTTTTTTAATTTTACTTCAACTCCTGTAACATATGAATGATAAATAGTTTTATCTTGATACTGAAAGATTGTGTCTAGACCCAGCGATAAGGCGGCGCCAGCTTACGGCAGCAAACATTTTGACTAGTATCGGAATCAGCGCGATAATCGATTCTGCGCGGGCGCGATTCCGCGCAACAATCAACGAGGTAGGAGCTCGCCAAAATATGCGAGAACGTTCTACCGAGTTTTCTTTAAGAGACCAGTACTTTCAAAAATCACTCTCTACCGAGCAGACGAGCTGCATAGACGCAATCGAGAAATATAGTAGAGAGACAGTCGAGTCGTTTGTCGGGTACTTAAACTTTGTGAATCTTTGTGTAACAAGTATTCTTTGTAAAATTATACCATTACTTTAAAGTCAGAGTTTCTTATTCGAAGTATCCATCCTGTCGTACCGTTTAAGTAGTCGAGTCGGAAGTGTAATAATATTACACGAGTAATAATAAATAAGGTCGTGTCGGGACAACCGTTTTTACTTTGAATTAAACGAACCGTTAGAGATTTTTATAAAACTTTTATTAAAAACTGCAATTTGTCGTGCCGGAAAATCGATCTTCGAGACATAATCGAAAATCTAAGTCGTATCTTACAATACTGTAATACATTCTAAAAAAGAAGTATGCAAACCGATTTCTGTGTTGCCGTTAACAATTTTAGCATATCATTCTTTCAGAGAAAGCAGTGTTTTGAAATTCGTTGGTCTGTGTACTAACATTTTTTCCTTTCGGAAGATATATTGTTTATATAAGTCATAGTTCGAAATTGAATTTTTAACTATACGCGACATCAAATGCATGATGTTATTATATGCGGTTAGTTCTTTAATTTTGGTGAGAATATTGATTCCTGAGTAGGGTTCCACGAGAATCCGATTATAAATAACAATATTACTAGTGATATTAAAATATAAATAATTAATAAATAATAATTAATAAATATGAATTAAAATAAAATGTTATATATACATATGTATTGTTATTACAATATACTTATTATTGGGGTCATGCTGTAAGCTTCTTATTAAATGATATTTGTTAAATAAACTGAAAATATGCAATATAAGGCCATATAAAGAATTAATTATTGAGGGCTTGCGCTATATGATACATCATTTATTGGATTCTTTGTAGTTTGAAAAAGAACGAATTTGCAACTTTGAGAGCAAAATAATACCGAGTATTTATTGGTAGAAAAGAATTAGGATGAATGAGCAAGACAGAACATGTAACATAAAATTGAAAACTTGGCTTAGAGCTGCTAATGTCCAGTAGTTGTGTGAATAAAATAATCCAATATCCTCGATGTAGAATTTGTCCATTGAATTCAATAGCTTGGTGCCAAATAATTTCCTTCGCCAATATCCAATTATCTTGTTCCTTTCGCAATCGTTTGAGACGGTTTGTTCAAGTTCTTCTACCACGTAGCTACATCAACACAATTATATATTCATGTAGGATCATTGACGGAAACGCTATCATGCAATTAAAGAATACTTTATTATAAAAAATGAAATAAACATAAGGCGCGTTCTTTTACCGCGAGATCTCACACGAGATCTTTCTATTACTACGACAAAGACTAAACTAACTTATCGTTATTATAATCGCCGCTAGGCGCGGGCGCGCAGCGTGCGCACGGTAAACGGATTTCCTACATTCATTACAATTTCAATTTCCGGACACGACTTCGCTTTCTTCTTCTATCTCTATATATTCTCGAACATTCTCGAATCTTGTTGCTGAGATGTATCAATCAGGCACGCCAGCAGCTATCAATTCGGACAGAGCTTATATGCAAATATAAAATTATCAGTACTAGATAAATTATCGATTTGAGATTTTTACAACACGGACAAAATTCTTTTCAAAAAAACTACAAAACTAATTAGTATAACTAATTAGTATAACTAATTACAATAATAAGTATATTTTAATAACAATATCATATGTATAAATTAAAATTGAAAATCTCAGTTGGTTCTGATATGTGAAAGCTCTGGGCTTGCAGCAAGCGTTACTCATTGAGCAAGCTCTTGCATCGTTTGTTTTTTTTTCTTTTTTTACGTTAGGCATTAATTGCGATTGTTCTCACTCTTCGCGGTTGTTCTTAATGTAATTCGCAAGTCGTGCGTTTTATTCACGCAGCGGTTCATCGACCCGGAGTCGCCCGGGAGTTTCAGATTTTGCAAGCGAATAATCGAGCGTTTGCCTGGCCGCCGTTCTCAGGTATGCGATAACACGCTGCTCGGCATTTGCGTGTCACGTCGTAATGCCGTAAGTGCAGGCAAAGGGTGAAAGGCCCTCCAGCTAATCGAAGATTAGCTCGCGACTCGAGGCGCGGAATGTCAGTACATATTACGCATATGAGACAATACATGATAATGGGACAGGAAATGGCGCAATCTGTGACGTTAGAGCCCCGGTGTGTCTAGCCTAATAGTTCCCCCGTACAAAGCGGATCTCGCGCGAGCGCGTGTTTCTTGCACGGACGTGCACACGAGACAGCCAAGTGTATCATATTTCCCGTCTCGTACAGTTACACACATCGCCGGATCGTGTTCCCCCGTGAGAATGGCAACCGAACCATTCTCGAGTCCATTACCAATTAGCGTGACTCATTATCCATTAAGGAACACCGCGAGCCTCTCGCCGCGCGCTGACCAAGTTCCTGATCCCCTTCCATCTCAGGGGGCACCTTACGAGATCACCTTATTCTCCCGAGGCTCCTCTCCTCTCTCGAACCGCGGGTAATTGCGGTCTTACGTTACAAGTATCGCAAATTGCCGCCCGGTTATACCGTTAGTCTATAAATTCGCACGCCGACATCTTTTGCGCCTCGCCGTGCGCTAACTGCATCCGCGGAGCACTTATTTTCGCGCCTATCGCGACGCTAAACGAGGCGCCGTGAAATGACGGGATTATCGAAGATGTTATTCGCGGTACTAAGATCGCAGAACGATATTACGCGCGCAAATCGATTATTATCGCTAACTATTTCCGACATATACGTGCGACGTGTGTAAGTACAATGTTAACAATTTTTTTTAATATTGATTGTCGATAACGACTTACATAAATATAATTATTCGCACGCAATATGTAGACGCAACGTAATTTTTTTGATATAATTTTTATTTTAATTATACCAAGATTATTATTTTTTGTTTTTAACATTTTTGAATATTTAATTTTGATGTATAATTTATATATGCTCATGAAGATGTATTGTTGCCATATACTACAAATGAGAAAGCATTGCAACACGAATTGTTCAATAAATTTTTGACCTATCATCCAGACAAGGAACCATGTTTTGTAGCATAAGAGATCTTTCGAGCATGGCAGAAAAAAAATCATCCATGGCTTGAATTATCGGAAGTACATAAAGAAACAACAGAGAATGTCTGCGTTATATTACTGTTATATATATATAATATACCATTTACATGGGTTTTCAATATAGTAGTCATGTGAGTTTGCAAGCTCCTAGTGGTTATATGTGGTATGATTATCTAATTCGTATCAATATATAAGCGTTATTTTTAAAATTTATTTTTTAACTCTAGAGGAACATTTAGGATGGAAAGAGAAGACGGATATTCATTTGATTTTGTAGAATACCACATTTTTCTTTGGAATCGAAGGAAAAAAGCCATCTACACTTAAAGTAGAAATCTGATTTCAAAGGATGGAATGATAATTATAAGCAATGACTAGCCAGTTAAATATATAACATTTTTTTAGATGACTATGTAATGTCAAGTGCGATTGATGAACTTGACCTGAATGTAATTTCTTGTGATTTTATTCTAAAAGCAAATTAGATAACTAATTAAACAAAAAAAGTTAAAAAATTATTAATTTTAACTTTAGATGTTAATAAGAGTAACAAAACAACGTTATATATTATTTTATTATGTAATTTTACTGTTTCAAAAGAATTTGAAATTTATCAATTTAGAGGAAGCACGTCAATTCTGGGGTAATTATTGATGATTGACTGGAAATGTCGGAAGTACATAAAGAAACAACAGAGAATGTTCGCGTTACTGTTATATATATGTAATATATATACCATTTACATGGTACCATTTACATGGGTTTTCAATATAATAGTCATGTGAGTTTGCAAGCTTTCTTAGTGGTTATATGTGGTATGATTATCTAATTTTTATCAATATATAAGCGTTATTTTTTAAATTTTATTAATAAACTCTAACTCGACAAGAAATCTTGTAATCTTGTAATACATATTAATATAATTACTGGTTAATATAAAAAAAAATAGCTGCTTAATTATTAATAAACTCTAACGCGACAAGAAATGTAATACATATTAATTGTAATAGTTGTTGGTCACTGATATTCCGCTTTTTGTTCCGCCTCGACCACGATTATAAAAACCGCCTCGACCACGATTATAGAAACCGCCTCGACCAAAATTGCGACTCCCACTCTTTGCGTTTGCCCGCTCTTTTCCATCTTTTGGCTGTAACAGAAAAAATTGTTTAAAATAATTATTTATTTGTTTATAAATTTGCTACAAAAATTAAGTTATGTAACTTTTAGTTGCTATACTTACGTTGTGCCGCAGTCTAATGTTTTTGTGGCATTGTATATATCTTTACGCGCGCGCGAATTGCACTCAAGTGCCTCACTCAGTAGCAACCTAGCCTTAAACCTTAAATCTCTTACACGTGCAAGGTAAAACGAGTATTCTAGCAGCTGAAAATCAGTTGGATTTCGATTGTTCTCGTGTTTCTGTCATGCGAATGCTCTACCGGTTATTTTGACGTAACAAGAACGTTATGAGTAAATAACGCTCTCGCACAGTCGATTCCGATTCCATTGAGATAAATTGTGTCATTCATTGTCGGTACGAAACTAATAAGCCATCGTGCCGCGAGCGCAGTTCTCCCTCTCTCTTTTTCTCTTTCTCTCTTCGTCGATGCGCTAGCTTGCTATACACATGGTGCACTCGGCCCGAACAATGCATAACAAGCATTGTCTCTTCGCTCCGCCCACCAATTCCATACCACGCTACATTGCTTTTATATCTCTTACTCTGGTTATTCAGCCGCTTTACTCACGTACACGTGCGGCGCACGGGGGCGCTTAAAAAAATATTACCTATCGCTAAGCAATGCGACCGGCAGCCGTGGACACAAGAATAGGCATAAGAATAGATACGGACGCGCATATAACGTGTAAATCTTGAATGGTTGAAATTTGACGTGTGGAATTCGATATCTACATGGTAATCGCGTTTTAATCCGACAATTCTTTTTGTATAGGTTTCTTTTTCCCTCTGATTTTGGGGATATTTTGCAGAAGCGCTATTATAATTATCCGATTGGAAATGTGCGAAAAATTCGATTGGTGCTTTGCAAACAAGTATCTTGTATATATGCATTTATGCGCTTGTCTCTTTTTCTCGAACTATCTTTTCTTCAGCGATTACGTGCCAATCGCTCCATTCAGACAAGCCCATTAACTGTTGCGCGCTCGATAAACAATCTCCGTCTTATCGGTGAGCGCGCCACGCCGTTCGGTCCTTGCGTCGTATCTCGTTCGCATGGTAGCCGATCGAATGACAAAGAGCCCGGCGGTGTAACACAGTGCAACACTCATCCATTGTTGCGCAAAGCGGTCGTTATACGGCCGACAGCATTATCGTCGAGCGTATCGCGGCATTCTCGGAATCGCCACCCCCTTCTTTTTTTTTTCTTTTTTTTAATTAGAATCGTTAAGTAATTTTCCCCTTTGTGATGCACGCGCGCGTTACACGCATCGTTTCGTCGAATCGAGCAATATCGATTCCGCCGTTCAGTTGCAGCTGGCCGAACATGTGCGCGCCTCGATTGTTCGCCCATTGTTTAGCATCCTCGTGTACACATGAATTACCGATCGCCGGCCCTCGAGAAGATCAAACTCTGCGTCTCTCCTTTCTTCTCGAGATACTCATACGCCGGCCCTCGAATTATTTGCTTCATTTACGAGTACCGAGAAAGTAAATTCTTTTCTGAATTAAATTTTTTATCGTTCAATTTTCCTTTACATTATACATCGTCCGCAGATGTTTATGCGCTAATTTGTTGTTATATTTTAGAAAGAAATGTTTTCTCTCAATTATAAATCAACCCTTAGTCCATAATCGCCCATGTGAGTCCGCTTCGAGGAGACGCGCTCCATTGCGTAAAAACCCGCCGTAAAAAATGAGCATATGTTACACTGTTTGAGACCGATTTTTACTTCCCGTTTTGTACGCAGGTGGAAGAACGTTTCCCATGAGCCTCCTTACTTATCATGTAGACACAGGTGGCTGTCCGCCAATGCACTTTGCGCTGCTGTGTAGACGCGTATGTAAACTGCCAAGTCGTTCGAGAACCGTGCAAATGTTAACTACTATCACTGAGCACATGCTCGAAGTCCCAGGATTTGCTGGGATTAACTCTCTCAATAACGAGTTATTATTAAAAGAATAATCTAACTTTATCACTTTATCTGAGTTTAATCACACGATTTCTTTCGATTATTCTTCTGGCCTCGCGTCAGTCGCGTAGTTATCTACATTTGGCATCTATTTAGATTAATGTTATTACTATCTCGATCAAAGTAAAATATATTTTGTCGCAAAAGCGTAATGTGAATGCGGAAGATTTGCATGTTAAAAATTACAATCCCAATTTTGAAAAGTTAAACATTGAACGATATTTATATTTTATTACGCTCAATATTACTTCATATTGTTTGAATGTGGAGCAAACAGGATATGCAGTTACAAGACATCAACGTGCGAATATTAATTACTCAGATACCGGCGTTCCGCGAAGGATTCATGTTTTCGTGCGGCGCACGATACACTCGCCTCTCGTGCTTATCACAAACGGCTTTGCCATGTGACGCTGTGTGTTACTTGCTCCAGCTTATCACGCATTCAGCAGCTAAGAAATTTATTTACACGGCCGGTCGTAATTATAATGTAATCGACGTCAGTGTCGCTAAAGCGGCCGACAGTGGAAAGGCGGGCATCGGACTCGAATCGATTTCCAATAAATCAGGGGGAGGCCGTTGGCGGCCCGACGCTTTTTAGTATGCGCATATTAAACGAGACGCGGCACGCGCATCTATCTTCTCTTTAGGCTGCAAGATGCGCACGCGCCTTATCGAATATTTATTCCATATCGCTCGTCGTTCTTCGCGCGTCTGTTTCCCAATTAGATCTAATGTGTCTCGCAAAAGTTCAAAGCTACATCTGTGCAATTAACATTCAATTCTACGCGCGGGCAACATCTCAATAGAGACGGCGAATAGCATAATTGGTTAGTTAGCTATCTAATTGAGGAGAGACGGGAGTATATACGTTGTAGAAAAGAACTATCCTACACATGTACAATCGTTCTTTTTCTTCTTATCAAAAAGATAAGAATTATCTTGATCTGATTTGTCTGGCTTTACACCCTTTTTCCGGGGCGTTTTTTTCCGTCTGTTTTTCAATTTACTACGATTCCTTTATGAATAGTTACTATTAGTTACAAGTCACTCACACTCGAAAATAATTTATTACTTAAATAGAATTCCGATTCTCTCTGAGCTGGGAGTTAGAGAAATAAATTAAATTAAATTGAAAAAGAATAGAATTGCGCACGCGCCGTGGACTTAGCGTCGCGACGGCCCCGGACGGTTCGGGCCGGAAGTCAGATTATTAAACTGATTTTTTATTTCTGATCCGGGCGGGTGAAAATAATAATTTGTATTGTATTGTGTAGCGTAGCAGCAAGATTGCATAATACTCTATATTACTCTTTGATAAGTTCTTTATCCTCCTTTTCATTTTATTCGTTCTGATGATGCACGCGGAGCATGCGCCGAGAAAATCATGTAATCGCGGGCATTTTATCTATTATCTTGGCTTCTTCTTACGAACAGCACACCGACAAGAACGTTTCGGTATGCGACAAGCAGACAGCGCCTTTCAGAGCGTTGGCGCCGATACCAAACCGGTAGAAGCAGGTAGTCCATCTACGTCTTCGCGGTGTCGTATGACGATGACTACGACGTGTCCTGCACTACGTACTGCGATTTTATGCGATTGATCGATTCGGCGAACCGCTACCCAACGTGCGATGTAGGATGTTTCAGACTTATTGCAGAATATTTTAGGGATGCATGCTTTTATCCGGAGTGAATTTTTTTATTAATTTTACTTTGCACAAGGGTGTCGTTACGACGATACGCTGCAAAGTAGAAGCGTTTTGCAAGTCATAAATAGATAACAAAATTTATTGCGCTTTTTGGAGTCAGTTGTATAAGAAATATGAAACTTCGCCATCGATAGCGGAAAGAATTTCGACACTATTTCTGTCGATACTTGAACTGATTAAATGTTGAATAATGCGATCAAAGGCCACTATCGATACGAGGTTAATAGCACCGTTCTGATAATGAAGTGCGTAGATCTGAGACTCGTTTCTCTTCTCTCTCGCGATTGTCTTCGGCTTCAAGATGCACTACTTCACCTATTTCAACGTGACACGTTCGTTACAGTGAATACTCTTTATCTTTGTATAAACCGTCGACCGTTTACTTTTGCCATGTTATATTTGACAGGTGTGTCAAGAGTAAAGACTGTGTTGATTTCAGTCAATTTGTAAAGAAATTTTTTAGAATTCTTAATTTTGAACGCCTCAAATATCTTAGATGTTGCATATTATTTGTATTATGTTTTTCTTAACTTTTAGCTTTTTGTCGACCACAAGTTTTCAGAAACATTTCGGCAGTTATAAATGTTATAAATGTTTTTCGAACAAGTCACGAAATTGCAAAATTCCTTTGTTCGTGATTCATAGGATTCCGTGAGGATGAAGAGGGGCAACAAGAGCACTCAGTAGCATGCGGCATCTTACGCTCAGGAGGAGTACCAGAGAATTATGTCCTTATTGTATGTTAATAGGATTCTATCGCATGAGTCACTTGTAAAAATAACACTCGGACCTTCGCCGGCAATTCTTTTCTTTCTGATCGGTATTTTCTAGTTTGTGGAACTCGTATCTTAGACGGAGTCACAATCCGGAGTCGCTTTGTAGTCCACCGATGCCCTCATTATGCGTCATTGTGAAAGTCCACGATCTAAATCCGAATCAGGACATGAATGGTTTCCTGGAACTAACAAGGGAATCTCGCGAACCCGGAAATTCTAATCTCAATGAAGTTTTGCACAGATAAAATCGGACTTTGTTTTTGCGCTTTAAATTCACCTGAGCCTTCGTAAATTTGGGTTCTTAATTTTCGGTGGCACTTCTTTCAACTTTTCGTACTCACTATTCTTATGACTGTTTTTGCATGAAGAGTTCTAAGTGTTTGAAAAGGTGGAAATCCGTTGGAAATGCCGAATGAGTAAGATGGATGCGGCAAAATCTCATAACTTAGCTCAGTTAATTTTTTAACAGTGTTTTGAGAAGCGTGTGATCGAGCGTTATCGTATAGTAGAATTAATCTCTGTTTATCAGTCTTGGCTGCTTTGATCTCAATTTTTCGTGCATACGATCAATTCCCTGACAATAGAAGTTTGTAGTGATGGTTTTCTTGCATATTAATTATCGTATATCATTAATAACTTACATATTAATTGATAACTATATCCAAAGATCGTAAAAATCTGGGCGTGATACGCTAATAAAGATTGTACGATATACTTAAAATCTCACTCTTATTATATTATTTGTAATTTTTGATTCAACAATTGCTAATTCATAAGGAATTATATTACTAATTTTTGTTAGATCGTGATTAGAAAGAAAATAACTTTCGATATTGCTCAGCGACAGATATTAAGCAAAAGATTGTACCTTAATTGTACGGTGCTGTACAACCTTTATTGTACGATCGGCGTATAATAATCTCAACAGATAATTAATGGCTTAGATATAATGCAATGCTAGTTTATCGCCAAGCAACGCTGCATTTTGTGGCATTAAATATGAACTACTTTCGATAGATGATGTTGCAAACCATGTACGTCACAGCTTTGCCTTTCTTTAATTTTTTTTAAATGATAGAAAGAGTTACGGAACGAGGAAAGATGAATTCAAGCGCGGCAAAGGATAGAAAATTTAACGATTTTTATTTTTATATTTATCTCTTGCACTTTTTTATAGTAAAGCGTATAAAACGCCTGTCAACGGAAGAAAAGCATTTGTAGGGCAATTTGAAGAATTATTATCTACTTGAACGTTTGAATTTATTAAACACGTTGCTATTAATATGTAAAAATGTGTCTAAAATATATTTCTAAGGTTATCGTCCACTCTAACCGAGAACCTACTGAATCATAGATTTAAAAAACCTACTTTGTGGACAAAAGAAGCTTTAGAGAATTCAGTCACGCTGCATAACACCGTTTCCCTCTTTCTCAATCGATGGTCGCGACGATCTTTAAGTTCGACAAAGAACTCACGCGCCACGTTCCACGAGGAGGATCCGCTCCTCGCTTCCGTTCGTCATGAAACGTTGGCTATACGTCCGAGCGATCCGTATCCGTATGAATTTAGTTATGCGAGCCGCCAATACATATTCATGGCGGAATTCATTTGCTGGGAACCACGAGGAGGACAGCGTCTCATCATGCTTGGTCCACTCCTTTTCTTCCCCGCGCCGTTTGTCTTCGAAGACTCGCGCTACGCTCTATTCATTACGGTTTTACATTGAATCAGCATACATCGTGTGGCGTCCTGGTATCGATATACTTCGTATGTGACGCATATTTAGCAATCGATCTCGAAGCGGACGACGAACCGCCCAGAGTCGCCCGTGAAGAATAAAACATGAGGAATTTTCATTTCTATGTTACGCTATGACTACGCGATGACGACGGTGCCTTGAATTCTTTCCCGTGACGTGACCGCTATTTTCAATTCAGTTTACGGAATTTGATTTTGTCGTAAATGTAAAACGCGTCTACACAATACATCGTGTAAAAGTGATCTGATAAAACACAGTTTCGTTTGAAATAAGGCGTGCTATCTTTTCAAACATTTGCGATTTTATGTCTGTTTAATATTTTTTCTTCGTTATTGTTTGTTAAAATCATGTTTATGTTAACGCACAATATTGAAGTAAAAAAAATACGAAGGAGGGTTTCAAGTTGTAGGAGCCTCGGTTGCTAGCTATCGGCTGCGTTTAACGCGTGGGAAGGAAGGCGTGTGAGACTCTGAAGGTGTTTAACCGGGATCCCATCGTCGCGGCAATTGTTCAATTTAACGATCATAATGGTCGTTCACGCGGATTACCGAACGTTGTCTTAAGGGCTGTTAAAGTCGCTACTTAAGTGCCGCAGAACGAATGAAGGTCCGTGCAGAGTTTCGTCGTCTTGTTTACTGCCTCTTAAAGAAAAAGAAAAGATGGTGTCCAGCACCGACAGTGACGCCGTATCGGTGCCTCAATTTTCATAACCGACCCAGTTGTACGTACGTTATATGTAGGCCCAAAAGATGGTGGTCGCGACGTTTAAAGAGCGCAAACGCCTAGCAATATTCCAAAAAAATTTACAATATATCGGACGCATTCGGGGAAAAGCTGTTATCGATGTAATCATCGTGGTCGTCAAAGTTTGGTAATAGTTTTTTTTAGTGCCGTAAAATACGCGTTGCCGCATAAAATACACATCGCTTCGGGCAAGAAAGCGCAGTGCGCAACATAGTATGCGGCTTACCAATGTACACATGTACATCACGTTCGTGTACAGGAATAGCATGTTGTGATCAACGGAACATTTCATTCACTGCAATATACCACGCGGCAAAAAATGAAGTAACATTTTTCTCAATTAAGCAATAGAAGATTTTAATAAATGGCATGTGGAAAATATTTTAGCAACAACGTTATTTTTTATCCGGCGCGGAGCCAGTCTTCGAAGGGGTCACAGGGTCGGCGATGTCGTGTCTCTGTTTTGCAACGCGTAATTACCGACAACGGGCACCGAGGCACGCCGGAGTGCACGGCCGAGCGAGCGAGCGAGCGAGTGAGCGCGCGCGGCATTAGACGGTTTTTTATGCGAGCGCGTAACGAACGGCGTTTTGCATATTCTACGGCGAGTAGTGGCAGCAACAGCAGCAGCCGCGGTAGCAGCAGCCACTGCCGCAAGCGTACTATGTGTCTTCGCTCGGCGCATGTTATGCGCTGCCGATATGTGCTGTTGCTGCTGTTGTTCTTTCTGCCATTGCTCTTGCCATCACTGCTGCTGCTGCTGCTGCTGCTGCTTCATCACGCGCGACGAACTGGAAAGTGATAGTTCGCAGTCTTAAAGATACGGCCGATCGTCGCTTATAATCGGGATGCCAAACGCGTGCTCGAACGTGAGCGAGCTTCAGGGATATACATATAGCGTCGTCGCGCTTCGATCGTTCTCTAACTGAAGATGTTTAAGTAATGTATCGCGCAGCGTGATGAATAGAGCATTTTTTAAAGTTTAATATTTTCACGTCTCCTTTTTAATATAATGATACAAATTTGAATTTTCTCTCGTTAAAAACAATATTCTGCAAGTTAGTTTTCATTACATAAACTTCAGGCATACTTTCTTATGTCGATATATCTCACTCCCAAATTATTATACACTTTTACAAAATCTTCGCGGAATGTTCTCGCTCTTCTTAGACGCTGCGCGCCATCGGCACTGCGGCGATATGGCGTTCTCGATGCTCACCGTGCAGGTAGCCGTTATCGTTTCGTTGAATCACGTAAATCACGTACCGTTGTAAAACGCGGACCAGTTCTTGCGTGCAGGTCTGGAAGGACGTGTGCACGTGTATACGTGGTGTGCTACGTCGCTGCGATGAAAACGCCGATGCGGAAACAAGGATCGCGCCAGTACCCTAGCAGTTCCCGGCCCCACGCTCGCTGTTGCATTTTCATTTAGAGTCTAGAATATCTAATGTTGAATTATCGTTTGCAGAAGCGATAGGATGAATCGGCTATTTGCATTTTGTATTTCTAGCATAGTAAATTAATAATTAAATGTTATGATTATTTTCCTTAGATACATGTCAATTATTAATTAATGGAGATTGTAAAAGTTAATCATATCTTTGAGGAAGACATCACTTTCGTTCATATTAGTAGTAGAATCATCAAGGTTGCTCAAATCTGTGATTGATTCATCCGAAAATTCACTTTCATCAAGTTCTTCAACAGGTGGTGTGAAAGACTTTTATAGATTATTTTAATTGAATGAATACTTTTATAATAAATATTAATTTATCATAATTTTTTTTATTAATTTATTATTGTAGAAATGATTTTCTTTTAATTATGAGATGTAATGTTTAAGCAGAAAGTATTGTAACATCGAGTAGTACTCAATGAAAGAAATTATGCTCTGTTCCATTCAAGATTAGCTAATAAAAATGGAAGCGCATTATTAGCGTGATCTTTGCGGTGCCCTGCATCTAACAATTACCGATGATTGGCAGTAGCTATGGTAAATCACGTAACAAGGCGCATAAATATCATTGGGTTAAAACTGCTTGCAACAAAGCGGCCGATACATTTTCTAAGCTAGAAAGCGAATAATATCCACACAATCGCAAACGGAATGAATAATGTTCGAGAAGACAGCTAATGTTATTTCACCTAATGATATATGATTAATTTTTCCTCAAAGATATAATTCCACGTGAGAACAATAAATGTGATACACGACGAAATATGGTACCCAACATTGATTTAGGCAAAGAATATAAAAGAGTACATCACATGTTGATGAATTTTCGGATGAATCAATTACAGATTTAAACAATTTTGATGATTCTACTACTAATATGAATGGAAGTGATGTCTTCCTCAAAGATATCATTAACTTTTACAATCTGCGTTGATTAATAGTTGAGATGTGTCTAAGGAAAATAGTCATGACATTTAATTATTTATTTACTAAAAATACAAAATTACGCATGCGAATAGCTGATTCGTTCTATCGCTTCTGCAAACGATAAATTCAACATTAGATATTCTAGACTCTAATCTATAAATTGCCAAGATTTTTATTAAGGTCATTAGTGCTACTTATGCAAAACATTAACATCCTTTTAAATATTAAAGATAAAATATTACTAAAAAAATACTAAAAGTGCTAAACGTACCTAATGTTAAAAATTGATACTGATACTTTAATATTATCGAAGTCTTACTGATGTGATCACGTAGAAAAGCAAAGAAGAGGACACACACGGGTGAATTTTCAATCCCACGGTAACTTTAACAGATCGATTCTCGGAGAAATCGCGCGCGATGAGACGCGGCCGTTGGGAGATATTACTGTCGCAATTTTCAAAATCGATATCCGCGCTACGTCTCGCATGTGACTACGTGACCAATCTCAATCTTGAGATTCATTATCGGTCTCTTTGCGGTGACATCGCGTAGGTAGGGAAGGCTTAGAAAATTCTGTAGTTTTTGAAAAGTATTCTATATAGTTAGCAGGTTTTTTAAAATATTAATCAATATATATATTTATTATATTAATATCATGTTCAATTACTACGAAAAATCTAGCGATCTTTTGCTAGTCCTCACTCTCGATTCTGTTACCTTTCCTTGTTGTATAAACGAGGGAAACTACTCCTTAGATTCTCGCTTACGAACGAGAAAGATCGTAGAACCACTATGGGATTGTCACGTCGATAGCGGATCGTCGTCTTCTTGCATAGGCATTCACTTGCTCGTCGATTGTCGTTGTCGTCGTTGTCGTTGTCTACACTATGTCACCATTCTCGACCGCACCAGTTTCCCTGACCGATTTCGAAGCACTCTCGTTCGCACGAGAAAGAGAGAGACTTGCAAGACGGGCCCGTGGGAATCACGAGAAAACGGCATACCGGGACAACAGGATATACGGAATACGATCGGCCGCGAATATTTTCGTAGATCGTTAGAGACTCGTGGGTTTGGTCTTTCTCTCTTTCTCGCGGCACGCCGTTCAATCTCTAATTAGGTCCGGACAATGGGAAGTATTCGCGGAGACAATCGCGCGCGCGCGCAGGCAGGAAGACTTTTCGCGATCGCTTTTCGATCCCGACGCACGCTCGCGTGCGCCCGTATAATGCAGTCTCCGCGAGATGTGAGATCGCGCGTGATTACGACGCGCGCGGAGAGGAAGGTATTTGGGATCAGCGGGACGATGATCGCGCACAGCGTGCGCGCGGGCATCATCGAGGACGCGCGCTACCTCCTCCGTCCGTCCGTCGATTACCTCGAACATCGGCCGCGGGAACGCTTTTTGCGCGAAGAAGTAAGCAGGAACTTTCTTGCAAGAAGCGAGATTGCATTGGGTGTGCCCCGCGTGATGCGCAACCTTTACGTGATGCGCCGTCGTAAAAGCGAGAGACGGTCCGCCGCGTATAGCGCGACGGTTTTCTACTTCAATTCCCGCGCGAAATCGCGCCGGGATCTCTCTTGTTCTCTCTTGTTCGATGTCCTTCCCTCATAAGACATTCATATATTCGAACGACCGCGAAGCGTTCCACGGGGCTTCTCAGAAGACTGGCATTAGAAACCGGCCACGAGGACTCACCGAGAGCGAGCGCGCCCGCTTTCCTCGCACCCTGCTCCCTCCTCCCCTCTTGCAACTCGGTCCCTCGTAGGCTGTGTTTATCTCACCCGAGATCCCACGCTGGCTGGGTGCCTTTGGTCCTTTGACCCTCCTCTCTTCTGTTCCGCGAGAAGGTGAAGAATCGTCCCTAGGACCGGTAGCCGCGGGCGCACCGCGTGATCAAAATCGGAATATGTCGGAGGCGAGAGATTTATCGCGATTCGATAATCCCTTTCGGACGCAGCGCTTAGATACAGTTCCACGATTGCGAAACTTTTTACGACACTCTCAGCTGTTCTAATAAACAAGTTATTGCTTATACGCAGAATCATTCCAAATCTGCGTCGATCGGTAAATTCAATTAAACAAATAGTCTGTTTCGTACTTTTATGCAATCATATTATGCAATCGCTTTAACCATAATATCTTAAAATGTCACGTATTATTAAATTGCTCCCGATCGTCGATGTTTGATTTGCGACTAAGGACTTTATTAAAAATACCGCCCAATATTTAAATTATATAACGACAGATTTTGCTGCTGCAATCTACATTTGACGAGACAATAATGGCTCGGGCATATTCGTGCAGATCAATGAGCTGTCAATCAAGAGAGCCATTGAATTCCACTTAGCATAAGCATACATATGCCTCAGGTGATTGTGAGAAAGCTTGTTGCGGTTCAGCGTTGCACTTAGCGTCATCGTAACACCTGCGGTTGATTGGCCGGCAAATAGGCGGCGGAGGATTGTCATTCGGTAAATTGGCTTTGAGAGGATGCATAAACAATATTACAATATTCACCGCGCTGTGTACCTTCTCATATATTTCGTACATTTTCATTTGTGTGACGCAGTTCAATGATCTGAATTAGAATGGAAATTATGCGGCTGCTAGATCGGCTCACGCTAGGATTTTTAAATTATGGGATGAGATATGCGTGTTGTTGTGTGTATTGTCTTCTGTTTAGTATTTATATATCGCAACTGAATTTAGCGTGGAAAAGGAAATTATTATCAGGTCTAGCGCGTCTGTTAATTAGTGGGCGTTATATTTTTTAACATTTATATGCCAGATTATATATGTCATTTATATGCCAGATCATACACAACAATTAGAAATCATCTATTTGCATTTATTAAAATGTTTTGTTTAAGTGGGAAACTAATATACACTTGCCATTATAACTTTGATTTTAGACTATAGCGAGATTTCTCCGAAACAGAGAAGATTAACAATTCGATAATACACATAATTATTGAACTAATAAAAGTGTAATTTATGTGAGAAAATAAGAAACAAGACTATCGTGGAAATTGGACATTAAACTTGAATGTAATCGCGTAATCAATGACGATCGCATCAATTTCACGCGATTTTCGTCACGAAACAAATGCGGCAGGAATCTCTGGCTCTCACATTACGACTCGCGCGTCCTGGAGAAAATAACTGTCGCGTAATTTTCATAAATCTTTCTGAGCAGTTCGTGGTTGCTTCCTTATTGATTAGTCATTACCGATATGGTATAATTTTACGTGCACGCGAAAGCAGAGACAGTTAAACTGCGCAATGTTGTTAGCTGTCTGAAGCTTGTTGTATGAAGTTCTAGCACTCGATAAAATCAGCAAACATGAATAGAGAGCAGAATGGAATTAAATATTTTAGAATAAAAGGTCTTCTCAGAATATCACAGAAAGAAAAACACATTTTCTGGAGGAAAATAAAAAAATATATAAATTAAACAAAAAGTAGAATAAATTAGTGATAATTATTATAACATAAAATTCAGAATTAATTTATAAGATAAAAGGAGAATGATGGAAACATAAATATTTAACATAAAAGAAATAACGGAAAGTCAACGAGATACAATTTCAATTTCGATTGTTCATAATAACCTGCTATATGCTCATACTTGTTTTTATCCAAAGTAAACGATAAGCGGACGTGAAGAACGGCTGTGATCTAAACTTTGAACTCGGCCTTTAATGGCACAATAAGAACAGCGCCTGTTATCGATTGTCGCGGAAACTATCGAGTTCCGCTTAGCGCGAGAGAGCCGAGGCGCGAGCCGTGTTTAATGTCACCCGGCGCGGCACTTGGACTCGATCAGCCAATAAAGATGCGATAGGGGAATCTCGGAGAAAGCGGTCTGTCTCGCGGTACGCTGGCCGCCGCAGGGGTCCGCGAATGAATATCGACGAGAAAATGAGGGAAGCGAAACGAGTTGCGATGATTCCCGGTGCACAACGAGGTGTCCACGACGGGCGGCTCTCGTAAACACATCACATTATACTAGTTGAATTTGCACCGAAGATCCCCGCGGAAAGTAGACCGTGAGATACGAACAGTTTTGATGTATTATACATTCAAAGAAAATTTGATACGTCGATTTGTTTGAGAGTTCGATCGAGGTATAATCACGAAAACGTCGAGGAAACGTAAGTTTCTGCGATCAATCTCATTGATATTAATTAATTTCAGTAATAACGTAATTGATTGTCTCTGTACAATTGTAATTGAAAAGAGTAATCAGGAGAACAAAAGTTAAATCCCTAAGATATAATACTGCTTTTAAATAAAAATATATATAGAAAGTGGATAATCGCTTTTAATTAAATTGTCTGAAATTTATAGCTTAATTGGTTCGATTAAGTCGTACCAGTCTGCTAAAAAGTATCGAAGTTTGATATGACGAGATTTTCAATACTTCTAAACTTAATTATGCTCAATTTATCGTTTCCGGAGAAAGTGTAGTTACATGGAAAAAATGGCGAAACCTTTGACTTCTAGGCTTAATACTTGCCAGCTCCTAGATTTTATACTGGCAGCTTGCACGTATGCATGAATTGCGTATTACTAATATATTCCTTGTCGTGCATATATCCACCGCGCCACTCCATTAGAATGCCTGGCAACGAAGCTTGTTAGCTCTTAGCTTGAACACCTTAATGTCTTAAGATATTTCTGAGTCCGTAAATACATATTTACGCTCTGTCAACGCGAAATGGCATAGGTTGCGGGCGAAAAGTGGGCGGCTACAAGTTTTTCGCCAAGGTGCGCGTTAGGTGTTGAGGAACGAGCTCGTGGAGCGCGAACGCGCGTTATTCCGCGAACCAGAGCGACGGACAGACGGAAAAGTGTCGCCGCCCACGTGAGGTCCCGTAATTCAGGAATGTTTCGTGAAAGTGCAGCTGGATCGTTTCGTATGGCTGCGAGATCACTGTGTGTCTGTCGCCGAGAGGACATAGAAAATCGGTGAGATAGTTCTGCCGCGTTCCACCGGCTCGAGGTTTTAATTTCGCACGGCCACGCGTGTTATCCAATCCACGGACGGCGAGAAACGCAAATTTACGAAGGCCGACAGCCGTAAATCCTGAACGGTCAATTTCTCGAACTCGTCGTGTGTACGGCGACTTTTATTTCGCCGCCACTGTCATCTGAATCGCGCGACTGAATCGGGTAATTAAATCGAACCGCCGTAATTTATTACTCGCGCGGCACGACGATGATCGATCGCGTCATCGACGATCTAAACGATATCGCGATACCGGTAAATACATTTCCGCGCCGGAGGAGTTAATGGAGCACGTCGCGGCGAGAATTATCGCAACGTTAAGACGTTGACATTTCCGTACGGTAACCGGCGTCAATTTGGAACAAAAAGTCGGCGCCCCGCGACGCGCTCGTACGTTTGAGGCCCGGATGCCACCGCGCAATCAATTTGTAAACAAGCGGCGACGGGGCCAGCGGTCTTCGCGATCGGCAAAAAGAGCGAATCCCCCCGGCGCGCGCGACTCATCGCGCGGGACGCAAAAACGGGCACGCATTTCTACGGTTCATTACTCCGACCGTCGCGGCGTCTCGGCTCCAGACGGAGGGATTGCTCCATACATATTGCATGACTTTTACCTGATGCTCAAATGGTAGGAAGTATCGAGAGTTGCGTCAGCGTTTCTTGCCGCGATTCTGTCGGATTAAGTATCCTTGCGAGAAATAATTACAACGAGGCATGATTTGTAAGATGCTTCGATCTCTATGCGCTTTCAAGTTTGAAGGAATAACTGTAAAGAAATAGCTCATTTTTAGATTTTCATATTTTTCGTGAAGCGATTATGCGTTTCGGATGTGATTGAAAAAACTAGTGGAAAAGATAAATAATTCGCAACGTGATTTCGGCTATATCATTTCTTTTCAATCGATGGATCTGAAATAAAATAATTTGATTAACATTTTACATATAAATTTTGCTCGATTGAAATTGAGATAAGTATAAGTAGCGACACGGCCCTATATTTATATTTCACTTTTCGCATCGGAATCTTATCTCGCCGAGATTATAGCGATTTCCGGATACGAAGCATCATCGGCATCCATGCGGTGTAGGGTTTTACGTTCGCGTTCCTTTCGGCGAAATCGTGGCTCACACTGACGAGGGTCTTCCTTGAGAGCGGGAGGGGTTTAATTGCGATCGACGAACTGGTGATTTTCTTCGATCCCTCGATCTTCATGTCGGCGCTGTCCTACGGCGAAGAGGCTACAGCAGCTTCCACCGTAGAAAGTCCCTCTTTTTTTTTTTTTCTCCTCTTTTCGCCGAGGCCCGTCCCTCGCCGAGTCTCTTCGAATCGTAGAGCGCTCATCATTCCGTGCACGTCGAAGGCCACGCGACCCGATGCCTCGAGGACACGTCGGTGCATCCAGTATCCTCCTCCTTCGTTCTTTTCCTCATTTCTTCCTGTACGCCGCCCGCTCTTCTTTTCCTGTTCTCCCTCGTCCCACCTTTTCCTCCGCTTTGACGAGCGGCATGAGAATTCGTGGAAGACACGTACTCCCCAGATGATGGTATCTCGTGGTTCGGACGGATATCTGCTTGTGTTCGTTTGATACATTGTAATATTTTTAGAAACGAACGCCCACAAGCGTCTCGATGAATCTGCGTTTCGACGATACCTGCGAGCGATCTTCTTCGAGTGGCATGTTCGAATATATGATAGTAATTTTTCTCTCTCGACTTATTTCTATACTTTACTGCGCTATTAATGCAGCTTTATATATATATTTATGTGTAATGTCATAATTTCATTTTACTTTTAATGCTTCTCAATGCTTTGCTAAGCATTTCAAGTCGATCTTATCCGTACCATTATCAATGTAATTAACACCTTGATTCATCAATCATGCAGCATCAATATTAATTAACCTTGTTTTTTTCGCTTGATGCTCGATGGTATCAGCTTCATCGTATGTGAGCCGTAATGACAGCCGAACGAACCGGAGCCAAAAGATAATTTGCTTACGAGCAAGCTCATTTTCCCGAGCTTTTATATTCCAGTTTATTTCAGTCGTGTTCCTTCATATTCCAGCTTTCACTGCTTCAGGATCGTGAACTCTCGATGTAGGTTGAACGAAACGTACTCATGTTTTCTCTATTTCCAGAAATTAACCGATAAAGAATCTTGCAATGACTACACTTTTTCTTTACTTGAATCAAGCTGTTATTACTAAATGTGAATGAATTCTAACTACGAGCGATACGAATAATTATTTCACGGGATTAGACAAACTGCCTTGACAAAGCGTATTGCGCACTATCTCATTCGGTATGTCCTCGCGAACATGACGGCGCCAATCACACTTTAATAGTGTCGTTCCCTCTCTCGGACTTTCGCTCGCCGCTGCCGTTTCTTCTTTAGGCTGCATTATATGACGCTTATTGTAAAGATTTCAAGGACGCGCGTTCTATTAATCGGACGAGAAAAAGTCTGACGCTTGAAGGCTTTGATAGATTACCTCGAGGTATTAGACAAAGGTTTTATAGTGTCAGTTCACGCCGACATCGTTCTATTCCGATCGTTAACGCTAACGGACATCGGCGGCGGTGTCGCTTTGGTCAGCGAGGCAAAAATAGCGGTGACAAGATTACCTTTGTGTCGATTGCATAATTCCATGGATAATTCCGCAATGAGGACTGGTCTTCACTCTCGTCGTCTCGTTACTGCTGCGGGAATCCAAGACGCGGCTTATTCGCGAGGTTGACTTCCTCTCTTTTCTCTTTCCCGTCTGCCGCTGTCCTCTTTCACCTTTCTAGAAGAGCACGAAGAACTGGAATCACGGTCCTTGTGTTCTTGCTCGCATCCGCGACGTCCGTGATTCTGACGGCGATTAAGGGGATCCTAAAGTCGTCTGTTTTACCGACTAAAATTTTAGATTTTTTAGGCTCACTAATCTTTTTTTTGGTTACACAGAACGATATATCCTTTTGCAGGATTGAAGGATATACAGTAATACAATGTGTAAGGTATAAATTGTAAGCAAAGAAAGAAAAAAAATTAAAAAAGTGTGTTTGTGTTTATAAACTTTTGGTTAAATAAAAAATTATGCAGTTTGTACATACAGAATAAGAGGTTACACATACTACATTATACAGACGAATGACATGAGACCATTAGAATTGAATTTAGGAATGTAATATAAAAGATTAGTGTTCCTGAAAATTAATAGAAATATGTGCATGCTAATCAAGATAATGAGATAAAACAGAGCAATACATTAGTTCATGGATATAGCAATAGAGGCGCCACTAGATTTTTCTACATTTTTATCTCGTTCTCATCAATTTCTGGTTCCTGTAAAAAATAATTTTTTTTCTTTTTTTACTTAAAATTTATACCTTACACACTGTACTAGTGTATATACTTAAATTCTGAACAAGGATATATTATTCTGTATAACCAAAAAAAAGATTACTGTGCCCAAACAATTACAATCTCGTCTCTATCAATTTTTAATTTCTATTCAATATAATTCTTTCTTTACTTAAAATTTATATTTTTTACATTTATTAGTATTAGTGTGTGTGTGTGTGTGTGTGTGTGTGTGTGTGTGTGTGTGTGTGTGTGTGTGTGTGTGTGTGTGTGTGTGTGTGTGTGTGTGTACATAGTAATGTTTATTAACAAAATGTAGGAACAATAATAACATTTTCATAGGCACTAGCCTATATAAATTCGACAGTTTTATATATATATATATATATATATATATATATATATATATATATATATAAACTGTCAAACTGTCGAATTTATATAGGCTAGTGCCTATGAAAATGTTATTATTGTTCCTACATTTTGTTAATAAATACTACTGCAATAGAAAAAAAAAGATAGAAAAAGTAAAACAAAGAAGGGAGATAAGAGAAAGAAAAGTGAAAGAATGAATGAAATAATAAAAGTTCAACTGT